>NC_137798.1:84656115-85856115 GCF_963383645.1 Muscardinus avellanarius
CACCAAGAAGTAGTAACAACTGTGAGAATTATAAGCGCTAAGAACCTCTTTCAAATTATATAGTCCTGAAAAAAAAGTAAATAAGCAAGATCCGTAACTATAGTATGCCTATGTACTTGTTTAACAAAATTTATAGAGTATCTTTTCTGTGCTATTCATCCATGTTAAATATTGGGGAAATAGTCATAGGCTTTACTTTTATGTACTCCAGGAAGAGGAGATGGAAAATTAGTCAGGAAATAAATAGCTAATAAAATAGCAAACTAAAATAAATGAAATGAAAGAAAGCAGCATGACTGTGACAGAGTAAAACTGAAGTATCTGCTGTAGAAGGGCCAGATGAATTGTCTCCAATATGTGACATTTAAACTAAGATTAAAGAATAAAAACCAAGACCACACAAAGAGCCTAAGAGTATTCTGGGTACAAGTCTTGTAGCTAGAGCAAAGCTTAGGATATATTAGACATCCAAAGACAATTGGTATGCCTGGAAGTAGGCAAGAATCTGATCCTGATGGATATGTTCAGTTACTGTAAAAAGTTAGGATGAATGAAATATGAAGCAATTAAAGGACTTTGTATGCAGAAATAGTACAATCACATATGCATTTTAAAAATTCACAGGAGAGAAGGTGATGAAGAAGGTAGAGTGTGGGAGATCTGTTGGAACAGTGATATTGTAACTTTAAGGTACAAACAAATATCTAGGACATTTAGGCAAAATTCAGATTATGAGGATTAAAGATGGTGGAATAGAGGAGGGTGTGTTTTGGTTGCTCTAAGACTTGAAATTCAACCAGTGGGTAGACGGTTTCTTGGCAAGAGAAGAAAAGCAGTCATAACTCAACAGAAGAAAACAGTGGAAACAGAGTGGGATTGGACAAAGTACAGAAAGCATAGGACTGAAAAAGCTGCATGCAGCTCACCTGGAATGGTGCCATACTGGTAGCCTGTGTTGAAGGTTGAGGCTACAAGGACCCTGTGGTTCTCAGACCAACTCCAATAAAAAAAACATGCAGAATTTTGTCAAGCTAGTGTTTGCAGAATAACATCGTCAAAAGCAATCACATTCTTCTCTCCATGTGTGAATATCTCAAGACATGATTCCCCAGATTGCCCAGCCAAACTGCACAGCAAACTCCTACAGCTGCAGCTGAACTCAGCGGAACCAAGAAATGACAAGCTCTTCTACAGGTACCCCAGTGTCTACGATATGCTGTGTCAAGGCCACTATGAATCTACAGACCAACCAGCCAAATTGCCTAGTGAACTCCTGTGGATGCAGCTGAACTCATCTCTTCCTGTAGGGACACTAGTGCCACTCATCAAGACCTTGAGATTACAAACCATCCTAGTGGGACTCTGTGCAGCTACAGAAACTTGCATGGGAATAGACCCTTGTGATCTGTGAGTTTGCAAATCATCCTTTTGAAAATGGGAGTAAGAGCTACAGTAAGACAAGGCAAAAATGTGAATTAGTACATAGTCCCCAGGGACAGTCTGATGGCCGTAAGTTTGCCATAATTCCTGCTGGATCTCCAGCAATCACCACAGGACCACCAGCAGCGGTGTCTATAGGGTAAAACAACTCAGCTAACTGTCCTACTTGCTCAGAAGGCTATAAACTCACCCAACAGTGTTGGGCACCACAAGCACCAAGTTCTGAGGCAAACAATGTCTCACATGATTGGAACTACTTAGAGCAGCAGAAGTGTCCCTGGGTCTACATAACTCAGCCACCTAAGCCTAAGACTCAGAACAGTACATTCTTTCTCCATGCCAGAGTTTAGGACCTGAAAACAAGGAGGCCAGTATCCAGCATCAGTTTATATGATCTTAGTGACAGTCTGGTAACCCAACACTCTCTCTGCCAGTAGTGTTTGTGCCTGGCAAGCACCTGACAGTGTCTCATTGCCCTTCAACCATCAGATCACCCAGTGGTGTCCCTGAACCATCAAAGCTTGGCCAGCAGGGCCAAAAGCTTGGGAAATAGGTATCTCTGGCTCTGCTGAGTTTATGCCCAGTGAACCAAAGGCCATAACTCAGTATTTTCCAGGATTTTATGGGTTCACAATCTACAGAGGAGTGGTGATGTCTGTTGGGAAGTAAGTCCCAAAAAGCAGGCATCAGGCTTTGAAAGGAAGATCATAGTATCTGGCCCTGATGAGTTTGTTCCTAGAGAACATGATGGCCTGCAGCCTATTAGAGATTCCTGCTTGCCTGTACTGACTAAGGACTATATCTTATTAAATTGACTCTGAAGTACAAACTCAAAAGTCTGACTATATGAGACAGATTCATTGAAGCAAATATATACCCTAACGTAAGCCTTATTATAAAGTTATAACAAATGTATGTAGGACTCTCACACAAAGAAGAATAGGATGCTAAACAGATATACAAACCTAAGAATTCTAAAAACACAAGAATAAAGATGAATGAGGAAACAATAAACTCCCACAACTCTAAAACAAGGGAGATCACCAATACTGAGCTGCTGAAAATGCCAGAAGGGAAATTCAGAATTTTAATTTTCAAAATGTTGCAGAAGTATCCGAAATAAAATCAGAGAACATATGCAGAAAATAAAAGAACATATGAATATAGAAATTGAGGCTCTGTGTAAGAACCAAAAGGAGAATTTTATCAAAATGAAGACAACAATAAATGAATGAAAGACTTCAATAGAAACCATTTATTGGACTAGATCACATGAAACATAGAGTCTCACTCTTGGAAGACAGCTTATTCAAAACAGACAACACAATCTTATTCTTGAATTTAAAACTTTACTTCACTCCTCACTCAACCTTCGCTGTTGAATACAACACAACTTGCCTTTGGATGTACCAGATGATACCTAGAGACTGAAAGAAATCTATCAAAAGCAACAGATACAAACTTCTGAAGTCATGAGAAGGAGGAATAACAAGGAAGCAATGAGCTCCCACAACACCACAATAGCAGAACCTGACAACACAGAATTGGAGAGATTTTCAGGTTAAATCAAGAATGTAACTGTAGAAATAAAACATGACTTCCAAAAAGAATTTAGAGAGAGTCTAAAAGAAATAAAGGATACAATCATTGAAGTGAAGGTATCAATTCAAACTATAAACAATCAATTAGACCACATGGAAAATAGAAGATCACTCCAAAAATGAACACATAGTGTATAACTTAGAAAAAAAAATTACAGCCAGGCATGGCGGCTCACGCTTGTAATCCCTGCGCTTGGGAGGCGGAGATGGGAGGATCGCACAGGTTCAAAGCCAGCCGTGCTGGTTTAAGAGACCCTGTTCACAAATGAAAAATATAAAAATAGGTCTGGGAGTGTAGCCCGGAGGTAGAAGGGTTTCTAGGAATCCCAGTACAAAGAAAAGAAAAGAAAAAGAAAAAGAAAAAGAAAAAGAAAAAAATTTACAGCATTAATTGGACATTGAAGAAATATGGGCCTATATTTAAAAGTGCTAAACTAAGAATAATTGTCATGGAAAAGGGACTGGAAGATGAAACCAAATAGATCAACAATCTTTTCAAAGAAGTAATATCAGAAAATTTTCCAAACAAGAGGTTGATACACAGATACAGAAAACTTATAAAACCCCCATTAGACAAGATAAAAAAGGCTTATCATACCAAATAATAGTCAAACTGATGAATGTATAAGCAAAGGAGTGAATCTTAAAGGCAACAGAAACAAAAGACAAAGTGACATTCAGAGGCAAAACAATTAGAATCACTCCAGACTTCCCAAAACAAGTCATGAAAGCCAGAAGGGCTTGGAGTAACATATTCCAAACTTCGAAAGAAAACATCTTGCAGCCCAAAATTCCCTACCCAGCAAAACTATCTCTCAAATTAGACAAGGAGATAAAAATATTCCACAACAAACAGAAGCTGAAGGAATTTATGCCTTTCAAACCAGCATTAGAGAAAAAACTAAAAATGATTAGCTACAAAGAAGAAATAAGTAATACACACCAGAACCAGAGAAACAAGAATTTACATCCAGCAAATAACTAAGCAAAGAACAAACACTACCTCAAACAGAAGTTAAACCTCAATATGTTAGGAATTAAAAAACATCTCTCAATAATCACACTTAACATAAATGGCCTTAACTCCCCAATAAAAAGATATAAGATGGCAAAATAGATGGATTAAAAACTAGAATACATCTATCTGCTGCTTGCAAGAAACACACCTTACAAGTAAAGATAGTAACAAACCTAAGGTAAAGGGCTGGAGCAAGGTAATCCATGCTAATGAAACTCAAAGGCAAGCAGGAGTAGCAACTATGATATCAGACCAGTTAGACTTCAAGCCCAAACTTATTAGAAGAGACAAAGAGCCGGGCATGGTGATGCATGCTTATAATCCCTCCGCTGGGGAGGAAGAGACAGGAGGATCATGCTGGTTCAAAGTCAGCTCTGCTGGCTTAAGAGACCCTGTTTCCAAAAATAAAAAAGTATAAAATAGGTCTGGGAGTGTAGCCCAGAGGTAGAAGGGCTTCCAGGAACCCCAGTACCAAAAAGAAGAAGAAGAAGAAGAAGAAGAAGAAGAAGAAGAAGAAGAAGAAGAAGAAGAAGAAGAAGAAGAAGAGACAAAGAAGGTCATATGCTATGAAGCCAACATCACACTAATACCCAAACCGAATAAAGAAGTTCAAGGAAGGAAAACTACAGGCCTATATCTCTGATGAATTTGGATGCATGCAAAACTATTAAACAAAATACTAGCAACATGCATTCAAAACCACATAAAGAAAATCATACACCATGACCAGGTAGGGTTCATCCCAGGGATGCAAGGCTGGTTCAACATATGAAAATCAATCCATGTAATTCATCATACAAACAGCATCAAAGACAAAAATCACTGCTGGGTGTGGTGACCCACACTTGTAATCCCTGCACTTGGGAGGTGGAGACAGGAGGATCATGCAGGTTCGAAGCCAGCCACACTGGCTTAAGAGACCCTGTTTCCAAATAAAAAATATAAAAAATAGGTCTGGGAGTGTGTCTTGGAGGTAGAAGGGTTTCTAGGAACCCCAGAACCACCAAAAGAAAAAAAAAGACAAAAATCACATGATCACTTCAATAGACACTGAAAAAAAATTTGATAAAATCTACCATCCATTTATGACAAAAGCACTGCAGAGAATTGGAATAGAAGGAACATATCTCAACATCATAAAGGCAATCTAGAAAAGGCCCACCGCCAACATCATATTAAATGAGGAAAAACTTCAAGAATTCCCCTAAAACCAGGAATAAGACAAGGATGTCCATTATCACTACTTCTCTTCAGTATAGTACTAGAGACTCCAGCCAGAGAAATAACGCAAGAAAAGGAAATCAAAGGAGTCCAAATAGGAAAAGAAGAACTCATACTTTCCTATTTGCAGATGACATGATACTTTATTTAGAAAACCTAACAAACTCAACCAAAAGGCTTATAGAATTGATCAACAAATTCATCAAAGTGTCTGGATACAAAATCAATCTAAAAAAATCAGAAGTTTTTCTATACACCAACAATAAATCCAATGAAAAAGAAATTCAGAAAACACTTCCACTCAGGAATTCCTACAAAAAAATAAAATAGAGACTTCCGGGAAGATGGCGACCGAGAAAAGTGGGGCTTAAGAGCCCTGCTAACAACAAATCTCCATTACCACAAAATCAGCGCCTTTCATAGCCAGAAAACACCATCACCAGTGAAACAAAAAATCACCAGGCTCCAGAGAGAAAGCGGACTGAGAACAGAGCCACAGAGGAGATAACCGGCCTCGCGCCCGAGGACGCGGCAGACGCGGCAGCAGCACCATACTGCCGGCGGCACCGGCGAATTCACGGGATGGCTACAGCAAGCTGAGGTGAGCCACTGCGGAACAGCCAGGCGGGATTTCTCCAAGCAGAGAGCGTCTAAAGCTCCCAGTGGCTGAGCTCAGCACACGCTGCAGGGATTCAGAGTCGAAATCAAAACCAAGAAGAAAACGCCAGCCCCATAGCCAAGGGTGTAGCAGCGGCGCCATATTGCCACCGGCGGGAGCAGCAGCAAATTCAGCGAGGCCAGTACAGCTACATCTGCGCACTCAAGAACAGTGAGTCAAATTGTGGGCCACAGAGGAGAAATCCCAGTACTGTACTCCCTGGGACTTGACCCAGTGGGGGAGGGGCGGTGGCAGAGATATCACACCATAGGAGAGCGTGCAACCTGGCACCCCCCACAGTCTAAAGCAGCCTCTATCGACTCTCTGGGTCGGAGACTCTGTGATACAACCCAGTAAAGGAGTAGTGGGGTCTGAGATACTATTGACTCGAGATCCAGAACACCTTAAGTGAAGTCATAGTGACCCAAGGGAAGAACCCAGAGAAGGCACAAACTTCCGAAATCATGGGAAAGAGGAATAATACTGGAGCAATGAATGCCCACAACCCCACAACATCAGAACCCAATAAAACTGAAAATCAGAGATTTCTAGAAGATCAAATCAGGAAAATAACTGTAGAAATAATAGAGGTGCTTCGAAAAGAACTCAGAGAGAGCCAAAAAGAGATAAAGGATGCAATTAATGAAGTAAAGGCCTCAATTCAAAGCACAAACAACCGATTAGAACACATGGAGAACAGAATCTCACTCTTAGAAGATGAGCAATCCAAAAATGAACGCATAGTTTCTAATCTAGAAAAAAATATCCGACAGCAGGAATCTGATATTGAAGAAATATGGGCCCATTTTAAGAGAGCTAACCTAAGAATAATTGGAATAGAGGAGGGAAAAGAAAGTGAAACCAAAGGGATCAACAATCTCTTCAAGGAAGTAATAGCAGAAAATTTTCCAGACATCGAGCAAGAGGCCGATACACAGGTCCAGGAAACTTATAGAACTCCCTTTAGACAGGATCGGAGAAGGGGATCCCCACACCACATCATTGTCAAAATGACCAATGTGGAAGCCAAGCAGAGAATCTTAAAGGCAACAAAAGCAAAGGGCCAACTGACATTCAGAGGCAAACCAATTAGAATCACTCCAGACTTCCCAAACCAAGTTATGAGAGCCAGAAGGGCTTGGAGTAACATATTCCCAATTCTGAAAGAAAACAACTTCCAGCCAAAAATTTCCTACCCAGCAAAACTTTCTATCAAATTAGATGGAGAAATAAGAAGCTTCCATGACAAACGGAAACTGAAGGAATTTATGTCTTCAAAACCAGCGCTAGAGAAAATACTCAAAGAGATTAACTACAAAGAAGAAATAGGTAACACACACCAGAACTAGAGAAACAAGATTTTCCATCCAACAGACAACTAAGATTGGTTATCTGTGGAGATTCATTATTTATGTTAGTCTTTTACCTATCTCTAAAGGGTATTGTTTGCCTTTATTGTTGTTAATTTTTAGGATTTCTAGTTGGAATATTAATATACCTTCAGATATAGCAATTGGAAATATTTTATCCCATTCTATTAGTAACTGTTAACTCTGTTTACATTGTCTTTGGATATACAATTTTTTTTTTATTTTTTAGGGAGTTTGTATACGCTTCTGTTGCCTGTGCCATTGAAATCATAACCAAGAAATCACTGCCAATTTCAATGTTGTGAGGTTTTATGACCCAGATTTTCTCCTAAAAGTTTATAGTCTTAAGATTTATATTTAGGCCTTTTATCTATTTTGAGTTAATATTTGCATATGGGATTAGGTAGGGGTCCAATTTTATTCTTTTCCATGTAATTATTATTTTTAACAATATTTAGTTAAAAGATTAATATTTCCACCACCAAATGTTCGTGGAAACCTTGTCAAAAATAACTTGACAATATAGGGAAGAATTTAGCTCTAGGCTTTTATTTAACTCCAAAGGTTTATATATCTGCCTTTAGAATAGTACTACACTGTTTCAATTATTGTAGCTTTATATGGTTTGAAATCAGAAAATATATATCTTCTAGCTTTGTTCTTTTTCAAGATCGTTTTGGGTACCTAGAGTCCATATTCCATATTAGGATAGATTTTTTTCTGAAAAATAAATATATAAATATATGATATTTTCACCTAAAAAATAGAAAAAAATATTATCTGGTAAGAAAGAAAGCAAAAAGAAATATTGAAATGTCATCTTTAAGTCATCAAAAGCTTGGTATCAGACAAATGAAACTGTTATGTGAGATTACCATTTTTAATTTTAGATAAATTGCCATAATACTAGATGTCAACTACTAAGCCAAGCATGGGAGGGAGGGATAGGGAGAGAATGGGGTGGGGATTGGGTGGGGGATGACTGGGAAAAGTGTGCAAGTATGTCTACAAAAGTATGTATCCTACTATGATGTATGAATACAGTGCACCAATAAAAAAAATAAATAAAAATAAAAAATAAATAAATAAAATACTTAGGAATAAACTTAACCAAGGAAAAAAATTATTATTACAAAGAAAATTATAAAACTTTGAAAAAAGAAATCGAAGAAGATCTTAGAAGATGGAAAGATCTTCCATGTTCATGTATAGGCAGAATAAATATCATTAAAATGGCCATACTTCCAAAAGTGATCTACAGATTTAATGCAATGTCCACTAAACTACCAATATTATTCCTCACAGACATAGAAAATTCAGTCCTTAAATTCATTTGGAACAACAAAAAAACCAGAATAGCCAAAGTAGTTTTCAGCAACAAAAAACAAGCAGGAGAAATCACAATACTTGACTTTAAGCTATACTACAAAGCCATTGTAATAAAAACAGCATGGTACTGGCACAAAAACAGATAGAGACCAATGGAGCAGAAGAGAAGACCCAGAAACAAGTCCACACACTTACAACCAATTGATTTTTGACAAAGGGGCCAAAAACATACACTGGAAAAAAAGATACCCTGTTCAACAAATGGTGTTGGCAAAACTGGTTAACCACATGCAGAAAATTGGAAATTAATCCTACTTTCTCACTCTGCACAAGAATCGATTCAAGATGGATTTTCAAAGACTTGGAAATTAGATCAGAGACCTTGAGGCTCCTTGAAGAGGGCATAAATCCAACACTACAACACATAGGCTCAGATAAAAACTTTCTCAACAAGACCTCAAAGGCACAACAAACTAAAAGGCGAATCAAACATGAGACTGCATGAAACTGAAGAGCTTCTGTTCAGCAAAGGAAACTGTCAAGAACCTCAATGGAGAGCCAACAGAATGGGAGAAGATATTTGCCACCTACTCCTCCAATAGAAGACTAATATCTAGACTACACAGAGAACTCAAGACACTCAACACTAAAAAAAAAATCCAATCAAAAAATGGGCAAGCAAACTAAATAGACACTTCATGAAAGAAGAAATTCATATGGCCAATAAATGCATGAAAAAATTCTCAACATCATTGGCAATCAGAGAAATGCAAATCAAAACTACCCTGAGATTTCACCTAACCCCAACTAGAATGGCAATCATTCAAAACACAAACAACAAATGCTGGTGAGTATGTGGAGCGGTGGGAACTCTAAACCATTATTGGTGGGATTGTAAATTAGTAAAACCACTTTTGAAAAGAGTAGGGAGAATTCTTAGAAGAATAGGAACAAATCTACCATTTGATCCAGCAATACCATTTCTGGGTATCTACCCAAAAGAAAGGAAACCAAACTACCATACTAATGCATGTGAATCTATGTTCATAGCTACACAATTCACCATAGCCAAACTATGGAACAAGCCAAGATGTCCATCAACAGATGAATGGATTACAAAACTGTGAGATATGTACACAATGTAATTTTACTGAGCCATTAAAAAACACAATTACATCATTTTCAGGGAAATGGATGGAACTGCAGGACATTATGCTAAGCGAGATCAGTCAATCACAAAAAAATAAGAACTCAGATGCTTTCCCTAATATGTGAAAGCTAAGGAGAAATGAGTCATAGGAGGAACTCTAGAGAAAAAAAGGAAATCCTACAGAGGTGCAAACAAGACAGCCTAAATGAGGCAATGAGAGGGGGGAAGAAGGAAATTCTCTAAAGCACACAATATACTTAAACATATCAAAGTCAACCACTAAGCCAAGCATGGGAAGGAGTGATGGAGAGGGAATGGGGTGGGAATTGGGTAGGGGCTAAATGTGCAACGTGTACGTGTATGTCCACACAAGTCTTTTACCCCATTATGATGTATGAATACAATGCACCAATTGAAAAATTAAAACAAAAAAACTTTCTTGATAAGAACTTCAAAGCTCAGGAAATAAAACAAGAATTAATAAATGGGATGGCATTAAATTAAAAAGTTTCTCTTCATCAAAGAAAATCATCGGGAGTCTAAAGACAGAGCCTATAGAAGGGAAGAAGATCCTTGTTAGCTATTCTGGAGATAGAGGACTAATATCTAAATTATACATAGTACTTGAATGACTTATCAGTTTAAAGATAATAATAACCTAATCAAGAAGTTGGCAATTGAACTAAATAGACACTTCACAAAAGAAGAAATACAAATAGCAAATAAATACATGAAAGAAATGTTCAACATTATTAGCAATTGGGGAAATTCAAATCAAAACTACACTGAGATTCCATCTAACCTCAATCAAAATGGAACTCATCAAGAAGTCAAACAATAAATGCTAGTGTGACTGTGGGAGAATAGGAACTCTTATACATTGTTGGTGGAATTGAAAATTAGTACAGCCTATATGAAGGTCAGTGTGGAAATTCCTCAGAAAATTGGGAATGGATCCAGCATATGATCCAGGTATACCACTTTTGGGTATCTTTCCACAAGGACCGAAATAAGAGTACTATAGTAATATATGCATATTCATGTTTGTAGCAGCACAATTCACAATAGTCGAATTCTGGAATCAACCTAGATGTCCATCAACAAATGAATGGATTATAAAATTGTGGGATAATACACAGAGTGATATTCTACTCAGCAATAAAGAATAACAAAATTATGTCATTTGAAGGAAAATGGATGAACCTAGAGAACATTATGTTATGTGAGACCAGCCAGTCACAGAAAGTAAAGGGTCATATGTTTTCTATCATGTGGAGAAGTTAGGGAGTAAATGGGGTACCAGACGGACTTTAAATAATAGAGAAGAGACCTTAGTGGAGCAAGGGAGGTGGTCTAGGAGAAGGTGTGTGTGGGGATTCAATGAAGGAAGCATTTCCATTGGCATTAGGTACATATGTGAGAATAATACCAATGTCAGTCTCAATATCCTGTATGGGGTGGGGGCGGGAAGGGAGCTGGAAGAAGCTCATCAAGTGCTGTGTGCATCACTATCACTATCAAGATGAACTACCTTATGATGTGAGACTGTCCTGTATCAGTGAAAGCATATTACAATTTTCTTGGTCAAAGGTGGTGAATCAAGTTTCTGCATTTCTAACAAGTTCTCAGGTGATGCAGATGCTACTGGCTCACTGATAGCATTCAAAGAGCCAAGCGTGAGAAGACCACCTCAGTCCAGGATCCATCTTCTCAGATAGTGGCTTCGGCCACCACGATGAATATAGAAATAAAGATGATTTGAGATACATTTCAGAATCAGACATAACAGATCCTAAATAGCATGATTTTTAACATTAAAAGTGTGTGTATTAAGATCTATGAAACCAAAATTTTTGAAAGTTAAAGGAAATCCTGCAAGTTCATGTCTCAACGTGGATACAGATGCAGGTAGCAGGTAAGCAATTAAAGGCACAGACAGGAGCTTTTTGTGGACAGAAAAGAATTTAGTTTGGGGAGTGGGAAGAGGGACAAGGTGCTAGTGGATGAATAGAGATGTTGTCTGGGGTTCAGCCCACTTGTCTGATAAAAGGGACTTACCAGGAGCCTATCAGTGAGATCAGAAAACAGACCGCAGACACAAAAGAATCTTGAACCTCAAAGTCCAAATCTCCCAGCTTAGTTCTACCACATTTTAGTTGTGTGCCTCTGAAAAAAGTAAAATCGCTAATTTCATATGCCTGTATTCTCATTCCACAAAATGTGATGCAATGAGATCATGCATATTAAAACATTTAATATTGTGTCCATCATAAAAATCTATTAAAATATCAATCAAATTACACTTATGGATCTTACTAGCATGGGCACATTCTACTTCTGATGTTGTAAGAAGAAAATTATCTGTTAGATATAGAAGGGGGTCATTTGCATTCTGGCTAGTGTCTCTATGAATCCCATATTATTTTTGCTTCTGGTAAAGATGTTTTCTTTTTTTTTTTTTTTTTGGTGGTACTGGGCTTCCTGGAAGCCCTTCTACCTTAGGGCTACACTCCCAGACCTATTTTATACTTTTATATTTGGAAACAGGGTCTCTTAGTCCAGCGCGGCTGGCTTCGAACCTGCGCGATTCTCCTGTCTCCGCCTCCCAAGCGCAGGGATTACAAGTGTGTGCCACCACACCCGGCTGGTAAAGATGTTTTCTGACAAGGTAGTTGGAAAACCGTGAAGCAATCAATGAACATCACCTTTAAATTCAAGATTGTCCATACTTTTGCAAATGCTACAAAGGTAATAGCTAATTAAATTAACACACATTAACTAGTTAACATAGGACTCAAAGAGCTTATCTACTCCATTCACCATGCAAGTATGGATCTCTGTAAAGAACCAGACTCAGGTATTACTGAAACTGGGGGCCTGAGTTAGGTGATGCTAAGGTAGGCTCCTTCAGGGTCTCTCCACAATGACCACTGAGATTTTTTTCTTGATGACTTTTATTACTCTTCTGCTGCTTGGTTGTTATATTCTTTGTACTACAAAAAAGTTTTGCTGGGTTTATCTTTCCTGGTTCAACTGACACTATTCCTCTTTTCTTTACTCACAGAGGGAATAGAAAACAGCTGGCCCCAGACTCTATAACTCCAGTCTAGTGTGAAACTAGGCCTGTTTCAGTTACACCTTTTTTCTAATTACCAGAAAATACGTGCATACAAGCAACTTCTAGAAGTTTATATGAAAAAAAAACTATATACTGTAAGATCTCTAAGTGGGCAAAACATGGCCCAAGTAAATTGTCTTCATTAATTTATATAACTGATAGTGTCACAGTGATTTAAAGACAGTCATTAGCCTTTTGAAATTATAAATTCAAAACAATGAGCTTTTTTACAGTATAATCATAAAAGCCTTAGATTTTATAGTTTTTCCAGGATAGGGAAGGGTTTATAGAGTACAGCTTGTACAACCCAATAAATTACTTCACTTGTCAAACTCTCTGCCTGAAACTCTAACAGGAATCTTCACCCAAAACAAAATGTATCTTATCCCAGTCAAAGAAAATATAACCTCTCTCCCCGTTTGCATTTCTCTCTCTCTCTCTCCCTCTTCTCTCTCTCTCTCTCTCTCTCTCTCTCTCTCTCTCTCTCTCTCTCTCTCTCTCTCTCTCTCCTCTCCCTCTCTCTTTCTCTCCATTCTCCAAAATGTTCCTTGGGTGTCCACACTGGTAGAAAAGAAGTAATAATTTTGTCCACTCTAATTGTGCACACTCTTAGGCAGTATTAAAAACCACATCCAAACTTTAGCCCTCTATAACAACTTCTCACAAAATATTGCTAAGTTTATTCCTTAACTGCAGATTCCCTCAGACTCAGAAGAAAGGTCCAAGCATTTCACACCCCTGCAAATGAGCATAATTCTCTTTCACTCACAGCCAAGCCACTTCATCAAGGAAGTAAAAAAAATTACACTCCACAAATTACCAAAATCTTATAAGCTAGTTCTTCTTTCCACTTCATTCATGATAAAGAATGTCAAGTATTAGGGGTTTGGAGATGTGTGATCATCTGTGAACTTCACAGGCACTTAGCACTCACCTGTACTTCTGCAGTGGTAGTAGACTCCCCTTCCTTCCAATGCCCACTGACTTACTACCACATTTTAGTTGTGTGCCTCTGAAAAAAGTAAAATCGCTAATTTTATATGCCTGTATTCTCATTCAACAAAATGTGATACAATGAGATCATGCATATTAAAACATTTAATATTGTGTCCATCATAAAAATTTATTAAAATATCAATCAAATTACACTTATGGATCTTACTAGCATGGGCACATTCTACTTCTGATGTTGTAAGAAGAAAATTATGTGTTAGATATAGAAGGGGGTCATTTGCATTCTGGTTAGTGTCTCTATGAATCCCATATTATTTTTGCTTCTGGTAAAGATGTTTTCTTTTTTTTTTGGTGGTACTGGGGTTCCTGGAAGCCCTTCTACCTTAGGGCTACACTACCAGACCTACTTTATACTTTTATATTTGGAAACAGGGTCTCTTAGGCCAGCGCCCACTGACTTAAGTCCACTCCAAATACTGACCCCAAAGGGGAGCTTTCAAGGTGCAATTTTTTATGTGACTTGGAGCTCTAAGAAAGCTTAGAGAATTTCACAGCTTAAACACACTAAGGTTCTTGACCAACTCCCTCACCAACCTTTAAAACTTGTAAGGCAAAGAAGAAATTATTTTCCTTACATTAGTCCTACAATATAACTTCAGGCATAGCATTTAATAGATAGTCCTTACATGCTTGTTGAATGAGAAACAGATTTTCAGAATCACAGATTGCCAAAAGTGGTACTCAAGAAAGAAAGGAGAGACACCAAACTATGGACCTTCTGTCACTCTATACTATTCCTCATAGCAAATGAAATAATATATGATAGTTAATGTCACCACCTCCTCCTGTCTTCAGAGCTTGGGAGATAGCCCTTACATCAGATGTTCAGCAGAATCATATTGCTTGCTAAGACATGATTACTGGAATGAAGCAAAGCTATGTTCTAGGTTTTAAGTGGAGGAATAGAATATTTTCTGACTGCTGTTGTGATAAAATATATTTGAGAAGCTGTCTTCCAGAAATGATATCTCAACACCAACACCCACATCTGTCTCCCTCTTTCCAACACACACACACACACACACACACACACACACACACACATGCGCATGCACGCACACGCGATTTGGGGTATTGCAATTTTCACTGAGATACATGGGGAGGGGATGTAAAGCTTACTGGCTCTTAAATACCATTTCTCCTCAGCTTCCCCTAACTGCTTTATAATCATAGTCATTACTGCCATAATGATAGTAATAACGCTTTGTGCTTCTACAGCACTTCTCAGATGATCTCAAAGCATGACCGCATCATGACTGTAAATATGAGGAATGTTCATCTTCTCTGAGATGGTGGTTAAAATGAGGGCAGGAGCTCATGGACTCGCCTGACACCCACAGATCAAAACTATGAGAAGCTTAGCATAGATTTGTTTCTCTTCTTTAGCGAGGAATGGGTGGTTTTGTTGACACAGGTCAAGAGAAGTCTCCAGAGGGGCCCAATGAAGAGGAAAGACCTATTTTTCCTCCAACACTCACTGAACTTATCAAATAAATTTTATACTAACAAGGAAGAGGAAAACGTTAATGGTTCCATGGTTTCAATCTGTGAAGTGCCTTTCAAGTCACTGACCATCTCTCCCACCTAGTCTTGGTCTCCATTCTCAAAGCAAGCTTTTAGCAAAACTAAAATTTCTCCCTAGACCCCTTCCTGTGAGGCTTTTATAGCTCTCCCAATATATCCCTGAAAATATTTAAAAAAGAAAACATCATAATGATTATCTTCCCATGACTCCAGCAGATCATGTAAGGAACTCATTCCCATGGGGAAACTGTCTTTAAATAGGT
Organism: Muscardinus avellanarius; assembly: GCF_963383645.1. Classification (NCBI taxonomy): domain Eukaryota; kingdom Metazoa; phylum Chordata; class Mammalia; order Rodentia; family Gliridae; genus Muscardinus; species Muscardinus avellanarius. Next base: position 84,671,822 of record NC_137798.1, read on the forward strand.
GAATGTATCAAGTCAAAGCCTACTCAAGAGAAATGGAAAGAGTAGGTCTTGAGCATGGAAAAACAGAAAGAAGCACGTTTAAGAATCTGGAAAATAGAAGAAAGACAGTTCTTCTTTCATGGGGATAGATTCATTTGTAAGTAGGATCCTAAGTTATAGGATACTGAAATATTTCTGCCCCACTTTAAAGTAGAAATTTCCCTCACCCACCTTTTTAGAATATGTTCAACATCTACCAGGTACTTATAAATTGTCAGGATAAGGCAAAGTACCAGGAACAGTAATAAGTAGAGATGTATTCTCAACCCTCCAGGGGATCATGTTTCTTGTAAGCTAGAGTTCATGAGAGGGGATAATTGGTCTCCTTGCTTTCACACTGTGACTGCCAACAAGAATATTAGTCACTGTGTGGCAGCAGAGGGATGACACATCAGATTATATTGCTCTCCTGCTTGAAACCCTTTCAGAGCTTCTTACCAGGCTTAGAATGTTACCTAAGATCTAACTATGATCTACACAGAGGTCCCTTATTCTCTAGCTACTTGTCTCTCCTGTCTTCTCTTCCCTGCATTCCTTCCACCAAGAGCACACTAGTTGACTTCCTTTCTTCCCAGAGATTTTAGCTTGATTTCATACTCTACCTGCCACTCCATCTTCTCACATAAGGACTAACTTCATTTCATTCAACTCTCTCCTCCATTGCTACCTACTCAGAGATGTCTTCTTGGTTTGTCCTCCCCACCCTATGCTGTGCCCTATTGGGTAACACAGGATGAAGGATGAAGGATGCATCAGTAAAGGAGGTACCCAGCCAGCCCACAATCACAACATCATAATCATAATGTGTAATGTGTGAAGAAGAGCGAGTCCTGTGATTCTGGGCAGTAAACTATGACTTCAAGCACATGGAAATTACTTGTAGTCCAAATCAAGCATCTGGATTTAACAGGCAAAAACAAAACATTCCCTTAGCTTTTTCCATCACCAATATCTGATCCTTCCATTTCTCTTGAGTGGGATTATACTTGATGCATTCACCTATTGCAAGAAAGTTTCCCCATGGGAACAATCACAGTAACCATTTTCATGGTTTTATATCTATCTTAGCCTCCAGGGATCAAAGTTTTGTTATCTTGCTTCCTTACAGGGGAGTTCAAGCTATCAACACAAGTTTGTGTGGCCAAAGAGCAACTTGGTTGAATTCATCAAAAGCTTATGTGCCTATCTACAAACACACACAATTATTTTCTGTGAAAAATGTTAATGGGTTGGGCGTGGTGATACAAGCTTGTAATCTCAGGCTTTTGGAGGTTGAGACAGGAGGATGTGATTCAGGGACAGTCTCAGCTACTTAGTGAGGCCCTTGGCAACTCAGTAAGACCCTGTTTCAAAATAAAGAATAAAAAATAGAGCTGGGCATGTAGCTCAGAGGTAGAATGCCCCTAGGTTCCATCCTTAGCACTGAAAAAAAAAATTGTTAATGGGCAAAACGTTAAGGGCATGAAAGCTCAAGCCTACCAAAATGCACACACCAATCATGAGATATGGCAAATTGGTGCTTTTGAAATTCTGAGAGGTTCAAATAAGTCTTAGAACTTAAAGCAAGTGTCTCATTCATAATTGCTCTAATTCTGTAAGAAGCTGCCTACCCAACAAAGATTGGTTCCTTCCTCCCACCCCAATGCCTAATAAAGACATGTATTCCCTCTGCCAGCAGGCTCCAGAGTGCCCACTCTGTAGCATGTGAGAAACAGGCTGATGGCGCAGTCTTTATACCCCTTTTCTGTGTTCACAATCACTTAACAGTTGGCCCCTTCTCGTCAGCTAATTGTAATATTAATTCAGAAAATGTGGCTTCTAGTCACACAGAACAAGCCTTGTTCTCTCTGCCCCATTCCACGCAGTCAACTGTCTTTCTCAAAAATGAGCTAAAATGCTACATGTCCTACCAAAACACTTAGTAAAACTCATAATTTTGGTTTTCTTTTAAAATTGGACTGTGATAAATAGAATATCAAAAATGGCCTTTCCATTTCTGAACTTAAAAATGACCTCCAGAGCTTTGTGGCACACACATGCATCTGTCTGTATACCCATATGTCCTTTCAAACATACACTGAGTAACTATTTAAGGGAAGATCCTGGAAATATAAGTGGTGATAAGACATGATGATCTTTACCCAGAAGCAATTATCTTAATCTTAAGCAAAAGTTTTTATCATTAAAAGCAATAGCTTTTACATCAAAAATGTGTAATCTATGGATAATTATTCATTGTTGGTGACTCACCATCAAACTTTTAATGAAGTTTACATTACATGGGTTTTTTTTTTTTGCTATTTCCTTGATTGTTTTCCCATGATCTGTAATTTACAAAGCACTTTCACACATGGCATCCCAGATCATCCTCATAGAAATCTTTTTTTATTCCAATGAAGACGTGTGCATTTATTTCCATATATCCAACTTTCTGCTTTATATCAAACTCTGTGTGGTACCCATAGCAGCAATTCTCAACTGTGTCAGGATGAAAGAATACCTGTGGTATTCTAAATGTCATGTGCCTCATCTTACAGAAGCAACAGCCTGAGGGACGCCACGTCACCTCCTCGAGATCATACATGATCTTACAAGTAGAAATGGTCACTTCTGGCTCCAAATTACTGCACTGGTGCTTCTAGCTGTCAACTCCAGCATCTCCTTGTCTCCGTCTTTACTCTTTCACCCATTTAGCAAATGTTTTTCAGGCATCAATTATGTGCAAAATGTTGTGCTCCACAGGAGTACTGAATTTGTGCCAACTTTACCAATTTTGTCAGCTCTCACATTGATCATTTCTCTAGTTTCTGGGTCTATAACTAGTCTCCTCTAAAATTTCTCAGCAAATATAAAATGTCATGTCTTGTCTCAGTTTTTAGTTATATGTCCACCTTAGTTTCACAGAAAGGATCAACTCTTTTCTCCAAACCATATCAATGTTTAAATTATTTTCTTATTTTGCATAGTAGTTTTAGCCATAGCCTCTTCCTATCCATACCCCACCTAGAGATAACAGAGAATAAGAGGAGAAATTGGGTAAGGAAAATGTTTCTTTGAAAATATTTGAGAATCACAAGTGAACAAAAAGCTAGATGGATTGGGTTCCATGGCAAGTATGGACAGTCTCCAAAATACAGATGATTCATCTGGGCACACTGGCACACCTGTAATCCCAGTAACTTGGGAGGCTGAGACAGGAGTATTGCAGTTTGGAGGCCAGCCTTAACCCCTTAGCAATATCCTATTTCAAAATAAAACTAAAAAGGGGTGGGAGTGTAGCTCCAAGATAAAATGCCCCTGGGTTCAATCCCCAGTAACCTCTCCTACCAGAAGAAAAAACAGAAATACAGATCATTCCACCAAAGCCCAGCTTACAAAGTTTCTCAAAAGCCTAGACAGAGTTCTTTAATTTCTGCCACTTCTTAACCAGAGCCACTGTCTTCGTTACCTTAATCTCACAGTTGCTGTTTGTTGAGCTACTTTAAGCCTTATTTCAGAAAGATGGCCTTTAAGATAGAAGAGATGTCAAATTAAAAGCAGATGCTTCAGTGGGCAGGGGTCATGTATGGGTCTGGAAATGGAAACAGGGACAGCAGGTTTTCATATTCTCTTGAGCAGACTCCCATGACATTCTTTAAAATGAAACATTTCAAAAAATATAAATATTTCCATTAGTCAAAGGATACCAAACCAAGATTTGTCAACTTGGTGACTGTGAGAACTTCTTCAAATGGAATATTTATAAGAAGGCAAGGGCAATCATGGTCACCAAGAACTCTGGTGAGACATGTTTACACTCTTTTCTCATTGTTCAGACAGACATAATACAATATGGAAAGGTAACGGAAATAATTTGGAAACAAGTGCTGAGAAGAAAAAAGTAGTACAAGTAAAAAGAAATGAGCAGAGAAGACAGAAGGTTTTAATGAGTTTTGAAGTCAGATGAGTATAGATTTAAATTCTGGCTTAAAATCTAGCAGAATATTCTAGAACCTCTTAAATTACCTATTAATTGAACTATCCTGATAATTCTATAAGTTAAATAATAGAAAGGTGCAACTGCCCAAAATAAAAACTGAAGCTTTCTAAAATGTGCTGTGACTAGGCATGGTGGCGCACACTTGTAATCGCCACGCTTGGGAGCCGGAGACAGGAGGATCACGCAGGTTCAAAGCCAGCCACACTGGCTTAAGAGACTCTGTTTCCAAATAAAAATATAAAATGGGTCTGGGAGTGTAGCCCTGAGGTAGAAGAGTTTCTAGGAACCCCAGTACCATAAAAAAAAATGTGCTGTGATTTTTCAGTATGGGGTGCTTATCAGAATCACTTGGGAGACTAAAAAACAAACAGTTCAGTCACCAGGCCTCATCTCCACAAACTTGTTTTCAATAGATCATGAGTAGGGCTTAGACACTTGTATTTTTTTTTCTCTAAAGTACCACAGGTATTCTGTTGTCCCCAACAAGGCTGAATTAGAATTGCTGCTATTGAAGCTTTGGATATAAAACCCTACTATGAAAATAAACACACATTTCTTCATTGGGATGAGTATATAGTAACTTTCTAAATCAGACTGAGACCTTTAGTTACAAGATCTTCCATTTTCTCCATATATTTCCTTAAATGTCCTCTATGGTTATACCCAAATATAAAACCAAAAACATGACCTGCAAAAGGCTATGGAAACCCAGTAAACTCTTCTTCTAAAATGCAGTCCAGATTTCAACCCATCTTTCATGAGGCAATATAGTATTTATAATTTAATGACTTCTACTTCAAATGTTTGGAGAAGCCCACCCCTGAGAATGGGGCGGTGGCCACAGCACGTGGTATTCCCAGGAGAGATGAGGGTAACACTATGTTATTTGGCACTCTGCCTCAATTGGCCTGGCTGCTTCCATCTGCACAAGCACTGATTGACATCTGGAGACTCACATCACTTTGGTTTTGTCACCAGGGAATTAAAGCTACCCAATGAGATTTTCTTCACAAACCAAGGTTAGATGGTTAATAATATCAAATCCCAATAGAAGACTCCTCAGTGATCACCATAGCTTCTGGGGTACATTTCTTATAAAATACCTACCACTGCCACCATTCCAGAAAAAAAGTCATAAAATCACAAAACTTTGGATCTTCTCATAGCACATTAACCATTTTGAAAAACAGTGTTGGGAAAAGAAAAGCCTATAGTGCATTTGTTTTTATGTTTTTAGATATACAACAGAAAATTTGCTCTAAATTAATTTTCAGATGAAATGCCAGAAATTTGGGGAAATGTACTGAGTGGGCCAAGAAAACAAGAAGAGAATGGATGGTGATGTGAGTCTTGCTTTTCTTTCATCAGGTTTCACTTAGCTAAGGTCAGGCATGCAATTGTAGATAAACAAACTGAGGAACTTACATTTAAACATGGTACATTCCTAACAGGGTTTCTGGGCATAAGGGAGAAGCGACCATCAAAAGGCCTCCCTACCTCGTGGAAGAACCAGATGTTCCTCATCGCTTGGGGAGCAAGTTGTGAAGAATATTGGTGACTTAAAGTAAAGGAATTCCATTCGGATGCAATCACAAAGGGAAATTACAGAGACACAAAAGAAATTGGGAAATTTTTTTTTTTTTAATTTAAGCACACTAAGCCTTTAAAGGCCTGAAGTGACCCTAGATTATAAGAAGAACAGATTTGCCTTCAGAGAATTATCCTTTTGATTAGAAGTCACTTCAAGGCAATTCTGAGAAAAGGTCATGTTGGTAAGAAAACAACAGATAGTCATTTTAAGAGCTTAGCATCATAACAAATAAGTTTAAGATAAACTCTAACTAAATTTCTCTCCCTCTCCCTGTCTCTCCTCCCTTCCTCCCTCTCCTTCTCTCCCTTTCCTCTCTTTCTCCCTGTCTCTTCCTTCTTTGTTTTGACTTGTTAGGATAAACTCCTCTCTCTCTCTCTCTCTCTCTCTCTCTCTCTCTCTCTCTCTCTCTCCCTCTCCCTCTCCCTCTCCCTCTCCCTCTCCCTCTCCCTCTCCCTCTCCCTCTCCTCTCTCTTTCTCTTTCTCTCTCTCTCTTGTTTATTTTTATTTGCTTTTTAGCAGAAAAAAAAGAGCCAGTATCTGCTTCACTATGTTCTCAAGACATCTAAATAGAAAGATGACTTGAAAGGGATTAAACATTCATTGAAATAGTCCTTCATAGAATTTTGAACTTGTAAAAAAAATTACAAAAAAACAGTATAGGACCCATGGGTAAGGGAGCCATCTAAAATATTTGCATGGGTTATGAACTGAATTTTACTTGAATTAATACATGTGGGCATAAGTTTAAAGAGAGGCTTGAAGTACAAAAGGAGAAAATAATGATTTAGCTAAGATATTTACACTCATTTGCTTACCAATGTTACCACAGTACTGGCCTCTCAGAGGCAATGGAGATATCTGAGATCCTTCACCTTCAGGTTTTATATTCCTAGACCTAAATCACTGGTCCTAGATTGACTTTTATCACTGGGAAGGTAAGTTTATATCAAAGATGGTTCTATTGTTTGAATAATCTGGAACTTAAAGCAACACATTCAGTGTAAATACCCTAATTAAAGACTAAGCCTTTTTAAATTTTTTAACCGGATTTCACCAAGTCTTCACAAGAGCATGTTTATGAGTCTTGCTCTTCAGAAGCAACAGGAAACAATGGAAAGCCCCTGAGCTTGCGAGGTGGACAGACCCCATTTCAGATCTTATTCCATACAGTCATGTGACTTTGGAAATACTAGTACTGACATTTGATGAGAATTTACTGCTTGCCAGGCAGTGTCTTGGGCACCTGCTATGCATTAAGCTATGTGATCTATATAGCTCTATTAATTAAATAATTATAACAGTAATAATAACAATAATAAATCAAGTGATATGAAAAGGAAGACAATGAAATTGACAACACATTTGACAATGCGGAAGAAAAATATCTGTGAATTTAAAGATATAGCAATAGAAAATACCCAGGATAAAGCACAGAGAGAAAAAAGACTAACATATGAAAAAGAGTACAAAATAACTTGTGGGAAATTGTCAAGCAGCCTAACATACTAGAAAGGGGAAGGAAAATATTTGAAAAAATAATGACAAAAATAGTCCAAATTTAATGAAAACTGTAAACACAGAGATCTATGAATCTCAATGTACCCCCCAAAATGGAGAAAATTAGTCCAAATCACATAATATTCAAATCACTACAAAATAATAAAGAGAAAATCTTTAAACCACCTAGTGGTACAAACATTAAAATAGAGCTATAAGTATATATCACCTAAAGTTCCTCAGGCAGAAGGAAAATGACATCATATGGAAATTTTAATCTACACAGAAACACAAAAGGCACTAGAAATAGTAAAAAAAAAAAGGGGGGGTATTAGAAAATATTGTTCCCATTTAAAAGATCTCTTTGAAAGATCACTGGCTGTTGAGAATAAATTGCTAAGGATGTTGTATGGGCTTAATAATACATTTAGAAGTAAAATGTATGAAAATAACAAAGTAGAGCGGCATAGAAACATATTTAAGTTTTTAAAAACATGGGTAGTAGTATTCTGTCATTTGAATAAGACTATGATGATAAGCTGGGTACAGTGTTGCATGCCTAATCTGAGTACTTGGGAGACTGAGACAGGAAGATTGTAGGTTCCAGACCAGCCTTAAGGTTCAATCCTCAGTGCCACAAAAAATAAAAATAAAGACAATTATGATAGTTAAAGATGTGCCTCATAGGCCATAGGAACAAATACTTTTTAAAGAGTATAGCTATAAGTCAATAGCAAAAATATAATAAAATAAGAAAATATATTTAATTAATAAATTAATGCAGGAAAAGAGATAAAGACACAGAGGATATAGTAAAATAAGAAAATATATTTAATTAATAAATTAATGCAGGAAAAGAGATAAAGACACAAAGGATAGAAAATATGTAAGCAGTTCTAACTGTAATTGTAATCTAATTATATTGATAATTATATTAATTATAAATGGCCATAATAGTACCCATGAGAAAGAAAAAAAAACATTTGATTGGATGACATGAAATAAATATACCTTGAGGTATATTTTCACACTGATTTTCCTTGGAAGCAAAGACAACCTAAGGCATTATATTTATAGACCTTCTTTCTATCCTCAAATTAGAGCATACAGTAGAAACCTATCCATCCAGAAATAGTTTGAGAGGATAAATAAACTCAACAGCAGTGAAGTTCGGGAAAGGTGGGATTGTGAGGAGGGATGGTCAGTTAGAAGAAAGAGAAGCAGGAACCTGTTAAATGAGATTCCCAAACCTCACCACAAATGATCGGTGATCCCTAAAAGTCTGCATCTTCAGTAAGTACCTACAAGTATCAGACTGAGTAGAGCCTGAACCATAGGAGGGACACAGGAAAGGTAGCAGAGAGTATGAGTATGAGAGCATGTGCTACAGCCCAACAGCACAGGTTTGAATCTCAACTCAGTCACCAGCTTGCTCTTGATTTCAATCCAATGGTAAGTAAATAGTAGTATTTGTATTATTTGGGTTACTTTTTTGAATGTACTTTTTACAGTCCAATGAACAATAGTCATTTTAATGTTAACCATTGTTGTTGTCTGTCTACGTATTTCTAAGTGATTCAGATTTTTATATGGATGGCACTAATGTATTACTAAGTGCAATGTCAAGCCATATTAGAGGCTGAAACCAAAGGGAAAATCAGTAATGCTGATCTCTCTCATTCTCTCTCTCTCTCTCTCTCTCTCTCTCTCTCTCTCTCTCTCTCTCTCTCTCTCATCATGGATTTTACATTAATTTTGATTTTTAAAATAGTGCCTCAAAAATTCACTTGAGGATTGCTTGTTTGTTTTCATTGCTCATATCTAATGCCTTACTCAACTCACCATAGTCCTGGCCCTGTGTAAATGGTATGAAACGGACATACTCCTATGATTACATAGCTCAGATTTAGGAGACTGACCCTCTGAAAGACTGAGAGATGTAGGTATTCTGAGAGTGCAATGCTTTTTCATTATTCAAATTATTTCTACACATGTCAAATAATTTAGTTCATACAACAGTCCCATGAAATAAGTACTATTTTTACCCTCATTTTTTAGAAAAAGAACTGTATGGCTTCAAAGGTTGTGTAACTTCCCCAAAATCTCACACTGGGAAGCAGTGGTGCCAGGATATTAACTGAGGCCCATTGACCCATGGTCATGGTCTTTCACCCTGCCTTGAGAAAAAGAGTCCCAGGACCACAGCATTCAGTAAGTGGCAAAAATATCTGAGACCCTTCTCCTCTTGTTTCTTTATGTTACCCAGGTTCTATGATTGTTTCTATAATTGAGTAAGATGACAGGTGGTAACCACATCAACCACTGGTTCCACTGCCTGAATATTCAGGACTATAAAGAAACACTCTCAGTGATGTGTAGAAATAGGCTGTTCACTGGCAGAGACATCCAACACACACATACACACACACACACACACACACACACACACACACACACACACAAACACACATCCTTGGAGTACTCATGATAATTTATTCCTCTCGTCAAGAGAGATTTGTGTACAGAGAAGGATTCCTGGACCACTTTAGGCATTTGCCTCCCACCCTTCACATCAGCAGTATCTTTGCAGTCATGAAGACCAGGCTGGTGACAGCACGTCCTTTTGGAAAATGCTCCCTCTGTTGAAAGCTTGATGAGTACATCTTATTTTTAATGCTAACTAATTCCTGCTTGCAGATAATCCTCTTCAACTGATGTTTACATAAGATACAGAGAAATGACAGGATAAAAATAGTTACTATGAAATTCTCCACAGGCTATAAACAGCTTTAACTCTTGGCAAAAGCATTTTACTATTTACATACTCAGACAAATATGGGTCACGCTCTTCTCAGATTATTAATGTTCCTCTGCAAATAACTGACATACAGAGTGAGCAAATATACCAACCAAACCCCTTTCCCGTGTCTTAATTAAATTATGACAATCTCGTTCAGTCATGGGTATTTGGTTTTAGGATCATCATTAATATACATCAATAATATTTTACTCAGAGATCTTGTCTTCCTTCTTTAAGAAAAAAAATGCAGGTAGAAGTGACTTATTTCCCATGATAGCATATAACTCCAAAAATCTCAGTATTCAAATCCCCCACTTTTCAAATGCTCACAAAACTCCAAATAACTTCAACGAAAATGCCATAAGAGAATGAGGTAGCAGATTCTGTACCTGAGGCAGGGAACACACTGGTTTGTATCAACACAGTTATTCTCTGCAAAATCCTCATGGGATGAACGGAATCTCAGTTCAACATTTGAGGCCAAATGAAGCACCATGTTTATAAATAAAACCTCCATTCCTCTTCCTCTCTAAGCAGTAAATTCCCCATAACCTCTGACATTTACGGTATAAACATCTTCTGTTTTAGTTTCAGGACAAAACCCCTCTGTTATAAAGAAAAAAGAAACATTTTTTTTCACTTGTCTACACCTTATATTGCCTAACAGGGCAAAATAGACCTTGCAAATGTGATTAAGGGGAAGGACTTTCAGATGGCAGGGAGATTCTAGGTACTTCAGGTATACCAAATCTAATCAAATTTTAAATAAAATAGAGAAACATTTAACAACTGAGATTATAGAGTCAGAAACCACAGATGAGGAAGACATGACTACAATAGACTGGTCTGAAAGGTATAATATTGTTGCCTTTAAAAACAAAGGGAAGGGACTTTGAGCTAAGAATGTAGGGTCCACCTAAAAAAAAAATAAATAAATAAAAAAATCTTCCCCTAAAGTCTCTAAAAAGAAATATAATCCGGCCAACACCTTGAATTCAACAACATCTAGGTCAAATGTTTTGCCCAAAGGGATGTAGGATAAAAAAAACAGTGTTTTAAACTCCTAAATTTATTGTAATATGTGACAACATCAATAGGAAACCAATCTGGCTTTGGAAAGGAAACCAACTTTCTAGTTAACAGGTAACTCAACTGTATAGGATATTTCATTCCTCCTTTGCAACAGGTATTTTTAGCATTTACTCCTACTGAAGAGAATGCATACTCTTCTCATTTTAGAGAGCCACATATACTATTGAGACATGACAGATTCACTCATTTTTCTCTCTTCCAGGAAATGAATTTAAATGAGTATTCTGAAATCCAAACCATTGAGCTACAGACCTCAAGCTTCAATAATCTCTCCAGATAAGAGGTCCCCAGAATTTCCTAACAATTAGCAGATTCTGATTTCTGCAAAATCTTGGGTTTGCCATCAAGTTTTAAGGAAAGAAGGGACAGCACGAGAACAGAGCTTAAATGACCCGGGTCTGGCTGCCAGGTGACTTCCTTCAAGTGCTGGAGTTTTATATGCATCACATCATGCAGATAAATATCATGTGCTCTTTCCAGAAACAAATATTAACTTGTGTTCTATAATGTTCTGTACATTGTGCTGGGTCCGGTGGATGCAGCTGGAACAGGACAGACAGTGCTTCCATAAGCTGGAACTTACAGACTTCAACTGAACAACGGGAGTTTATCACACAATAACTTGTTTCCGGTTCATGAGCCACTGATGGGAACTCAACTCTGCCAGTGTGAAGAGAAGGGACTTTAGCAACTAGAGGGACTGATTCCACCTTTGACATGGTTTGAATAGAATCTGTCTCTGCCCGAACTCACATTAAAATTCAGTTGCCAGTGTTGGGAGCCTCTGAGAGAGGCTCCACCTTCCAGCCTCCCACCTTTGTCTCATGAGAACAGATGATTTCTCACGAGGATGGGTTTGTTCTTGCAAGAGCAAGGTTAGAAAGCATCTCTCCCACCTCATCTCTCCCTCCCTTCTGCTTGTACCTGCTTCCTTTCTGCCTTCCAACATGAGCTGAAGCGACAGGCAGCCCTTGCCAGAAGCCATGACATCCTGGCATTGTGTGTTTGGACTTCCAGAACCATAAGCCCAAACAATCCTACTTATAATTAGCCAGTCTCAGGTATTCTCTAATAGAAACAGAAAATAGACTAAGACAACTCTTCTGACCATTTCACAGCTGTGTGTCTGAAGCCATTTTGGACCAGCAAGAGTAAAATCAAAGACCCTACAACTCTTTCTTTCTTTCTTTCTTTCTTTCTTTCTTTCTTTCTTTCTTTCTTTCTTCCTTCCTTCCTTCCTTCCTTCCTTCCTTCCTTTCTTCATTTCTTAAATCTTTCTTTTTTCCTCCTCTCTCTCTTTTCTCTCTCTCCCTCTTTCCCCTTCCCTTCCCTTCCCTTCCCTTCCCTTCCCTTCCCTTCTCTTCTCTTCTCTTCTCTCTCTCTCTCTCTCTCTCTCTCTCTCTCTCTCTCTCTCTCTCTCTCTCTCTCTCACTGAGGCTGGAACCTAGAGGCATCCTCTCATCCTCTGAGTTCCTACCTCTGAGCTATACCCCTAGCCCCTTTTCTGAGCTATACCCCTAGCCTTTTCTTTTTTGTATTGAAACAGGTATATGCTAAGTTTCTAAAGCTGTCCTCAAACCTGCGATCCTCCTGTCTCAGCCTCACAAGTATTGAGATTAAAAGCACATCCCACCATGCCCAACTTTCTTTTTCCATAGAATTTTATTGATGTGCTATAATTTTACATCATAGTGAGATTCAATGTGATACATCATACACGTACACATCACTTGGTGTCTTACCTCTGCATCCCACCCTGCCCCATCCTCCCTCCCCATATATACTAGAGAGATTTTAGTAATACCTTCATGTGTGGATGTGAGGCTATTTCAACTGTTCTCTCCATCAAGCCTCTATTTTCCCCTCTACCCTTGCCCCCCAAAATCCTCTCCATTTTTCTATTGTTTTTTCCTGGTTCATCTAAAGTCCCTCTTGTGTCCTATTTTCTCTATAGCTTCCCACATATGAGAGCAAATATTCAACTCTTCACTTTTGGAGACTGACCTGACTTAGCATAATATTCTCTAGTTGATCCATTTTCTTGCAAATTACATAATTTTTGTGGTGCTGGGGATCCTACCTCAGAGCTACACCCCAGTCCTATTTTTTATTCTTCATTTTGAAACAGGGTCTCACCAAGTTTCAGAGGGCTTCACTAAGTAGCCAAAACTGACTGACAACCCGCAATCCTCCTGTCCCAGCCTCCCAAGTACTGGGATTACAAGTGTGCACCACCGTGCCCGGCTTCTTTGTTTTTGACTGAGTAAAATTCCATTGTATAACTTTACCACATTTGGACACCTAGCTTGGTTCTACCATTTGGCTATCGTGAATTGTGCTGCTGTAAACATAGGTATAATTTTTCTCTGCTCTGCTCTGCTCTACAAAATGCCTTCTGTTGAGTGCAAGCTGAGTAAGGCCCTTTACCTACTTGTTCTCAAATCTTAGAGCATACAAGTACCACCTGTAGTGTTTGTTTATACTGTGAGCTCCTGGGCTCTTATCAAGACAGTATGACTCCATGGACATAACATGAGATCCAGGAGTCAGAGTGTTAAGCAATTACTCCAGGTGAAATCTGAATTGGCTGCAGATTATTCTTTGCTAACAGTAACTTAACTGCTCATGTGTTTCTATGAATAAAACTAAGGACATTGTCATCTTTTTAAAAATACATTTTGATTTAATTTAAAAATTTGAAATTTGTATTCATGCCGAGAAATAAATTATGCAAACAATAAAGCACTCTACATTGTATAATACATAAATAACTACTGCTACCTCTTGACCAATTTTCTCCCATCTTCTCCTTAAACTAATCAATATTTAAAGTGAAGTCTTGCTGATCTCAAGTAAATATTATAAACAATTTTTATATAACTATTTCTTATAACCTTATTGATATTTTCAAATTTTGTTATTAATAATAAAGAAATTATTTCTGGTTATATTTTCATAGTTTTAAATATGGGAATGTAGAAAACCCACTAATTTGTGTGTATGTAAGTTTTCACAGGATACCTTATCTTCTTGCTGGTTCAAACAGTTCTGAATATGATTATCCTTATTTTCCTAGATGATCTGCATGTAATGATAATTGTATTTTCTTCATTATCTTTCTGTATCTGTTATAACTTTAAAACCAATAGTGAATAACTAAAAGTAACTGATGGCTTTATTCTCAACTTCAATGACATTACTTCAATATTTCACCATTAAGTATATTTTTATTGATTTCAGGAAGATAATTTTAGTTTGTTAAAAAAGTTTTCTCCTATCATAACTTACTAAGTCTTTTATTTTTAACATATTGCAATACCAAATAAGTACTGTAATATCAAATAAATTTTTATATATACTAAGAAAAAAATGATTTTTCTTCTTGTATTTCAATATTAACCTGTTTCCTATGTTAAACTATTTTTGTATTTTTGAACCAGAAGCATTTTGTTTATTTCTTCATTCTTTTAGTTCTAGTTATTTATCCATTAATAATTTACAATTAAATTTTATTATTAAATTAGAATTGATTCAAAATTTAAAATTAGAATTTTTGAGTTTTTGTTTAGAAATTAAATTGATTCTCCATTTTTTGTATGTATGTGCAAGTAATTGCTATATTGTCAATGTTTCTTATCAAGTTATTCTGCAAGTAAAGAAAATTGAGAAGAAAGTCAGCCATGGTGGCACATGCTTGTAATCCCGGTACTTGGAAGGCTGAGACAGGAAAATTGCAGGTTCACAGCCAGCCTCAGCTACTTAGTGAGGCCCTCCACAACTTAGACTCTGTTTCAAAACAAAAAATAATAAATAGGGCTGGGGGTGTAGCTCTGAGTAGAATGCCTCTGGGTTCAATCCGCAGTCCCAGAAAAAACAATGAGAAGACATTTGTCTTATTCATAATTTCCATTCCAGAATAAAAAACCTTGTTTTACATTTCAAGCCTGACATTTCTAAGAATTCCTTTCTATTACCATGTATCTGGACAACAGGTTGACTGTGTACAAGGTTTTAAAGTCATATCTCAGTACTCTGTATGGAGAAGGAGGGAGATGTGAAGGCAGTGGGGGCCACCAAGTGCTGTGTGCAAGTGTGTCATTGGCAATATAATTTGCATTATCAGGTGATACTATAATTCATCAATAAAAGCATATAAAACATTTAAACATTGTCTCCTTGCATTTACTATTGTAAAAGAAATATAATTCATAAACAACTATTTCTTCTGCCTGAATATTTGCATGTATTTTTTTCTAAATATAAAAACATTTTTGCCATTAAGTCTAGGCGCAGTGTCTTTTTCAATTTTATCTGAGTTTGATTTGATAAATGTTTACAATATGGAGACTCTGTAGGTCATCTGAGGACGTTTTTATCTCTTTATATTTTATTGTTATTTATCGATATCCTTTTTGTGATATTTCCAGGTCAAACTGCCTGTAAGTATTGTTTAAAAAAAACATTTTTTCTTAAAATGACCACTTAATTTCTTAAAGTAGTATTCTTTTGTCAGATTTCTCAAATAGATCTGAAAATATATGTAACAGTGAATAGATTTTATTCATATGTTTTCAAATTTGTTTTCCATGTTTGTTATGAAAATAGGGATGCAATCTTGTTTCTCTAAAGAAGTGACTGTCTGTACAAGTACAAACTTTCATGTCCTTATCATCCCCATTTCATTCACTAAGTTGTTCAAATCAAACACAGCTGCATGCCCCATGGCACCAGTTCAAGGCATACTGCTCAGACATTTTACTGGGACTGAGACCCATGTACCACTTTCTATACTTCCTGATTACCCCACACCTCAGGTGTTCCAAGCCATGCCATTCTGAGGGAAGGGCCAACCAGGCTGTGAGTCACCACGAGTCATGAAAACCTGCTTGGGAAATTCTCTAATACTAACTCAACCAGTCTCTCCTCTGCCAAAAATACTTCCTTGAGATTTATGACATATTAAGTTCCAGTTTTCAGCTGTGATAAGGAGTTTCCCTTCACAGTATGGCTTTTTGTCAATGGCAACATGAAACCCAGGAAGAAGTGGAAATGGGCTCAGGCCATGTCATCATACACAAATAATACTACTGTTCTCATTATAACCACAAAACAAAGACAAAAATAGTGAAGGCTATAAATGGAACACTAGAAAGCTAGTGGACAACAGGAAATGGCATAAGTATTATTACAGTCAAAAGAAGAGAAAGAGAATTGAGTGTTAAAACTTCTTAGAGATAACACTATAAGCTTAAGCCAGGTGTGGTATTTCATTCCTACAATCCCAGTACTTGGGAGGCTGAGACAAGAGGATCACAGATTCCAGGATGGCCTCAACAAACATAGTGAGACTCTCAAAAGCCTAATGAGATTCTGTCAAAAATAAATAAACTAAAAATGGCTGGAGGTATACCTCAGAGATAGAACGTCCCAGAGTTCAATCACCAGTACCCCCCCACACACAAAAAAAAAGAAAAAAGAGATGACTAACAATTTTCCAAAAGTAATGACATGACAGACAACCAATGACAGATCTAATAGTCCAGGGAATTCCACACAGATTAATATGAAGAGACACACCTAGAAATACAAGGTCAAATTTATGAAAAAGAAATTTGAGATAAAAAGAAAATCTTCAAGGTATCCACAGATGGAAGGAATATACATACAGAGGAACAGAGAGAAGAATTACAGCACGCATTTATTTAGAAATTATATAAACTGAAAGTCAATAATAGACTTATACCTTTAAAAAATCTAAAAATAATGATGAAAATAACAACAACAGAATGTGGACCCAGAATTATATACTATGCCCCAATAATGAATGAATAATAAAGTATTTTCATAAAAGCAAAAGTCCAAATAATTGTCAGGAGATGGACATTCAAAATTTAAAAAAAAATTACATACAAAGGAGTAGATTACCAGTGGGGAAATGTGGATTTACCAAAAAATATGAGCAGCACAAATAGTTATATTAAAAAGTACTATTTATAAAAAAGAATGATGTTTTAAAATATTAATGGAAGCTGAAACCAAATTCAAGAGATTATAATAAAGTATTCGAGGTAATCTATATGCTAGTGGAGGGACAAAAGTAGCACACAATGTGGAAGTTGGTTTAAAGGTATGTCCTTGAAGAGGTGCAAGGGAGACCAAAATCATGCTATATGTGGTGGCCCCATAACAACCCTCCCTGTCCAGTTCTCATTAGAGCTGGCATTGTATAGTCAATAATTTTACTGGCCTTTGTTCTGATTTCTGGGAGAAAGCCTACATTCTTGAAATTTCTCTAATGATAGAAGCTTCTTCATGACTCACGGTGAGCCCTGACAGTTGATGCTACTGAGGAGACCTATCTTGGGACCCTAGACAGTTTCACAATGGGATCTGGCTGTGTGGAAGGTCAAACATGTGAGTAGAGAGTCAGGGCTTCAATCCACATATCAGTCTGAAATACTGGCATGGAAGGTGGCTGGAGACTGAGTTTAATGATGTGACCTAGGATACAATGATGCCTATTAAACAAAACACTAATAAAACTCTTTGGACACTGATGTTCAGACAAGGCTCCTGGTTGGTAATAATGCACTGATGTGCCAAGAGGGCGATGTGTTCTGATTCCGTGGGAGGAGATATAAAAGCTTCACTTTTGAGATTTTCCTTCTCTCCCCATGCATCTCCTCTTTTGGCTGATTTTGATTTATATATTTTTGCTATAGAAAAACTATAATCTGAGCTGGGCATGGTAGCACTTGTTTGTAATCCTGGTACTTGGGAGGATGAGACCGAAGGATCACAGACTGGGGGTATAACTTGCAGGTAGAAAACCTGGGTTCAATTCCCAGCACTAGAAAAAAAATCTACACACTATACGTATTTAAAATAAATGTTTATTTTAATTGCTCCTTTAGAACAATTATTTTTAATAAAAACAGTAAAAATAAAATAATAAAATAAAAATTAACTGAAAAGCAATGTCTTGTAAGATTAAAATATTAAAAATAAGAGAGAAAAAATGAAAGTAGATTTAAAAGATTCTTATACTACATGTGTAAAGCTATAATATCATTTCAATGTAAACTGTGATAAGTTCAAGTTTATATTTATATGATTTATGTTTTAAACAGTGTAGCAATCTTGAAAAAAATTTTAACCTCTTATAGTTTTCTTTATTAGACACTTTTATACAGCAGTTAGTCTAGAAAAATACATTTAAAAATTTTTCAACAGACCGTGCTCCTTGTAACAAAACCTTCCAAACCCTGTTTTATTGTACAGATCAATCTATATTAGTAATGTAAAAAGAAATTATCAAATTCAGCAATGTCATTTTTCAACCAAGATCCATCTAATTAAATATGGGTTTTCACTATTCAAATTACACAGGTTAGAATTCCTCAATAATTTTTTCTAATGTAATGAAAATTTTTAAGAAACAAACAAAATCTCCTAGTATAGATAAAATTGAATTGAAACAAGGTAGAAGTAAAAAAAAAAAACTAAGAATATATGGAACAAATGGAAGATAACTAGAAATATAGTAGACTTAACTCCAAGCCTGTCAATTATTATATTAAATTGCCTTAAATTAATATTATTAAATAATTTTAATAATATTATTTAATTATTTATTATTATTTATTAATTAATAATATTATTTAATTATTAAATAAATTTAATAATATTTAATTAATTTAATAAAATATTATTCAATTAAATATTAAATAAGTCACTAAATATGGATCAAAAGCTTCAATACCCCAATTAAAAGCAATAATCTGTCATACCAGGTTATTTTTAAAGAAAAATCCAACTATACTGAGTTCACTTAACCTAGAAAGATATAAATAAGTAAATAATAAAAGTTTGGGAAAGATGTATATGCAGACACAGTAAAAGAAAGAGTGGCTATAATAATATCAGAAGATCAATACACAATTTTAGTTGGATATCTCTGTGATCTTCTTAATAATTCATAAAATAACAGAAAATTGTTAAAGAAGACCTAAATTATGTTAACCGACTTGATCAAATTGATATCTATAGAATTCTTTCATTCAACAACAGAAGACTATATGTTATTTTGTAGTCACATGAAACAATCATCATGATAAACTATATTCTGGACCTTAAAGTAAATATTAACATATTTAAAAGAATTAATACTGTACAAAATATAATTTCTGACCACAATGAAATTAAACTGTCAATAATAGAAAATAATCCCTAGAATATCCTTAAATATTTAAAAATTAGTTTCTCAAATTTATCCTTTTCCTCCTCAAACTTAAATCTACTCCTGGGTTTCTTTCTACTGCAGAGGACATGTCCATCTTTATATCCTTCAAGTCATTAATTATTAGACTTTTTCATAACCTTCCCACCCTATCCCTTAAACACTGCCCAAGCCACCAAAACATCATGTAGCTCTACCTCTGATAAATCTGTACTCCACAATCCTTCAGGAGTCCCAGGTCAGACCCTTCTTCTCTCCCTCAGTATCTATTCTCTTGACTTGCCCACCAGCCTTTCCCCTTTCCTTCACTCTGTTCCCTCTCTCCACTCTGTTCCCTCTATCTTCCTAAAGGAAGATTTCCAATAATGGTGTGAATAGAGCTGTTCATTCATTTCGATGTATATTTTAAAAAAATCTACAGCCAAAAAAAATGCTTGGGAAACAGCATATTATATTCATTTCTCTGAGCTTTACAATGCACCATGGTATATTAAAAGGTATTTGTATTACTGAAGTGGAAAACTTATTTGACTTAGCTTAATGTAACATGCCTCAAATTTTTTGAAAATTAGCTTGGCTTTTCCACATAATACCTACCAGTATCCTAAGAATAAGCGTTAAAAAGGAATGTCTTGGTAAATACTTTCCTAAATTGTTAACATGACTTCACTCTACCCTGCCTTTAAAAATGTGATGGTCAGGAATGGCTGTGAAATGACACACAAGCTCTGTGGCCTAGATGCAAAGCCTTTCACGGTCAGTCTCCAGCCTTCTCTCCATGCTGTGTGGGCAATAAGGTCCTCATCACCAGTGCTCCAAACCTTCATCCCTCAGCTGCTCAGGACTGGCGCCCAGGCCAGAAAAGCACCTTGGACTTTCCTCCTTGCTCCTTCCCCTTTCTTTGCTTGTTTCATTCCACCTATCTTTCAAAATCCAGCCCCAATACAGCATTGTGTATGATAAGATACCATTTATCTATTTGGAAAACACTGATTAAATACTATGACATTTTAATACATTTATTGGTAGATTATAGTCTCACATCATAATGTAGTTCAAGTGATAGTGATTTACAGGCACACAGCACTTGGTGAGCTTCCCCCACCCCTCCCCACTCCCATCCTTCCCCATGCATGATACTCAAATTGGCATTGGTATTCTCACATATGTGTGTGGATGTGTTGCCTTCATTAATTCTCCACACTATGACATTTAATAGATGTTAAGTTGAATTGAGGTTTATTCCAAAAAGGTTCCAGTTAAAATTAAGTTATTTTTTCCAATAACCCAATAGCAAATTTTACTTTTGTTGTCTTTTCTCTTATATCATATATAATTAAGCATACATATATATATATATGTATACATATAAGTATATATATGTGTATGTATATACATATGGATTCTGGCATGTGTGTGTATGTGAGTGTGTGTAGATAAACACATATACATGTGTATAGAAGGAGGAAAAGATCTATTTGCTGTCTTTCTCTGGAGAACCCTAATATAGTATGTATTTAATAAATACCTGTTGAATGAATAAATTTGATTTATCAATACTTGCTTAGAAGCCCAATTCCCTTACTAAACTTTAAACTTCATGAAAGGACTATAACTTGCCCACTTTTCTATTTGTTCAGTGGCTAACACTATTATTATTGACTGATTCATTCAATACCTATTTGTGGATTTCCCTTCTAATACGAGGCATTGGATTTTTGCTGTATGTATGCCTTATTCTTCCCTAACTCTCTACGATTGCTCTCCCCCAAAATACTCATTTTATTTCACTTATCCTTTAGAATTCAGATTAAATATAGCATCTCCTATGAATAAGAAAGCATTCATGTATTCGGCAAACACTAATTAAATGTCTACTATGTACTGAGCACTAGGTTATGTGTGCTGAGTAAATACAAGAGCTCCCCAAAAGATAGTCACATAAAGAAAAATTTGGCATGACTAAAAGCAACATATTCATTAAAGTTCAACTTCTTAGAGAGTCTATACATTAATAGCATTGCATACACTAAAAATACCCAGTATCTATCACTGGGAACTTTAGTCATCTCTGAGATGTACTCATAAGTCAGCCAAAGGACCCCAGTCCTGGAACATTGAATACAGAAAAACAGCATATTCATATCGCGCCCAAAGACCAAAGAAATATCGGCAGTGAGAAGTATATAAATTGACTATAAGCACAGCAGACTGGGCTCAATAAAGAAGGAAAGTGGCACAAGGTTCTCTGAGAAACTCCGCTTCTACTCCTTGCCCATATTTTCTTCATCTATTAGAGGTGATTAGCCCAGGTTAAGTGTCAGCACTTGCCAGCTAGAACTTTACATATGAGGTTAAAAGTAGTCTTCTTGTCTCCTGCCTTGCACTGAAATGATTTATGAGACTAGCAGAGATTGACAGATGGAAAAGGTCTCATCCAGTCTGCCTTCCACGGCATAAGAAACATCCCTTGTGGATGCTGTCAGAGAAAATGTCCAGATGCCTCGGATGCTCCAGCAGCTGAAAGGTCACCTTGGACCCATGTGCCCCTTGGTCATATGTAGGTGTTCCCAGTCTCCTCTCGCTTGCACATCATTGCATTTAAACCCACAAGCAGGTAAGTTTCCATATTTCATTCAGCCTGGGTATGAATCATAAATTATATATTTTTTTCATTTTACAGTCAGAAAAATCTCTTCTTCAATGATAATAAAATCAGTGGACCAGCTTCTGCCCTTCGTTACTAGTGTACAAATCTTGCTGAAGTCATCAGAACTTAAGGGCAGGCAACTTTGGGCAGAGTGTGTTCCAACATTTTTTTTCCCTTGCTGGATTTTTATTACCTGACATCTCTCTGATTCCTCTGGATTGCACAATAAAGGAAGGGTGGCCCAGTTTGGGTAAAATAAAAAATGACCCAAACCACTAACCTAAATCCTGCCTTTGAAATTTAAAATTACATTTACTAGGAAGGAAAATAGTTTTTTGAGTGTGGGTGGTTTTCTTTTTCAAAAACCATTTTCAAATGTTGACCTCCTGAATGTTACCATACCAGTTTGGATTGGAAAACAGAAGGGTAGGTAAACATTTCTTTTAAAGCTTGGTGGGGGAAGGTCATCGTTTTCTGAATTCATAATCTGCAAAGAAGGAAAGAGCAAGAACTTTTTTTTTTCTTCAAAAGAATTCCTGGCCACATTGCCAGATTTGATTCCAAAAGTAAATTGTCCCCTTTCATGAAATATGGAAGCTTTTTGTCCTGTCTTCCTTCAAAAGTGAACTAAACCCCGGTGACAAATTAGCAAAGGAGGGAGAGTTTTGCTAAGGGTGGAGGACAGAGTTGAGAAAATTTCCTCCTTGGCGCAAATATGGGGGTGATGTACATAGTTGCTACAGGGCCTGCATGGTGTAATGACACAAATGCTCAAATACTATCCCACCCTAAACCTCAGAGCCATTTCATTGCACCTGAGATCCCTACTTAACCCAGTCTCTTCAGACAGGATGAAAAGAAGCATTCTGTAAATTGCCTAGAAAATGAGACTCTGGCACACCTACACCCAATTATTTATCAACACCCTACTTGAAATCAGAATGATTAAAAGGAACACCAAACAGGAAGATTTTGATAAGGAAAAGGAAAAAGGAGAAAGAAAAGATTTAGATAGATGGAAGCTGTAGACTAATAAGAAGTGTGTCTGCCATGTCCTTTAACAAGCTGTGCAATTCATGAACACATATCCCAGGGTTTTCCCATTTCTTTCTGTATATAGTTAACTCCTGATCTTAACTTATCTCCAAAACATGGAGCCTCTGTCTTATTTTGATATCAGTAGTGCCTGCCACAGGGACTGATCACATGGAAGACAGTATAACATAGTGTTTTAGTTTGAGTCCTGGGCCGAGTTCAAATTCTGCCACTTACAAACTATGTGACTTTGGATAAGATATTGTACCTCTTGTGATGCTTAATCCACAGAATAGGCATCCAAGTTCCTTCCTGCAAATATTCTCACTAAAATAAATGCTAATATGATTATTGTATATCTCCAAAATCTGTGTTAAATCAATGGCTTAGTCAATCAATTTATTAAGAACTAAAAAGGAAACAGGAAAAGTGTGTGAATGTAAACCTCAAACTGTCTATGTTCTCACCACATTTTCCAACACTCACCACATTTGGTGGGACACTTGAATAGAACTGAAGTCTCCAAACAGCACCAAAGTAGCAATAACTTGAGAAGCAATGACTACTATGGAATAACAGTGTTTCACGATGTCAGCACCATGCTCTGGTCACCTTCCAGCCTCTGTCATTGATTAAGGGAAGTATGTATGAGCTCTTAAACTCTTATAGAGCCAAGAAACCATATGTGCTAGCAAACACAGATGCTTTCATGCTAGCATCAGATGATACGGCTACATCATAAAAGTTAACGTTTATTGAGAGCTTACTGTGTGCTCAGCACATTTCTATTTACTTTTACAGGAACTATTATTATTATTATTATTATTATTATTATTATTATTATTTCATATATAGGACACTATGAAGGAAGTACAACCTATGTGGAAATTAACACTATCCCCATTATTTTATAGATGAGGCAACTAAGGCCCATGGAGATAAATACTTGGCTTAACTCTCAGCGGTATTAGGAGCCGAACCAGCAGCTATTTGAATCCAAGACAAGTAGAACCTAATTACTATGTCACATGCCACACAAGAAATACCAGCACCACCTTCATAGCAATTGTACATTGTCCCTAAGTAAATTTAGTACACCAATAGAAATTTTATAGTTGTACATATGGGAAGGGCATACACATACAGTATGGGGCATGCTGGCAGAATCACAGTATCCTTTAGTCAAATTATGCATAATTCACAAATATGCCATGGGCCAGCATGCCAAGCTGAGGCTGCAGGGCAAAAATTAGCCACATTCTCAAGCTTGCTGTCCCCAGAGGAAAGGTAGCCTGTCATTACATCTTGGTCAGAATCCCTGTTTCTATCAAGATACCTTTAAGGCCCTCTTCAACCCACTTTCAAAATTGCCTGCCAGTCAGGCTGGCCTGCAGATAGCAACCAGGCAAATGTGGGGTATAGGAAGAACTCCCTAAAGCTTCCTAGATAATTTTGCAAGTTTTGAGCAACTCTTCTCTCTCGTAATAGACTTTACTTTAAAATGAAACGGAGCACAGCAGTTCCTGAAAGGAAGGGTAGCAATTATCAAAGACAGCAAGCAGCACGCGATTCAGAATCTTCCTTTCAATTTGTGTTCTTGGCCCAGGTCTGTGAACCTGCACATCTATAGGCTCTTTCAGAGTTTTCCTACACCAAATTATTGCCCTTGGGAAATTTACTCATACATGTTTTTATATCTGTGCATTAGCTGGCTAATATTGCTTCCAACTTTGCCCTTGGATTGATTATTTCTAGATGTTAAGATTCAGCAGTAGTATCTGTTATCACTTTTCTGACCCTGTACAATAGCAAAATCCAGTAACTTCTGTTTCACTGACATTATAAAAACAGTGGCAGTTGTACACTGTGGTGCATCCAAATAAAATCTAAATTCTGTCCTAGAATAAAGTGGATTGGATCACATATTTGTTAAAGTTTAGAAAACAGGACAAGGACATAAGACAACTCAACTTAGTCATCCCCAGAATATTTACCATTTGAAAGCCATCTCTCTCCCTAGCCAAAACTCTCATGACCAATCATGGAGAAGTTGCAAATGCCTCCGAGATTCACAGTTGAAAAGATTTCACCTAGTTTTCAAGATACTTTTAAATTTTTTTTTACTAAATAAGCCACTATTGTTTTATTTTTTATTTTTTATTGGTGCACTATGTTCTCACATCAGAGTATGGATCATGTTGCCAATGGCATATATTTACACAGTACTTGGTGCCCTCCCATCCCCCACTTTTTCTTTTCCCTCCCTCCCAAAACCGAGTGTCCAGGTTAACAATGTTATATTCACATGTATACACATATTTAAATGTAGTTTTTCCATTAATTAATTTCAGTCTTCTTCCTCCCCTCCCCTTCATTTCTGGCTTCCCTGAGGTTTCTTCTCCATTATCTGGAGTCCCTCTGGTATCCCTAATACTCCTTAGCTTGAGCATATTAGAGAAAACATATGTCCCTTCTCTTTCTGCCCTTGGCTAATCTCACTTAACATAATGTTCTTTAGGTCTTTCCATCTTCTTGTGAATGACATGATTTTGTTCTTCTTTATTGCTGAGTAGAATTCCATTGTGTGTATTTCCCATAATTTTGCAATCCATCCATCTGTTGATGGAGATCTAGGTTGGTTCCATATTTTGGCTATTACAAATTATTCTGCTATGAACATGGGTATGCATATGTTACTGCAGTTCTCTGATTTCAACCCCTTAGAAAGATACCCAGGAGTGGTATAGCAGAAATATCTCATGGATCCATTCCCAGTTTTCTTTTATAAATGGTGTCTATTAACTATACAGAATAGTGGGTTTCATTGTGGCATGTTCCTACATGCATATAATATAATTTGATCAGTTTTCCTCCCCAATATGACCTTTTATGCCCCACACACATTTTCCTCCTCTATTCTAATGATTTCCCTTCTATATTCATGACCAATTTTCCTTCTAGCTTCCGCATATCAAGTCCCATATTCCAGAGAAGCATGCAGCACAGAAAGAACACACATAACGACCAGAGAGTTCCAATTCAAAACTAATCTTCACAATCAAGTCCCATAAGGTTATAAAAATATGCTGGGGATAGGACTTCCAGCAAAAGAAACACTGCTGAGCTCTGTGTTCGTCGTTAAGCTTCATCTATCCTCATGCTGCTCCCAGTGAGTGGAGGATGATCAAAAGGAATGTCTCTAGACTACTGACCTTTTTACAGCTCTGGGACCTTGACAGGCACTACCTGGTAAATTGGCACCAGGTGAACAAAGCCAGTCTCTCCAGAGAAGATAACATAGTTACCTGGATTCTGATAGCACCTTCTTAGCTGCTGTTCTTGCCTGCCCCCCCCCAATATTTTCTCTTGACACAAACCAATGTTGTTTCTACAAATACTGAGATTGTATTCCTTACATGGCTGGTGAGGTGTCTTATCAGTGGCCTACCTTTCTAAGCTCTTTATCAATCCTTTTTCTCCTGCTCTCATCATATATATTCCAATAATACCTTCCGTAACTTTAAACTTATATGTTCATTTACATAACTGATTTATTTTTGTGTACTTGATATCTTCCAAAAGTGATTTGAGCACTGTGGACAGGAAGCCAAATAGACCAAAAAACATATGCCTTCATAAATCTAACATTTTAAGGAAGTAAATAATAAGTATATAAGAAGTAACCAACAAAATAAATGGGTAAATTAAGTATTATTTTCTACCTTTATTGGTGTATTGTAATGTTACATAATAATGAAATATAAAGTAAGAAGAATATACACACACTTGAACATGCACACACTTGGTATTGTTTCCCCGAAACCACACTCCCTCCCCATCGCTTTACATGTCATTGAGACTGGAATTGATAATTTCACATATGTACATAGCATGATTTAAACTGTTATGTTCATTGAGTCTCTATCCCCCTCTTCCTTCTCCTAAACCACCTCCATCACTCCATTGGAGTCTATTCTTTTTATCTAGTCTTTTTTGTCACCCAATTTCTCTCTAGCTTCCACATATGAGAAAACAAGACAACAATTTGCTCTTTGAAGTTGGCTGATCTCACTAAACATAATATTCTCGAGTTGGTTCTTCTTCCCACAAATTGTGTAAATTTGTTCTTTATGGCTGAGTAAAATTCCATTGTGTGTATATACCAGAGTTTCGTGATCTGTCCATCTCTTGATGAACACATAGGCTAGGTCCACAATTTTATTATTGTGAATTATGCTGCTATGAACAGGGTAGTATGGTAATTCCATTCCAAATCTTCTGATAGATATCCATCATCTTTGTATATTCTAGGTATTAGTCCTTTATCAGAGAAGTAGCTGGTAAAGATCTCTCATTCTATAGACTCTCTCTTTAGACTATTGGTTTTCTTTGTTCCACAGGAGCTCTTTAATTTAATGCTATCTTATGTATTCATTATTATTTTAATTTCCTGAGCTTTGGGGGTCTTACTGAGAACATTTCTATCAGTACCTTTATGTTGGATTGTTAGCCCTATGTCTTCTTCTAGTAATTTCAACGTTTCTGCTCTGATTTCTAGGTCCTTGAACTATTTTGAGTTGACACTTGTTCAGATGGAGACATTGGGATCTAACTTTATTCTTCCACAAATGGATAACCAGTTTTACAAACATAATTTGTTGAAAAGGCTGTATTTTCTCCAATAGATGCTTTGACAACTTTGTCAAAATTCGACTGACTATAAATATGAGAATTTTTTCTGCATATTCTATTGTTACATTGGTCTAAGTGTCTATTTTTGTGCCAGTATCATGCTATTATATCTAAATTGAACCAAGAAAATAGAGAAAACCTTAACAGACCAATAGTGAGCAAAGAGGTTGAAATAGCAATAAAATGTCTCCCATCATAGAAAAGTTCAGGTCCAGACAGACTTCCAGCTGATTTCTATAAGACATTTATAGAAGAACTAAGCCAATTATTCTATGAAATAGAAAAGTATTGAGCACTATCAAACTCATTCTATGAATCCTCAAACCAAATAAAGATACTTCAAGAAAGAAATTACAGAAAAATATCAATGATGAACAGCAATGCAAAAAAACTACATTCAAAACCATATCAAGAAAATAGTACACTATGACCAAGTTAATATCATTCCAGAATTCAAGGCTGACTCAACATACACAAATCAATAAATGTAAAACACCAACCACATCAAGAAAGACAAGGACAAAATTCCCATGATCATCTCATAGATACAAAAAAAGCATTTGACAAACTCCAACATCCTTTCATGATAAAAATATTGAAGAAATTAGATAGAAGAAACCTACCTCAAAACCACCATAAAGGAGAATATAAAATAAATTGAGTATTGAAAACAACTAAATATAGTTTTATTTCAGATAGAATGACTACAGAAAGCCTCAATAAAAGAGTGACATAATAGACATGTTAAGTCTCTCTCTCTCTCTCTCTCTTTCTCTCTCTCTCTCTCTCTCTCTCTCTCTCTCCCCCTCTCCCTCTCCCTCTCCCTCTCCCTCTCCCTCTCCCTCTCTACCAAGCAATGCACCCAGGAAATATCATGTGAAAACAACATAAAAAGAGATTGACCCTCTGCAAGCCAAGAAGAGAGCCCTCACCAGGACTACTGTTCCTGACACTCTGATCTGGGACTTATAGCCTCCAAAACTATGAGAAATTAATTTTTGTTATTTAAACTTCTGTTATATTTTGTTATAGCAGTCAATACTAAGAAAGGAAATGAAAATTAAAGACCTTATTTCCTTGACAGCACTTAAAAGAATTTATAATTATAAACATCCCCTAATATGTGTTTGATCAAATCTGTTCTACTCAACTGTAAGCTCCAGGAGTCTGGGTTCTGTGTCTCTTTTGTTCACCATTCTACATCTAGGTCCTAGCACTGCTCCTGGCAGGTCATGAATGTATAAGTATTTGCTCAGTGAGCAATTGTATGGACTGAGGAGTTCCTTAAAAATGTCTTATATATTGAAAGCATTTCCTTATGAATTAAAATAATATAGTTTTTCTTTAGTTTATCTGTTTTTAGAGCCTTCTGTTAACTGATTCTATTATATTTTATGCTAACCAAATTTCTTCTGCATTTTTCATTCCATAACCATTTATTTATTATCTGCTATAAACTTGACACTGTGCCAGGACTGAAATTCAAGAATCGACCCCAGTTGATTACTTCAGCATATTAATAGGCTTTTATACTTGCATTATTTAATACCATACCACTTAATAAGAGCTTAATGTGCAAAATTAGAATAGATCTTTACCAAAGCCAAATGTTTTTAATTTCTAAAATGTTCTTATTGGGCTATTTAGCAGTCCTATATTAAAAGTCAGGTGGTACCTGTATCCAAAATGTAACTTGTATATAAAATAAGCTATGGCTTTAAATTTTGGAACAATCTGATAGAGCCTTGAATTCATTTCCTAAGGCTGCTAGAGCAAAGTATGAAGAACTAAGCAACAGAAAATTATAATCTCACAGTTCTGAAGCTAGGAGTTCAAGACACAGGTATTAGCAAAGTTGGTGATTTTTGTGGTCTATGAGAAGGAAATAGCTATTCCTTGCCTGTCCCTGGCTTCTGGGAGTTTGCTTGCTGTCTTTGGCCTTTTGTGGCCGACAGAAGTGTCACTCTGAAGCCTGCCTTCATCTTCAAATGAGAGTCTCTCCACAGAGTGTGTATCTATGCTCTGTTATTCCATTCTTATTATCACACTGGTTATGTTAGATTAGAGGCCCACCCTATTTCAGTGTATCTTTGTCTTAATTAAGTATATCTGTGATGACCCTATTTTACAACTTCTATTTAAAAAGCACCATGATATAACCAAGAAGGTACTTCAGGAAGAATTCTAAACCCTCCCAGTCTCATTAAGAGATAATGTCCATCTGTCTATCTTATTCAGCTGTTGCTGAATTAGGTGTGTGTGTGTGTGTGTGTGTGTGTGTGTGTGTGTGTGTGTGTAAGAGAGAGAGAGAGAGAGAGAGAGAGAGAGAGAGAGAGAGAGAGAGAGCCTTTGCACATAAAGAGTAAAGGGAAAAAAGGAAAATGAAAGAAATAAAAGAATGGGAGAGGATGGATGGACAGAAGGGAAGAGAAGGGAAAATAATGAGAAGAGAAAGAAATTGCAAAGGGAAAAACCTCCCTTAAGAGAATATAAAATGCTGTACTGAAGATCAGATTAATGTTGTGCAGCAGAGACAAGCCAGGAGAATCAAACTTCTCTTAGATTTCTCCAGAAGCAAGGGAGAAACCATCACTTCCATTCTGATTTTTTAGCCTTCCTGAGATTGACTAGTTTCTGGCTGCTTAAACAGCCTTTAATGTCATCAAAGAAGGCAAAAGCACCATAGCCATGGTATTAAAAAAAAAAAAGTCCTTACCTCATGTAGGTATTTCTGAATCCAATAATTACGAAAACACAAAATCACATCTGTCTGAAAGAGACAGGTAAGCAAATAGCAATGTTAGACATTTCCAATAAAATTTAGCAATTGAAAATAAGTTTTATTAGAAAAACATCATTTCTGGACTTTGCCTCAGCAAGGCAGAGAAATTACCGACATGGTCAAATCCCAAGATTTTTCCCCCCTGTGGCCTTAATAGTTCTATTGCTTAATAGTTCTATGGCTATTTTGTAATATGTGGGGACATTTTACCCCATGTTCAATGCCTGGTGACACTGAGTAACATCAACACATTGAAGCAAAAAGAAACAGACCAACTTAGTGTCGGGTGTACAGTAAAAAACATTCATGGCAGAGCCAAAGTTACCAGGCAATTAACACCAAGTACACAAAATGAACAACCTCTGTGCTATGACTTCTACAGATTCTTGCACAAAAATTCTTTAGAAAAAAAGAAGAGAAAGAGCCATGAAGAAGAAGATTTGAATGCACAGGACAAAGTTCAGTGATCCAAGTTGGCATGGAAATAAAAAAGAAGAAAGCATATATTCATCCAACATCTGTTCTGGGGTCTAAAGAAATACCAACTCTATTTTTTATCTGTATGACCAGTAATATTATTTGTAAAGCATTCTCAATACATTGGTTAAATAAAGTCTGTTCTCCAGCCAGAGCCCAAAGGCCTTCTAATCAAAGTAGGCTTTCAGTAGCTCTTCTTACTGGGCTCAGGAAACTCTACACCATTATTGCCACTATTCCTACAGAGATGACTGCTGTATAATTGTCTATTCTCTGTCTTGTGGCCTTGGGATGACCATTAATGTGATGGTTGGTGACCAGCCAAACACCAAAATTATAAGGTGGTTCACAGAGTTGTTTATGCCAATCTCCAGAAGGAAAAATACTACATAATTACAAAATAGCATATTGAAGCCAGGGGTCAGCAAACTTTTTTCTGGAAAGGGCCACAGAGTAAATATTTTAGGCTTTGTGGCCCGCAAAGTCTTCGTCACAACTGTTCAACTTTGGTTGTACAAGAGAATCAGCTATAGATTATAAGTGAATGAGCATGGCTGTGTTCCAATAAAACTTTATTTATGAACAAAATGTTGAATTTCTTATGATTTTATGTCATAAGGTATTGTTCTCATTTAGATCTCTTCCAACCTTGTACAAATGTAAAAAGAATTCCCAGTTCACATCCACACAGAAACAGATGGAGGACTGGAATTGCCAAGAGAGCCATGGTTGCCCATCCTGATTTAGACTATTTGTTTCCAGAATGTATCTTATAATTATGGTTTTAGATATAAGACCCAATATAAACATAATAAAAGTTGATTCTAGCTGTATACAATGGGTACCAGATGGACATTATTGAATTTTGTCCAGTATTAATCGAAGTTCACCTTTTCTAATATACTGTAATTTTATTTACTTGGTGCTTTTAGAGCTTCTAGTCCATGAAGAAAATAAAAGACAAAATATCTGAAAGTCCCAAATAATTTGAACACCATCAGTGATGATTGTATGGCACCAAAATACTATGTACTATCATAAAGTCCTTACATTTATTTCCCATAAGGCAAGTTATTTTAAGACTAATTTGTGTTTATTTTAGGACTATTTTATGTTTTTAGTTGGCTAAGAAATCATCTCATTATTTTTTGGCATTCAGTCATGTGCAATAGTACAATTGAATCTGACCTATAGTCAACACCATCTCTACCCTTGGTCCTCTAATATTAGTGATAGTATTAAATGAATAAATCCAAAAGAATGGTGTTAAGGTTGACTTCCATTGTAGGCTCTGGGAATAGCTCCAGTGAGAATTAGTATGACTATTACTAGTATTCAAACAATGTAATGCATAATTCAAAGAAATACTAACCAAGTTGGTACAGACAATTTGGATGAATATGTTATCCGATATACGTGGCTACATTGTCTTCATATTAGTGCAAAGCTGATTACTACAGAGCCATCTAACCAAGTTCAAGCCTGTAAATTAGTCAACAAGAATCTGCCAGCTCTGTAACTTATCCAAAGCTTTGTAGAATTCTCTTCACATTTTTCCCTTAACATACCACTGCAAGGTATTTCTAATGTACTGTTTAGTGGATTTGGCAGTGACTTTCCCCAAATTATCATCATTTCCTTATAATGTTATTGAAGTTTTAGGGATCTAGTTAGACTCTGGTACTAAGAAAACATAATTTAAGTGTTTCAGAAAGAAGATAAATCCCAACCTTTCAAGCCCTTCCATCCTCAGCAGTAACATGTGCTTTCTTGACTACAGAAAAAAAGTGACAATGTTTTTTTTTCCTTTTTCTTTATCTCTGATTCATTTATTCTCTCCTCTGATTCATCTGTTTTTTCATATACTTCCTTCCTTGGGCATTTTTATCTTCCTCCCTTTTGTCTTCTTTCCTTCCTCTCTTTCTCCCTTTTTTTCTTTCCTCCCAGTAAAGACTGGTCAGCTACCAAGCCCTGCTCTTAGCACCAGAAATGCAAGTATAAATGAGGCAAACTATATGGGATACATTATAACATAAGACGCACAGAAATATAAGAACAGCTAAAGTCAAAGCCTGCAACCTCCTAGCCTGAGATCCCAAGAGGCCTAAATCAAGAGGCTGATGTTTTAGTCTCAGCTTCTCAAAAGCTTTAAAATTCTCCCTTTTCCTTAGCACCCTCCAACTTCAAATATAGTTATGCTCCTTCAAATTGAAAATGATCTTTACCTTCATGTGTTTGTAAAATGTTTCAAACATTTCTAAAAATAGATCAAAAATAAATCACTCATCACCTAAATGAAAAATGTTATTATCTTATTTAGTTCAGATTTTTAAAAGAAATGAAACATTTCAAGTAGAGTTAGTTTTCCTTGTGGTTGCTGCTGTTGTTATTATTGTGGTTTTGTTGCTCTCTTTGGTCATGTATATATCTAAAAATCTCTATCAATCCTTCCCACCACCAGGCAACCACTATTCAGAGTCTTTACCATTCCATATTTTTCTAATTGGTGCATTGTAGTCATACATCTTAATGGAGTATAAGATGGCAGAGGCATACCATGCACACATCACTCAATTAGCCCTTCCCCAATTTCCACTCCCTCAGTTCCCCCTACCTTCTTCTCATGTTTGGCTTACTGATTGACTTTGATATGTTTGTGAATATACATGATGGACATTAGGTAATTTTCCTTTTCTCTCCTCCCATCCCCCTCAGGTTGCCTTCTTTGCCCATTTATGGTTTCTCCTTTGTCTAGAGTTCCTCCTATGACCCATTTTCTCTCTAGCATCCCTATATTAGGGAGAGCATCCTACTTTTTACTTTTTGTGAATGACTAATCTAACTTAGCATAATTTTCTTCAGTTCCATCCATTTCTCTGCAAATGACATATTTTGTTTTTTCTTTATGACTGAGTAAAATCTCATTGTGTACATATCCCATAGTTTTGTAATCCATTTATCTGTTGATGAACATCTTGACTGGTTCCATAGTTGGGTAATTGTGAATTGTTCAGCTATAAACATAGATACGCATGCATTAGTTTTGTATTTTGGTTTTCATTCTTTTGGGTAAAAACACAGGAGTGGTATTGCTGGATTATATGGCAGGTTCATTCTCATTCTTCTGAGAATCTTTCATACTGTTTTACAAAGTGGTTGCATTAATTTGCAATCCCACCAACAATGTATTAGAGTTTCCACTTCTCCACATCCTTTCCAGAATTTGTTGTTTTTTATGTTTTTAATTATTGCTATTCTAATTGGAGTGAGGAGAAACCTCAGGGTTGTTTTGATTTGCATCTCTCTGATTGTGAATGATGTTGAACATTTTTTCATACATTTATTGGCCATTTGAATTTCTTCTTTTGTGAAGTATCTATTAAATTCACTTGCTCATTTTTTATTGGGTTATTTGCTTTCTTAGCAGTGAGTTTCTTGAGTTTTCTGTATATTCTAGATATTAGTCCTCTATCAGAGAAATAGTTGACAATTTTTTCCTATTCTGTTGGCTCTCTGTAGATAAATGTAAATATATTCACTTTTACCAGATGTATATTTGTTTTTAAAATGTTTAGTGTTTGAGTGTTTTTAAAAGAATATAATATCAAGCTATATCACCTATTCTAAAAAAACTTGTTCTTTAAACACACTTTATTTATATACTTGAAATTTACTCATACTGATGCATATAGTTTTTTTATTTTACCTGCTAGATATGATTTGTTATTATTTATCTTTCTCTTATTATTGGAAATTCACATTGCTACTAATTTTAGTTATCAAATAGAGTGTTAAGTAGGCATTTTTGTACATGCTTCTTTGTGGACACGGATAAAATATTCTTCATGGTACTTAGCAGGAAAAGGAATTTCTGGACCTTAGGCTATGCACATTGTCAACCTCACTAGATGTTACAAATAGTGCCAATTGCCTCTCCAAAATAGTTTGTTTCAATGAGCTCTCCTCTATTAGTGTACGAGGCTTCCCTGCAGCCTTGGAGCAATTGGTGTTGTCAGACCCTTGCGTGTTTCACTGTCTGATGGTTTTTAAATGTATCTTATCACTGCTTTCCAATCTGGTTTCCATCCTCATTTAGCTATAAAAACCGTTCTTTTCATGGACATCTAATAATGACCTTCTTGCCAAATCACAAAGACTTCACTTGTACCCATCATTTTGTTTGACCTCAATTGTATTTGGCATGCTGGTAACCACCAAGTCCAGAGTCTCTTTTTTATTTTTTCTAACATTTAACAGTATTCTAGGCCAGGGGAGGCACACCCTTAGAAGTTCAGATGTGAATCTGTTAGATAAGTCAGGGAATATACTCTTCAAAGAAACATATTCAACAGAATTTCAAACATGAAAAGTTAAAACGAAATACAAGTAGCTGTCATAAGTGCATAAAATTAGGCATACAGAGATGGCTCAGTGGTAGAGCACTTGGCTAGCATGTGTAAGGCCCTAGGTTGAATCCTGAGACCAATAAATTAATTAATTAATCAATTAATTCATATACACACACAATTAATATAAAAATAAATACTCCCAAATTGTGGGATGCAAGAAACAGCAGGAGAACACACTCATGACATGCACTAAAGTTAGCTGCACACATAACAATTATATTTAAAAATGTCCTTTCTGCCGGGCGTGGTGGTGCACCCTTGTAATCCCCGTGCTTGGGAGGCAGAGACAGGAGGATCGCGCAGTTTCGAAGCCAGCCATGAGCGCTGGCTTATGAGACCCTGTTTCCAAATAAAAATGTAAAAATAGTTCTGGGAGTATAGCCCGGAGGTAGAAGGGCTTCCAGGAACCCCAATACCACCAAAAAATAAAAACAAAAAAATAAAAAAATAAAAATGTTCTTTCTAATGACCATGTGTAATCCACATTACATTGATAAACTTATTGATGATAAAAAATTATAAATGTTTTATGCTTTAAAGGTAAACAAAAATTTGAATCTATTTTATCAAAAAGAGGGCTGTCTCATGAAAGCTGTTTTATGATGTGTCCTCTATTTCTTTTCCCATGAGATCTAGTTCATTCCAAGTGTGCAAGCTGAAACACAAATTAAAAAGTAAGATCATTTTCATCTGGCCCCAGGAAACTTTACATGAGTCTAAATGACTGGCTGTACATGGAAAATTATCTAAAATATGGCTTCTTTGCAGCTTCTGCAATATGCAGGAGCCAGCCCTGCCACTCACTTCTGGTCCCACGTTGATGTCACTGATGACCTCAAAAGATCTTCATTGGAGAAGCTCATGCAAAAGATACTGAGCATCAGCTCAGCAGCTCATCGAGTCATGGGACTTAGCAATAAATGAGAGTCCCTTTCCTTCAACAGCTCTGTCAAATGAATGCCAGCAGCCAGGCGTGGTGGCGCATGCTTGTAATCCCCGCGCTTGGGAGGCAGAGACAGGAGGATCGCACAGGTTCGAAGCCACGCGCGCTGGCTTAGGAGACCCTGTTTCCAAATTTAAAAAATGTAAAAATAGGTCTGGGAGTGTAGCCCGGATATAAAAGGGCTTCCAGGAACCCCAGTACCACCAAAAAAAAAAAAAAAAAAAAAAAAAAAGAATGCCAGCCTACTTACTCTGGCACTAGTGTACCTCCTGCTCTTGTGGGTTTTGCATGTTTTTGTTTTGAGGGAGAAAAATAGGATAGTTGGTATTGTTAGCAAAAATAAAACTCCAAAATGAGAAAAGGCTGATATAAAATGAAGGGTTGCAAACATCATAAAAAGATAGTCTCCATATCTGAGGATGGGCTAAAAGTACAAAATAGATAACAACTAACTCTCTTAAATGACATTATAATAAAAATAGTTTAAAAGTCAAAAAAATTAAATCTTTTTAAAAATCATAATTTCTGTTCCACATATGAAATTGGTAATTACTAAAAAAAATCTATAACTAAGAGTCTGTGAGAGCCATGACAATTTTATGTGAAATAGCCCCTTTAGTTGCAGAAAGTAAAAGTCACATTTTTGGGTGATTTTATTAAACCTTGCATTCTGAATGTTCTGAAAACTTTTATTAGAGAAGTACTATAATGTATATATAATATATTATATATAGTAATATTATAATATTACTATATATTATACATATTATATAGTATATATATATGTTCTTCATCTAATCATACTGTAATATATATGTATATATATATGTAATCCAACTGTAAAAATCAAACATTTCTATTGACAGTATATACATTCATCGAGAAAATACCAATGTCAATCTCAATACCCTGCATGTGGAAGGGTGTGACTGAGGAGGGAGCCTGGGGAAAGCTCACCAAGTGCTGTGTACATGTATGGCACTATCACTGTGAACCACATTATGATGTGACACTATAATGCACCAATGAAAGTATAAAAATTAAATCCTGTAATATAATATATAAGTGTGTGTGTGTGTGTGTGTGTGTGTGTGTGTGTGTGTGTGTGTTGATAATCTGGATTGCTGGCAAAAAAAAAAATTGACCCTGTGCCATTTGTCATCAAGCAATGGTTCTCCAAATGCTGCCAAGTTCTATGAGTAGATCTCAGTGTT
This sequence comes from Muscardinus avellanarius, assembly GCF_963383645.1. Classification (NCBI taxonomy): domain Eukaryota; kingdom Metazoa; phylum Chordata; class Mammalia; order Rodentia; family Gliridae; genus Muscardinus; species Muscardinus avellanarius. Next base: position 84,709,261 of record NC_137798.1, read on the forward strand.
ATTATCAAGGAAGTCAAATATGAGAAAATCAGTGTGTGAAATATCAGGGTATTTTTTGCTTTGTTTTGTAAAGGTACATATGTGAATCAAAAATGCCTCTGTTCCATGTTTAGGTGCTTTGATTCTCAAAAAAAAAATAAGCTTTTGCTAAATTTATGAGCCAAAGGACTAAGTGGCCTATTTTAGGAATAGCAGAAAAAAGACCAACTGTGTCAAACTTGAAAAAATTATAACTGTCAGTGGATCTTGGCTGTATAAAAGATATGCTTTAAGCACTGAACATACTGAATCTGAAATTTTAAGAGAAAACTTCTAATTTCATTTCTTACTATAATAGATTTTAAGTATAGTCAAAATTGAGATATGCATACAACATATTGATGCCAACAATGGCAGTTATTGTTTTAACTTGGTGAAAATTTCAAGGACAATGTCTAGAAAATTATTTTAAACAGGAAAATAATAGAGTTTCATCTACTCTTACCATAAGAAAAATGTGAATGGTATTTTCTTCGTGCTCTGGCTAAAAATTCTATTTAGAAACTCACAAGAAATATTTTCTAGCACTTAACTAACTATACACAGCTAGCTTTGAGTAGACACTTTTAAAATATTTAATTCAGTTTCCAAAAATAATTTTTACAAAGTCATGGTAGAGTAAAATATCACCCCAGAAAAGAAGTTTTTTTGTCACTATTCAAGGCTCATTAACATATATATGTGACCCAAATTTTCTTCACTTTTGGCAAATAGGAGTATCTTTATAGGCATTGTCTGTACTCCCACCTACTTAGGAGACTTAGGTAAGAGGTTCACAAGTTAGCTAAAAAATATTGAGACTTTAGCTTTAAAAAATGAAAGCATCAATACCTTTAATGCTAGGGTCTTCATATTTTTATTTTATTTTCTTTCTTCTATAGCTTCTAATGTGATTCTGTTTGTCTGAAGGCTGACATGATAAAATTGGCTTGGATTTTTACATATTTAGGTGTACTACAGTCTAAATGCATTCCTAAAGAATTGTACACAAGTGAAATATTACGTAAGATGTCTAGCTTTTTGTAAAGGGCACTTATATTCCCTGGAGCAGTATATTAATGGGATCACCTGCATGAAAGTCTTTCTTCTGTTTATAATAGGTATCAAATCAAGGAATAACTCAGTGACTCTATATGAACCACTCCTGATGACCCAATAGGTGTGGTTTGCATGCCAACTAAAGAAAATTAAGCATTCTTTTTCATATTTTAGGTAACCTGAAAAAAGGCAAGAACAGCATTTTAATTTCATGTTCTTTGCGAACCAAACTTAGGTGTTTAATTTTATTAACTGAATTAGTATGTGGAAAGTCTCATGAAAGATTGACTGTCCAGACAAGTTCATAAACATCATTTGCTCTCTGCATAAAGAAATGCTGGCAAGAGTTATATAGATTAAGGAGAAAATATTGGGTGCATTTACTGTGACTAACAGCACTTAACAGCCTGTTCTTGCTCCATTACTGTTTATTGTCTGATTTTCAACATGCTCTGCATTTTCTTCAAAGATTCTGATTTAGAGATGAGAAGAATATATTCCATAGATGTGAACATCCTCTAACTGCAGCACATAGAGAGCAAAGTGCTGGTGGCCATTATTCAAGAATGTTGATATGTCAGAAGCTATACCCGTGTGACCCATGATGGAAAGGAGTGTAGCTATTAGACTGATTTGCCAAGGCTACACTTCAGTTTTGTCTGAATCATGGTGCCAGGAAAGACAGAGGTCCTCATCCAGGGACTCCCAATTAATGTGTTTACAATTCCTGCCATTCTGCTCAACAGTCTGTGTCTACAAATCACAGACAATTCCATGGTCTGAGCAGCCTCATCTCCCTAAGTTCCATCTTCCCAAGGAAAATAGATGTCCACTTTACTGGTGATGCTTCTGAATGGACTCCAAAGAATTTGTGCAAATATTATGGTACTAAGATGGGCATAATATAAACAAGAAATCTAGGCGGGACGTAACAAAGACAATTCCTTAGGATATGGGTTTTCATAAATTTTTCACTAAGAAAGAAAAAAATGAGAAATTATTAGAAGTTCTCCTTTTAATAGAGACAGATGAATGGATAAATAGGTGTCCGTGTGTGTGTGTGTATGTGTATGTGTGTGCATGTGCTTATTCACGTATGTATGTGTGTTATGTATACTATTTTTTTAAATGCTAGGAATTGAATCTAAAGCCATGTGCTTGCCCAAGATATAACTTATATAACATAAATTCACACAATGTAAATATGCAATTAAGTGATTTTTAGAAAACTATAAAATTATATACTTATCACCACAATACAGTTGTAGGGCATTTGCATTACCCCCAAAAGTCCTCTTGTGTACCTCACTTGGAATTAATTCTTGTTTCTAGTCTGGTTGTCAGCAAACACTGATCTGCTTTCTGTTTCTATAAATTTGTCTTTTCTGTATATTTGGTTTACATGAAATTATACAATTATGCATTAGAATTCCCTCACTAAGTAAAATGCCTTTGAGGTTCAATTACATCATCACATTTATTAGTGGTTCACTTTCTTTGTGTTGGTTACCAGTAATTGATTGTATATTTATCCATTCACAGTTAATGGTCATTTGGATTATTTCCAGTTTCAGGCTATGATGAGTAATGCTGATACAAACATTGATATACTTTCACCACCTTTGTATGGATATATATTTTGACTAAAAATAAGAATAAACTCCCCTTTCCAAAAAAAATGGTTCTTTTTCCGAGCCGGGCGTGGTGGAGCACACTTGTAATCCCAGCATTTGGAAGGCTGAGACTGGAGGATCGCAGTTCGTGGACAGCCTCAGTTACTTAGAGAGGTCCTCTGCAAATTAGTGAGGCCCTGTTTCAAAATAAAGAATAAAAATAGGGCTGGGGGTGTAGCTCAGAGGTCGAATGCCCCTGGGTTCTATCCTCAGACTCACACACACAAAAAAATAGTTATTTTTCCTAAATGTCTCATTCTAAACTCTACTAGAATAGTTAACACACACACACACACACACACACACACACACACACACTACCAGAAAGACTTCGAAAGAATAAAAAGTCTGACCCTATTTATTTCAGTGGGCTTAATTCATTACCTGACTTTTCCTCAACTTTATTTTGTGCCCAAGAACTTGTATACAGAAAAATAACAAAAGGTCAAATCAAAATGTTAGAAAAGGTAACCTTTATCAAGGGTCATATATTTCTTCTTCCAAGTATACAATAGTCTAAAGAACACAATAAAAACTTATCTGGTATCAACTTATTGAATATCATATATTTCCTAAAACCAGTGGAACAATAAGTCCCCTATTAAGACTTGATTCTTGTTTAAATAATATTTATTCTAGTATTTGGCTATGCAGCCTTAAATCTCAAAACAAAAAACATTTGCTATCAAATTATAGATTTGAGAGTATTTTACGGTAGAGAAGCTATCTCTGTTATGGACTGTTAATTGTGTACCCCAAAATTTATAAATTGAAGTTCTTTCCCCCAGTATGATGGTAGTTATACACATGGTCTTTGGGGGTAATTAGGTTTGAATTGGTTTATAAGAGCTAGTCCTTATGATAGATTAGTGTCGGCTAAGAAGAGAACTGAGAGCTGCTGCTTCCTCTCCACATTGTGAGAACACAGCAAACAGGTAGCCATCAGCCTCAGGAAGCTATCCTAACCCAAATGACCTTAATAGTACTGATACCTCACTAGACTTCCAGTCTCAGAACTGTAGAGAATAAGTATCTGTTTTACAAGCCACCAGGTCTATGGTATTTTGTTATAGCAGCTTGAAATGGCTTAGACAATTTCTCCATTATCTTCATTCTCCCTGAAAAAAAAACCCTCTTCCTTTAAACAAAATTATAAAAATTAAGATGAATATAATTTTTTGGATTTTTTCTAATGTAAATTCTTATCAGAAAGTGTTATAAAACTTAAGACCCAGAAAGGTATTTTTGATATTTTGTGGGTAATTTTTCAAAGGCCCTCTTTTTAAAACAAATATATAATTGCAGAGTTTTTCACATTAAAAATGATTTTAATTTGCCTGAGTGCCAACATTTTTAATGAGTGCACACATCCTTGAGATTACAGTGTACATCACTGGGAAAATGTGATTTTATTTACAAAATGTGCTCAGAATGATCTATGAAAGGCATAATGCTTGGTCAATCGATATGGCCCCACAATGTGTATAAGCATTCTAGTCTACCCCTTAACTGAATTCTCTGATAAATGTTCTTTATTTAGTTGGTAGAAGGTGCATAAGGACAGGATATACCATCACCTTATGTCTCTCTCCTGGAACAATCATGAGTCCAAACCATGCTAAACATTGAAAACATTTATCACAGTAATGACGTTGCATGTAAAAAAAATTGAAAAGTATATTAAAAATCTGTAACAACTAAAAACATAGCATATAGAATATTCACAGGATATGTATCTGGAACGAACAGTGGAAATAGATTTCATGAAGGCATTTGAAAGGCAACTTTAAGCCCAAACTAGTGTGGTAACCTTTCAAAAATAAGCCATTACAATTACAAAAGGCTAATGTCTGTCTACATTCAAAGGATATTTATCTGGGGAATAAAAGATATAAAAGAGAGTTCAATCACATTTCCTTTACCATCTTTGCAGCTGTCAGAATAAACAAATGACATTCTGAATTCTGTTGGCACAAGATCAACAGGTGTACAGGACACGTTAAATGTACAGTGGCTGTGACATAGCAACCACAGGTATTCTATAGTTGAAAACACCAGTACAGAGTTCAAATGAAAGAACTGACTGGGGAAATACCATTGTAGCTTGCAACATAAGGACGCCAACTGAAACCATGAGTGTATAACCAGTAAAAAACAATTTTCAGGCTAAACATAAAGCTAAGAGAAAACTGCCCTGCATGCACATATATTAAGAACATGCAGAGGAAAAGGAGTCTGTGAAGGTTGGTGGTCTATTTTCAAAGTCACGTATGGAAAATCCTAAAAAGTGTCCATCTGACTTAGTGGCCAAGAGGCTATTTGTAATCTAACCCAGACCAGAAAGGACTGAAAAGTGGAGAGAAAAAAAAGAGATAAAAACAGTGGGAACTGTTCTTTCAAGATGTTTGGCTCTGGGAAGAGAGAAAGAGACAAGTCAATAGTGGGAGGAAAAGAGGATATGAAATAGGAAGGTACATTCATGTAGTTATTTATTTAGGTAACTCAAGAGACTAAAGGAGGTTTGAGAACCAATGAGAAAGTAGAGGAAGAAAGATGACAAACACAAGAAAGAGAACCTATGATGAATGTTAAATATTGGACCAATAAATGTAAGAACTTGTGGTCCAGTTCAGCCTCACTCTGTTATGTTTTGTTTTATTTTATTTTATTTTATTTTATTTTATTTCATTTTATTCTATTTTGGGTACTGGGGATTGAACCCAGGGGACATTCTACCTCTGCACTATATACAACCCAGCCCTTTTTATTTTTTAATTTTAAGTGGGAGCCATGTGCCAGTCTAGAAATTGGAATCCATGTTACCATATACCAGTCTTTAAATTGGAATCCCCCTGTCTCAGCCTCCCAAGTACTGAGGTCATAGGTACACACCTCTGTGCCTGGTTAACCTCTCTCCATTTTAAATGTGAAGAATCTAGGGTTTCTAACAAGCAAATCTAATGGCTTCTTTATACAGAAATAGGTTTCTCTTCATTTCAAGTCCCTCTTAACTCAGTCCATTGTGGTTTTTGCTGCTTGCCTGCCTTCAACTCCTGCCTCTCCCTTGAATATTTGTCATACTCCCAGGATGGTTTACTAAAAAAAAAAAAATGCAAGGTGCCCAGTTAAACTTGAATTCCCAATAAACAACAGCTTTTGTTTGGTATAGATAAGTCCAATCAATGCATAGAGTACAGTTATACTAAAAAGTTATTTGTATTTATCTTGTTTATCTGATATCTATATTTAGTTAAATCTGATAACCCTTTCCAAAGGCTAGGTAGGCTGGTTGACTTCCCATTATACCCATTGCTACACTATGTTTCAACAGTCATCTCAGAACCTTATTTCTCAGTCACCCTACCTGAGGCTCAGGTTGAGAAACATTAAAATGTTCTGCTGTTATCAATATCCACAAATATTTAATAAACATTGAATTATATATATTTATCTTAACAATGCATTCTTAGTATTCTGCCATAAGCAAATTTTGTGGCAGATAAAGTCAATAGAAATGGGAAAGAAAAAAAATCAGATTTGGTAGCACATGCCTGTAATCTCAATACTTGGGAAGCTAAGACAGTAAGCTCACAGGTTCAACGCTAGACTCAGAAACTTCATGAGAACCTGATTCATAATGAAAGAAAAATTGAAAAAGGGCTGGAGGTGTAGTTAAGTGGTAGACTAGTTCTAGATTCAAGAAAAAAGAAGAAAAGAAGGAAAGAAAGAAAGAAAGAAAGAAAGACAGAAAGAAAGAAAGAAGGAAAGAAGAGAAGGATAGAGGGAGGGAAGGAAGAAAAATGAAGGAAAGAAGGAGAGAGAAAGGGGGTGAGGGAAGAAATACTGCATTTTTTTTTGTAGTACTGGGGATTAAACCCAGGGTCATTCTACCTCTGAACTACACCCCCAGCCCTATTTTTTATATTTTAATTTTTATTTTGAAACAGGGTCTCACTGAGTTGCAGAGGGCCTCACTAAGTAGCTGAGGCTGTCCAGGAATCATGATCTTACTGTCTCAGCCTCTCAAATGCTGGGATTACAAGCATGTGCCAACATGCCCGGCTAAGAAACTGCTTTTGATTTGTATTTTTCACATATAATCCACAAAGCAGATAAGAAGAGATGATCATATTTAATCCCTGCTGGTTGATGGATACATTAGAGAGGGCAAGAAAATCTGGATTTGAATCTTTCCCATCTTGTCTCAGGACTGGAAGAAAGAAATTTTTGGCACTCATAGTTGCTGACCCAACATGATGGTTTATAATAAACACAATGGAATGCGGATTAATGCAATTCTGACCTGATCTGTTAACCCAAGTATATACCAAGTGCATATGGGAATGAGTAGGAGAAGTTCATCATGTTTAGTCTTTAAATATATAGAAAACACATTTTGTCCCAAGCATTTTTCCCTTCATTTAAAAGTTAAATTGTGTATTTCAAAGATAAATCTAAGCCATGTGTCACACTTCTCTTTAACAAAAGTGTTAAGAGTACTCACTATTATATCAAAGATTTTCAGAATGTCATTTTGTATTCCAAATGAGAAACTTGTATTTGTCCTAAACATTCAAGAACAGCTACTTTCAAAAATATATCCAAATGGCTCTAACTTACATCTCAAGACACACAACAATAATCTATTTTCAGTCTATTGGTTTACATCTACTTTTAAGATACTCATCATCTGATCAACATCATCAGCCCTAACACTTATTAAGAACCTATTATGTCCCAGACCCAAGGCTATGCACTTTATAAACATTAATTCTAAGCCCCATCCCCCTGGCAGGGACATATGATTAATCCATTTAATAGATAAAGGCATTAAAAGACCCATGAGGTTAAGTAGCATGCAAAGTCCAGAAAAGGCTGAGTTATGACTAACACAGAGGCCTAGGGTCTTTTCATTTTTAAGATGGTAGTAAACTCCCTTCTAATTAGGAGAAAGCTGAACCATCCCTATTTTTTAGGAGTTAATAGTTTAAAAAAAAAAAAAAACATAGGCAAAAGAATACTGACAAGGAATTGGCTAGCCTGCATTAAACTCAGAGGAGACTGATGTGATGAGATGACACATGAAGAATGGATATCTGAATATCTGAATGTTAACTGTTCTTTGTGAAGATGAAATTGAAATATAATATATCCTATCTCTGGGGCTCTGGCTTTTTTGGAAGGATGGGAGTTCTATTAAATTTTTTGTATTAAGAAGGGTCTAAGAAAAGAAAAAGAACATTTTGAAAGTTTACATACTAATAATAGCCAACAGGGAGAAATGAATAAAAACACCAGTTCTGGATTGGGGTACTCTCAAGTTCCAGACTATATTTTGCTTCTTATTTGCCATTTATTCAATCGTGGCCCATTTATTTAACTGATCTGTACTTTGGTGTTCTCATCTACTACAAAATGGACATAATACCTATCTGATAGAAATGTTATAATAACTAAATCAGATTATATTTGGAAGCAGTTGGCCTAGTTCCTGGGACATAATAAGCATTTTATAACTGAGGGTTTTGTCGGTGGCTAAACTATCAAGTAGAAAACTTTGGCAATCAGCAAAGTCATATAGGCCAAAGGAGCAACATTCCCAAATAATTATACCCCGTGATAGGAAAAGGAGAGATCTAGCTAAGTGGTTGGCAGCCCTGGGAAGAAAGGGAAATAAAGGTGATGATCAAAATCGACACACAGGAAAATACAGAAGGGCTCAACCTTGCAAGGCATAATGAAAGACAGGATACTGACATTTTGGTATATGATCTTCTTTTTAAATGCTTTGTGCAGGAAAAAAAATAAATAAAAGTATCAAAACATTTTTTGATTTAGAGAAATTAAAAATTAGAAGATTAGGCCAGGCATGGTGGTGCACGCTTGTAATCCCCGCGCTTGGGAGGCGGAGACAGGAGGATTGCACAGGTTCAAAGCCAGCCTCGCTAGCTTAAGAGACCCTAATTCCAAATAAAAAATAAAATAGGTCTGGGAGTGTAGCTCGGAGGTAGAAGGGTTTCCAGGAACCCCAGTACCACCAAAAAAAAAAAAAAAATTAGAAGATTAGAAGTTATGTGAAAACAAGCACTAGTCCATGAGTCACTACATTAGACTTATAGTGGGTAATTGAAAACAATGAGAAAAAATTTGTTGACATGAATCACACATTAAAACCTTGAAAAACTGAGAAAAAAACAATTGGTTGTTATTTTTTGTTTGTTTAATAACAGTGGAAATCTGCTTTTGAGAAAAACACTTAAATATGTCTACTTTATTTTCTTAGAGTCCAGAAACTACAGCTTTTGATGGGTTATGACCTACTTTATTTTTGTAAATAAAGTTTTACTGGAACCCAGCCCCATTCATTCTTGTATATACTATTTATGGCCACTTTTGTGCAGAATGGCAAAGCTGAATAGTTTCAACAATAACTATATGACCCACAAAACATAAAATATGTACTATATGACTCTTTCCTATGAGGTCAGCATTATGAGGTACATATTATGCATTAGTCTGACAAAACAAAATGTCATAGACTTGGCATCTTACAAAAAAGACACTTAGTTTCTCTGGAGGCTGGGAGTCCTAGATCAGGATGGCAGCACGGCTAGCTTCTGGTGAGGCCTCTCTTCCTGGTTTGTAGATGGCAGCCGTCTTGGTGTGTGCTTACAAAGTAAAAGAGAGAGCCCAAGCTCGCTGCAGTCTCTTCTTAGAAGGACTCTTATCCTGTCAAAGAAGGGCCTCACCCTTATGACCTCATGTAACCCTTATTTCCCCCAATCTCTAAATACAGACACATTGGGAATTAGGGCATGAACATAAGATTTTGGTGGGCCATAATCAAATACACAGAATTTTCAAACCTCCAAACTCTGATTTGGCTTGAGATATCCATGGCCTTTCATTCCTGGTACACCACCCAATGTGCCTTTTTAAACACATCTGGAAAATAGGTTGAAAACAAAGTACAGTGGAAAACTTCCTTGTTGACTATGAGTAAAAAGACTACCCAGAAACCTCGCCGCAAATGTTACCCATGGCAAAGCATTTGAACTTAGGGAAAAATAGAAAGGAAAAGACTTCTGGAGGGCAAGACAAGCTTCTCCATTGCAAAAAAGAAACACACCCATTAATTCATCCACCAAATGGTAGTTTCCACCATACGAATGTCCTTTTATCCTATTAAGAAAAACAGCAGTAAACGTACTTGAGGATAATCTGCGACTAAGTGGGGTTAAAAGATTCAAGTTAAGCAATGATGGGTCAAAGTCAAAACGTGAACCTCATCACTCTCATGCTATTTACAAAGGGATAGAGCTCTATTTCTCTAACAACCGCAAAGTATTTTAAGAGACACTACCTCATTCATCTTCTGAGTGCCTTTTGAAGTAATGTGCCCCACATTTTATTTCTACTTTATAAATGGGAAAACTAGGGCAGAGAGCACTTCGTGCTTCTCCGCAGATTGAATCAATCACAAGAAGAACTAAAGGTAGAAGAATTCGAAGTCTTTTATTCTTTAGGCATTCAGCCACAAATTAGTATGTTAAAGACCTCTCCATAACTATAAAGTACCCACTGCTCACTTGAAGAAGGTATTACTCTATAATCATGGTGCATATATCCTGATATATTCATATGATGAATGACTCCCTCAATATGGTGATTTTAATAACTCTTTGCTCAATTATAAATAGAAAGGCATGAACAATAGAAAAGAGATTTCAAAATAAAACAGGTTCTAACCAAATAGGTTCTAATCCAAGGAGTATTGGATTGAAATGCTAGCTAGCACCATGCTGCCTCATGATACAGAAACGGGCTCTAGCACCATCTAGTGAGAGACCAGAGTGATTTGTGGATCACTAAGAGAATGGTCATCTTGGAAGTTTCCTTCATCGGGAGGTTTGGATTGGCCAGCTTAGTTTCTTTGGGCTTAATCCTCCTATACTCCTAAGCATGCAAGCATATATGTAATGAAGTTGTTGTAGAAGTACATCAGTGGTTGGTCTTGGGTGACCTGCTGTGCCCCCCCCCCAATAATACAAAGTTATAAAGAGCAAGGACTAGAAATGAGTAAGATGCAAGTTTAAATCCACCCCACCAACAGCTCTTTGGTTTTCCACAATTACCTAGTCTCTCCAAGTTTCTTCATCAATAAAAGGAAGTTAGTCCATCTCATTGGTAGTTGTGTTGATTAAAGAGACTTTAAAATTTTTTCTATTTCTTTATAAAATGACTCTCGACAAATATTAGTTTTCTCTTTTTCCCAAAAGGTTCTTGTGATTTTTCCCCCCACATTATACTGTATTGACTGGCTATGGCTGCCATACTAAAGTACTGCAGATGAGTGGTTTAAAAAATAGAAACTTGAGCCGGGCGTGGTGGCGCACGCTTGTAATCCCAGAATCTGGGAGGCTGAGACCAGAGGATCGGGGTTCGCAGACAGCCTCAACTACTTAGTGAGGCCCTCTGCAATTTAGTGAGACCCTGTTTCAAAATAAAGAATAATAAATAGGGCAGAGGGTGTAGCTTGGAGGTCGAATGCTGCTGGGTCCTATCTCCAGATCTGGAAAGAAAGGAAAGAAAGAAAGAAAGAAAGAAAGAAAGAAAGAAAGAAAGAAAGAAAGAAGGAAGAAAAGAAAGAAGGAAGGAAGGAAGGAAGGAAGGAAGGAAGGAAGGAAGGAAGGAAGGAAGGAAGGAAGGAAAAAGAAAGAAAGCCGGGCGTGGTGGCGCACGCTTGTAATCCCCGTGCTTGGGAGACGGAGACAGGAGGATCGCGCAGGTTCAAAGCCAGCCGCGTGCGCTGGCTTAAGAGACCCTGTTTCCAAATAAAAAAGTATAAAAAATAGGTCTGGGAGTGTAGCCCGGAGGTAGAAGGGCTTCCAGGAACCCCAGTACCACCAAAAAAAAAAAAGAAAGAGAGAGAGAGAGAGAGAGAGAGAGAGAGAGAGAGAGAGAGAGAGAGAGAAAGAAATTTGTGTTCTCACTGTTCCACTGTTCTTGAGGCTAGAAGTCTAAGACAGGGGGGGATCTTGGCTGGGTTCCCTCAAAGATCAAAAAGGAAAGTTCTCTTCTAGGTCTGTGCCATCAGTCTGTAAAAACACATCTTCTCCCTGTACCTCTGCATCTTCTTCTCTCTATATATGCCTCTGTCCAAAATCCCTTTTCTTGAAAGAACACCAGTCAGATTGGACAAGGGCCTACACCAATGACTTCATTGTTATTCCATTACCTCTTTAATGATCCCATCTCCAACCCTGGTTACATTCTGAAGCACTCAGGTTTGTAACTTCAACATACGAATTTATTCTTGAATGGGATGGAGGAGTTTAACTTAGCCTATGTTAAACATAATAAAGCAGACGAGTATAGAGCAAGAAAAGAGCAGAGGCAGGACATGTTCCAACCCCAACCCAGTGTGACAGAGGCATGCTGCCTCCAAGGAGAGGTAAGCAGAAAAATATTTATAGATCAAATGGAAGATCTCACTGACTTCTGTGTAGGTCAAATTGTGCTATCTTTTCCCTCCAGGATCATAGGTTTCTGAGATAAAAGGGATTCTACAAGTACAACGATGTATTATTAATTACAGCCAACCCTCAGGTACCCTGGCCAAATAAAAAGGCAGGATCAAAACATTTGTCCTATCCTCTAAGTGGATTGAATCGACAATTCTTAAGTTGTTATTATGTTACCCACCAGTGCTAAACCAACTTCAGGAAACTTCATTTTACTATTTAGCTGACTCAGGAAGAGCTTTTATAACTTCTAGCTAATCTATAGTACAATTGAAAATCTTCAGCTGCTAAAAAAGAAAACTGCACTCTCCAGATTTTATTCTTTAAGAAAAAAATGTGTCTGCCAGCATTTTCCGAGTGTATTTTGTGAGGAGCACATATGTTAATATAAGTAGAGCAAGACTGTCCACCTCATTGCTCTCCTATTAAGCAGATTTTCCTCTGCAATCTCCCTCAGAGGCAGCCTTGGCACTTAGGTTTAGAGAGAACAGAAATGCAGTGCTTTCCCTGCCTGCTGTATGGTGACCCCCAAACTCATCTCCCTTCCAATCTCTCTACCACAGCTATCCACCTGAATAGTCTTTATCTGCCTGGGACACAATAAAAGAATAAGTCATAATAGTAAAACATAAACAGGAGCCTCAGAAACCCCAACAATAGCACTCTCTAGTTATGTTTCCTTTATTACCTTTATTTAGTTTAAGTACTTACTTGAGTTTATTTCATAAAAAAAGAGAAAACCCAGCCCAAAGCTATCAATACCAAATCGTACTTTGTTTTGCTACAAATGAAGAAGGTCTGGAAGGTCAGCTTTGAATGTTTCTACCTTAATTGCTTAAAATACTCACTTCCAAAGATGGCTTAGTGTAGGTTTTTCAGTGTCTCCCTTTTGATTTAAAATGCCAATGTCAAATTGCCATGCCCATTCATGGACAGCGTTTCCCAGGGGCAAGCCAACAGGCACCGTGTTTCATCTGGAGCCCCAACACATCATCCAGTCTTCAGCCACCGTCTAACCTATTTTTCTAGTTCTTTCTTCTGCATTCTTTTCTTCATTACTTGATTCCTTCCCTTCCTCCAAGCTGAAACAGTTTCATTATACAAACATCATTGCTTTTACATTCAACACAAAGAGTTTGGTTTCTAATGCCACTTTCCCCATAAAGAAATGGAGCTTGAGTCTAGACCTGGGACAGGGCATATACAAGAAGAGCCTGGAGCATTTTGCAGTGCAAGAGACAAGCACAAAAGAAATAAACACATACATACATACATACATACATACACACATACCTATATACATACATAAGTAGAATTTGTGAATGAATGAAAGAATGGGCTACAATGACCAAAGCGGGGGTGATTTGAACAGTCAAACAGCATTGAGTTAGATTATAATACAAAGTACAAAATAAATACACATGAGTTCATATGGATATAAGTAAAAGATTGGATAAAGAGAAGAGACATGAAGGAGGACATATCTTTTTTAAATATACTTTTATTAGAGTAATAGGGACATATTTGTCCACAATACTTAGTGAGCTTCCCTCAGTTTCCTCCCCACTTTTCCCATTCCTTGTACCTAATATCAAGATTGGCACTGATAACTGTCAATCAGTTGACAGAATCAACTGAAGTGTTTATTTCAAGAAGCCTCCCTCCCTCCCCCTCCTCTTCATCGCTCCTCCTTTATCTAGAGTCCCCCCTGCATCTCAGTTTCTCCCTAGCTTCCACATATGAGAGAAAACATATGGACCTTCACTTTCTGTGACTGGCTCATTTATCATAGTACAACATTCCCTAGTTCAATCATTTCATACAGAAAAATATCCAAATAATGATATATAGATATTCCCCACCCAGGAGGTAAAGCACTATCTGCCAATCCCTTGCCTTGACCGTGAGCTGGATTTAGTGACTCACAGCCAAAGAAAAGAAATATGAGAAGTAAAACAAAGAGTAAGGTATCTGGGGGAGAAACCTGGAAAACACTAAGAACATCTTCATTACCTTAAGAAGAAACCCTATGACCATTAGTCTCTAGCAACCACTCATCTACTTTCCATATGGATTTGTATGCCCTTGAAATTTCATTAAACAAAAATCATACAACTTGTGAATCTTCTGTGCCCACCCTATTTCACTTTGCAAAATGTTTTCAAGATTCATCTCTGTTGTACCGTGAGTTAGGACTTTGTTCCTTTTTATGGCTTTGTAATGTTCCATTATATTGCCATAACACTTGCTGTTTAATCATCACTTGATGTATATTTGGATTATTTCCACTTATTAGCCATTTGGAATAATTTCCTTTCTACTGTATGGAATAATTTTAGAAGCATTAGTGTTAGTTCCTGGGCTTTTCTTTGTTGGAAAGCTCTTCACTACTGTTTTAATCTCATTGCTTGTTATTGTTCTATATAGATATTCTATATCTTCTTGCTTCAATTTGGAAGACTGAATGGGTCTATAAACTCATTTATTTCTTCTCAATTTTCCAATTTATTGAAATATAAGTTTTCAAAATACTCCTTGTTGGTCCTCTGAATTTCAGTGGTGTCTGTCATAATGTACCCATTTTACCTCTGATTTTCTTCATTTGGATCTCTTTCTCTCCTTCATTTCATTTGTCTAAGGGCTTATCATGCTTGTCTGATGCTATGGTTTGTATGAAGTATCCCCAAAATCTCATGTGTTAAAGGCATGTTCCCTAATGCAGCGATATTCAGAGGTGGGAGTTTGAGAAGTGATTGGATCCTGAGGGCTGGCCTCATCGGTGGATTATTCACTAGCGAATAGTTACTTGGCGGCATGTTGAGAATTTGTGGAAATTTAAGGAATGAGGCCTAGAACTCACTAAGACTGGGTCCCTGGGGTCTATCTTATCCCTAGACTTCTCCCTCTCTTCTCTTTTTTTTCTTCTCTTTTCTCCTCTTCTATTCTATTCTCTCTCCCTCTCCCTCTCTCTCTCTCCTTTCCTCCTTTCCTCCCTCCCTCTTTTTCTCCCTCTCTCCCCTGCTGCTGTGAGCTGAGCAACTTACCTCAACCATGACCTTCCATCTGCCTCGCCTGAGGCCCCGAGCAATAAATCCAGTCAGCTGTGGTTAGAAACCCCTAAAACTGTGTGAGAAAATAAACATTTCCTCCTTCGCATTGTTTAGGTCAGTTATGTTGATCACAGTAATGGAATACTAAACAACACATTTATTTTTTCAAATATTTTCAACTCTTTGTTTCAGTAATCCATTATATTACTTTATTCTCCATTTTATTATTTTCAGCTCTGAGGTGTATTATTTCCTCCTATTGCCTTTGGGATTGGTTTGTTCTTGTTTTTCTAAGACTTTGAAATGCACCATTAGATTATTTGAGATCTCTCTGATTTTTTTTAAAATAAGCAATGATAGCTATCAATTTCCCTTTTAGAACTGCCTTTGCTGTATTCCACAGATTCTGGTATATTGTATTTAAAATATATTCCCCCCAATTTCTTCAATGACCACTCATCATTCAAAGCTATACTGTTCAATCTCACTGTGTTTGTGGTTTTTATTGCTATTTAGTTCTGATTTTGTTCCTTTATGATATGAAAATATGCAAGAGATTGTTTCTTTTGTTGGTATTTGCTAAGATTTGCTATTTGGCCTAAAAGGTGATTGATTCTGAAGTTCTATGAGTGACTGAAAAGAAAGTGGCTTTTTGGCTGATGTTGGACAAAGTATTATATAGATATTTTTATGTCTATTTTATCAATAGCATAGTTTAATTCTGATGTGCCTTTATGTATTTATTAAAGATAGTAGTATATGGAGACCCCTCATTATTCTATTAAGGCCTATCAATTCCTTTATGTTGAGTAGTGTTTGTTTTATGAAATTGAATACACTGACATTCTGGCATATATATTTACAGTTGTTATATCTTCCTGCTGGATTATTCCCTTTGCCAATGTGTAATGATGATTTTTGTCTTTTCTAACTAATGTTGGCTTGAAATCTGCTTTTTCTGATATGAAAATTAAATTCTTGAATTTAATTTTCTTGAATTTAATTTAATTTAATGGAATATCATTTGCCATCCCTTCACTTTCAGTCTGTGAATATCTTTGTCTATGAGGTGTGTTTCTTGGACAGAAAATACAGTTGGGTCTTTTTTTCTATCTCATCTGCTAGTAGTCTATGTCTTTTAATTAGAGAATTAAGACCACTTACATTCAGTGTTATTATAAAGAGATATGTTTTTACTATCTGTCATGTTGTTTTGTTTCTAATGTTTTCTTTGTTATTAATTCTCATGTGCTTATCTACTCTTCTAATGAGATATATTCTTTACCATGTTCTCTTGTTGTTTTTGTTTTTGTCTTCTGTCAGCAGGATTCTTTTAAGTACCTTCTACAATGCTGGCTTAGTGGTTACAAATTCCTTTAGTTTCTGTATATCTTGGAAGGATTTTATTTCTTCTTTAATTTTGAAGAATATCTTTGCTGGGTATGAGAATCTGATTTAGCAGTTATTTTCTCTCAGGACTGGAAATACATCATTCGATGCCATCATGGCCTTCAAGGGATTCTATAGAGACACTTTCTGTTATTTTGACGGGCTTCCCTTTATATGTGACTTGACACCTCTTTCTTTCAATTTTTAAAATTCTTTGTTTAAAATGTTTGGTACTCCTTTAATGAGAAGAAACTTTTTAGTTTGATGCCATCCCACTTGTTAATTCTTGTTTTAATTTCCTGCACTTTGGAGGTCTTGTCGAGAAAGTTACTGCCTGTACCTATATGTTGGAGTGTTGAACCTATGTCCTCCTGTAATAACTTCACAGTCTCTGGTCTAATTTCTAAGTCTTTGACCCATCTCACGTTGATTCCTGTGCATGGAGAGAGGTAAGGATTTATTTCCATTTTTCTACAAATGGATAGCCAGTTCTCCCAGCACCATTTTTGAGAGGCTATCTTTTCTCCAGCATATGAGTTTGGCCCCTTTGTCAAAGATCAATTGACTTTATGTGTGGGTTTGTTTCTGTATCTTTTATTCTATTCCACTGGTCAGTCTGCCTGCTGTTGTGCCAATACCATGCTGGTTTTTTTCTTTACTACTATTACTCTATAGTATAATTTACAGTCTGGGATTGTGATGCCTCCTGCCTGGTTTTTATTGCTGACGCTTGCTCTAGAAACCATCAAGAACCAAGCGCCGGGCATGGTGGCACAGGCTTGTAATTCCCACGCTTGGGAGGTGGAGATAGGCGCAGGTGCGAAGCCAGCCGTGCTGGCTTAAGAGACCCTGTTTCCAAAAATAAAAATAGGTCTAGGAGTGTAGCCCAGAGGTAGAAGGGCTTCCAGGAACCCCAGTACCACACACAAAAAAAAAAAGAAAAGAAAAAAAGAAACCATCAAGAACCTAAAGAGGCCGGGCATGGTGATGCATGCTTGTAATCCCTACGCTTGGGAGGCGGAGACAGCGTGCTGGTTTAAGAGACCCTGTTTCCAAAATAAAAAGTATAAGATAGGTCTGGGAGTGTAGCTCGGAGGTAGAAGGGTTTCCAGGAACCCAGTACCACCAAAAAAAAAAAAAAAAAAAAAAAAAAAAACCTAAAGAGGAAGCCTATGGAATGGGAGAAGATCTTTACCAGCCACCACTCTGATAGAGGGATAATATTCAGCATATATAAAGAGCTCAAAAGAATCTACACTAGCAAAACAAATAACCCAAACAAGATTTGGGCAACTGATATAGATGCTGAATAGATGCTTTACAAAAGAAGAGATACAAATGGCCAATAGATACATGAAATCCATTATATTACTTTCAACATCATTATTGAACATCTTTAGCCATCAGGGAGATGCAAATCAAAACTATACTGAGATTCCATCTAACCCCAATCAGAGTGGCAAGCATAAAGAAATCAAATAACAACAAATGCTGGCGAGGATGTGGGGAAAGAGGAACTCTTTTACACTGGTGGTAGGAGTGCAAACTAGTTCAGCCGCTATGGAGATCAGTGTGTAGATTCCTTAGAAAACTGGGAATAGATCCACCATATGATCCGGCTACACCTCTCCTGGGTATTTGTCCAAAAGGGTTGAAATCAGAGAACTACAATAACATATGCATACCCATGTTCATAGCAGCACAATTCATAATAGCCAAAATATGGAACCAACCTAGGTCTCCATCAACAGATGAATAGATTGCAAAATTATGGGAAATACACACAAAGGAATTCTGCTCAGCTCTAAAGAAGAACAAAATCACAAAACTGTGACATTCGCAAAAAGATGGAAAGACCTGGAGAACATTGTGTTAAGTGAGATCAGCCTAGCACTGAAAGAGAAGGGACTTAGGTTTTTCTAATATGCTCAAACTAGGGAGTATTAGGGATACTAGAGGGACTCCAGACAATGGACGAGAAACCTCACCAAAGCTAGAGTGGAAGGATAGGAGAGAAAGAAAGCTGAGGTTGAGTAATGAAGGAGCTACATCCTAATTTGTCTAAAAATATAAATAATGCATGGTTAGCCTGGTCACTCATTGTTGGGAGGGGGGGTAAGGGAAGTATGGGGAGGATACCAAGCATAGTCTGAATGTATGCCATTTTCAATATATTCCACATAAAATAAAATAATAAATTATAAAAAAGAATGTTTGGCATTTTAATTATCTATTGTAGAGAGGTTCTTTTCTGGATGTAACTATTTGGAGTCCTAAATGCCTCCAGTATTTACCTGCACGTCCATCTCATTCCCCAAATCAGAGAAGCTTTCTGCCATTATGTCACTGAATAGTTTTATATGCCATTAGCCTATATTTCTAAACCTTCTTAAAGACCTATGAAACTGATATTTGGTCTTTTAATGTCAGATCTCTTATATATTTTGTCTCTAGTTTTTTATTATTTATTTCACTATTTGAATATCTTAGTTCATCCACCTTGCCATTATGTTGCCTTCAAGCTCTGTGACCCTTTTTTCTGCATCATCTGATCTACTAATGACACTTTGCTGAATTTTTATATGACTTATTTAGTTTTTTATTTTCAAGAATTCTTTTGTTTTTTGGGGGGTTGGTGGTTCTGGGGATGAAACGCAGGGGCATTTGACCTCCAAGCTATACCCTCTGCCCTATTTTTTATTCTTTATTTTGAAACAGGGCCTCACTAAGTTCCAGAGGGCCTCACTAAGTAGCTGAGGCTGTCTACGAACCCCGCGATCCTCCAGTCTCAGCCTCCCGAATGCTGGGATTACAAGCGTGCGCCACAACGTCTGGCTATTTTCAAGATTTCTATATGATTCTTTTCCAGTGTCTTCATCTGTTTATTGAAATTCTTTATCGTATCCTGTACTGTGTTCCCTAATTTATTTGAGTTCTATCTTTCTTTCATTGATCATAATAACAATAAACTTTTTCAATTCTTTGCCTAATTTTTCCTCCATTTTTAGGATTCAGTTATTAGAGAATAATGAACTTGTTTACTCCTGTTTCCGGCATTTCTGTATTGAAATTTGTGCAACTGTTTGGGTGGGTATCTCTTCCACTCTTATGTGAATGGTTTTTTTTAGTGAGATTATTTTCTCTTTATAATAAACACTGGGCTAGGGGTATATCTCAATTCAAAAGTAGTCATTAAACATGTTCAAAGTTTTGATTCCAATCCTCTTCACCACGTCAAGATGAGAGAATAATAATAATAACCTATAACAGTAGCAGCTTGATAGAAAACCATATATGAATAAACACATGATAAAAACTTACTGAAAATGTTCTCTACAACTCCACTAACCAATGAGAAAAAAGTAGAGTAATAATATAGAGTAGGCTAAGAAAATAGGCAATAAAATATAAAATTAATATTAAATTGAATAGAACATAAAAAAGAGAAAGAAGAAAAGGCAAGTGAAGAAAAGGGAGGAAAGAGATCAAATGAGAAAAAATGATAATAAAAAGACAAAATATAAAGGCAGAACATAAAATGAGAAATAAAATAGAATAAATTAATTTGATGAATTGAAAACATAAAATTAGATAAAAAGTATGCAATGACAAATAATCAGGGGACTCAGAACAAAACAACAGAGAAGATAACACCAGTGAAATTTAAAATGCTCATATTAAAATGATTTTTTTTCTTCTTTGTTAAGGTTTTTAAGATGGTGGGCTTCTTTCTGGGACTTTCCCATTTGGAAACCACCAGTAATTAGGGGCAATGCAAATGATTAAGCCCCAACAACACATCCTCTGAATGTCTCTGTGTGTGGAGGTGTGTTGACCAAATCAACTTACTCTACACTGAAATGGAATGCTGAACATTTATATTTTTTCTCATGTCTAGATCAACATCTTGCTTCAAAAAACTAAAGCAGCACTCGGGCTCTGAGTCCTGCCAGTACAGAGAGAACAGTGACAAAATGCCCAGACAGGTCTCAAGGATCCCTCCCCAGTAAGGGAAACAGGAGCATGTGTGGCCAGGAAGATCTGAATACACGGAGAGAAGCCCCTGCACCTCAGTTGAGTTTGATCCCCACACTGGTCAGCAGCAACCCTCCAAGGCCTTTAGTGCACAGCAATCTCGCTGTTCATATATTATTTAAATGATTTTCTTCAAAGTCATTCCCCCGTGGCAATATTTGCTGCTATTTCCAGAGAGGATGAAGATGCAGGTATTTATCCTCCCCAAAGCATGAACTTTGCTCACAGCTCGCTACCATGCCGCCCTATTCACAAGTTGGGAAACGCTGGGTAATTCTCACATCCCAGCTAGCTGTGTGGCCTCGGGTTCAGCTAAGTTCATTCTGACTTTGTCTTCTACCTCTATTTCCAAAGAAATCTTTTCAAATTTGTGCTTCTTTCCTTCTCTTTGTGTCACCCTTGCCGCCCCCAACACAAACACACACTGCCCTAGTAGCATGGCTGCAGGTTCAGATATGATAAACTCCTTCTGTTCTAGTAACCAGATTCTCCAAGTCTGCAAATCTATTGAACCTCAGTGTATTCTCTGTGACCACTTCACCACACAGCTGTTCTCCAACTGTTTCTGTTTTAAACTACAGAGGAATTGAAATGTGTACCTTCAATCATGTCATCTTAGGCCTTCTGATTTGGACTGTCTTTTGATCACTGAATCATAATAGTTCTTTATATATTCTGGATACAAGACAAGTATGAGATATATGGTTTGCAATAATTTTTCTTACATTCTTGGATCATCTTTTCACTTTTTTTTCAGTACTGGGAATTAAAACCAAGGGCATTTTACCTCTAAGCTATATCCCCAGCCGTTTTTTATTCTTTATTTTGAAACAAGGTCTCACTAAGTAGAAGAAAGTAGCTGAGGCTGGCCATGAACCTGTGATTCTCCTGTCTCAGATTCCCAAGTACTGGGATTACAAGCATGTGCCACAACACCTGGTTCTTTTCAGTTTCTCGATAGTATTTTTTCTTTCAGGTACAAATACACTTAGTTTTGACAAAGTCCAATTATATATTTTTCTTTGATTGCTTAGTCTTTTGTCTCATATATAAAAAACTATTGACTAATGTAAAGTCATGAGGTTTACATCTATGTTTTTTTCCTAGGGTTTGTATAGTTCTAGCTCTCTGATGTTTTGAGTTCATTTTTATATATTGCCCAGGGTAGAAAACTTTTATAATATATTTTTATCTTTATATGATACTTTGAACAATTATTAAATTTAGAATAAAAATTCCAATCTAGGCTTGGTGATGTATTCCTGTAATCTCAGTTCTTGGTAGGCTGAGGCAGAAATATTGCAGGTTTAAGGAAAATCACAGCAACATAGAAAAATCCTGTTTCAAAACCAAACTAAAAAAAAGCTAGGGATGTAGCTTGGAGGTAGAACGTCCCTGAGTTTAATCCCAGTACAAAAAAAAAATAAAACAACAAAAAACTACCATTTGTTATAGTTATCATTTCATAAGAATATGGTTTATACCAAAAAATAGCAGCAATGCCATCTTATAAGAAAATTTTCTCTAGTTTGGGAAAAAACAATTATCATACACAACTCTTCTCCTTGTCCTTACATCTTTCATGTGGTCATGGACCAGTAATGATCCCAAGCCCAACGTCTGGGAAACAATCAGATTATAGCTTTGAGGAATTAATACCATACAGTCTTAAGTATATGATTCAGTCTGCTTTTTTATAAGCACAAGCAACAAAAGCAAGAATGAGAAGAAATATATGTTCTCAGGTGGACTCTTGTTGATGTCGTTATTTTTAATAAGCATTGAGCTATAAGGCTGCATGTAAAGTCTAGCTGTATTCATAATATAGTAAAGTTTTCATGAAGCACTCATGCCTGTAGACTAAATGAAAATAATTTTGAGGAGAACATTAGAAGAGGAAATTATCATATATTTTTGGAGGTTTTTTTAATTGAAATAATGCATGAGCTTAGATGCGTTGTCATAAGGTTTCAATTTTGTATCTTTAATTGAAAATTAATTTTTAAAGTTCTAGTAATATAAAAATAAAATCTAGCATAGTGATCCTTTTGCTAATGAAATCAATGCACTTAAACTGTGAAAACCCTCTGAAGTGTTGATTTTATAAGCCTTTTGAGGGAGAAACCAAATCCTAATGGCCAAATTGAAGAATGGTTAAAAAAAAATTAGATTTTTCTCTTCTTTTTTTTTAGCTCCTCATAATCTCTAGATAAATAGCAAATTATTGTTTCCATCAACTCAATAAATTTTGCCACATTCTTTTCCAAGCAGGCAGAGAGGGGAGAGGAAACTGCATTTAAACCAGCATACATTAGTCAGCTTTCCATCACTGTGAAGAAAAAAAACTAAGAAAATCAACTAAAGAAGAAAAGACTTGCTTTTGGCTCAGCATTTCAGAGGTTTCGGTCCATGATCAGTGGGTCCATGGCTATGGCCTCATGATGAAGCAGAGCAGAGCATCCTGATGAAGAAGGGGCAGTGAGCCAGATCTTCTTACCTCAGAGTGGTGGAAAAGCAGAGCAAGAGCACAAAAGGGACCAGGGACAACATATACACCTCCAGGGCATGCCTCCAGGGACCCACTTCTTCCCACTAGGTCTCACCTCCTAGAGTTTCCACCACCTTCCCAAACTGTCATAAAAAAAATTATGATTCTATCAACTGACTCATTACTGATGAGGTCAGAGCCCTCATGATCCAATCGCTCCTCCAAAGCCCTACCTGAGAACAAGCTTGCACTGGGGATGAAGCCATCCACACAAGAGTCTTTGGGGGAATACTCCAGATCCAAATCATAGCACATAACCTTGAACTAATCCTAAATTTATTTAAATTAAAGCATTTAGCATCAGTCATACATCTTTGAGAGATTTTGTGAAGTCTGGTATTCTCTGCTCCAGTATCACCATTTTGGAGCATCAAATCTCATCATTTTGACTCATGGATTTTAAATTTATAAGTTCATTTTTTCCCTTTGGTATTAAGGGTTGAACTTGGAGCCTTGCACATGCAAGACAAATGCTCTATCATGGAGCTACATCTGCAACCTTTTCAAATTTTATTTTGAGATAGGGTCTGGATAAGTTGCCCATGCAGGCCTTGAACCTCAGACTCCTTAGTAGCAAGAGCTACAAGTGTGTACCACCATTACTGGCACAAAGTACTTATTTCTGAATGAATGATTATACCATGTAACTCTTCAAAATAAATCAGTTATAACACATGCATTTTACAGGCAAGAATTCTGAATTAATAAGAATTTAAATGAGCTGCTTCCCTCAACTTCCTTCAGTTTTTCTACCCCCACACACGACTTCTAGCCAGAAATTCTCCACTAGACTTTGGAAGGCATTCAATCAATCACTCAGCAAATTGTATTGGGTACCTACCAAGTGCTAGGCATTATTTGCATTAACAGCAATGGACAACAGAGGCCACAAGAAAACAGTGACTTGTACTCAGGGAATTTACTTTCAAAATGACAAAAGAAGCAAAAATCAAAGAAATAAATGTAAATATGTGCTATAAAATATGTAAAATGTGGTATGTGCTATATAGAAAATAAGAAGAGAATGATATAATGAGAAATAACTGGGAGAGAAGTGTGACTTCAGAATGGGCAGTCAAAGACCTTTGTGGCAACATTTGCACCAACACTCGAATTTCAGAATATAAAAAGGATGAAGTCCATTAAAGATCTGAGGAAGATGGAGGGACCTACAAATGCAAAGGCTGGGGCCAGAAGGAGCTCAGCATGTTCAAGGAAGAGGGAAAAAGCCTTTGTGGATGAGGGAAATAGAATGGACTGAAGTCAGATGGTTGTGAGGACCAGATCAAGGAAAGTTTCATTCAGCATATTAAAGAGTTTACAATGGGAAGTCATAGCAGAGTTTAAGTCCAGAAAAGAGACCAATCCCTTCAGGGTAATATGAAAAATGTTGTCTCTGTCACTCGTAAAATTCAACACTAATTTAGTCCTTCAGTTATAGCTACTGTGACCTTATCTAATATTTAGTACATAAGCTTTTTTAATCCATTTATTGCTGCAATCTTGTCCCACATTATAATGCAGTCCACAGAGATAGTGACATACAAGCAGAAGAACTTGGTGGGGCTTCCTCTGGCTCCCTTTCTACTCCCCACCTTCTCCATACGTGACACTGAGATTGGCATTGATATTCTCACAGATGTATTTAATGTCAATGGAAGTGTTTCCTTCTTTAATTCTCCCTTCCCCACCATTCTCCTCTAGACCACCTCCCTCACTCCAATGAGATTTCTCCTCCATGATCTAAAATCCATCTTGTTAAGCCAAACGTGGTGGCACACGCTTGCAATCCCAGCAATTGGGAAGCTGAGACAGGAAGACTGCACAGGTTCCAAACCAGCCTCAGCTACTTAGTGAGGCCTTCTGCAAGGCCTGACCCTATTTCAAAATAAAGAATAAAAAATAGGGCTGGAGGTGTCGCTTGGAGGTAGAATGCCCCTGGGTTCCATCCCCAGTACAGAAAAAAAAAAAAAAAAGAAAAATCCATCTTGTATTCAAATTAGTTCCTATCTGTTGCATATGAAAGAAAACATATAACCTTCACTTTTTGTGCCAGTCTCAGTTAACATAATGTTTACCAAGGCCATCCATTTTCCTGAAAATGACATAATTTTGTCCTTCATTATTGCAGAATAGAATGCCATTGTGTCTATCCCATAATTTTTGATCCATTCATCTGTGGATAGATACCTAGGTAGGTGTTATAATTTGGCTATTATGAATTTTGCTGCTATAAACATGATATGCATATATTACTATAATATTCTGATTTCAGTAGCTTTGAAAAGATACCCAGGAGTAGAATGGCTTGATGATGTAGTGTACCCACTCCTAGTTTTCTGAGGAATCTCCACACTGATCTTCATAGTGGCCTCACTCATTTGTAATCCCACCAACAGTGTAGAGGAGTCCCTATTTCCTAACATCCTCACCATTATTTATCACTGTTTGACTTCTTGATGATTGCCATTCTGATTGGAGTTAGATAGAATCTCACTGTAGTTTTGGTTTGCATTTTCCTGATTGCTAATGTTATTGAATATTTTTAAATACATATAGGCCATTTGTATTTCTTTTGTGAGGTGTTTATTTAGTTCAATTTCCATTTCTTGATTGGGTTGTCTTTTTAGTGTTAAGTCTTTTAAGTACTTTTTATATTCTTGATATTAGTCCTCTATCAGAGGAATAGCTGGCAAAGATCTCCTACCATTCTGTAGGCTCTCTCTTTAGACTCTTGATGGTTCCTTTGATGAAAAGAAACTTTTTAGTTTAAGGTCATCCCATTTATTAACTCTTGTTTTAATTTCTTGAGCCTCGGGGGTCTTACTGAGGAAGTTTCTACCTGTGCCTATATGTTTGAGTGTTGGACCTATGCCCTTCTCTAGTAATTTCAAAGTCTCTGGTCTAATTTCCATGTCAGTGATCCACCTTGAATTGACTCTTTTTCAGGGTGAGAGGGAGAGATTTAATGTCATTTTTCTACAACTGGATAACCAGTTTTCTCAACACCATTTGTTGAAATGCAGTCATTTCTCCAAATATGTGTTTGTCATCTTTATAAAAAATCAATTGGCTATAATGTTTTTGTATCTTCTATTCCATTCCATTGGTCTATGTATATGTTTTTGTGCTAGTACCATGCTGCTTTTATTACTATAGCTCTGTAGCATAATTTGAAGTCAGGAATTATGATGCTTCCTGCATGGTTCTTATTGCTGAGCATTGCTTTGGATATTCTGAGATTTTATTTTTCCATATGAAATTTAGGACTGGTTTTTCTAGCTCTGTGATTACATTGACTCTCTGGGTAACTTTTGGTAGAAAGACTATTTTGATAGTATTTATTGCATAGGAGATCCAAGATCTTTAATTTATTTCCTTAGCATTTTATAGCTTTCATTGTAGGGGTCTTTTACCTCCCTGTTCAGATATATTCCTAGGTATTTTATTGTTTTTGAGGTTATTGTGTTCGGAATTGTTTTCTGAATTTCCTTTTAGCGGATTTATGGTTGGCATATAGAAAAGTTTTTAGTTTTTTTAGGTTGGTTTTGTGTCCTGCTACTCTGCTGAATTTGTTAATCAACTCTAGAAATCTTTGGGTTGAGCTTTTGTGTCTTTTAAGTATAAGATTATGTCATCTGCCAATAGAGACAATTCCTCCACCCCTCGATCTATCTACCTAAATGAACAGGTCAAAGGGTTTTGGCTTTTGAACTGAGTCCATTTTTCTCATACTAGCCCTCCTGGTAGGTCTCCTGAGTTTAAAACTTCCCTTTCAAACACAGCCCACACTTACAGTCACAGACAGAAATCCAGATGAGTTCACCATTCCAAGCTTGAAAATCTTTGAAATATGTTCAGTTACTGATTCAGTTTACTTTTTCAACCTTTCTAACATTTTTTCCTATAAATTTAGCATCATGTATATAAATTTCTACTACTGTAATATAGAATTGCTAAATTTTAATAATTTTGTTTGATTAAACTTTAACATTTAAACATGTAAAATACAGTATTAAAACATTTACATTGTTCAAAATAGAAATAATACCTAAGTTTTGTGTCCTAAGAATAAATATCAGCATAATAATCCAATATCAGTGGCCTCATCAACTAAAGATGAGGCTCTTTATGGTCAGGATTGAGGGATTTGGGCAGCCAATGGCATCCACATAAGTCCACACATCACAACTTCTTTATTACTCTGGAGTTACACTGGACAGAATATTAAAATAATGAAAATGGGGAGTGGGACAAGTCTTATCAAAGCTCTAGAATGAGCTAATCAGCCCCTGTTTGATCCCAAATTTGTTTTTTTCACATAAATGAACAATTTAGTTATCTTCTGAAAGATGGTATGATGGGAAATTTCTCAAAAATAAAAATGTCTTCAAATTACCCTCTTATGTCCATTTTCTCCTCCCCTTTCAGTTTTGCTGAAGCAACAATAAGTATCTGTTGGCCCCTACAGAAATAACGGATGTGGCATTGCCAAAGAATGGCAGACAGCAACTAGTGGGCTAACTGTGTTACTGTTTGTCAATGTGTGCCAACCTCAGAATCCCATTCCTGAACTGGTTCCCAAGTCCCATCTGACAAATAACAAATGAGCCAATTAGAATTTCTGGAGATGAGTTCAATAAGGCTCTATTTTGGGGAAGTGGGACTCAGAAATTTAACCTTTATGACTCTAATGCTAAGGTTTGAGAAATATTCATAACAGACACCTTAGCACAGATAAAAGGGAGCCCCGTGATGAAATTAATGTTGATAGAAGGTGATTGGCTTTGGAAGGAAGGACTCACGAAGAATTGTAAGTCTAAGCTAGGATGAAACAATAATAGCATGTATTATATGTATGATCTTCCGTTGTAAAAAGAGGCTTATCCTCAGACAAACTTCAAAGTATGATGAATTAATATGCCCTGGGCAGGGTGGCACACACCTGTAATCCCAATACTTTGTAGGCTGAGACAGGAGGAGTACAGGTTCAAGACCAGCTCTAGCAATGTAGGCACACTCTCAACAACCTGGCAATACTCTGTTCAAAATTAAAAAAATAAAAAGGGTGAGGGTGTAGCTCAGAGGTAGAATACCCCTGAGTTCAATCCCTAGTTGAAAAAAAAAGAAAGGAAAAGAAAAAACAGGAACAAAAGGGATGAAGAAAGAGGCAGCATCAAGATGGTAGAAACATCATCCTTGACTTTGAGCAAGGTTCCTCAAGGTCAAACTATCTGAAAGAGTATGGGTTGGAATTAAGGTAGATAGATCGAGGGGTGGAAGGATGGTCTCTATTGGAAGATGAAAGAAAAGACAGGTAACTGATAGAAAATGAGGTGCATTTCCTTTGTGATCACAAAATAAATAGCCACGGGGTATGAATTGGGTTTATGTGACACAGATGCAAAAAGGCACACAGGAAGTATCCTGTAGTAAGAACAGCAAGCCAAAAAAGACTTCTGTTCCAGGGAAAAACCAGGTGGAAGGAATTTGTTCAGAGTGTCCATACTGACTAAACTTAAAAATCTCGCATTGGCTTTGAAAGCAAAAAGTACAGCAAAGTTCATGTATCTATAATAATGATAATGCCTATCATGTAGGCAAGGTGAATGAATGTGAGGAGTTTAACTTTTCAGTGCACATTAATAATTAACCTGTTCATTAGCTTTATCAGGATTGGTCCTTAATTGAAGCAGAATAACCTCAAAGGCAAATTATTTTAAAAAGAGATAGAACTATCCTCTTTTGACTTTAAGAAACAAAGCTTGGCAGCTTTGGATATTTATACATGTAGTACAAGAAAAGAATAAAAGTTTTTGGTCTTGAAGTGAAAAGTATGACTACTTTGATGCTTTAAGACAAAGGTTAGATTATTTGCATACTAAAGTAGGATTTAATTTTGACACTAAGAATATTTTTTAAATAGACATATTACAGCCGGGCGTGGTGGCACACACTCGTAATCCCCGCGCTTGGGAGGCTGAGACAGGAGGATTGTGCAGGTTTGAAGCCAGCTGTGCTGGCTTAAAAGACCCTGTTTCCAAATAAAAATATAAAAACAGGTCTGTGAGTATAGCCCGGAGAAGGGTTTACATGAACCCCAGTACCACCAAAAAAATAAAAAAAATAGAGATATTACTTTTTATTTAATTAAGTGCTCTTCTTGGCAGTGGAAACCACCATATTACTGTTAAATGCCACATTTGATAAGAAGATCATAGTGTATATGTAGGAATAAATTTATGCAAATTAACTTTGAAACTATATTTGACATGGCTTTGGTCTCTTAAGGTCATACAGATGTAAAAAATAAAGGAAACTATCTTTCAAAAACTCAATACTTGGTATTTTACGCTAGGAAATTGAAAGCAAAATTTTCCAAATATAAAAATAAGTGATATTAAGGATGATTGCAACTAATATTTTATCTTATGCTTTCACTCACAGCCTCAAATATAATCAAACACTTTAAAAGCATTACAAACAATGGCCCAGTTCCTTTTCAATTCTGGGGTACCTTTTCTGATTTATGCCCTGAAATAATACAGATTTTTTTTTTTAATTAAAATATCTCTTTGAAAAAAAAAATGCCTGGCTCCACTGATTTTGTTGAGAGAAGCCTCTTGCTTGGCTGAATTTAATTTAAATGTCGTTCTTTGTTATTGCTTCAAGAAGACGACAGTCATTTCTAACAAGCACAAATTATTCAGCGCATGACCCCAAAGGCTGGATTTCAAATGGTGAAGGAAAACAAGCTATCCTCTAACCTACTTCACGCTGCAGGAAAAGACGCTGTGTGAAAAGGAAGCTGCAAAAGGACAACACGACCCAGAGGGAGCTGGCCTCACCGGAGCCCTCCTCCCAGCTCTCCTGGGTGCCTGGATGGGCCAGTTGCACAAATACAAGAAGATCAGGCCAGCATCCTGGAAGGGGGGAGGGGACCTGGTATCACCCTCCTTGGATAGCCGTTTGCCAAGTTCTAGTTAACCCAGTTACAGTAAAGCCATTGTGGACTCTTTAGTGGAGCAAGCCTCCAATCTACATGGCATTCACGATTTGTCGATGGCCATGGCCACAGCCAGTAAGTGCAATTTAGTGGCTTACACACTGCCATGAAAGGGGGCGGGCAAGGGCTCAAGAGCAAGGGATTTTTATGGCAATAGGAAATAGAACACATTTTGTGCCCTCGCCAACTCCTTTGCATTTCTGAGGATGAAATGCCCCCTAGATCAAAGTGACAAAGTCGTTAGGATATTCACGGGACAGAAGACAAAAGGAAGTATTTCACTGCCAAAAAAAAAAAAAAAAAAACAAGCCTCCTGTTAAGTATTTACAAGTTTAATAACAGTACTTACAGGAGAAGCAGGGTGACTTGAAAAGTGTGCACAGTGTAACAGGGACTAGGCCTTCCCCTTCACATGGGCAGGCAGGTGGTGATGAGGCTAACCCTTGTCCACGCATTCACTTATCACACATAGATTGTGGAGCACCTACTATCTGAGGCACTGTGCTGGGAATTTTAAGGACCATAAATAGGCATAACCAAAGCCTCTACTCTAAAGGAGGTTGCAGAGTTCAGGGCTGATAATAATGTGTGTGTGTACCTATCAAGGTGTCAGACCTGCTACGCCACGCTTGCAAAGGAAACAAGACAAAAACCGATTTTGTAATCTTTATCCCAACAATCTCCTTGAGAGATAAAAGAGTTGAACTTAGAGAGGCAAGGAGAGAGAGAACATATTTGGAAGCATTTTCTGGAATCCTGAACATTTTTCTCTCTGCTTGTCCCTGCTCCATCAATGGAGAAGTTGAATGGTACTCCTCCCTTACTTCATTCCAAGTGAAAGACATCTCAAGGGAACCAGCTGAGTAGCTTGGCCTAGACCCCTCTAGGGTTGTGAAGGATACAGGATTTGATACAAGACCCAAACTCCAAAATGTGTCTAGGAAAGAAACTAGCTGAAAGTGCCTATAGTGTTTGATTTGCGGGCTCCACTGAGAACAATCTGTGCTTCCAGGGACAGAGAGAAAAGGTTGTATAGAAGTTTTCCTGAGAATGTGTGGTCTATCTCACATGGGAAACAGCTGTCCCAGAGCTTCCAAAAGTTTCTTTACCCCAAAGGGCTGCACAGAGAGAGAATGGGTTTAAAAAGAATGGATGATTAGAGAACTGGAAAATTAAGATGCCATCTGCTTAGATCCCATGGAGATCAGTACATTTCATTCAGAAATTACAGTATACTAGGGCAGAAAGTCTAAATCTCATTCAGATACTTAAACCATCCAAGAAATGGGCAACTGAACTGAATAGACAATTCACAAAAGAAGAGATACAAATGGCCAATAGATACATAAAAATGTTCAACATCATTAGCCATCAGGGAGATGCAAATCAAAACTATGCTGAGATTCCATCTAACCCTAATTAGAGTGGCAAGCATAAAGAAATCAAATAACAACAAATGCTGGTGAGGATGTGGGGAAAGAGGAGCTCTTTTACACTGTTGGTGGGAGTGCAGACTAGTTCAGCTACTATGGAGATCAGTGTGGAGATTCCTTAGAAAACTGGGAATAGATCCACCATATGATCTGGCTATATCACTCTTGGGTATATCCCACTCTAAAGGGCTTAATATCAGAGAACTACAGTAACATATGCACAATGTTAATAGCAGCACAATTCCTAATAGCCAAAATATGGAACCAACCTAGGTCTCCATCAGCAGATGAACAGACTGCAAAATTATGGGAAATGCACACAGTGGAATTCTATTCAGCTATCAAGAATAAAATCATAGCATTCACAAGAAGATGGAAATATCTGGAGAACATTGTGTTCAGTGAGATTAGTTAAGCACAGAAAGGGATGGGACATATATTTCCTCTAATATGCCCAAACTAGGGACTCATGGGAATACCAGAGGGACTCCAGATAATGGAGTGGAAATCTCAGCAAGGCTAGAATGGAAGGATAGGAGAGGAAGAAGGCTGAGGTTGATTAATGGAGGAGCTACATCTGACTATGTGTAAAAGTATGAATATAGCATGGTTAACCTGGATACTCATTGTTGGGAGGGGGGAAGGGAAACCAGGGTGGGGAAGAGGGTACCAAGCACAATCTAAATGTATACCATTTTCAATAAGTTCCACATATAAATAAAATATGAAAAATAAACTTATAGAAGTTTCAGATAATCTAATATTTATTATATACTACTAATACATGAAAAAATAAAGGCTGGGTCTTATATGGTTATGTCTATAAATATAAGTATTAAAATAAAAAGTAAATTCTGTAGCTATTCACTTATTTAGCTTTCAGTACTCAATGTTTTTGGAAACTTACAGTCAGTTTCCAAGTTTAGAAAATGATCATCTTCACCCACATGTCTAATATATTAAGATATAACATGAATAAAAAATTGAAGTTTTAGGCTTAGTCAAAATGATTTTTTAATGGTCCTAGGGATTGAATCCAGGGACATTCTACCTCTCAGGTACACCCCTATTCTTTTAATTTGTATTTGTTTTTGAAGCAGGGTCTCTCACTGGGTTGCTGAGAGTTTTGCTATGTTCCTGAGATGGGCTTTGAACCAGCATTCCTCTTATCTCAGCCTTCTAAGTACTAGAATTACAAATGTATGCCACCACATCCAGATTATTTAGTTATTTAGCATAAAAATCCCTTAGTGTGATGCCCTCTAAGAGCAAATCACAGGGGGAATTACAGAAGTTTCCTAAAGGAGCTGAGATGAGGAAGTGGAAGAGAGACTAAGCCAGCGTCTCTAGTATTAGCTTTATACTTCAAAAGGGAGGTGAGGACCTTAGACAGCAAAGGATAAAACCTGCCTCTATACCCCAACCTCACTTCTTTATCCAATAGAAAGTTACCCTCTCGTTTGCTTTATTTTTCCACTCCCTTGACTAATTAGCCAAACAGTTGGTTGCCCTACATGTTCTCTCAAAGCTGAAACCACAGTTTCCTGCATGCGCAGGTAAATAAGTATAATTCAAAAAATGTGTAAGTTTATGACTCTTTTTCCCAAGACCCCAAAAAAGTTTTCCACCCATTATAGCACACTCATTTATGGTAGTGATGGAAAAAGAATCCTGTTCTTCTGCATTTCCAGTAAGGCTATTTTGACTATACTACCTTAAATTCAAGATGTGAAGGAAAAAGTATGAGGTCATATGTAGGCTTAAACACAGAGAGAATAGTTCAACCTGGCCCTGACCCATCCTCCATAGTACTGAAAGGCTACTATTTTGAGCAATTTTATTTTATTTCAGATGTCACCTCCTTCAAAAAATTAATTTGAAAACTTCAAGGAAAACTACAGAACCAACCAACTTATATGTTGTGAAGTAGGGCCATGGATCAAACAATTGGTTAAAAAAATAAGAAACGTCATGAAAGTCTCGTTGCCATCTAGAAAAAAGTCAGTTAAGTGAAGTATGAAGAAAAACTTTCTATAATCTCCATTCACTCACGGCTCTTATTGTATTAACACATGCATCTATGCAGTTGCTGTGCACTTAAGCAGAGGGCTGTGAGGGTGTCTGCACGGCCTGTGTCATTCCAGTTTCTAACAGAGTGTCTAGACCTATGTTTTTCTAGAAAACATCCCTAAAGTCAAGACTAGCAAAGTCTCACTCTCTGCAATGCTCCACCACACCAGTGCCAGCAGGGCTTGAGAGAGATTTTTTGCTTTGAGAGCAAGGGTGTGAGTAGAGCTGACTTTTAAGGGAATCTCCTTCATTTGTGGGTACATTTCTTAATTTAAAAACAGGGACTAGTTTAACAATTATAAATTGTGTGGCTATGAGCATAGATACACATGCATTAGTGTGGTAGTTTGGTTTCCATTCTTTTGGGTAGATACCTAGAAGTGGTATTGCTGGATCATAAGGTAGGTTTGTTTCCATTCTGAGGAGTCTCCATACTATTTTCCAAAGTGGTTGCGCTAATTTGCAATCCCATCAACAATATACTAAAGTTCTCACTTCACCTCCTCACCAGCATTTGCTGTTGATTGTGGTTTGAACGATTGCCGTTCTAATTCGAGTTAGATGAAATCTCTGGGTAGCTTTGATTTGCACCTCTGATTGCTAATGCACCAATAAAACCAATTTTAAAAATAAATAAAATCAGGATTAAACCAGAGTTTAAACAAAACACCTGGTTCTATCCCTACCAACTTATTCATCTTTCAATGGCAAAAAGCAATATTTTCTGTAACATGAATAACATAAAATATGTACTAATGAGAATTACACAATATTGGAAAGAAGGATTATGAATAGCTAATTCCACTTTGAGGAGATTTACAGATTTCAACCAGCTAAGCTCCAGGTGATGATTATCTCATTAGTCCTGTGCACTCAAAATAAATATAGAAGGGGATGGGTGTAACCGGAGAATAGTGATTTTGCCAGAAATTTGCAAAGGACCTGTGGATTCAGAAGACACACAGCAAATGTGACCTAAGTGAATTTTACCCTTCTAAAAGGTAAGCGGCACCTGGGCCAGACAGCTATGTCAGCACCACTTACGTTATCAGCCATGTTACTTAGCTTCCCAGCAAACCACCTTGTCTCATTCCCCATTCCAGGCAGCCACTTCTCAGGGTACTTCATGTTCTTTCAACACCAATGAAACAGCTGACCCACCTTCCCCTGGGGCCTCTTCTGTGGCTCATTCCTCTAGCTGTGTCTGGAAATGGATTTAACCTCATCCACTCTCTTGCTCCAGGAAGGTACCTTAGAAGGTGAGCCCAGTCGGCTCCTAGGAAATTGAGCCCACTATCTTGGCTTCAGTTAGATTCCTCTTGAAAAATGGTTCGCAAGAAAAGAGAGACAACTCGAAAGGGCACAGTGCTCTCTGCTTATGAAAAGCACTGATTAAGCAAGATGTGTGACAAAAGTAGTGACTTGTCGGAAGAACCTCTTCATCACCCATGACCAGCACTGCAGGAGCTTCTTTATTGTGCGCTGCGTACTATTCTAAGACTTTACCTGCATCAATGCCTCTAATTCTCTCCTCAACTTCATGAGATAGGTACTACTAGAATTCTTGTTTTTCAAAGTAGACAATAGACGTGTAAAGAAACAAAGTTCATTACTCAGGATTTAAATGTTGGAGCCAAGATTTGAATATAGGCAGTCCAGCTCAATAATCATAGTAAAACCAAATGATGACTTAATTAGCTCAATTAGTGTCAGCCATGTGCCAGGCTTTATGTCAAACAAGAATATATATATATATATATATGTCATCTCATATAATCCCTATACCAACCCTATGAAAGGAGTACTAATGTGATGCTCGTTATACATTGCCGTTTTAATTAACCTCCAAAATTCAGAAATGTCATGTCATTGGAGTCAGGACCCAAATGGTGTCAGAGCCCAAAGGAGCGTTGTTATAAAGAAATAATATTTTTTTCTTTTCACTATTGCCTCTACTCGAGCCGGCTTTAGAGAGAGTGGGCGAGAAGGTTAAGAAGACATAGAGTGCCCAACCACTGCTAAGTGGCAAAGAGGGGCCAGATAGCTATTCAAACTAGGCAGCCTTTTAAAGTCATTTTATGTCTCTTACATCTAGAGGTGCATGTTCATATTCACTCATATGTGTTTTCATGTTTTTCCTATGTCCTTTTCTCTCAGGTTTCTAGTAACTTGCCCTGCCCGAGGTTGCAAACTACCTTTTCTTTTTCATTTTTTTCTTTCTCACAATAATTTGTTCAATACTTCTTTCTATTGCTGTTGCTGCTGCAGCTGAGAACTTTGGAATGATGGAATGCCCTAAAAAACAAGTCTGAATTGTCTTCTTAAAAACCTGACATTTCCTTGCTTAGTGTTTTCTGCCTGGAACATGAATCACATTGTTCAGACTTGTAATGAACTGGATGGTCTGAAGACCGCAGTTCACCACACCCATGCATCGCATTAGGAGTGTTTTCTTTCTCTTCAGATCTGAATCTGTAGGATGATGTGAGTTTCTGGCATATTTAGAACTTTGTGATCACTCACAAATTAAGAGGTGTTATGCAATTATGCCAGGTCATTAGATTCTAAACCCATTATTGTAATGAAGTCAGTTTCTCCAGGAGGGAGAACACCATAACAAGTATAATAAAAATTACCTAATATTTATTGAAAATTTACTACATGCCACTCTAGTAAACATCTTACATGCATTATCTTCTTTAATCCTCATTAACAAAAGAAAATTGCCATATATATGAATACCTACCACCACGTTACAGGTAAGGAAACTGAAACTTGGGGAAGTTAAATAACTTGGCTAGGGTCACTTAGTTGTGAGTGGTTGGACCAGGATTTGAAAACAAACCAGTGGCTCTGGAAGAACTGTCCTCTAGCCACCATCCAATCTGGCATTCTACCATCTCCATTTATCTGATTAATAACACTGCAGAAAGTTGTGTCTTAGTCTACCTGGGCTGCTATAACAAAATGCCGTAGACTGGGTTGCTAACAAATGACAACTGTTCATTTCTCACAAGTCTGGAGGCTGAGAAGACTGAGATCAAGGCAGAGACAAATTCAGTATCTGGTGAGGATCCTTTCTCTGCTTCATAAGATGGTGGCTTCTCACTGTGCTCTTACATGGAAAGAATGGGTAAACTGGTTCTGTGGGATCAATCTGTAAGGGCACTAATTTTATGCATGAGTGTTCTCCCTTCATAACTTAATTACCCCTAAACACTCCACCTCCCAATATTATCACCTTCAGGGCTAGGATTTTGGCATATAAAGCTGGGCAGATGTAGGCATTCAGTCCATTTCAACTGTAGATGCTGTCTGGGGGCTCAGAGTCCACAGTATATGGCTTGACACATAAGAACATCTGCTCTCCTTATAGGAGTATTTATATCATCCTTAGAATTATAATTTGAAGAACTGAAGACAGGATTTAAAATACAAAGTCCTCAATTTAAAAGACAGTGACTGTCTGTCTGCTATTATTTGAAGGAAAAATGCTTGATTTGGTTTTATGCCATTGAATTTTATCTTTTAAAGATCTGTAGCCTGAGAAAGAAGACAAAATAATATTTGTAAACTCTGACTAACTGATTTCTGCATAACAATTTTAAGATACAATTTATGGCAGTGACACTCTAAAACCAAGGACTTAAAGAAAAATTTAAAGTATTATATGTAAAAGGACAGGAACCAATTAGATGGAATTTTGTACCAAACTCACTAAATATGTAGAGAATCTAGACTCCAGATTGACTTGAAGTGAGGATACTATGGAAATCTTATCCCAAAACTTTCTTAGAAGTGAATTGCCCATTTCCACATGTTTGGGAATCACATATATAATCAAATTCAGAAATAGGGCCAAATTTTGTCATCCATCCTCGGGATTGTAACTTATCTTCACCACTTACTTTTCTTGTTTCCTATTTATTCTTGTTCTTCACCCTCTTCTCTCAATCCCCTTAAAAAACGAAAATTGTCCCGAAGAGCACTCTGACCCATTGGGCAATAGATCCACACTCAATTTCTATCTCTGTTATTAACTCATCATAGAACAAAGTATTTGCTCTAATACTCCCCTTTCTGCAAGTTTGCCCAGCTGCCTCTCTCACTGACCCCCAGACAAGGACAGTGACTGTGCCACTGATGGATGGAGCCAAGAGCACAGGCCACATCCACTAGGACAGGTGGCTCACCCTGAACTTCACAATGCACTAAGACCTTGTATCCCAGCCAGCTACTTTTTAAAGCACCTGAATGCCACAAGCGAGTGGTGTAAGATGTTCTCTTGATAAATGAGCCAGAGACAAGATTAAATATTGGTCTTTCTCATGAACATTCAGCCAGAAGTTAAACATTACCTTCTCCTTTACTATGGTAAAGTGAAATCTTTGTGGCATAAGGTTCCAGTGTATTTCATCAACCTGGTTCTTTCTCTGCAGAGGAGTTCTTCAGTCTCCTGTTGTTCACCAGCTGGTGTCAGCGTTCAAGGAGCCAGTGCCGCATATACTTAGAAGCTTCTCTTGCAGACTGAGGGAGCGGAGGGGACTCTTTGACCAGTGCCAAGCAGAAGAGGAGATCGTTCATCTCCTGTACACATTGGAAGTCTTCTTGTACTGTCTGTGGGGTGTCAACTCTGCACCTTGTCCCTATCTACCGTGCCAGGAAAGCAACACGGTGCCCCTATCTGCCATGTCTCCAAACAAACTAAAACAACTAGAGATGGCACAGAAAAGGGTGCCAGCTGGCAACCCACCACTGGCCAAAACTCTGAAACAGGTTCAACTAAGGACTTCAGTTAATTGCCAAATCCAAATCATCTTGACACTGCTGCTCCCATTAGACAAAGGTCAAATGTTTGCCACTGAAAAAGGGAGAAGGGAAGGAATGGGATTGGAACTGTGGAAAGGTTAAATAGTGATGTGTGCATGTATGCCTCTACCATCTTATACCCCATTAAGATGTATGACTACAATGCACCAATTAAAAAAATGTTTGCCATTGAAAAAGTGACTGGGGAGGTCTGGTGGGGAGATGGTTCTGGAACATACATTCTAACAGCGCCAACAAGTCTTCTTTTCAAGATTCCTGTCTTGACAGGCATAGTGGAGCTTGCTTGTAATTTCAACACTTGGGAGGCTGAAATAGGAGGGTTGTGAGGCCAGCCTCTTAGCAATCTCCTCAAACTCTGTTTAAAAATAAAAAATAAAATAGGGCCGGGAATATAGCTCAGAGGTACAATGCCTCTGGGTTAGACCTCCAGTACAAAAAAAAAAAAAAAAGTCTTGTCTTACTAGAACCATCTTATGGATTAGATTCTGACTGCCTAAAACTTGTACATTGAAGTCCTCACCCCCAACAGCTCAGGAAGTGGATTTATTTGGACAGGGCTCAGTATTGTTGCAGATATAATTAGTGCAAATGAGATCATACTGGAGTAGATTGGCCTCCAACCAAATATGACCAGTGTTCTCATGGGAAGATGAAGACGCATAGGGAGAACATCATGTGACCATGAAGACAGAGGTCAGCGTGGTGATGCTTCCGCAAGCCAAAGAATGCCAGGGATTATCGGGAACCAACAGCAGCCAGGAAAAAGACATGAATGCGATTCTCCCTCAGGGTCCTGCTCTAAACAACCAACCTTGCTCACACCTTGACCCTGGACTTCTAACCATGAGAATGATGAGAAAATAAGTATCTGTTCTTTAAGCCACCCAGTCTGTGGTACTTTTTTTTTTTTTTTTTTTTTTTGGTGGTGGTGGTACAGGGGTTCCTGGAAACCTTCGGGCTACACTCCCAGACCTATTTTATACTTTTTTATTTTTGGAAACAGGGTCTCTTAAGCCAGCACAGCTCCCAAGCACGGGGATTACAAGCGTGTGTGACCACACCTGGCTTCCAGTCTGTGGTACTTTGATTGGCAGGCCTAGCAACCAATATAAGCCATATTTTCAATTTTGAGAAACTTGATAGAAAGGTCTAATTATTACTATCCTAATAAGTAACTAGAAATAAATAACATTTATATAATTCATAATAGTTCATAATTTCCTTATTTGTAGGTATAATGTTTACCTCTATTCAACAAAATATCAACTAAATCAACTAAATATGAACATCAACTAAATATCTCAAACTAAAACAGCAAACAAAATGAACTCATTAATAAAACCTGGGTTTTTTGTGCAATCCTTTCTAAGGTAGTCGATCAATACTAAGGTTTAGTTAGGACTAGAAGAGATCTTCCCATAACTTATCTGTTAACCTGAGATGCAAATTCCTTTTTTTTCTTCCCCCAGGTATCATTGTATATGAACTGTGTACCAGGCATTTTGATAAATATTAGAGATCCATTTGTTGGCTAAACAGCCATTGTCTTCTTAGTGCTTTATGTTCAGTGAAGACAACAGCTACTGGTCAATCACTCAACTCTATACCACTATTAGCTGTGACAAGGGTAATGAAGGAGAAGTATCATGACAGTCTACAGGCCACTGCTTTCCCCTTAGAGCTGTCGGCAGGCAGAGCTGGGCTTACTTTGTTCTGTGAGTATGGTTACATTACTGTAAGTTTTCTTCCAGCAAGAAAAAACATGGGATATTATATTCAGGAAACTAAAATATATGCCAAAAATAATCATCTTAATAAAATATAAGCCCCAAAAAGAGAGGAGTAAAGAATAGAAGGGGAAAAAGGCAAAGGGGATGTGAAGAAGTAGAAAACTTGGGAGAGGATGACATCAAGTTTTCTAGCTGAGGATTCAAGAAGAAAGAAGTGGAGTCATATGCCCTGTGCTGTGACCACGGTATCAGCAGTGAGTGATATGTGGTCAGGCACAAGATTTTATGCAGTTAAAAGGATCTTGCCCAAAGTAAAAGCTTATCTTTGCAGCTCTGTTCTTTGAACCTGGGACCTCACTGTCCTGCATGTTCTTCATTCTATAGAGTTGTCACCACTTTTTCCTGCTGCCAAATGACATAGCTGGTCATCAAAGAAGCTGCCGTATGCTGCTATAGAAAGGAAAGGAAATCTATTGAATCAATCCTGAAGGTTGCAGAAGAGGCCACCTCTCACAGTTACTTTGTTGAGTCACATTATAATGATGGTTTTCATTACATGCAAGGCTTTCCCACAGATGAGAATAGAGTCTGGGTTTTCAAAGTGCCAGAATTTATCCCAGGCCACAGTGAACCCCGGGCAACAGTGAATAGATCTATAACTCCCATGTCTGTCACCTGCCTGCGGTAGACTTTTAAAAGATAAACTGCTTCTTTGGCATTTATTTTTACACTTAGCATGTGTCATATGGACACTTCTTATCAACTGGTGTTGACCAAGTTGGAGGATCTACTTTGAAATCTCCCAAACATTCAAGGTATAACTGATTCAAAAATTACATTGAAAACAATGCATACATTAACATTTAGGAACACAAAAAATTCTAGTTTCTGAAACAAGTACTCAGGGACCAGCTCTACTAACAGCTAGAGG
This sequence comes from Muscardinus avellanarius, assembly GCF_963383645.1. Lineage (NCBI taxonomy): Eukaryota > Metazoa > Chordata > Mammalia > Rodentia > Gliridae > Muscardinus > Muscardinus avellanarius. Next base: position 84,750,557 of record NC_137798.1, read on the forward strand.
TTGAACTGATGTGCAAGTGATATCTTTAGGGTGAAGAACTTTATCATGGAACAGAAATAAGCTTGTATTCCAGCTCAGCATTCTAGACAATGATTGATTTGGCCTTTGCTGTTTGAAGGTTGCATGATGCAAAATTTGGCTCCAGTTGTTGGCAATATTACACCATCTTCAGGTAAGTAGATGCATCACTACAATGCCCAGGTGAATAATCTGAGATGAAAACTATATGTTTTGAATGTTTTATCTTAGATGGTAATACTTAAGCATTTTAGCATATTTTTTCAAGTAGAAAAATAGTCTCAAAAGTGGAAAAATAGAACAGAAATACATTATCTATGGCTGAAAGAAAAAAATGGAATGCCCCATGTGTGGGGATCAGTGGCTAACTAAAACAGTGGTACTCAGGGTGTGTCCTAAGACCAGGGGCATTAGCCACACTCAGAAACTGTCTTTTAAAAATTTAAATTCTCAGACCTCATTATAGAACTACTGAATTAGAAACTCTATTGGAAGAACTCAGCAATTCATATGGTGTGTGTGTGTGTGTGTGTGTGTGTGTGTGTGTGTGTGTGTGGTGTTGTTACAGGAAATTGAACCCAAGTGCATTCTACCTCCAAGCTATACCACCTCCCAGCCCTTTTTATTTTTTTGTTTTTTAAAATAGGATCTTTCTAGGTTGCTGAGTCTTACTACATTGCTGAGGCTGGCCTTGAACTTATGTCCTCCTGTCTCAGCCTCCGAAGTATTGGGATTACAGGTGTATGCCACCACACCCGGCAGCAATGCATAATTTAATACAGCTTTCCAGACGCTCTGATGTACAGTGTTATCCTAAGAGAATGACTGAGTTAGAACCTGAAGACTCAGGTACAAAGAAGACAAAAGCAAAGCAAAACAACCTGCTTTTCCTTGAGCAGGATTATCAAAGAGAACTTTAATGTCTTCAGGGACATATATAGACTAATCCTGAAGCCTACAAATCATTAGTGAATCTAACAGTCTAAACAATGATCCTGAAGAGATGAAAAGAAGTCATTCAAGGAGACTGATTAAGTCATCCTCCAGCTGAATGGGGACAGACATGATGCTTGTCCTTGTGACACTGCAGAACTTCTACAAGTTCATTACAAACAGCGTTTTCATCCTCAAATTCTTAAGTGACTGAAATCAGCCTTAAGCCCAGGCAGCTGAAGTTTTTGTGGTCTGGCAAGTATTTGGTATGACTCTCTTCACCTGAATTTGAGCATTTTCCTTCTGAATCATTTACTGAGTGAAGAGAATTTGAAAAGGAATTAATAAAACACGTTCTTTGAGGTTGGAAAAATATCATCATTCCCTGATTAGAGACTGGCTAAGTCAGTACAAGCAAATGAGTTGTAGATAAGAAACATGCCATAATTCAAGATACTACAGTGATCTTGATTATTGTATATATGTAGGAAATTTCTAAGACAGGCCACTGGTCAAAGGAATGTTAAAGGAATTAACAACTCAAAAAGGGAAAATGTTCTATTATGAAAGACCAGAATGAATGTGGCTTGTCCTACCTAAAGCTGAATGCCAGAGATATTTTCCACCTTCCCCACCTCCCCAAGAAACTTTAACTCTGGGATATTAGCAAATAAAATTTATATGAATGGAAGGTTTATCCTTTCTTTTAAACTCTTTCACTCCAAAGGCACTGTGTGCTTATAAAAGTGACATCCATTTGCTAGTTCAGTTCCTCAAGCTAAGAAAATAAACGGATATTTTGGCAAAAAATCCTCACTCTCAGAGTTGTTATACCAGTCTTGTTAGAGAAGTATTTTGTTTATTCGGTGTCCCACTATAATGGAAGACGGTACAAAGTTAAAATTTTTAAAAACTAAAAATACACAAACAAAACTACTTTTTTCAATGTGTCTAACTTGTTTTCCAAGATTTTTGCAAACCTCATATCTCTCCCATAAATAGACCTTTCAAAAGGTCCTTTTAAAAGGACAACCAAAAGTCTTAGCTTCATAGCCATCAAAACAATTTAGTTCCGGCTCATAGAAATTATTTCACTGAAAAACTAACATTTACTCAGCCAGGCCCAACTCCAGAAGTCCAGATTCAAATTCAATTCAATTTTCTCCTGGTAATTTATCTTTGTCTTTCTCTCTTTCTCTTTTCATTCTTTTTTATTTATTTCTTGCCTCTTTTCTTTCTTTTTTTAGCAAGGGCAGCAGTCTATAGTCATATCCCTGCCAAAACTTCTGAGGGCACTAGGAAGAAAGGCACAAAAATAGTAATCTAATATTTTCCACCTGTAGCCATAGCTCTCCTTTAGTACTACTGGTCTCATGCTGGCAAAATACACATAATGCTTTTGACATGCTCAACTTCTAACTTTTCCAAATGTCTTTTACTTACCACCAAGAATACACTAAATTGTTCATCTCTTTCTTTAAGAAAAATGGAATCTTATCTGAGATACCATACCAATTCTACAGATCAGCAACCCAAACCCCAGTGCCGTTAATACCCCAGCAGTCTTCAAAGCCAGGATAGCAAGGGAGCCCACCCAGACACGCCAGATCTTAAAAATGCTACGCAGGGGAAGAACCTTTTATGAAGCATCAGCCTGGATGGCTGTGCAAAGACATTCAAAAGTTTGGCTACAGCTAAGTTTGTCTTGGGACTTAGGAAGTCAACCAGTTATTCAGACTGGTATTCAGCCAGCCAACTGTCTTACAGTCTGCTCCCTGGACTCCATAGACAAGTAGCTCTGCATGGTGTTAAGGAAGCCAAACACCTGGGACAAAAGGGGACTGAAGTATCCAGTGCACCAAGACTATGCCACACACAGACTCACGTAGTCGAGGGCCCTCAGCTTCAAGCAGTCTGGTGTTTCTCCCCCTAGGGAGCTTGCTCTGTTGTTTGCTGCCTTTCTTTTCTCTTCAACTAAATGGGGTTTGACAGTGATTAGAGCACATGGGTGGTTGAGCCTCAGGTTTTGTCAATTGTATAAAACTGACTTTCCATTCTTCATCTTCTAAACTTCACCTTTCATTATATACATGATAGATGTCAAACCTCATTACAGTGGAGGCCTCTGAAATACAGGCATTTCCGAACTGTTCAGCGATGATTATGTGTTCTCAGGAAATACGCAGCAGAGTTGGATTCCATTATGGCAAACTTAGCTGGACGGTCCTTTGGAGTTGGTCTAAAGGGAACTGGCAATTAAAAGTGGACACAAATAATTTGAGAAGAAACCAAGTCTTGGCATTGCCATAGTGCTCATTTTCTCAAAATCAATTCTTAAGTTCTCCTTTTGATTTACTGGTTCACCTGGAGATGCAACGCACAGGAGTGCTCCCATGTGAACCTCACTGCACTCTCCATCTCTTCTCCCAGCATCATCATTAACTTATTTAGTGACTTTTTGCTTCCCTGATGTGATAGGAATCAGATGGTTTGTTAAATAAATTCATTTCTAAGCCACAAAATAACTTGTTCTCATCTCAGAGACTCAGATATTCACATTTTAGTATATTTCATGGATTTCCCCTACCACATCCAAACTATTCCTCTTAATATATTTATTAATTTAGTGATTTTTAACAAATACGTATTGAATATTATTTACATTCCAGTCATTCTTCTAGACATTTCCCTTAAGAAGATCAGAGTCTAAACTTTTACATAGTCTTTATTTGGAGCACGTTTATTTTCAAGCAAATTAAGGCAATAGTATGGCTAATTTTCTTAAATTTTCCGGGAAAGGTAGAAATCAATAATTTAAGTACCTATTTATAAAGAAAATTACAATTATATTTCGGGAAGTTTACTTGCAAGTTCTTTCCCACTAATCTTTGGCAATATTTACCTACAATACTATTCCACTAATCCTTAACTATTACCAATCATTCACAAAATGTATAGAAAAATTCAGTATAAATTTAGATCAACTAGACAAATAAATTCAGATTTCATTTTGAACACATCTCTAAATTCTGGTAAACCTCAAAGCCCATTGGCTAACTTTAGAACAAATTTTAATCCAAGTGCTGTGACACCGTATAAAGTGACTGTCTGAGCATATCAGGATTCCCATATGCCAGATTAGTATATTTTCAGTGTTCTTCATCCTACATTTTAGGAAATATAAAGATGTTTGTTGGCATAGATGTTTTAACTACACAAGATTTATGAAACATTACACAAATCACCATGCGTTTGAATCCCCCCCCCAATTAAGAGAAAATCATTTAGCCATTTGAATTTATCCATTAAAGAAGACTTCCGGCCGGGCGTGGTGGCGCACGCTTGTAATCCCCGCGCTTGGGAGGCAGAGACGGGGAGATCGCGCAGGTTCGAAGCCAGCCGCGCGTGCTGGCTTAGGAGACCCTGTTTCCAAAAATGAAAATGTAAAAAATAGGTCTGGGAGTGTAGCCCGGAGGTAGAAGGGCTTCCAGGAACCCCAGTACCACCAAAAAAAAAAAAAAAAGAAGACTTCCTGGAGCTGCAGAGGACTAATGTTACTGCCCTGGTAACAGTAATCATGGCCATTCATGGAGTTTCTACCCTATTTTAGATACTGAGATAAGTGCTTTGCATACTTGTTCTTCAAAATATTTTTGTAAAGAACTTTTCCTTTATTTTTATTATTATTATTATTATTATTGTTATTATTATTATAGTTAAAGAAGGTGATGTTTGAGTTGTCAGCAAGCTAGAAACTGAAGGAACCCACATTCAGAATTCAGACTCCATGCTCTTCTACTCTGTCACCTTGGGGCAATATGTAAAGTCGTTGTCAGCTTTTGGCAAGTCACCATGAGGAATTATATGAGGTTATGCTTCAAGGTGACAGAAATTTAGCCTGGGTGCAGTATCACACACCTACAGGTACACGGGAAGCAGAAATAAGAGGATCGCAGGTTTGAGGCCAGCCTCAGGAATGTAGCAAGACTCAGCAATCTAGTGAGGCGCTGTTTCAAAGCAAAAGATAAAAAAGGCTAGGAGTGTAGCTCAAAGGTAGGCTGCCCCAGGGTTCTATCCCTAATACCCCTCCACACACACACACACACACAAAAGACAAAAAGGTAGCACAAAATGATGAGAGAAGTACATGTAACGTGCAATAGCAGAAACAAACAAAAAACCCTGATACATCTGAAGAATGAAGCATTTCTCAGGGGGATAATAATGGAGATGGTCTCTCAAGTGAAAGGTGAGAGAAAAAGATGCACACGGCTAAATTTGGAGGAAATGGATATAGTGATCATGATAGCAAATATTCACTGAGGACTTACTATACGCAGGCCCTAATGTTAACTCATATGAACTCTCAAACCATAGAAATACACCGATTTTAGAGAAATCTCAGGGAAACAAAAATACAAGAAAACAAGAACATGCCAAATCAACTCTGCTTGCATTGAGGTCACTCCATTGCATGGACCCTGAGAAGTTAACTTGTAGCTTTTGCTTAGCCAGACACATCACACTTTTCTAATCTAGAACCTACAACCTTAAATAAAATACCTTTTAAAAAAAAAAGGAATGCATAGGTGTGAGCACAAAACCAGTTATGAAAATATGCTAAATAGTGTTAGATGACCTTATAGTTTCAAATTTTATAAAAGCATGAAATCATTTGAAGACTCTGCAAGAGCTCTTGCCACATGCTTGGAAGGGGCCACGGGTGGTAAAGCTTTCCTTTTGCTTCATGACATACCTGCCGCTGAAATGAACAGGGGTGAAGAATACCTGGAGCCAGATGTTAGGAATGAAGTCATCACTGAGCTTTCAAGCCCAGGGTATCTTTCAAATTAACCACCGAGGCTCCACTACTTTAACTAAAGAAACTTTAGAACTGTTGGATTTGGGGACATAAGATAAACATCACAACTGATCATCCGACTGGAGACAGAGGTACATGTCAGGTTCAAAAGTGAGTCTGATGGTATTTGTCTGGCAGCGCGACAGAGTGTCATACTGTTGCTCTCTTTAAACCTCTTCTGGGAGGCAGCTGCCATTCATTTCCCCCTCCTGAATGTGTCAAAACACATCAGAGAATTAGACAAACAATGTCTATTCCATTTCCATTCTTGCATATGTTGACCAAAGGGATAGGGAGGAGCAGTGCTTGGTGATGCAGCGAGCATCCTGTTCCAGGTAATCAGCCCAACCATACACAGTTCATTTCATGAACTGCTATCACACACTCAGCCCCTTTGTTTCTCAGTAATAGACGGGCTCATTTTTCCTTCCACCTTGTAAAAATCCACTTAGAAGAACTTAAATGCAGTCAGAGGGCATTTTTTAAAAATCCCTTAGTGGGACCACCCTTTAATAACAACACCCTAGAAGAAATAAAGGAAAATGAAGTACAGATACAAGAATCAAAGGAATCGGGTGAACAGGATCCTGACGACTTTCATTAAGAGTGATCTGGTGAAATGAGCTGGCACGATTTTCCTTTGAAAAGCAATCTTGAAATGAAAGAGAAAGGTCTTATGCAGGGGGAGCACACATTTTAGATGATGGACGTGGACTGACTTCCGCATTTGCACCCTTGGATTTTTCCAAAGGCTGGAGAGATTGAACCCTTCCCTGCTGTTTGTTTGATTTGGTCTGAGTTGAAGCCAAGAGATGTGGTGATGGAAGTTTGGAAAAACAATTAAAAAGAAATGTATGTGGTGGTTTTTCTGGGCTCCCAATTAACTGACCCATTTTTAGGTAACATTAGGGAAGTTGTGGGCAGTGATTATTATCTCTTTAAAGTTCTAATTAAAATGTCAAACTGTAAGGTAGAATGTCTTCAAAGCTGCATGTAATTTGATTGTGTTGGCTTATTGGGAAAATGGCCTTGGAAATACAAATAAACCAGCCACTAAAAAGATCCCAGAAGTCCAGGCGTTATTCCAGAAGTATAATCTGTTGAACCAATAGCATTTTATAACTAACCACTCACCAAGCGGTGGACATCCAAATGTCAAAGCCAGTTTCATAACACGCTCATACGCAGCATGCTGCAGAAGAGTGCTTTGCCGGAGCCCATTTGGGATGGAAAGAGGTGTTTGGAGTTGTTCACCTACAGATGCTTATCACCCAGCTTTAAATGTGCTCATTTGATGCGTTTTCTAAATGGCTGGCACCCTACCCATTCTCAAAATTAGTCTGTTAGAATTTTGGAGTGCTAAAAAGATTCCTGTATGAAATGGCAGACTTCTGTTGCTTTTCTTGTCACTTTTTTTGTGTGAACATTAGTAAGGCTGCCCTTCACTTATGAAGGTGAGACCGTTATGGTACTTTGGGATGCAAATAACAATAAAAAGGCCACCCCCCAAAAAAACAAAGTGGCTTAAACAGAAAAGATGCTTTAAGCCATATCTCCAGGGAGTGAAATGGGAATACTGCTCCTGTGCACATTCTTTTAACTTTTCTGGAAGCGTCTCAACAGAATGGCCATTGCACGTCATTGTTCAGAGTTGTATCACTTGCCCAAACACTGTCCAATGGAACTGTGAAAGCTACATCAGCTTTATCATTACTCACTTCAGCCCTACAGCCAAGGAGGGATCCAGGCTTCCTTGATGTATCTATGTGTCATGCTGACACTGAACACAAGTGATAATCTTATTTGTAAGGAGAACAGTGGGAGAAATCCTGGGAAGGCAACTAATGATATCTACCCAAAAGGTAAGAAGAAGTCTATTGTACCAATCTATGCTAAGTTGCTCTTTCAATGGTGGGTAGATTTGTACTGTTTATTCACATTCTCTTTTCTGCATCTACTCAACAACAGTATGTTTATAAAATACCTAAGCCAAGTTCTTTGGCCATGAATAAGAAAAAAGATATTTCCACCTTGGAACTCATCCATTCATTCACTTGTTAATTCACAAAAATAAATTGAGCCTCTCCTAGGTGGCAGGCTCTGTGTTAGATACATAACAGGGGAAACAAAAGATATTGTTTCTAATGTCAGAAAGCTTATAGTTTAGTGGGAATGATATTAAGACAAATAGACAGTATCATAGTGCTGTGATGAGGAATGTTTAGTACTATAACATATTTTAATAGTATAGTGTTTGATAATGTTTTGGTATCAAAAGCCCTAGGAATCAGCCAGGCGTGGTGGCACACACTTGTAATCCCAGCATTCGAGAGGCTGAGACCAGAGGATTGAGGTTCGTGGACAGCCCCAGCTACTTAGTGAGGCCTTCCTCAACTCAGTGAGACCCTGTTTCAAAATAAAGAATAAAAACTTAGTCAGGGGACGTAGCTCAGAGGTAAAGTGCCTCTGAGTTCCATCCCCAGACCCACAAAAAAAGAAAACCCTAGGAACTATATAGATGCATGGGGAAAATATACCTCACTAAGTCTCTTAGATAAAGAGATTTCTTATGTGAGACATGCAGAATGATATGAGAATCAGTAGAAGAGTTAAAAGAAAAATAAATTCTATGAGGATATACAACATTTACTCTTGTGTAATAGTTTTGATTCATTTCATTAACTTCTCAAGGATATATAAATAACTAAAATGGGGTTTCTAAAGTTGGGGCATATGAATGTGATTCCAACAATTAGTAAACTCAAAGAATAAAAAGTTATAGCCTTATTTTATTAACCTCTAACTTTATTAAAAGTTAGCATTTTCATCAATAACAAAAACATAGGTTAAAAACACTATAGTAGTATTACTGTTGCCCATAACTTTGTCAAAACAGAAATTATAGATATTTCATATTAAATTACAGTTGGTGTAGCTAGCTCAAGAAATTATTAAAAAATATGGTACTTTTAAGACCTACGACTAGATCTTGTCCTATAAACCATTAATTTATATAACATGTTCATTTTTTAAATCTTTTTATTGCACTATTTTTATGTAATTAGTTTCTTGCTTTACTTTATATTTCAATACATTTTATCTTATTTCATGCATCTAAAAGCAATAGAGAAGGGGCTTATAAATTTTACCTGCACTTCTTCCCAGGTCAAAGTCAGTACTTGTACATGAGAGATTTGGAAAAGTATAACCTTAACATTTGTTGTAATTGTGTATTTGCAAATTAAATACAATTGAACTTTATTTTTGACTTTCAACAGCAGTAGCCTTACTGCTAATGTAACTCTTATCTAAGAGACTGGCTACAAAAATGGAAATATTCTTTTAAGGCAGCACCAGAAATTCTCTGGGTCTCTGAGTTTGTCATTTCCTCAGAGCTCCAATGCAATCAGAAAATACATCCCCATAAGCTGGACATGGTAGCCCACGCTTGTAATCCTAGCATTTGGGAGGCTGAGACAGGAAGATCGCAGTTTGTGGACAGCCTCAGCTACTCAGTGAGGCCCTTTACAACTCACTGAGAACCTGTTTCAAAATAAAGAATAAAAAATAAGGCTAGGGATATAGCTTGGAGGTGGAATGCCCCTGGGTTCCATCCCCAGTACTGTTAAAAAAAATACATCTTCACTGTGGTCCATGTGGTCATCATTACTGCCATTGTAGTCAATGCCAGCAACCTCATAGACACTTATTTCAATGGACACTCCAACATCCTCAATCATAGTTGGCAATTTGATTAAATGAGATGCTGCTACATGCCTTGAATTATCAATATCAAATTTTAGCATTGTGTTCAAACCCAAGGACATGACCAAACCAATCCCCAAGTCTCATTTTGTACTGTCTCTTACCTGAGATCACTCATGTAACTAGTTTTTATATCCATCAGTGTCCTAGCAGAAGACAGAAGCCACATTAGTTATCTGCTTTTTTTCCATTTATCATTTTTTAAAAATTTTTAAATTTATTTTTTATTTTTATGTGAAACATATTAAAAATGACATACATTCAGACTGTGCTTGGTGCCCTCTGCACTTCCTGCTTCCTCCCACCCCCCAACAATGAGTGTCCAGGTTAACCATGCTACATTCATACTTTTACATATATTCTGATGTAGCTCCTCCATTAATACACCTTAGCCTTCTTCCTATTTTGTCCTTCTATTCAAGCTTTTCTAAGGTTTACCCTCCATTATCTGGAGTCCTTCTGGTATTCATAACATCCCCTAGTTTGAGCATATTAGAGAGAACATATGTCCCTTCTCTTTCTGTGCTTGGCTGATCTCACTTAACATAATGCTCTCCAGGTATTTCCATCTTCTGGCAAATGACATGATTTTCTTCTTCTTTATAATTGAGTAGAATTATATTGTGTGTATTTCCCATAATTTTGCAATCCATTCATCTATTGATGGAGACCTAGGTTGGTTCCATATTTTGGCTAATACAAATTGTGCTATGAACACAGGTATGCATATGTTACTGTAGTTCTCTGATTTCAACCCCTTTGGACGAATACCCAGGAGTGGTATAGCTGAATCATATGGTAGATCTATTCCCAGTTTTCTAAGGAATCTACACACTGATATCCATAAGTGGCTGAACTAGTTTGCACTCCCACCAACAGTGTAAAAGAGTTCCTCTTTCCCCACATCCTCGCCAGCATTTGTTGTAATTTGATTTCTTTATGCTTGCCACTCTGATTAGGGTTAGATGGAATCTCAGTGTAGTTTTGATTTGCATCTCCCTGATGGCTAATGATGTTGAACATCTTTTCATGTATCTATTGGCCATTTGTATCTCTTTTGTAAAGCATCTATTCAGTTCAGTTTCTCATATCTTGTTTGGGTTATTTGTTTTGCTAGTGTAGAGTCTTTTGAGCTCTTTGTATATTCTGGATATTAGCCCCCTATCAGAATGGTGGCTGGTAAAGATCTTGTCCCATTCTGTAGAATTTCTCTTTAGGTTCTTTCTTGATGGTTTCCTTTGATTAGAAGAATCTTTTTAGTTTAATGTCATCCCACTGGTTAATTCTTGCTTTAATTTTCTGCACTTTGGAGGTCTTGTGTATTGGCACCTTAGTTATTTGAACAAAGGGAACTTAATATAGAAGCAATTTAATTCTGTATAAGTTTGTTAACTAAAAGGCCATGAATAGAACACTAAGTCAGCATCAGGTAAACTTTTTCATAACAGTAATAATGGTAAATATTTCCAGCTTTGCAGTCACATCATGTTAAGTACTGAACTCTGGTTATAGGACAAAAGCAACCATAAAGAATCTGGACATGGGTGTGCCCAGCACTGCATCAAGATATCAGAGAGGTTCCAATTATAGGAGGTGGCCATACTCCTTGGCTTGGAAGAAAAAGGGGAAGAAGTTAGAATGATTTAAAATTTAGCAATCTGGAGGGAAGGTTCTAAGGAGCTGAACCAGAAACCTGAGGAGAGGAAGCAACCTGGCCTTGATACCTATGAAGGTCGTTTGACAGATAATCCAGTTCTTCAAGGATTGTAAAACTGCAAAATTATTTCAGCCATGGTCATGAGAAAGTACTGCTGCTGTTGCACAATAAAAATAAACAGTAAACAAACAGGGAAAAGAAAATCCCTTTTCTCTCCCCCAGACTTGCCATCTCTCTCTAGCACCACCATGCATATAGCCCAGCAGGGAATCAGAGGGTCATGTGAAAATATGGTTTACAAAATCCCAGCCCGAGCATCAGGAAGTTGAGTTTGGAATGGTGGGCTTGATACTGAGAAAAAATAACTTTATAACTTACACATAAGTAGTTCAAAAGCTTCGTCAAGCCAGGCGTGGTGGCGCATGCTTGTAATCCCCACGCTTGGGAGGCAGAGACAGGAGGATCGTGCAGGTTCAAAGCCAGCCACGCTGACTTAAGAGACCCTGTTTCCAAATAAAAAATATAAAAATAGCTCTGGGAGTGTAACCTGGAGGTAGAAGAGTTTCCAGGAACCCCAGTACCACCAAAAAAAAAAAAAAAAAAAAAAAAGCTTCGTCAAACTTCCAAAGGATACTTAGTGCATGAAAACAAGAGTGAATTATTTATTTATTGCCCAATAAACCTGTTAAATAGTCTATACCAACTATGTATTTTAGTATCGATTCTTGTTTGTGTGCTTGTATCCTAAAAGGGTATTGAGAAGACTACAGTAGTGCTGGGCTATCAATAGTTTGGCTTTTTGTGATTTCAGTTACTCAGTCACGTCTGGTCTGGAAATATTGATAGAAAATCCTACAGATAAATAACTCATCCTTTTAAAATTTCCACTCCAAGTGGCATGATAAAATCTCCTACTGTTCCTCTGAGTACTCTGGGCTATAAACCATGCATGAGCTATAAACCATCCCTTTACCGAGCATATCCACATAGTATAAGTTACCCATCCTGTAGCGGTTGAGAGACTACATTCACATTAAGTTTTGTTCAAGTATATTATTATGATTATCCTATTTTGAGGAAAGCCCATCAAGTGCTGTGTGCACGTATGTCACTATCAGCATGATTTACATTATGATGTTAAGACTATAATGTACCAATAGAAGTATATTCAAAATAATTATCCTGTTTTATTACTACTATTGTTTAATCTCTTACTGTGCCTAATCTATAGGAGAAACATAGTATGTATAGGATGCAGTACTATCTGAAATTTTAGGCATTCTTTGGGGCTCTAAGAATGTATTCCCCACAAATAAGGGAGGACTACTCTATAGTCTCCCTTTTTAGCAGTTCGAAAGAAGATAAAGAAATCTAACTAATTAGCAAGGGCAATAAACTTACTCATATCCTTTCTGAAAGAGAAAGGGCCACCAAGGCTTGAGGCCGTTTTTCCAAGCATTACCATTACCGCTTCTGGGCATGTACAGATGGTGCCATAATCTCTCCAAAATCTCCTGAGAAATTAAAAGGAATACTAACTTCATGCAGCATTTTAAATTAAATAGTAATGTTTTTTAATGGGGTACTTCACTGCTGTGGGTGGCAGAAACGGACTGGAGATGGAAGAAATGATAATTAGTAAGCTCTTTTATTTACGGAACCTAAGTCCCTGGTCAAAAGGACCACACATTCTTTGGCCTTGGATGATCTCCACTATTAATAATTGCAGGGATTTTGAGAAATAAAAGAAAATACAGCATGTTCCAGGTTAACATGCCATAGTTGGAGGGTCCATCCAGTTTCCTGGGGTGTTTGCAGCAAACAGCACAGAGGACCATGCAATTTCTGGATTTTTTTTTTCTTTCCTATTCTCACCATTCTAAGTCTTTGGACTTAGAGTGAGTGATGAGTCAAGAAAATATTGCAAAATCATATTACCATCTTTGGAAAATGTCTGTGATTAGCAGCATGCCACTCTGGATCATTTCTCTATACTTTCCATTTTTGTGGCATTTTATCTCATTCAATATGACTTCCTCAGCAAACCAATAGGTACTGTGTGTTAATCAGTCAGTACCCAGCACTGCCTGGGATACTGTATGATTCTCAAAATAATTTCTAGTGTTAAAAGCTTTGCTATCTGGCTAGGACAACAGACTGAAAATATATGATACTATTATTTCTCAGTATCCTAGTAATATATCTCCCCTGGTATGGGAGATCAATTCATACTATTTTAAAATATGACTTTAAGAAGTCAGAATGTCCCCCAAATATGGCTCTTTGGCATAAGAATTTTTTCTAAGATGATTATTTGGAGAAACAGGAGATGTTCTGAAAAATAAAGAGAAGTGACCCATTTGTAAAGGAAACTTACATCTCTAAAAGAAAAGAGATGTCATTTGAAAAGACATCTTCTGTATCAGGAAGAGAAGGATGGCTTTAAGTCCTAAAAAGCTCAAAAAAATAAGAGAGTACCCATTAATGTCTGTATAACAAGGCTTTCCCTGGTTACTATGCTCTCCCTAAACATCTCCCATTATTGGCCTCTCTAGCACACTTCTTTCTTCGTCTCAGTTGAAGCTGGCATTTAAATCCAAAATCAAAGCTCTTTGATATTTATTCATTTTTCCTGAATACCTTCTGTGTATACATGAGGTATATACATCAATAAAATTCCATTTGATTTTCTCTTGATAATTTGTCTTTTGCATTAGTCTATCTCTACTAAAAATTTTGAAGGGTAGAGAGAAAATTACTTTTTCTTCCCCTATACTGGCAAAGAGAAAAGAAAACAAAGAAACCTTTATGATCTGAAGCATGGTAGCCCAAGCCTTAAAACCAAAAATAGGATTTAGACTGGGCCTTGAAGGATACGTAGAATTTAGGCCAAGGAAACAGTTAAATAAAGGCACAGAAACAAAAGCAAACATTTGGACTTAGGTGAGGCAGGGGCCAAAAAAAGGATAAAACAAATGTGTGAAGTCAGTTTCATAACAGTTCATGGAAAAACCACATGGGCAAATAAGGAGGCCTATCTCAGGGTGATGGGAGGGGGAAGAGGGAAATTCCATAATGGACATGACGTACATTCACAAACATATCCAAGTCAATCACTAAGCCAAACATGAGAAGGAGGGAGGGGCAGAGAACGGGGTTGGAATTTGGGAAGGGCTAATGAGTGATGTGTGCATGTATGCCTCTACCATCTTGTACTCCATTAAAATGTATGATGACAATGCACCAATCCCCAGTGCCAAAAAAAGTTTTTTAAATAAAATAAATAAATAAATAAATAAATAAATAAATAAAAATTGTTAGTAAAGTATGAACTTGAAGAAGGAGGTTCAAGTAAATAGAGTCAGACATGCTCAGAATGAGTTTCTAGAAAGACAGGTCATCAGTATAAAAAATGTTATGGTAAAGCCAGGCATGGTGGCACATGTCTGTAATCCCAGTACTGAGGAAGCTGAAATTGGAGGATCACAGTTTGGAGGTTAGCCTCAGCAACTCAGCAAGGCCCTCATCAAGACCTTGTTTCAACGTTAAAACAAATAATAATAATAGCCGGGTATGGTGGTGCACACTTGTAATCCCAGCGTTTGGGAAGCTGAGACAGGAGAATCCCGGGTTCACAACCAGTCTTAGCTCCTTAGTGAGGCCCTTTGCAACTCAGTGAGATCCTGTTTCAAAATAAAGAATTAGAAAAATGGGGCTGGGGGTAAGTGTAGCTCGGAGGTAGAACGCCCCTGGGTTCCATCCCTGGTACTGCAAAAATAAAACATAAATAAAAGGGCTGAGGGTGAGGCTCACAGGTAAAATCCTCAGCACACACATAGACAAAGAATGGTCTGGCAGGAGGAGGGCAGCCCTTCTGAGAGATGCCACACAGTAGTCTAGTATAGGGGCCCACCCAGAGGTAGAAAATAATCCTAATAGAGCAGCGGCCATGAGAATAAAGAAGGCTCTCAGAATTGAGGAATCTCATAGAGGAAGCCATACATTAGTAGTTGGTTACTTTGATAGCATCTTTTTCAGCATGCTGGATCCCCTTCTAGTTTGACATTGGCACATCCCTTCCTAGCCCTAAGTGTGGATTTCCCCTTATGTTAGTAAAAAAGCAAACAAGAGACACAGCTCAACAGTATAAAGAAAAAGCTTTAGTGCAAGCCTGGGAGGGAATCTCTCTTGGCAGAATGGAGAGAGCCACCCTTACAGTCTAGGGTGGGCATTTTTATAAGGTGACAGCAGGAAAGGGGTCAGTCCCAAGAGGACCTAGTTGAGGTCCAGTATGGATTGATGCTGACTGGGTTAAACTGGTGCAGTTTTGAGTCATGAGGTGGCAGTTTGCAATTGGGACGGTGCAAAGAACGAGTGTCAGTCACTTTCCTCGTGGGGGTCCGGTGGAAAGCACTGTTATAGGTATAGAAGGGTTTATTCTTTGTGGTTTTTCTGTTGCCGTGACTCAGAGAAAGAAAACCTCTAGCAGGCTGCTGCAGGCTGCCTCTTCCACTGGGGTCCAAGCAAAAACAGCACCATGCCCTAGAAGAGGAGGACCAGCTCTTGATTATCATGCCGCTCCTGCTGACTCCAAGTTTTCAGTCCTCTTTTAAAATTGTGTTCTGTACTGTACACATTTTTAGTTTTCTATATATTATGATAATATGACATCTTGAAAGAAACAAAAAAAAACCCATCTTTCTCACTAAAGATAGACCACTTTTCCCTGACTTAGCCAATTCTAAGAGATAACCAAGAACTCAGATGAAAGCATGCCTTTTATTTTATTATTTTGGGGGATGGAGAATTGGACCCAGGGGCATTATACCTCCATGCTTACACTGCCCAGATTTTTTTTATGTTTTATTTTGAAATTATGTATTGCTAAGTTGCTGAAGGTCTTGTCTCGCTAAATTGCTAACGGCTGTCTTTGAATCTGGGATCCTCCTGATTTAGCCATCCAGATACTGGAATTATAGCACGCACCTCCACAGCGGCTTAGAAGTATGTCTTTCACATGCAAACTAACTCATCCAGAGCCAAAGCTCCTATGTCTGGCCCATCCACCCCTGAGAAGCAATATTCTTCTACCTTCATCAGGGAGCAGGGAACTAGGTCCACCTCTATAGTTTAGAGCCTGCTGAAATTATTCAAATTGCCAATCCTAAACTGTTCACTTTGCTTTGCTTGTCTTTCCTTGGGAAAACCCAGAGAAGACCACTCCTAAGGGCGCCCCTCGCTGTTGTCTTTCCCTGACCGTTCTGTCTTATTTCCCACATGGTCCTACACAGTGTTCCATACTTCCTGTCTCAAGAAATGTGAGTACAAGAAAGTTTTTCCCCCTGTGTCTTTCCTGTCTCCTATTGTGGCCACACCAGACTGACCATCATAAACACAAGATAGTTCACTCACAGAATATTTGTAAGGAATTATATCATCTTCTAAAAGCGTTCTCTTTCCTCTGAACTAAGGAAATTAGTGCACGTCCTGCATTAGGATTTGATGGGGGAAAGGAAGGATTATCTGAAACCATATCTGACCATAGAACACTTTCTTCTTGTGTCATTATTTGAGAAGAGGCCAGCAAAACACCATGTCCCTGAGATGTCCTTCTCCATTTCCAAGAACCCAACTAAGTTAATAATGAAAGAGAATCTAGGCTGGAATATCCAGATCAATATTATCTTGAAAGACACTGGCTTTCTCCCCTGTGTTCTGGGAATTAGGGCAGGTTGGTGTTATTTGTAGGAAGCTGCTTTCTTGCATGAATGTCACGTTCCTTGGGATGCCGGTCTTCCAGTGGGAGAAAGCAGGCTGAGCTACTGATGCCACTGCTTCTGGAACCTGGTAGCCTGACCCATAAAACTCTCCTCTCTGTGGTAACTAGTGCAGAACAAGGGACCATGGAGAGGGCAATGTTCATCTAGTTGGCTGCCACTGGAAAAAATGTTGTCAGAGATGGAAGCACTGTTTTCTGATGAGGCTGTGGAAGCACCATGTGAAATAGAGGTGTCCCTGTCCAGCCTGTCCCTATTGGGATTTCTGTTGAAGCAGCTGTCAAATCCATTGCCAGAGTATCCTCCCTGTAAGCATTTTCCAAGACATCTCATCTCCGGGTGTCTTTGGTTTCTCAGCAACCTATCCCACTGCCCTAGCACAATCTGGCTGCTGACAGTACACCCTCAAGCCCCATCTCACCCAGAACATTTGACTCTTTCACAAACAGATACATTCTAGTTTTCCCTGACTTCTCTAGGTACTGCTCCATAACATCTCCTAAAACATTCCCACATACTACATAGGTATTTGATTTTTTCTTTCTTTCTTTCTTTGATCTTCACCTTAGGCAGTTTGGATAGATAAGGCTGGATAGTTGATATTTATACTATAGCTCTATGAGTTGATTATACTTTTATCACACCACTTGTAATTTAAATTTTTCAAGCACAAGGACCCTGTGACACCCAAGTCAGCACAGTCTTTCTATATTGCAATTCAATAAAGATTAGCAAACAAACTGGTCCCTTGTATGTTTGCACTCCTTGCTAAGGAGTGGGGGTCCAGATGTAGCTGTCTTGACAAGAAACTCTGAAATTTCTAAACTTTCAAAGGCATTGCTAACAGGTGAGTGAAATTTCATTAAAGGATTTATTCCTTCAATAATGTTGAGAAATTAATTATACATACACATGAAATCTCTGACTTTGAACTGTCAGAAATAGAATCTGCTCTTACAGAGTTCCTTGGAAAATGATTTTTAAATCAAATGTAGTTCAGAAAGAGGACCGTGTGTCTTTTTTTTAATATAATATTGTTCATTCTCTAGTATAGCAATCCCCAAACAGCAATTTATTATATAAATTGCTCAAACTAGTCACGGTTAACAACCATTAGCTTTTCCTATTTTAGCTGGCATAGATGGTTATGAATATTCTTTTGGCCCCTCTCATATTATTTTACAGGACTCCTTCCTTCCACTTCTGATACCTACCTAAGCTTGTTCCTCTTGATCTCCCATCTCTGTGAAGTGTCTGTAAGACACATACAGCATCTCAAATTTTGTGTCTTTAGTTGCAAGATTTTACTGTTACTGCCTGTGATGATTGTTTAAACAAGCTGAAGATATTCAATCAGTCCAGCTACTAACTCATAGAAACTAAGATTTTAATAATTTATTTGCACACCAATTTCTATCATATCTAAGGTATGCATAAGGACCAAGTTCCTGATATTCCTATCTCTGCCTCAGATAGAAAAGGGGGAAAAAACTTAAAATATCTTTGATAATCAGTCATTACAGAATAAGAGGTTTTTAAAAAACAGAATATACAAAAATATTTAAGGTTATAAGAAGGTGTGTATTTATATATGACATTTAATGTCATAAAAGCATTTCAAAACATAATTATTTTAGAAATAATGGGGGATGTTAAAGAACAAATATTTGTTGCAGAGAGATATCAAGTCATTTAAACATTTTCTTTAAGAATAAAAATAATTGAATTAGAAAAATCTATCACATCGATATGCTTTTGGAATCTGACACATACTTTTAGAATTCTAGCTTAAATAAACAATCATGTATATAACTATATGGGTTTATAGAATTATTTTTAAAAATACTAACCTTAGAGAAAGTAGGAATTCATTTTAAAAGATGGTCACATATCATAGAGTAATATGCACTCATAAAAGTTATGTGAAAAAGATTATTTAATATCCTGGTGAAAATGTTTATGGTACGCTGGAGGAAATCGGGCTAAAAATTGGTAAACTTTATACGATCCCCATGGTGAATACATATGTACATATACATATGAATACTTATTTAAATATAATATATATTTATCCACATAAAACCCATAAGTAACATCATATATAATGGTGACTATCAGAAAAAAACCAGTAATGTCTGTTTTTACCACTTCTATTCTACATTGTACTGGAAGTCTTAGCCAGGGCACTCAAGCACGAAAATTAAATAAATGGCCTCCACATTGGGAAAGAAGTGAAAAACCAACTCTATTTACAGATGACATAACTATACATATGTAGAATTCCTCTATGAATCCAATAAAAACTATCAAAGCTAATTAATAAATTCAGCATAATTATAAACTATAACATCAAAATATGAATATGAGCCAGGCATGGTGGTGCACACTTGTAATCCCCGTGCGTGTGCTTGTGCTGAGACAGGAGGATCACACAGTTTTGAAGGCAGCCTCAGCTGGCTTAAGAGACCCTGTTTCCAAATAAAATATAAAATAGGTCTGGGAGTGTAGCCCGGAGGTAGAAGGCCCCTGCGTTCCAACCCCAGTATCACCAAAAAAAAAAAAAAAAAAAAAAAAAAAAAAAGAATATGAATTGTATTTCTAGAGAGTAGCAATAAAAAAACAAAAATAAAATTTTAAAATAATTCCATTTAAAATAGAATTGAAAAGAATAAAATATTTACTAATTTGTTTTTATAAAGAAGTATAAAGTTTATACTCTAGAAACCACAAGTGATTATTCAAAGAAATTAAAGATGGAATCAATAGAAAAATATCCCATGTTCATGACTCAGAATACTTAATATTGTTATAAGAGCAATATTCCCCTGATTTATTACAAGTTTAATATAATTTCTGTGAAAGTATACACTGGCTTATTCACATAAATGGACAAGCTAAATCCCATACTTCATATCAACAGAAGGAATACAGAATAGCCAAAGCACTCTTGAAAAGGATCAACAAAATTGGAGGATTTATACCTCCTGATTTCAAAATTTACAAGGCTTCAATAATCAAGACAGTGTGGTACTGGCACAGGACAGGCATATCAGCAGGCGGGATAAGATTAGGAATCCCAAAAAATAAGTCCCTATTTTTGTGGCCAATTGGTTTTCAACACATGTGACAAGGACTCTACTCTTACCTCACAATGTACAGAAAAACTAACTCAAAATGAACCAAAGCTCTAACTATAATAGCCTGAACTATAAAATTCTTAGAAGAAAAATCATAGGAGTAAATCTTTGGGACTTTTGATTAGGCAATTATTTCACCAATATGACACCAAAATCATGAGCAAAAAAAATAAGTAATTTTTTTTTCTTTTGCAGGTCTGGGGATGGAACCAAGGGGCATTAGATCTTCACGCTACACCCCCTGCCCTATTTTTTATTCTTTATTTTGAAACAGGGTCTCACTAAGTAGGTGAGGCTGTCCTCGAACTGCAGTCCTCCATTCTCCACCTCCCAAATGCTGAGATTACAAGCATGCGCCACCATGCCCACCTAAAAATAAGTTAATTTTCCATCTACTTTTATTTGTTTGCTTTCTGTTATTCTTTCTATGTATGTTTTTATTTTCTTTATCTCTCTATTACTGAAACAGCTTTTAGAAATCAATTTTAACTTATCTGTAGCGTTTTTCTAGCTTACCTAGTTATTAGCTAAAATTAGTGGTTGTATTAGGCATTAAATTCTATACAGATAACTTTTCAGTTTACTTGGTGTAATTTTACCGGTTCAAGTATAGAAACCTGATCTTGCTTTTCGTCTTTTTATTCTGCCCCACTTATTTTCATAATTACTTTCTCTGCATATATTTAGTCATTATCAGGCACTGCTATAATTTTCTGTTTCAACTATCAAACTCAACTTATAAAACTCTTTAAAAAGAAGTGAAGCCTATCTTATTTTCCCATAATTTTGTTTACCATATTCTTTACCTTTTTCTGATGCTCTAAAGTCTTTTTTGTCATTTAATTTGTGTTTCTTTTTAGCATACTTTAATCGGTGCATTGTAATTATACATATATTGAGGTTCAAGGGGATACAAACACACGCACACAGTACTTGGTGTGTTTCACTCTGGATCCCTCCCTGCCTCCCCCATACATGTTAGGGAGATTGTCAGTGATATCTTCATTTATGGATATAGCATTATTTGAACTGTTTCCTTTCTCAAGCTTCCTTTTCCCTGACCCACCTCTCTCCCACAATCCCCTTTCACTGTTCTACTGGTCTCTCTCCTCATTTATCTGAAATCCCTTTTGTTTCCCATTTTCTCTCTACCTTGCACATATGAGGGAAAATATAGGATTCTTGACTTTCTGAAACATGCTGATTCCACTTAACATAATATTATCTAGTTTTATCCATTTTTACACGGATGACATAATTCGGTTCTTTATGGTTGAGTAAAATTCCATTGTGTATCTATACCACAATTTTTTAAATACACTCATTAGTTGACAGACACCTAGACTGGTTCCATACTTTGGCTATTGTAAATAGTGCGGGTAAACACATGGATATGCATGTATCACTATAATATTCTGACTCAAATTCTTTTTGACATTTTCAAGGAGAAATATAGTTGGGTCGTATGATAGTTCTGTTCCTAGTCTTTTGAGAAACCCTGATACTACTCTCCATAGAGGCTGCACTAATTTACAAGCTCAACAGTGTATAAGAGTTCCTATTTTCCCACATCCTCACCAACCTTTTTTTATAGTCTTGATTTTCATTTTAACTGGAGTTATTAAAATTATTTCATTAGGGTTGTTCTACAGGCAACACATTCTCTTAGTTTTTCTTTACCTGAAAAATTCTTGATTTCCTCCTTAAGTCTGAAAGTATATTTTCTCAGGATATATGATTTAGAATTGGCCATTCTTTTCTTTCTGCATTTAGAAAATATTATGCCACTTGTTCCGGCTTTTCTGGTTTCTAATGATAAATCCACTAGCATTCAAATTACTTCCCCCATAAGAAAGGTATCATTTCTTTCTTGATTCCTTCAACATTTGCTCTTTATATTTGGTTTTCAGATATTTAATTCTGATGTGTGTTGGAATATAAGCATATCTTTGAGGATTATCCTGCTTGAGATTCTCTCAGCTTCTTTAATCTGAAAATGCATGTCTCCTATCAAGATAGGAAATTTTTCAGTTATTACCTCCTTGTGGATTTTTTCAGACCTGCATTTTCCCCTCTTCTTCCAGGAATTCAATGAATTAAATGTTAGATGCATCTTTGGTTAAGATTCCTAAACCCTGAGATATTTTTTGGAAAGAGTGATAACCCCTGGACTCTAAAAAATCATGGACTTCTTGGTACCAACCAGAATGATGCTACCATCCCAGAAAAGTCTACTTGGCTGACTATCCCCTACATGATACTTATAATAAGGAAGAAGTTCCAATGATAATGCAAAGATAATTTATAACCACTCCTAGTATTGGAACTTGGAGTCAAATTTAATTTTACTTAATAGAAATAATGAATACTATGTTTGCACATTTAGGATTTTTTTTTTTTGTTTTGTTTTGTTTTGTTTTGTTTTGTTTTGTTTTTGCAGTACTGGGGATGGAGCCCAGGGTCTTTCTACCTCTGAGCTGCACCTCCAGTCATATTTTTTATTTTGAAACAGGGTCTCACTGAGTTGCAAAGAGCCTCAATAAGTAGCTGAGACTATTCTCAAATCGTGATCCTCCCATCTCAGTCTCCCAAATGCTAGGATTATAAGCATGCGCCACCACGCATGGCTTGCACATTTAATTTCCAAAATGCAACTTAAGCTCCTTAACTTTCTTTTTAATTTTTAACTAAGTCTTGCAGAGGAACAGAAACTCTTGGTCCCAGAAAAAATATTTATCCCTTCCTTTTTCTCTTATTTCTTTTTAAGCAATTTTTTATTTTTATGTGGATCATATTAAAAATGGCATACATTCACACAGTGCTTGGTGCCCCCCTGCTTCCCCTTCCCCCCTCCCAACAATAAGTGTCCAGGTTGACCAGGATACATTCACTTATACACATATTTGAATGTAGCTCCTCCAGTTAATCAACCTCAGCCTTCTTCCTCTTCTTCCCTTCCTTTCTAGCTTTGCTGAGGTCAATATGTTAATTTAAGTTACAGATCACTGTAGTGTTTTATAATAACTGAATGCTTAGTTTAAAAAAAATTTAAATGAGTCTACTTTCCTTATAGAACTTGTATTAAATGCTATAATTCCTTTAATTTTGGGCCTTAGTTTTTAAAATAAATTAATCAAAGGGAACATAGGATTTAAGTGTGAGGTTTTCATCACCCCACACTGGAATATCATCTGTGACATTTATGGTAAATTAAAAATTAGCTCTTCATTGCCTCTGTGATCTTAGAAATGTGGACATTACCTAGCCAAAACATATCTACTTTTTTAGTTTTATAAAAATAGTGAACATTATTGATTCCACCTAAATGTACCCTATATTATTCTTCAGGGCACATTTTCTATTACTTTTTGCAAGATCCTCCTGAGACTTTCATCCTCTTCTTCCACTAAAAGTATTTTAAGCTATTTTGTGCTCATTGTTCGATATTTTTTTTAATTTTTACCCAATTTAGAAGTACGTTGAACACCCAGTAGATACTATAACTATAAATATACTCCTGATTCTCATTTCTTTTAATCTTGAGTCTGTCCATTTTCTTGACATCACAATCCATATAATCTCTCATTCTACATATGGGAATCTCACCTAGGATGTACACATGAGACATCAACAAGTTCTAAAACAGTAATTCTCAAAGTGGGGTAACTAAGACAGCAATGTGAGCATCACCTGGAAACTTGGCATAAATTCACATTCCAGTGTCCAAAGCAAACCTTGGGTTCGTGGCCATTAACCTGTTCATTATCAAGTTCTCCAGATGATTCTGGTTGCACTAAAACCAGAGAGCAACTATTCTAAAGAAGTGGTTCTCAAAACCTGGCCACACATTTGAATCACAAAGTGTGTGTGTGTGTGTGTGTGTGTGTGTGTGTGTGTGTGTGTGTGTGTCTTAAGGACTGAATTTTGTGTCTCTCTAATAATCACAGTGATGCTCTAAACTCCAATAATGTGATGATATTTGAAACTGAGGCCTTGGGAAGGTAATTAGATTGACTGGAGTCAAAAGAATGAAGTCTCATGATGGAATTATTATCCTTTTATGAGGACAGAGAGAAATCAGAACTCTCTACCTCATGAGAATTCAGAAGGAAAGGAACTGTCAGCAGGAACTGAATCTCCTGACATTGTGATCTTAGATTTCCCAGCCGCTGTAACTATGAGAAATAAATCTATGTTACTTAAGTCACCTAGGCTATTTTTAGCTCAACCTCCTATAATAAAACAGTGTCTTTGTGTGTATATACACATATACTCACATATATGCATACATATACATCTGTCTACAGCCAGTCCGCAGGAAGTCCTTTTTATTTCCTTTGAATAAATACTGGCTTCCCCTGGAACTTGGGCATTTGAGGCCAAGTCTCAGACATCCCAGGTGTTTTTAGTCTAAGGAGTAGACCTTTGTTCTGAAGCCCACAGAATTTTACTACGTCTCAGAGTGAATCATTGTTCATATCTTTTGATCTGTGCTTAGTTTCCAAGATATCATGGTTGGGGTAAAAAGTGCATAGATTTTAAAGCCAGAAACACAGATCTTGCTTGTTGAGCAAGTCACTTAACTTTTCTTACAAAAGAAAGAGACAAAAAGTAAGTGAGTACCTGTTCCTTGGAAAGATAGAGCAGGATTTGATTCAATTCAATTAGAATGATGTCTATATAACTCTAGCATAGCACTTAAAGCTAAACACATGCCAGGAATCTCTTACAGTAAGTAACATTCCTCTCAAAGATCATGTTGTAAATTTAAAGGCTTCACAAAAATTTATGATGATAATAACAAAATAAGACAAGGTATATTTTTGTCATTTCTGACATGTGCATATTGAAGCAATAAAACACACGGCATTTTTTTCTTTTGAGAACATACTCTCATCAATGACACAGCACACTGGATAGTTGCATAGTCAGTAATACGTAATATTAACCCCAACACCCCAATTATAAAACATTGAGTGACAACAAGACCTAAAATGATATTTCTAATAAAGGGTGTTAATAAAGAATTTCAGACATGTTCCATAAAAAAATAAATGCTGTACAATAGTCTTGCTCTCTTGGTAAATGGTCA
Source organism: Muscardinus avellanarius (assembly GCF_963383645.1). Lineage (NCBI taxonomy): Eukaryota > Metazoa > Chordata > Mammalia > Rodentia > Gliridae > Muscardinus > Muscardinus avellanarius. The sequence goes on from NC_137798.1 coordinate 84,775,797, forward strand.
CATGAATTACATCCTATAGTCCTAATTCCCTGAGGTAAGGAATCTCCAGAGTTTTATTCTGTTTCATTTTGTCTTCTCACTTTGCATCCTCAGAAAAAATCCGGAGGCTACATGCCTAGTGAAAGTATAAATTTCTCTCCTTCGTGAATGACAATTTTGTTCTCTCTTAGAGAGAGAGAGAGAGAGAGAGAGAGAGAGAGAGAGAGAGAGAGAGAGAGAGAGAGAAAGAGAGAGAGAGTTTACTAGGAATTGAGTCCAGGGGCATTCTACCTCTGAGCCACTCTCCTCATCTTATTTTATTTTTTGTTTTGAAAGAGGATCTCAATAAGTTGTGGAGGGCCTTATTAATTAGCTTAGGATTGCTGAGAACCTGCAATGTTCATGTCTCAGCCTCCCAAGTACTGAGATTACAGGTCAGTGCTACCACACCCAGCTTCTTTTGCTTTAAGGTCTAATTTATGTACTAAAATACTCATCAGTTTTGACTCATTTTATTAGTTTGGATAAATATACACAGTTGTATAAATACCAAACACAATGCAGAATATTTCTACCATATCCAAAAATTTTATCACTTTTTTTTCTCAATTAACCTTGTATTCTAAATTCCAGACCCTGAAACCTTATGTCTATTTCATATCACTATGGTGTTGCCTTTTCTTGAAATTTTTAGGAATGGAATCATGAAATCTTCTGTGTTTGGCTTCTTTGATTTAGCATAATACTTTTGAGGTTATTGGTTTGTTCCAGTTTGGGGCTGTTGGGATGAAATGTCTATGAATATTTCTTTACAACTTAATGTGTGAACATGGGTTTTTTATTTCCTTGGTCACACAAGGAGTGGGATTTCTGGATCAAATGATTATTTAACCTTATTAAAAATAACCAAAATGTTTGCCAAGGTTTTTGCATTCTCATCAACAATATACAAGTTTTAGTTACTCTATACCTTCATTAACACACAAAAATATTGTCAGTGTCTATTATATTAGCGTTTATACTGTACGTTCATAGTATCTAGCTAATTTTTTATATTTTTCTGATGAATGGTTATTATATCTCCCTTTATTTATATATTCTTCAATACATCCCACCAATGCATTATAGAGTTTAAAATGTTATGGTTTTGATACAGAATGTCTCCTGTAAGCACTCATGTACTGATAATTGAGTCATGAGTATTCTCATCTCCAGTGGATAAATCCATTAGTGGATTATTTGGGTGGTAGTTTAGAGCAGGTAGGATGTGGCTAGAAGAGGAGGGTCAGTGGGGGTGTAGTTTGGGGATTATATGTGTCCCTCTCTCCCTCCTCTTGCTCTCTTTGCTTCCTGCCTCCAAGCCCTGAGCTCTGCAGATGTGACCTTGGCTTAATATGGACTGAGACCTCTGAAATCTCCAGAATTGTGAGCAAATAAATCATCTTTCCTCCAAGTTGTGATCGTCAGGTATTTTAGGTCACAGCAAGAAGAATGTTGACTGAAACAAGTGAATAGGGCTTATACATGAGTTCCAAATTCATCCCTAAGTATATTATAAATGATACTCTATTATAAATGATACTTTTTACATTTAAATTTTTAATTGTTTATTGCTCTTATATAGTATAATTTATTTTCTGTACTGAAAATATCTTGCAACTTTGCTATATTCATATTAGCCAACAATGTAATAGGTTTTCCCTTAAGATTTGTGCATAAGTAACCACATAGCCTGAAAATAAAGGCAACTTCACTCCTCCCTTCCTGGGAGCTACGTCAAAGCTCAAGTGACCACTTGCCTGTTATAATAACTATTCATTTAGCAACTTGTCTCCATTATAGCTCTTGAAAAGTTATGCCACCTCATAGATAACTCCTTTTTCCAGATTAATACTTTTTATACCCTCAAATATGCTAAATGCATACTAAAAAGTGATATTTTGACATTATCAACTCATTTGCCTGACTAAAGTATGATCCTCAAAATATTGCAAATTATTTAATTCCCACCCTTTCCTGTTGGTGCAAGCATCCCCCTTGCCCTGCCTTTACATTTTTCAACAGCAGCTCCTATAACCTAGGTGGAATCCAGTAGAATTTCAGTTTTGCTAATACTGGCAGAACCAGCCTCATCATTCATGCCCACAAGCTAAGCAGAGCAACCGCATCAGAATACTGAGTCTCAGCCCCGCAGGCCTCTTTTTGCACCTCCTCAGTATTAAGATAGCCAAGTTATTTCCCAGACTCTTATAGCAATGGCCACTTCCTGCAATTTCTACTTCCATGATGCCTTAGTGCTCTCTTTTTTCTTTTATATAAATAACAACTTTATACATGATTAATGATTCCTCTACAAAAAAAACTGAAGTGCTTTTTTTGTTTGTTTTTTATATATCCTGAGTGATAAAAATAATAGGCAAAGAGTGATGGCCTATAATCTCAGTGGCTTGGAGGTAGAATGCCTCTGGGTTCAGCCTCCAGTACCAAAAAGAGAAAAAAAAAAAGTGATATTAGGAACAGATCTATGAAAACCACCAAACAGTACAGTATTTTGGCATGTCATATGAATATTGAGTTACTAATTGCCAATAGGAAATGGATTAATCATGCAATGGTTCATGAGTGACCAAAGAGTCCCCTGTGATTGATTGTGGTGAAAAGTCAGCTGAATCAGGAGTTTTGCAAAACAGAGGCTGCAGTTTCTCAGCACTGCAGCAATGGAGACAATAAAGCCTGGTACGGGATAAACTCTATGAGTACATTCAAACATGCTGTGAATAGATCCTCAGGATTTTAGACAAGCTTATAATGGAATTCTGGAAAGGCCAAATTTATTGTTTAGGAAGGATTTACAAGTGTATCTGTATTTAATATCTTAACTGGAGTGGTACAGCAGTTTGTTTCAGTTGAATTATGCTTGGATTCATTGACAATATGCATTTAGTGAGACTGAGAGACCAGAAGATTTATGGAAAAATTTGGAACTGATTCCAAGAAAATAGGAAGATCAGAATGTTGGAGAAGATTTATCCTGTGTGTCCTGCATTCACCACCATCACCACCACCCCGAACCCCCACTACCGTCACTGAAATACCTCCAAAAACACCCCTTTACATTGCTGAGGCCAGAACCGGAATCTTGGAAGCTCTCTGTGGTTGCCATCTTTTTTAAGTCCAGCATGAAAGTGAAAGACATTGCCATTGAGGCAGGCCTCCTGACTTTTTTCTTTATATGTAGACTTTTATTGGTGTATTATAATTTATACATCATGTTGAAGCTCAAAGTGCTACAAACATATTTGCACACAGCACTTGGCGTGTTTCTCTCCCTACGCATGTTCGTGATACTGGTAGTGTTACCTTCATTTTTGGACCTAACATTATTTGAACTATTACCTTTCTCATTCTTCCTCTTTCTCACACTCATCTCTCTCCACAAGTCTCCTTTCACTATTCCACTAATCTTTCTTCACATTTATCTAAAATCTCTTTTGTTTTCTATTTTCTCTCTACCTTCCACATATGAGAGAAAACATATGACTTTTGACTTTCTGAGACTGGCTGATCTCATTTAGCCTAATATTCTCTAGTTTCATCCATTTTCCTGCAAGTGACATATTTTTCTTCTTTATGGCAGAGTAATATTCAATTCTGCATACAATCCATTTTTTTTTTTACCCATTCATCTGTTAATGGACACCTAAGTTGATTCCACAATTTGGGCATTGTGGATTGTGCTGTAATAAACAGGAGTATGCAGTTATCACTATAGTTTTCTGAATTTCTTTTGGCAAGAGTTTTGCTGTAAAGGAAAAGAGAAAAAGGGCAAGCCGTCAGAAGATAAGGTTGTTGCTGTTGTCATTGTAGAGTGTCATTGTAGAGGTAATAGCGTATCTTATGCCAATGGAAATGCCCTGTTAACAAGGGGGAAATGATAATGTGGTGAAAACAAGAATTATAGGATTAATATCTTGGAGTAAGAAGAACGAGTGAAATTTAATTACAAATAAAAGGGCTAGACTTAGCTTTGAGCAGAAAGTTTATCCAAAGCAATAGTAGAAATGTAGAAAACGTTAGCACAGATTTAGAACATACAAACTAGAAAGAACCTACAAATAAAAAATTATTTTCTTTGAAAATACTGATAACATGTAAAATATTTATTTTCCTTGAAAATAATTATGACACTGGTAAAACACTGGCAAAGCTTATCAGGAAAAAAAAGGAGAATGTATTTATAACTAATTTTAAGAATAAAATAAAGTTTATAACTAAAAAGTCTGCTGATATTTCCTAGATAATAAAAGAATATTACCACTAACTTCCCACCAAAAGTTTTGAACAAACTCTAGGAAGACAACTTAGCAAAACTGACCATAAAGAAACAAAATTGTTTCATAATTTTAAAAAACTATGACATTTTTAAAAGAACTATAGAACATGATTAAAATTTAAAACTTAGTTTTAAATTTCTCTCACATGTTAGCTTATACTCAATAATAAAGTTATGAAATTATTCCCTTTCCAATTAGGGATAAAAGTAAGAAGAAAATAAACTATCATAAACTCTATTAATTATATTAGACAACCTAGGCAAAGTAAGGCAGGAAAAAGAAATAAAAGTTAGGTAAATCAAAAAGAAAGTATGAATGTTTTCAATATTCCCAGAAGACATTATTGCCTATATAAAAATAATCACAATCTAAAAGAATAAGAAGTCACTAAATCATAAATTGGTATATAAAAATCAATTGCAATTTTATACAAAATCAACAGGTAAATAAATACTATTTTTTAAGAAAGATCATTCTAATGGTGGTAAAATTCAAAATTCTTAAAAATGTGTCAGATTTGTATGGAGTACAAATCATCAAAAGTCTCAAAAGGTTTGGAGGGGTTGCATAGTCATATGTGGATAAGTAAAACCTTGTAGCCAATTCTACCATCAATATAGAAGTATAAGGTTACAATATACAAAATATTCCTAAATAAAATGAATAAGAATAACAGATATCAAGGATAATGATAATACGAATGTATACAAAAGAATATTTTAAAGCACTCTCTGAGATTTTAAAAAACTTAATTAAGGTTTAAGATGCAATCGACCATATATAATTAAGTTCACCATTTGTTCATGTCTGACCCATGTACACACTTGTGAAGCTATCACCTTCCAAAAGTCTGTCTTTTGTAATAGTTCCTCATTCTCTTTCCACCCAACTACTTGTCTACTTTGTGTTACTTTAATATTTATTTTTTCAGATATTAACATAAATAAAATTTATAGCTTGTCTCATCTGACTTCTTTAGCCAAACATATTATTTTAAAATTCATTGCCGGGAGTGGTGGCACACGCTTGTAATCCTCACGCTTGGGAGGCGGAGACAGGAGGATCGCACAGGTTCGAAGCCAGCCTCGCTGGCTTAAGAGACCCTGTTTCCAAATAAAAATATAAAAATAGGTCTGGGAGTGTAGCCCGGAGGTAGGAGGGTTTCCAGGAACCCCAGTACCATCAAAAAAAAAAAAAATTCATCTACATCATAGCAAGTATCCCTAGTTCTTTCCCAGTGTTGCTGATCGTATTCCCAAGTAAGATTTAAGATGCCAACCTCCTAAAAATTGAAGAAAGTAAAGCCAGATGGATGACCTCATGTCCTGGAATTCCTCAGACTAACCTTAGGTAATTTTCTTGGGTGGTCTTGATTTTTCTGATCCTCTTCAGGAAGATAGGGTTTTATTCTACTTATTTATTTGTTATGTTTTGCTAAAAAGCAGATTTTTTAAATTTTTTCTTGGTGCACTGCAATCATATATCATAGTGAAGTTCAGAGTCATATATCATCGTGAAGTTCAGAGGCATACATGCACACAGCACTTGGTGAGTTTCCCCTCAGCTCGCACTGTATTCCTTTCTCTTCCCCACACACAATGTTGAGATCGGCATTGTAATTTAGCACATGTACTTGATGTCACTCGTAGTGTTTCCTTCAAGTCTTTTTTCTTCCAAATGCCCCCCTTCCCTAGATCTCCTCCATCGCTCCACTGGGTTTTCCTCCTTTTTCTGGAGTTCCTTTTGGTGTCCAAATTCCTCCCTAGCTTCCAAATATGAGAGGAAACATATGAACCTTCTTTTTTGTGATTGACTGATCTCACTTGGCATGATGTTGTCTAGTTCCATCCATTTTCTTCTGCAAATAATATAATTTGGGGATATACACACAATGGAATTCTACTCAGCCATAAAGAAGACAGGATTTTAAGGAATAAAACACTTCCCAAAGAACCTGGTGCTGAACACCTTCTTTCCTTTTCACAGGCTTTGGTTATTTAGCTGAATGGAGTATATTATTACAGAATTGAAGCTTTGAATGTAGTTTCCATATGGGCTATGTGGGCTTTGCTTTATTCTGTTGGTATAAACTGTACCCCTGTGCACCAGCTGGCAGCCATGAGCTTTTGATCACAGTTAAGAGCTTGTGGGTAGGTCATTACTTGTTCAAGCTTCTGTAAGAAAAGCAGCTCAAGGCAAGTTGACTGATGATCAGGAGAGAGACAACACAAGCAGCCAGACCTCTAACTTGTATATCAATTACTTCAGGGCTGTAATAATGAGAGCAGCTAATGTTTACTAGAGCGATTTCTATGTACTTGCACTGTTATCTGAGTTTCTCACGTAATGTCTCATTTAATCCTTAAATCCCAATAATATGATGCTGTTATTTATTCCTGTTTCATACCAAAGTAGCTGGCATGGAGACAGTAAGATCACAGAGTAAGTTAAATGGCAGGACAGAGAAAAGAATCCAGGGGTAAATTGACCCCAGAGACAAATACGCCCTACAGTGAATTTCAACCTTGACTGCCACTTAGCAGTGCCCAATTACTGTGCTGGTTAAAATAAAATCCACAAAATAAAAGCACCAGCTCACAAGATTGTTGTATGGCCTAGATGACACAATGCATGCAAAGGGTTTAGCAGAGTGGCTGACAAAAAGATATAAAAAAGAGCAGCTATAATAATTATTATTGTCATTATTATTATCATGACCAAGCAGTAATACTTCCAACCATTTATCCTGAGTCAATTACTTGAAGGTAAAATGTTTTTAGACCTAATAATCAAATACAAGCTTGTATAACTTCCAAATAATGGATATTTAGAAAGCATTGGGGAATTAATATTAAAATGCAATGTGCTTTCCAATCAAGTCTCGATTTATGTTCTATTACTAAGCTTATTTCCTGACAATATATTAAAACTACTACTAATTTTTTTAAAAAAATACATCCAAAGAGAAACATGCCTAATAACTTTAATTCAGTAACAAAGGTGTTTACCATACGGGTTGTTATCTGAGAGTTAGCAATTTGACTCCTAGATCAACAATCCCTGTTTCACTTTGCTTCGTTGATTCAATTCTCATTTCTTTTATTTTTCTCAGCACATAATGTGATAAATGTTCCCATGGCAGCATGTTTTACGGCTTAACTGTGAGCTTGCCAAGGCATACACACAAAAAGTCTCACCAGGCAAACAGGAGAACAAGAGGAATCCTGCGAGGCTGCCTGTAGCACTCTGAAATTCTTTATGGCTAGGGGAAGCTTGGAAATTTGCTCTTGAATACTCAGCCCCATGGGGCAATTTGTAGTGTGAGTGTCCTTCTTTCCTCCCATCTGATCTCGACCAAAGGTTACAGGCTCTTACCTTAAATGAGGTTGGACCACCAGCTTGTCACATGCCGTTGCATGCTGCATGACAAAATTAGCCATGCCAGTTGCATCTCTCTCCCCACCCACATTCCACCTGGGGATTAGTGCAATGGCCTTCTCTAATTCTATGGCACAAATCACTGTCTAGAGTCTTATTCTGAATTGTAGTTACCAGTCATATGATGGTAAGAAAATACTCCAGACTGTTAGCACCAGGCAGCTGGGAGAAAAAACCAAGGTAGAGATGCTTGTTCTATAAAGTCATCCTTGGCTCTTCAGAGCAGAACAGAACTGGAAACACTGTCCAGCCTTGTGGGGAAATAAGGAGAATCTTTGGCTACTGGAACTTGTGCACAGCCATCATGTTTTTGTCAAATACCTACACAGACCAGTTTGTTGATTTTTGCCTCTTCAGGAAGATGAGATAAAGTTGGGGGAAGATCTTAGTCTAGACCCAGTCCCTATTACATTAGGTTTATTGCCCTCTTCATCTGCATTTAGGATCTAATGCATCCTCCAGTAATAACTACTCCTGTACACGCAGACAGGGAGCCCTGAATACCACACAGCAATACTGTGATGTCTATTTTGCTGAGTCACTTTTCCATTCATCATCAAGAATATGCCCATTGCTATCTCTAATCCTCCACACCCATTACTCTTCAGTCAACGACCTTATCCTCCTGTTTCATGGAGAAATCTGAAGCCTTCCCAACACCTGCCTAATAGCAATCCTACTGTATGTGCATCGACATATGTATGCCCTGACATACATTGAGAAATTACACAGTGTCTTGGCAGAGTAAGAAATGGGTAGTCCTTTTATGTAAGAAGACCATCGCTTCACCTGTACTATGGATCTTCTTTTTTAAATATACTTTTATTGGTGCACTGTAACCATAAATCATATTGAGGCTTAGTGTGATAGAAACATATATGTACAGAGTACTATGGCTCTTCTAATAGTCCTGCCTTCTTACTAACCTAACCCTACAGGTCGCCCCATTTTATTATTTTATTTTCAGCCTTTTTCTTGTGGCCTCCTTTCCATCAACATTTAAACATTCTCAAGTTTATCTTCTTTAAAAAAAATACTTCAACTAGCCGGGCGTGGTGGCGCACGCTTGTAATCCCAGCATTCAGGAGGCTGAGACCTGGAGGATCGCGGTTCGCAGACAGCCTCAGCTACTTAGTGAGGCCCTCTACAACTCAGTGAGACCTGGTTTTAAAATAAAGAATAAAAAATAGGGCAGGGGGTGTAGCTCAGTGGTCAAATACCCCTAGGTTCCATCCCTAGACCCGCAAAAAAAGAAAAATACTTCAACTGTATTTCTTCCACCAGCTACCTCTGTATAATTTTTAATTCAAAATCAAAATTTCTATTTTTCTCTATTTCTTTAGCTCCTCAGAATGTTCTTCCTATCCTGCCACAAATCCCCTGAAACAACGTCTGCCAAGGTCACCATGACTTTTATGTTACCAAATTTAGTTGGTCTAGTTTGACTTCTCTGTGGTATTGACTCTCCTTCCTGCCTGAAACATTCTCTATTCTTGATTCTAGAAAACGACTCTCCTGGTTTCCTCCTACCACAGAAATGTCTACTTTTTCTCAAATTCCCTGAGTCATCCTGCTCTATCTGCCCAGTAATTGGTGGAGTTTTCCAAATTTTAACTCTAGGCTCTCTTCTCATGCCAAATCATAACCTCTTACTAGGTGATTCCAAATGTTCTACGCAACTTTACTTGCTAGTAATATGCCAATGAATCAAAATTAACTTTTCTGTTGCTGGCCTTCTTGAGCTCCATAACTATATATTCAACAACATTCTCACCTTTACCCACATTTTTAAAGGTATCTTTAACCTAACTTATCCAAGCAATCTCATTCTATTCCCCAAGAAGTGGATCTTCTAAGTATATTCCATCTAAAACCAATACATATTCAGTTGCTCACACAAGAAACAGAAATTATTCTTAACACTTTCTTCTTCCTTACCTGCCACATCCAGTCAACCATTATCTTCTTTCTACTAGAGAGATTCTTTATTTCTCTCTGGTTCTGTCATCTAAAGGGAATTTCTGCTCCTAAGAAAGATCTGTATGAAAATAATACATTTAGTTCTCATCTTTTCTTTCTCTCCATATACCCTTCTTTTTTATTCTCAATGGAGAAAGAATAAATTCCCTTATTGGGGAGTTGGTAAAGAGCCAAACTATCCTGTGTACTGTCTCCCCACACCTACCTCCATCCTTTTTATTTCTTTCTTTATTCTTTTTTGGTGTTCATGCTCTAATAGTGTGTGCATTCTAAAACACATATGAATGGAAAGAAAGAAAGAAAGAGAAACTATATAATATTGTTGATAGCTAAAGGAAATCTACATAGATAGGAGACCTCATGTTCATGAATCAGAATATTTAATATTTCTTACACTTGTCCCAAATTAACCTCCAGATTTATGGCACACCTGTCAAAATCCAAGATGGCCTCTTTGTAGAAATGAATAAGCTGACATTAAATTCATATAAAAATGCAAGGAAGGTAACAATCTTGAGAAAAAAGCTAGAGTTTACAGTTCTAAATTAAAAGTTGGAAGACTCACTCTTCCCATTTCCAAAACTTAATAAAGACCTAGAGTAATCATGACAGTAGTTATTGGCACAGGGATAAATGAATAGATAAATGGAATAGAACTAAGCAATCCAGAAATAAATTTGCACATTTTTGGTCAATTGATTTTCAACACAAGTGCCAAGATAATTCAATTTGGGGAAAGTGTCACCTTTCTGAAAAATGGTTCTGGGACAACTGAATGTTCACAAAAAATGAAGTTTCATTCCTACCTCACATCACATATAAAAAATAGTTTCAAGTGGATTAAAGATTTAAAAGTAAAAATTTTATGCAATAGGCCTAAAAATAGTTTTTGAAAAACAATAACTCTCTTAAAAGAAATCATAAGAGTAAACCTCTATTACCTTGGTTTAGGCAAAGATTTATTACTAATTACTTCCAAAACATATGAAATAAAGAAAAATTGGTGAAGCACAGCTATCAAAATTAAAGTCTATGTGTTTCAAAATCTACCATAAAAAAGTGAACCAACAACTCAAAGAATGGAAACATATATGTACAAATAAAAAATAAGATAAGAAACTTTTATCTAGGATATATAAAAGAGACCATATCCTTGCCGGGCGTGGTGGCACACGTTTGTAATCCCCGCGCTTGGGAGGCAGAGACAGGAGGATCGCGCAGTTTCGAAGCCAGCCGCGCGCGCTGGTTTAGGAGACCCTGTTTCCAAAATGAAAAAAATAGGTCTGGGAGTGTAGCCCGGAGGTAGAAGGGCTTCCAGGAACCCCAGTACCACCAAAAAAAAAAAAAAAAAAAAAAAAAAAAGACCATATCCAACTTGTCACAGTCAACATTCTCATTGCTGTGATACAAAATGACTAACCACATAACTTAGACAAAGGAAGATTTATTTGCTCATAGGTTTTGGAGATTTATAGGTCAGTCTATGTCACATAAACTCTATAGGGTTCAAGGAATGGAGGAGGAAAACAGGGAGACAGAGGACACAAGGACTCTGCTCCTTACATCATGGAGTCTAGGGGCAGAGAACAAGCAGAGGAAAGAGAGGCCTTATATAATCCCCAAGGTCACTCCCCAGGTACCCCTTCTTAACAACTAAGCCCTGATTCTAACAGTTACCTTCATTCTGTGAAGGTTAAGGGAACATCCTAAATTCAAATCATTATACTTCATCCTTGGCCCCCATGACTCACAGCCACCTACAATACAAAAGGCATTTAGTCCATCTCCAATAACTCCCTTAGTCTTAACAGTTCCAGCATCACTTAAAACTCCAATGACCAAAGTCTCATTTGAGACTCAAAGCAAGCTCTTGGCAGAGATCTTCTGCAAAAACAAAAGACAAGTTACATGCATTCAATATACAAAGGGAAAGAGTAAACATTTGCATTTTAAATTGGAGAAATAGGGCCATAGAAAGAAGAAATAGGACCAAAATCCATCAGAGCACTGAGCGTGGTGGCACACACTTGTAATCCCTGCGCTTGGGAGGCTGAGACTGAAGGATCGCACAGGTTCAAAGCCAGCCTCAGCTACTTAGTGAGACTCTCAGCAACTTCGTGAGACCCTGTTTCCAAATAAAATATAAAATAGGTCTGGGAGTATAGCCCAGAGGTAGAAAAGTCCCTGGGTTTCACCCCTAGTACGACCAAAAAAAAAAAAAAAAAATCCATCTGAGCATGCATTTGATCCTGCAATTCCATTTCTGGCATCTAGGGCACATGGTGGTGAGATATGATCTCCAAAGCACCTTGGCAGCCCACCCTACAACCTGGTTGATTCCAATGGGTGCTAAACTGGATCTTCTGACTTGTATTCATAAATGGCAACATGTAGCCTTTCTTTGCAGTTATTTCATGTTTTGGGCATCTCTAAATCTCAGGGGTTTTCCTTGAAACATTGGCTTTACCTTCACAGTTTAAAAAATTGCCTCATTTGGGCCTGCTTGGATTCTGCTTGTATTCTGAACTTGACACATATTGCCTGGCTACCCAGGCCTTTCTTTAAAATCTAGAGGAGGAAAGGGAGGAAGATTCCATGACTCCTTTTTTTCCCCAGCAAAAACAGAATTAAGTGAGCACCAAGATTGATCAGCAGCAGGAAAAGTAGTTATGTACTATTTAATCATTGCTGCTGGGCCCTTTTCAATCACAGCCATTGGACTTGCCTCTATCCAGGCTGTCACTGGTTCTGTCTCCATCATGGCCACCACAGGCTCCACTGGCCCCACCTCCATTATGGCCACTGCTGGCCCTATCTTCATCATGCTCACTGCTTACTCTTTCCTTTCATGTATCTTACTTTCTTCAACAACATTGTCTCTCTGAGCCTCAATTTTACACACACCTTTCTGGCAAAACTACAAATCTATAGTCTCTCTACTTTACTCTCCACTCCAGACATTCAGTGTACAATCTGTTGAATGTGGACATCAATGTTGATAATGCAGCTTGGAGACTTTGCTGTTTTGAGATTTCTTCCATCAGCTTCATTAGCCTATCGTCTTTAAATTTGATCTCACATAAAGTTTTACAAAACAGGTGAAATGCTGATGAGTTCTCTGCCGTAATGTAACATGTGTGGACACTATTTCCCCATAAAGTCTTCTTTGCTACCTAAGATCCCCTGAGCACAGTTTCTATGGTCCACTTTTCTATCTACCCTCTGGCTCTTTGAGCTTCCTCTCACAAACCAGTTCCAAAGACTTAGAAAACACATGGTCAGACTTAGAAATAGGAGAAACCTCACTCCTACTTCTCTGATATCAATTTCTATCTCGGTCAATATTCTTCCTACTATAATCCAAAACAACTGATTACATAGCTTAGAGAGAGAAAGATTTATTTGCTCACAGTTTTTGGAGATTTACAAGTCAATTTATGTCAGGCTGGATCCCCAGAGCTCAGGGAATAGTGGCGGGAAGTAGAGAAAGGGAGAGAGCACAGGGCTCTGCTTCTCACATCAGAGAGGTTGGAAGCAGAGAGTGAACAAAGGGAAGAGAGGCCTTATATAATGCCAAAGGCCACATCCCCAGATATTCCTCCTTAGAAACCAAGCCCTGCTTCCAACATTGATGCTTGGTTCAATGAGGCATCGGAGGACATTCTAAATTCAAATCATACAACTAAACACTGAAAGATAAATAACATTCAAATGGGCTGAAGATCTGAATAGGTGTACAAATCAAGTGCACAACAATCCAATAAGCAAATGAAAACACACTTAACATTCTCATCAGGGAAGTGTGCAGCAAACTAAGAGTGAGATGCCACTTTATACCTTCTAGGAAGAACATGATAAAAAAAGACAGACTGTAAAGTGTTGATGAGAATGTAGAGGAATTAGAGTCCTTATGCATTACCAGTAGAAATTTAAAAGAGTGCAGCTACTTTTTAAAACAATCAGGCAACTCCTCAAAATGATAAGCATAGCATAACCATATAATCCAGGAATTCCATTCCTAGGTACAAATCCAAAAGAAATAAGAGCTTATGTTCACACAAAAACTCATACATGAATGTCCACAACAACATTATTCTAATAGTCTCAATTAGTCAAAAAGTAGAGACAACCCCAAAGTCCATCAATTGATGAGTAAGCAAAATGTGGCACTTTCATACAATAGAATTTTATTCATCACTAAAAAGGAATGAAGTTCTAATGTGTACTATAACATAAATGACTCATAAACTTTATGTTATATGAAAGAAGCTAACTTCAGAAGACAATGTGCTATAGGATTCCATTTATTTGGAATGTTCAGAACAGGCAAATCTGTAGGAACACAATCACAGTCCTATCTCCATTTCAAATTCAATAACCTTAATCACATTTGCAAGCTTCCTTTTTAGCATTAAATAACATATACACAGGATCCAGGGTTAGGTTGTAGACTCTTTGAGAGTCCATCATTTAGTCTACCAGAATAAATATATATATATATTTTTAGACAAGAGTAGTACATTCTGCTTTCCTACCTTTTGCAGAATGTGCACCTAGCTCAGTGCCCAGAATTGTCTTCCAGAGACAGTTCTAAGGCTCATGCTTCTCTGTTCTCATGATGAGCAGATACATTCTGGGAAACTAGGTCAATGAAGTGAACATTCCCTTAATGGTTCATTTCACCTTTTAGACTTAGACAGAAGCATTAGGAGAGAAGTGATTGCACATTTAAGCTACCCCAAAAGATGTGATGACTGCACATTTAAGCTCCCCTCAAATGTTCATGGGTCCACTTTCTTCAATTTATTACAAACTTGGAGGATGGGGAAAGGATAAACTACTGTACTCAGGAAATGACAGCATTGCCTTTATTTTCTAGATACCTTCAAAAAGATTAATTTTACTCAATTTTTACTGTCTTTACTATAATCCTCCATCATGGTTCAACAGTATTATTAACATGTTGCTTTATATATTCCTCTTCTCTTCTAAGATACAGCCAGGGTGATCTTGTTAAAACACAAGTCACTCTTCTGATCAAACTTTCACTTTATTTCCCATTACTATTGAGATAAAAGGTTTTGTTTTGTTGTTTTGGGTTTTTTGTTTGTTTTTTTTTTTTTGCGGGTCTGGGGATGGAACCCAGGGGCATTTGACCTCCCAGCTACATCCCCTGCCCTACTTTTTATTCTTTATTTTGAAAGCGGGTCTCACTGAGTTGCAGAGGGCTTCACTAAGTAGCTGAGGCTGTCTGCGAACCGCGATCATCCAGGTCTCAGCCTCCTGAATGCTGGGATTACAAGCGTGCGCCACCACACCAAGCTAGGACAAAAGTTTTAAATGTCCCATATCCTATGCTGATCACCATTCTCCACTTAACCTATTCTCCCTCTTCCTAATTCCATCCCAGAAACCAGGTGTTCTGCTTCCTTTCTAGGTAGTCCTCTTCCCTCTCAATCTGTAGCTGGATGATTCCAGCATATCCTACAGATCTTGGATTTTCGCACACCCCCAGAATGCCACTCAGAGTAAGAAACACAAACATTCTACACATTTTTATTAGCATCTTTTCATTTTTCTTCAAGGCATTTTTCACCATTTTTAATATCAGTAATAATATTACTTATCCCAATCCTAAATAGTACATAAACATACCATTGCCACTGCATGTAAGAAAGGAAATTTGGAGTTCCCACTGTCCCAGGCAGCCTATTTCCACCAGAATGACTCTAATATAACTAAACAAGAAATGCGCCCTGGAGAAAATGGTACAATCCAAATGACTACACATTCTAACATGACTTGGTGTCATTTGCCTGGTGACAAAATGAAGTGCATAATAGTATTAAAGCACATGCCTGTAGAAACAAAGATAAATAAATTTATGAAAAAGTAATCATTGTTGTAGAAGTTAATATTTGCTGCTTCTGTTAATCTTATTATATGACAAATTATCCATTTTCTAAAACAATTAGAATCATGGAGTTGAAAGGGATGTCAATATGTCACTATTTCTGGTAATTTAAATAAAAACATATTAATAGTGAAGTAATCTTTAAGTCTGACTTCAGTCTACTCTACCTACTAACTACTGTCATTTATTTATTTGTAAAAAAAAGAAGTTATAATACCTCAATTGGCCGGGCGTGGTGGCGCACGCTTGTAATCCCTGCGCTTGGGAGGCAGAGACAGGAGGATCGTGCAGGTTCAAAGCCAGCCGTGCTGGCTTAAGAGACCCTGTTTCCACATAAAAAAGTATAAAATAGGTCTGGAAAGGTAGCCCGAGGGAGTGTAGCCCGGAGGTAGAAGGGCTTCCAGGAACCCCAGTACCACCAAAAATTAAATAAATAAAAATAATAATACCTCAATTGATTGTGAAGGTATGAGGAAGCATGATATTTGTGAAGCAACTTGCATAGATTAGTATTTAACATGATAAGTTCTAGACTTGTGGATCGCATGAGAATTTTATATAAATATATATAATATTGCACATAAAAATGTAAAGACATTATATAAAATTCATTTTTCCACTTATATGTGACCAGGAGGGGTGATCCATGCTTGTAATCCTAGTACTTGAGAGGCTGAGACAAGAGAATCATAGGTTTGAGACCAGTGTGCAGTAAATTAGTGAGATACTGTTTTTAAAATAATATAGGGATTGCGGGTATGGCTCAGCAGTAGAATGTCCCTGTGTTCAATCCCCACCCAGTACTTCCTTTACCCACACACAAAAATCCTACATTCCCTGTCTTGCCTTTTAGCTTTGATCTAAAGACTAGATGCGGCTCCTTGTCTACATTAGAAAATCAAATGAAGACTTCTCACAGAATATAATTCTTACGGTACAACTATGATATGTCAAGGACTGTGAACACTCATTGTAATCATTTTTTTTTTCTTTTCTGTGGTGTGTTTCAAGCCTCATGGGCTATAGAATCAAGCAACTGTTGAATGTATACTGGCTTGCAACTTATAACACTGTTCTCTGGTCACAGGATGTTTTATACAATGCTCTAAGAACATTTTACATCTCCTTACTCATTAGAGCATCTCATTATCCTGGGTGGGTGACAGGGATTATATCTGCTCACAGATGGAAAGACCACAGAAAAAGAGAATTATAAGGTCCATTTGTGACAGTGGCCAGGCTAAGAACAGCATCCTCTAGTCCAACAAAAGTGGCCAGTCATGACTTGAACCCTGAACAACATTCCTCTTCTGAAACAGGATCCCCACCCATCTGGGGCCATTTTTTCCCTCCCCCCTCTTTTTATCCATTGTAAAATTAATGAATACTAATTTAAGTAATTTAACAAGTGAATTTTGTGGAAGGAAAAAATATAACAATCAGTTTTTCATGACATAATTTCTTTTTGCAATCAAGAAGTATTGCATGCCACTCTACCTGAAGAAAAGTTTTTCTTCTTTACTCTTTTCCATTTATATACATTTTAAAGGTAGTAGAGTGTCATGAAAAAGGCATGAACCTCAACATCACATCAAACAAAACTCAAATTCTGCTCTAGTATTTACTTGCTGTGTGACTTGGGGTAAGCCAGCTAAACTCTCTGAGTTCCAGTGTCTTATATGTAAAATGAGGATCTCAATGACAGGACTGTAGGTTATCTAAATGAATTCAAATCATCTCCACTCTGTTGGGGAGTTTGTGGACTTCCTGGGGGGCACAGAACCACATTATCTTTGCTAAGATGTTTGCTCTGTCCCAACACAAATGAGTAGGTTTATTTATTTATTTATTTATTATTTATATCATCAAAAGAAGGCAGGAGCAAGAGAATCAGGGGATATGGGCCACTGAACTTGAGGCCAAGATTTTCCAAGATTAAGGGAAGGAAGACGGATTTTTTTTTTCCCAGGCCAAGTTTGCAAATTCTCAAGTGTGTTACCAACTCTAAAGCACTCCATGTTAACACACCATTCAGAGCACTGATTGTCAGGTTCTCAAGAGAAGTTGTAGACTCAACACGGAAGAAGATGAATGCTGGGCAAGTAGGGCTGTGTAATCTTAAATTATAGTGAGTTAAATGGGAGCCTTTGAGAAATGATTATGTTTATCCATAGCATTGTGGGTCCCTCTTGCCAACTTACGTACTGCTGCTGCAATGGGAATGAGGGAATCATGGAACCTTCCATACAGCCTTGCCAATTCTCTCTTTGAGTAGGAAGCTGATTATTCAGTTTGGAAATTAACCCAGATTCCTTGTTTCTCTTTCTGCCTACTTCCCTCCACTACTTTCTGCTTCTTTCACTTATAGCAGCTCTGCCAGAGGATAGAAAGGAACGCGCTCAGGAAGTATTGAGTCAATGTCTCATTGTTTTCTGGTAACACTGATAAAAGTTATTTGGAACTATACTCTAAGACTATTCTTCATTCCTGATTATGCAAATTGCAGATTACTCAAAGCCCTGGTGAGATTATCTTGTTTCCTACACCAATACTCCTTTCTTTAAAAGTGGTCGATCAAGGGCTAACTATCCCTCTGTTTAAAATCTGGATGTAACGAAATTCCCCCAAAGGTTGTATGTATATTTTTAGTTCCACACATTGATCTATAACTAGCTTAGAAAAAAATAAAGTGAATTTAATCTTGAACTGATGAGAACAATTTATAACATGTTCAACAATGTAGACAGTTTTCGTTGTATACTAAGTCAACAATCAATGCAGTTAAGTTTCCTACCATATAACTAGATTTTATAAAAAGTATAACTTGGAACATTTTAAGAACATGATTCTCTAACCACCTCACCACCGTACGATATTTATTGTTACTGTGGAGATCACTCCCCCTTTATCCCCAGCTTGAGGTCATTTTATGCCCTGAAGCACACCACAGAATGCCCTGGAGCATATCTTGGGAATCAGAAGTGAATCTTTAAATCACCTAATTTCACATCTCAGCAGCTATGGTTTGGTCAATATCAGTGCAGAGTACATTCTGAGGCAGAGGTTAAAAATACAGAGACAAAACTCCAAACCAAATGGAATAAGTAACTTGCCTTCAAGTGGAAAGAGTCTATAATTTTGTTGATTTTGTCTTTTACTATTCCCCTTTCAAAAAAAAAAAAAATCACGAGCAATTCTATATGCAAAAAAATAGCCCTTTCCTCCCATGAAAGTATTTTTAAAATAATAATTAGGCATCATCTTTATTACATGTGAGTTGTCAAATAGAAGAGTGATGCCTCTGGGGTCTGCTTCCAGGTAATTTATCACTTCAGATCTTTATTTGTTCAGTTTGAAGATTATTGCTCTTTCATATTGCCTGGGAGCCCCTGGAAACTAAAAATGAGATCTGGGTGTCAAGATTCAGGTAAGCTACCTATTCAAAAGACTTTAAAAAGGCTCAAGTACATATATACAACCATAACCACAAATATATTTTTATTTTATTAAAAATTGGAGAATGTGCATGATCATTGAAAATGGCAATAATTGCTTTGGGATCTTCATCAAATTAATTAGGTATCGTTTTTGTTCTGCAACATAATTTTATAAATATTATCTACTTAAAAGTATGGCCACAAGGTACAAGCACTTCTCACATATAAGTGTCCTAGAACATTGCCTATTATATAAGAGACACCTAGATTATTACTTTCTATATAAGCAAACTTGAAGAGTTAGTTGGCTATCTCTGTGTTATGAGCAGGATGACTCTATTTAGAAACAGAACATCTCTCTTAAGTGTCCAAAGTAATGTTTGTTTTGGTTGGATGGTTTGGGTTTGGATTTGAGGTTCTGGTGTCGCACACATTCAGCTAGACATTGGGCATTTATTTCTCTCAAGACTTGAGCAGCAGGGACTTACTTGCCTTTATTCATCCCATGTCCCAAGGATTAGCCCAAGCAAAAAATGACTATTTCATATCTGATATAGCTAATCTTTGTTAAGGAAATACAAAAACAATTTGGATGAGAAGACACTTGCTAAAAGTTTGCCATACAAGGCAACAATATTCCTTCCATTTTCATCATTGGCCACTTGGTGCCATAATATCCAGAGCTATCACAATTAGCTTGCTACTAATCTGTGGAGGAAATAATTTAATGTATGGCAGAGGGCACTTCTGGATGACATCATTGAATTAATGAAAACACCAAATTTTGTACTATATCCTTCACTGGACTTCATATGTATGAAGTAATAAATGTCCTTGTGCAAGCTGGTTTGGATTATTCTTATGTTACTTGGGCTTAATAAGAACAAGCAAGAAAACAGAAACACTATTATATCTAAAAAGAGGAGCCTCCAACAGATCCCTTTGCTTCTATTCTCACCCCTCTTTAGCTATTCGAAACACAGTAGCCAATGCGATTTGTTAAACTTATATCTTTGGCTCAAAACCAGTTGAGGATCTCCCACAATCCTTAGAATAAAATCTAAAGTCATTACCAATGCTTAAAGAACCCTATGCGATCCGACTCCTTCCTACTACTTCAGCATCACCTCTTCCTGGTCTCATCCTCTCTGCAGTTGCAACGGCTTTCTTTCTGTTCCTTAAACAGCTATTTAACACCTCTACATCTGTGGGGTTTTTTTTCTTCCCTCAAATGCTCTTTACTTGGTTCCAATTTATTCTGTTCAGAGTCATCTTTCTGGACAGACCTTCATTATGTTGACCGGAGAGATGGCTTCCAGTTCAGGAGGCGATTCCACAGGGGCCTCGAGTAAGAACTAGAAGGTAACCATTTCATGAAGAAACATGAAAGGCAAGTAGGGCAAGCCCCAGTGGAAACAGTGAACTGCTCTAAAAATGAACAACTTCTGGGCAAACACTTCTTTGTTACATTATAGCCCTTTGCAAAAGTGACTCATAATGAGTTTCAGAAATGTATAAATTATTATGAGATGATATATATCATAGTCATTCTTTTGGTACCTATGAATTTTTTGGTTTAACTAACCAATTTTAATAATTATTCCTGAACTCTTAAAGTAATTTTCCTTCAACCTTAGGTTACAACAGTGATGTATTTCTTAAGTCAAAGGATTTTTTTCTTTTACAGCAGTAACACAAACTATCCTAGGTTGGTTGTTTTCACAATACTACTGCACTGATCTTGAATGCTACATATCAGTATGAAATGGGACCCATCTGCTCCTATCAGCTACATGCCTGAAGAGCACTGTTTAAAGATGCTCTTCTGGGCAAACATTATTTTCCCTTTTTAACATATTTTTATCAGAATCTTTTGACCTCATTACTTGAGATCTTAGAACAGCTGTAACGACAAAATCTTGCTCTTTAGACTTCAAATAGATTATTTATTTAGTTAGTTAGTTAGTTTGCGGATCTGGTGATGGAAACCAGAGGCATTCGACTTCCAAGATAAACCCCCTGCCCTATTTTTTATTCTTTATTTTGAAACCGGGTCTCACTGAGTTACAAAGGGCCTCACTAAGTAGCCTAGGCTGTCTGCGAACCACAATCCTCTGGTCTTAGCTTCCTGAATGCTGGGATTACAAGAGTGCACCACCACGCCTGGCTCTAGATTTATTTATTTTTCTCTTAAGCATTGAATCTTAATCTGAAATAGTCATGTAAGGCACTTGAAGGGATCATCTAAAGTAGGAAAAACTACCTACCTTCTTCTTTTGGTTTTCCAGCTCTTCCTTGGCTCGGGGAGCTACTCAGTGCTGTTAAATAGTTTCAATTTCATTTGCTCTAAAAAAATTCCTGATGGAATAGAGGTAGATTTCCAAATTAAGTTTCTCAAGTGGAGATGTGAAGACTGTGTTGTATTCTCTAATCACTGGCTAAGGGGAAGAGAAAAACAACTTGGAACCAGAACAAAACCATCATGGCTTAACAAATTTTACTAGAGAGAAACTGAATTCCAGGGGAAAAGAGACTGATTTTACCAATTGGTAATTGACCTATATTTTAAATACCCGAAGCTTAAGTTCAATGCTTTTAGCAAACCATTAACAATTTTTATGAGCAATCCACAAAGAGTTTAATATAGTGGATCCTCAGAATCTGCAGAATATTTGTTTTAGCATACCCCAGAATATCAAAATCCATAGATGCTTACATCTCTTATTTAAAAATTTGCATATAACCTAGCACATCATCCAGTATACTTTAAATCATCTCAAGATTACTTATAATATCTCTTAAAATATAAATATCATATAAATAGTTGTAGTATACTGTTTAGGAAATGTGACAAGAAAATAAACTTCTGTACTTGTTCAGACAGGTGCAACCATTGTAGACATAACTACATAGTACTAATTCATGGTTGGTTAAATCCGCAGATGCAAAACCTATGGATACAGAGAACCAAATATAATTATCTAGTAATTGAACATATGTTTTATGTGTATTAATAAAAATGTATTTGGATAGTGATCACTTTGTTTTGAAATTTTAATACATTCATACAGTTCAGAATATATATTAAAATAATATGCAGTGAAAATCGTTCTCCCAGTCCTGGCCACTTGTTTTACTCTATCCTAAGGTACTACATTTATTCATTTTTTATGCATGCTTCCAAGTTTTTATTATGCAAATAATAATAATCTCTTTCATAGACAAAAGAGAACATACGCTGTATACTTTTATACACCTTGTTTTTAAATGTTTTTCATGTTATTACATAAATGATTATTTTATTCTTATTTTGTAGGCATATAATATTTCATTTTATGAATGTACCACATTTACCTATCCCAAATTGGTAAGCATTTACATTGTTTTCAATATTTTACTGTTCAAACAATACTTGTGTAAATAATACCACTTGGTAACTAAGCAATATTTCTGTGGGATAAAATTCCAGATGTTTATTTGCTGGGTCAAGGGGTACATATGTTTTAAAATTTTGATAGCTAACGTGTGTGTGTGTGTGTGTGTGTGTGTGTGTGTGTGTGTTACTAGGGATTGAACACAGGGGCATTCTACCTTTGATCTACACTCCTAGCCCTATTTTATTTTTTATTTTGAAACAGATTTTCACTAAGTTGCAGAGAGCTTCACTAAGTTGCTGAGCCACAACCCTGTGAACCTCCTACCTAGACCTTCCAAATATTGGCATGTACCAGTATGCCTAACTTGATAGGTGTCTTATTCTGTTTTGTGTTGCTACAACAGAATACCACAGACTGGGTAGGGTTTTTTTTTTTTTTTCTTTCGGTACTAGGGATAGAACTCAGGGGCATTCTACCTCCAGGCTACACCTCCAACTATATATATATATATATATATATATATATATATATATATTTGAAACAGGTTCTTACTAAGTTGTAGAGGGCCTCACTAAGTAGCTGAGGCTGGCCATAAACCTGCAATCCTCTTGTCTTGGCCTCACAAGTACTGGGATTACAAGAGTGTGCCACCACACCTGGCTAACTGGGTAGCTGATAAAGGAAATAAACTTATATCTTACAGTTCTAGGAGCTTGGCTGTCCAATGGAACACCTCGTATCTGGTGAGGGCCTTCTCACTGCAAAATTGCAATGCTTCTTGAGGTATTTTCTGGAAACTGGCACACTGTGACTTCTGTCCACATTCCTTTGTTCAAAGCAAATCAAATGGCTAATCCTAGCATCAGTGGGGTGGGAAATTGTACTCAATTTAGTCTAATAAAAAGTATTATAAATCATATTGAAAGAGTATGAATATATAACTCTAAAAAAAGAAGGGTGTGGATAATTGTGAACAATGACTAACCCATATGCCACAACCTGTCCCCTTGCTAATAACTGTTTATGTCCCTCTCACGCTGAAAATACATTTACCTCCTCCCAGTATACCAGCCACAAGGATGGGGAGAAGTAGAAAAGACTTGAACCAAACCACAATGTGGAGTCAACCCCAGCTCAGGTGATGTGCACCCTGCAGGGGACACTTGACTCAACCAATCTGTTACCAGGTCTATGAGTATAAAAATAAATTTTTGAGCTGGATGTGGTGGCACATACTTGTAATCCCAGTACTTGGGAGGGTGAGACAGGAAGATTGCAGGTTCACAGCTAGCCTCAGCTACTTAATGAGGCCCTCCACAACTTACTGAGACCTTGTTTCAAAATAAAGAATAGCCGGGCGTGGTGGCGCATGCTTGTAATCCCCGCGCTTGGGAGGCGGAGACAGGAGGATCGCGCAGGTTCGAAGCCAGCCGCGCGCACTGGCTTAGGAGACCCTGTTTCCAAAAATGAAAATGTAAAAATAGGTCTGGGAGTGTAGCCCGGAGGTAGAAGGGCTTCCAGGAACCCCAGTACCACCAAAAAAATAAATAAATAAAAAATAAAAAAATAAAGAATAAAAATAGGGAAGGGGGTGTAGAATAGGAGGTAAAATGTCCTTAGGTTCCATCCCTAGTACTGCAAAATAAGTAAATAATAAATAAATAAATAAATAAACAAATAAATAAATACACGCATAAAATGTTTGCTCTTACAGGACACTGAGTTTGGGGTTGGCTTATTATGTGACATTATATTAGCTGGTTCATACACTGAATTTTCTCATATTTGTTTCCACATCCCTGACATGACTTGACCACTTTTTTAATTGGTGCGTTGTAATCATACGTTGTAACGAAGTTCAGGGTGATAGAGGCATACATGCACACAATACTAGTTGAACACTTCCCCAGCTCTCATACCACTCTTTCACCCTCCCCAACTTTCTGTGCTTGACATCGTGATTGGCACTGATAAATCAGTGTATATACATCATGTCCGTCGAAGTGCTTCCCTCTTCAAGTCTTCCTCCCCCTCCTACCTCCCTCACCTAGATCCCCTCCCCTTCACTCCACTAAGGTTTCTCCTCCTTTGTCTGGAGTCTTTCCTCTGTCCCAGTTTTGCCCTTACTTCCCTATATGAGGGGAATTATCTGACCTCTCACCTTTTGTGACCAACTAATCTCACTGAGCATAATATTCTCTAGTTTCACCCATTTCCCCACAAATGACATAATCTTATCTTTCTTTATGGCTGAATAGAATTCTATTGTGTATACATCTCATAATTTTGAAATCCATTCATCTGTTGATGGACACCTAGGCCGGTTCCAGTTTGTCAATAAATTGTGCTGCTATAAACATAGATATGCATGCATTACTATGGTAGTCTGTTTTACATTTCCTCAAATAGTTCCTAATGCTTGTGTTGACCCAAGTCTTCTCTCAGAGCCTGTGTCTTCTCACCTCCAATAATATCTACAGAGGCTCTATCGCTTTTTTTGTACTTTAAGCGTATTACTCTGTTTTTGAAACATTTTTACTCATTCATCTTTGAATAGAGAGTTTAAACACCTGTTATGTGTTAGAAATAACAACAGGATCTGGAAAACAATGATGAAGTGAAAATCATCCCCATTGAATTTATAGCCTAGTAGGAACAAACTGGAAAAAAGTAAGAAGAGATATGAATGCTCTCGTTTCCAATGTAGTCTGAACTACCTGACTACATTTTAAGTAGGAAGCCAGGGTTGATGGCACACACCTGTAATCCCAGTACTTGGGAGGCTGAGACAGGAGGGCCACAGGTTCTACAACAGCCTAAGCAACACAGTAAGACCACGTCTCAAATGAAAAAAATAAATTTGTGTAGCTCATAGATAGTATCCTTGGGTTCTATCCACAATACTCTGACCCCCCCAAAAAAAAGCTAGAGTTAAGGGTTAAAGACAAGGTTTATTTTATCCTTTCTTGATCCCCTTACAGAGTGCAAGGATTTGTCTATAGTAACTCGTGACTTGTTTTGTTTAAAAATGACCACTATAAGCCAGGCGTGGTATCGCATGCTTGTAATCTCAGCATTCAGGAGGCAGAGACCAGAGGATCGAAGTCCACAGACAGCCTCAGCTACTTAGCGAGGCCCTTTGCAACTCAGTGAGACCCTATTTAAAAAAATAAAAATACTAAAAATGGGGCTGGGGCTGTAGCTCAGAGGTACAATGCCCGTGGGTTCCACACCAAAAAATAAAATAAAATAAAAATAAAAATGACCTGACCACTATATGACAACTTTGCTTTGTCTGTGGAAACTCAGTGTTTAGTCTATTGTTTCCAATAAAAGTTTTGTATAATGAGAAGACATTGTGCAAGGTCCAGGTGGTCCTGGTGGTCAAGGAGGAGAATCAGGCATGTAATTAAATTATCACTGAGACACACAAGGGTCCTATGGGAACAAAGAAGGGTGACTAATTTCAACTTTATAACTTTATAATTATAACTGAACTTTAAACACATGTAGAAAATTTCCAGGCAGAAAAAAGAAATGGGAACAGTTATTCTAAGTCACAAGAACAACATGTACCAGAGTACAGAGGCATGGAAAAGCAGATGGGTTTGGAGATTAGCAAAGCTTTAAGCATGGATAAAATGTAGGTTGGGTGAGATTTATATGATGAGCGAGGAGGCTGCTGCTGAACGAAGAAGGGCCTTGTATGTCCAAGTAATGAACTGAGATACAATTCCAAAGAGACACAACAACAAATACGAGGTGTTCAGCATGGAAGAATTGCTAATCGCACATTTCATTACAGTGTAGGTACTGGAATAAAGAAAGATAATTAATGAGAGACCAGTTAGGTCACAATCGTTATGGTCCTATATCTAGGATGATAAAGGCTCAGTTATAATGGAGGATGTATTGGGAGGATGTTTCTGCAACAGAATTGATGGGGACTGTGGAGGACCAAGAGGGGACTGGTGACCTGAAAAGAAAGTTTTTTGCATATAGAAAGAGCTCTGAACTTGATTTCTATCCATCCTACCAGCTTCTCTGAAATATTATGTGAAATGTTTCAGGTGGTTGGATCATCTACAAAATGAACAAATAGTACCCACTTCATTGAGTTGTTCTAACATTAAATAAGAGTAAGACATACAATGGTATCTAGATCACTGCCTGGCTCCTCAAAGTTTCTTGATGAGTATTTCTCAAATGAAGCAAACTGTGAGATAAAATATATAGCAGAGACTGGAGTTTAAATCTAGATCGGGCTATATAATCTTGAATGTGTTATCTGAACACCTTGACATTTAGTTTCTATATATGTGGAATATGGAAAGTTGACCTGTTTCATTGGGCTGTTAGAAAAATTAAGCCTGAAACCACAAGCAAAGCCTGATGTATTATGCTGGCCATAGTAGGCACTCAATTGACATGCATTAAATGAAAGAGTGAACTGGTTCAACTGAACTCAATACATCCTATTTAGTGACACAGAAAAATGCATAACATTATTTAATAAACACGCCACACAAAAAGCATACATACACATGAAAAAGTTATAGCTCTTTCAAATTGAAATTTCAAATAGTAAGGTTCCATTGCCTAGAAAGTCAACTTACTAGCCGGGCATGGTGGTGCATGCTTGTAATCCCCACACTTGGGAGGCAGAGACAGGAGGATCCCACAGGTTCGAAGCCAGCTGCGCGCGCTGGCTTAGGAGACCCTGTTTCCAAATAAAAATGTAAAAATAGGTCTCGGAGTGTATCCCGGAGGTAGAAGGGCTTCCAGGAACCCCAGTACCACCAAAAAAAAAAAAAAAAAAAAAGAAAGAAAGAAAGAAAGAAAGTCAACTTACTTAGAAAAGTTCATTCTTCAATAGTGTTTTAAGAAAAGACATGTGTCTTAAATCTATTTGTATTGCATAAAATCTGGAGTCTACCTATCTTCTCATGAGGAACAAAGCCAGGTACACAACAAAATCTTAGAGCAGAATGTAGGTGATCTGCATATTTTTATCCCAAAGTGGTGATACATAAAAAACTTGAGAACCATAGAATGTTAAAGAATTTCTCTTTTTTCTTATATTTCTTACTGATGCATTATAGTCATACATCTTAATGGGGTACAAGATGCTAAAGGCATGCATGCACACATCACTCATTTAGCCCTTCTCCAGTTCCCTTCCCTTTCCCTCCCCTCGCTCCTTCTCATGTTTGGCCTAGTGATTGACTTTGATATGTTTGTGAATGTACATCATGTACATTAGGGAATTTTCCTCTTTCCCCCTCCCATCCTCCTCAGTTAGGTTGCCTTATTTGTTCATTCATAGTTTCTCCTTCTTCATCTAGAGTTCCTCCTATGACCTGATTTCTCCCTAGCTTCCTCATATTAGGGAGAGAACCACAAGTTTTAAAGAATTTGAGGGCTATAGCCTCGATTCATTCTATATCTAACTGCTTGTATTTGAATAATTTGCTGTTAATACTATTCCTGCTTAAATAAATGCATTTTACTTTGTATCTTATGGCTCTCACAGATATTGCTAGCTGTTTCCAGACCCGGGATCCATCCTCCACTATTTTTTTCAGTATTTGGGTCCACCTGCCTGTACTTTACACTATTTCCCCAACCCCCTTTTTAGGAACCTGACCTCTCAAACACAGACTACATTTCCCAGCATTCCTTGAAGGATGTTCCTGTGATGAGGTTCTAGTCAATGGAAGGATGAAGGAATTGACTTTTGTCACTTCTGAGTCATCTCTTTACTGATACCTGCCTTGGACTCTCCTCTATTGCTTTTTTATAGACTGTAACAAAGACATGGTAGTGACCTGGCTTCAGCAATGCTGAGGAGCAAGACGTCTATGGAATGCTAATGAAGGGTAATGAAGGAACCTGTGTCCTCTCATGACTCAGAGAAGTAGATCCAATTTACCACTTGGACCAGCCAGAAATATACTTCTATTTACACAAGGCAATACTTAGAGAGAAATATACTTCTATCTACATAAGCCAATACATTTTGAGGGTTTCTTTCTTAACATCTTAATGGGTATCCCTTAGAATTCAGGGGCTTACCTTATTTTTTCCAAGAAAAGAATTGTTTTAATTAATGAATTTGTCCCTAACATAGGACAAAAAGATTGTGTGTGTGTGTGTGTGTGTGTGTGTGTGTGTGTGTGCGTGTGTGTGTGTGTGTTGCTAAGGACTGAACCCAGGAACATTCTACCTCTGAACTAATACTCAGCCCTATTTTTTATTCTTTCTTTTGAAAGACAGTCTCCTAAATTTTGAAGGAGCTCACTAAGTAGCTGAGGCTGGCTACAAACAGGGATCCTCCTATTTCAGCTTCCCAATTACTGGTATTATGTGTGCTACAATCGCCAGCTGGACAAAAAGATCTAAACAGTCTCAATCACCCAAATACTCAATATCACACACCATGGTTATCACCAAGGGCCTTTCTATCATTCCTAATTTTGGTAATGGTAGTTGGAATTGAATGCATATTCCTTAATTATCTACCTAGTTTTGATTATGATTATGTTGCTATTTATAATGAAGTGGTAGTTCTTTCATTTCTTTTACTGATTTCAAGTGAATTCTGGTTGAACAATTTAAAGACCTTTCAGGTTGCCTTCTCTCTGTTATTGGACAAAGCCATGAATTAGATAAAGAAATTGCAGGTCTCAAAAAAGAATGTCTAAAAAGCAAGATGGGTTACCAATTTTTAACCTTGAAGTAATAATGTTGATTTTTGTTATCATAATCATTTATTTCCATTTAAACTCTTATTGTCTAACAAACAGAACTGGAAATAAATTTTTATTATATTGTTTTGCACTCTTTTAGCAATTAGGAAAAGTATGACTCAAGATTCTAGTTTTGCATACCCTTCAGTGATAGAGTATATTAAATCAGCACTTTTATTACTAGTGTAGCTATGAACTCATTTAGGTGTCAAAACTTAAGTCAATAAAAATGATAACAAAACATAAATCAAGAATGGTACCAGGTGATAGTAGAATATAGCATAATATAGACAAAGCATATCAAAGTTATCATACACGGCCACATAAACAATTATCTCCATCACAGATAAGACTGTTTTGGATCAGCTGACCTGGAGAACAACTGCATCACTGATATTTCAGTCACTGTCTATAATTCTCAACATCAGAGAAGCCAAATCAGTTTCTTCCCCTGGCCTTCCCCATAACCACTGACAGCTGTTGTAGTGGAAATATCTCTTGGCTAGGAATCAGGAAATGTCATTGCTAGTCCTGACTCTGCCACTTACTAAGTATGAATTTGGACGGTCATGTAACCTTTGTACAAAGTGATTATGAGGTTCAGAGGTAATGTGTGGGAAGCATTGTGAGAAATATAAGTCTTTATATAAATATACAATAATGTTTATATATATATCAATATATATGTATGTGTATAACACTAATTGTTAGTACTATAAAGCAACATATATATCCACGTATAAAGTTATATATTTATACACACACACACATGAACACACATAGATACTTGTGTGTATGTACAGACACACTAAGTAAAAAAACTAAATATCTAGGATTTATATTGTAGTTGCTTCTAAAACAACTTGAGATAGCAGTTATAGATTAAAACGTGATGCAAAGATGCAGTGAAAAGCTGTAAAGCAAGAGTCTATAAAGATGACATTTAAGTACTAGTGCTTCTTGGTGGAGACCTCCTCTTCTTCACTGATAGCTAGAAGCAAAGCAGAACATAAGACTTTTACAGTAATATAATAACAGGCTATTAATAACATATCAACCACCTGTGAACTCCTACCCTCCTCTTCCAGATGAAAGCTAGAATCTTGACAATGACCTACATTCAACTATCCAGTCTCACCCATATCCCATTGCTCTGTCTTTTGTTCCCTGGGTAATAAAGTTTATAAGCTAGAGCACCGAGGAACATCTGGGAGACATCAAGTTCCCACAGCGGAATGCAATGCCTGTCGCTCACTGAAGTCAGCAGGGTCTTCCAACAACTCTTTTTCCTCTGTGCTCATCATTAGTCATGAGACTAAAGAACAAGATGAGAATCATGAGAACAACCTATCTTTCCTTGACGAAGGTTCTAACAGACTTCCCTACTAAAATAACTCTGAGATTATTTATATATTTATATATATTTATATATATAAATTGATTTCATTGTGGGACAAAAAGTGGTACACATGCCTTTGATTCATCAGCTTAGGCTATACAATTCAGTTCTGAAATCATCTATTGATTTGCTTCATCTTTATTTGAAAATAACCCCAAGTAATACATTGCATATTATGGCCTTGGTTCTCAACTTGAACACCAACTACATCAGACTATCAGACTATAGTTTTACTGGAAGTAGTATTGATAACCAACTCTCTTAAACTATAACTGTGTCATTTAAATATACAGTTGAACTCTAACTTAAGGGTAATCACAAGCTTAACATTCAGACTAGCAAAGAATGGCAATTTGGTCTTGAGGTTTGTCTCTCCATCCCTATCTGCTTTAAGACGATGATATATAAAATGAGCTAGAAATATCTGCACAGATGGCATAGGAACCATGAGATAGAGCTCAGCAAGCAGCATCTCCAACACTGTTCCAGTGCTGTGGCTGGTCTCTTCGCTCAAACAAAGCATCACACCAGGAGCAGATGCATCTCCAGGCATGAGAACACATGCACAATTAAGATAGAAGTTGGAATTGATCTCTAGACCTACATTCTATTGTAGGATTTTCACAAGATAGCAGTTCCAGAGAAGAATATTTAACATTTGCCCCCGTAGAACCATAGTGTGCCTTTCTTTCAAGGAAAACCTCCCAAAGCAGTGACTTGTGTAGGATCACACTGTACACTCCAACTAGGCTATGAAGAGTGCTGGCCCATTTCACAATGGAGGCCACAGTGCTGTGCATGAGTCCCAGCCTCTCCCTCTGCACACAGAACAAGAGGAAGCAGTCGCTCTGCACCAACAGCCACATTCCACTCGTTTCTTAAATGTGCACTTGTGAGCTCACATGTCCATGGCAGACTCCTTAAGCAGGTGCAAAGTAAACAAGCAGAATGCATTGGGAACTCCATTCCCTGTGGCTAGAATTTAACCTGACTCACAGAGAAGCTGCAGAGAAACAAATTGTATATATTTACCACCTAGTCACCCCCAACTCACCTGACTCCTGTTGTCCTAATCTTGGAGTTATAAATACCTACCAGATTGGTGGAAGTCCACTTGAACAGACAGTGGAGAGAGAGAGAAAGAAGCCCGACCCCTCCGTCTTTATATGCTCCCTCTTCCTCTGTTCAAACATCCCCCTTCACTCTGATTGGCTTCTGGTTCTCTCATTGCCTCTTGCCTTTGAAGTCTCCTCCACTGGGCAGCACTCAGAGCTCCTGTCTGCAGCTTCCCCCAGCTCCTACGCATTTCCTGGACATGTATGTCTATTTACAGTGACCCAGAGTGCCAGTTAGTGGGAGCCAGGGCCTTCCAAGTTCTTTTCCTGGAGACTTGTTTCTCCTTACACAGCTTGTCCTGGCTCTTCTGCAAGGCTAATGGAGGTCATCTATTTTCTTTACCTGTAGGTTATTAACCGTGTCATGGTTCTGTTTTAGAGGAGTGGTCTGCATGACTGGCATATAACTGTGAGAATAAAAAGTCAAGGTCCATATTGGAACCCTCAACTTGTCTTCCAAACCAAGCACCACCAAATATTATGAATTCCATCACCACCTCTCTTTGTGCTCAGATAAGCAATATTTTCTGCTTTTAATCTGATTTTTTTCTTTTTTGTCTAGTATAGTTTTTCTTCTGATATAGTTCTTTTTGTCTAGTATAAGTTTGTTTTGATATAGTTCGAGTTATGTATGAGTTCCTTTTCTCCAAAAAAGAAAAAATTATTTTATTCTTAGTTCCCCATGCCATATTATCAAATAAATCCATATAATTTTCAAGAAGAAAAAACTAGAATTATTTTGTCAGTTCATCTTCACTTCTCAATGGTACAAATAAACGTTCATGTCAAAATCTGTCACAGTAGGTAAGGAGGTCCAAGTTTCTCTCTTGGTGTGAAATACTATTGTATCCATTATTGAATAAAAGCAAAAGAGAAGGTTAGCAATTATTCATCTATATATATATATAGACTTTTGCTATTATAATGTTATTTGCTGAAATGGCAGAGAGCCAATATATCATTTTTGAATGTCACCATTTTCATTTCTGATAACCTAAATATGAGATTCTCACTCACATGTAATTGAGTTTTAAGTGTTGGTTTTCATACAGGATCTGAAAAAAATTCTTAAAAATTATATTTAATTGAATATAACTGATTTCTGCTTACCAGTTTCCCCCTGAAGTCATTACTTTAGTGAGATTCAATTAGTAATGAGATTTAACATTTTCAACCATAGATTCATAACATACCAATTTTAATTCTTGAAGTCTTGAAATGGACTAATTCATTGCTGTTTTCCAACTCCTCTGGACGGTGGGATGTACTGAATGTCTTCTCAGAATTTTCAAACATAGAGATCTTTTTGATTCAGAACAGTTCTTGGTTGCCTTTGAGTAGATATACAGTACTATCACATTATCTTTGGAATCTCTTTCAGATGTGATCTACATTGTCAGCAAGGAAATGATACAAACACCTTCTTTTTCAATAACTTTCCTTTTATAAATGACATTTCTTAAATGCTTAGTTACACTTCAATTCATTTAGCTGAGTACATGTTTATATATATACATATATGTATACATTTCAACAAATTGTACAGATATTTTCTGTCAATTTAGAAGTACCACACCTTTTAAAATATCTCCCATATTTGATTTGTGAAGTTCACGATACTTCCCTAGAAAATTATATCCCACAGTACTTCTTATTCATCTTTTCTTCCCATTCTGTACCCTAGTTATATATTTCTATGTGTGTCTAAACAACTGTACTTAAAAATAAAAGCCTTAAGTCAAGTCCCACCTATCTAACTCATAATTCAGACATTGATAAAATTTATTTATTTATTTATTTATTTATTTATTTATTTATTTATTTTATGTTGCTGGGAATGGAACCCAGAGGCATTCTACCTCTGAGCTACATACACCCCAGCTTGATTTTTTATTCTTTATTTGGCAACAGGGTCTCACTGAGTTGAAGAGGGGCCTCAATAAGTAACTGAGGCTGGCCACTTACCCAGATCTTCCTGTCTCAGCCTCCCAAGTGCTGGCATTACAAACTTGTACCACCACATCTGGCTTAGTTTTCATTTTAAAACAAGCTTTTGGTATATGTTTTTCTTTCTATAGATACAAATCAGGGTATACTATTTTTGAGAAGAATCCTTTTTGCTTGAGCTGTCTGAAAAAATATCTTATGAAATCATTGTCTATTTAGACCTCTGCTTTCCAAGTACCCAACCACTCTTCAGAAGTGTATTCTGATGAGCTGGGCATGGCAGTACACCCACCATGGGTACTGTAGTCCCAGTGCCCAAAGGTGTGAGACAGGAGGATAGCAGGTTTCAGGTCAGTCTCAGCAAGTGAGATCCTCATCAATGCAGTAAGACCGTCTTTCCAAGTAAAAGATAAAATAAGGTTGTGGGTATAGCTTAGAGGTAGAATGTCCCTGAGTTCAATCCCCAGTACAAAAAAAAAAAAAAGCATGTTTTGCTAACAAGGCTTCAAATGTTTTGTCTATCTTGAAGATATTTTAATCAAGAATGAAACAATAATATTTTTAAATGTCAGTTTTTCAGGTGCCCTTGATGAGCGTGGGGAAAATGGAATGAAAACATTATCAGGGCTTTGAAAGGAAGGGGACAAATGTGACAAAATACTAAACTTATAACTTTAATGACCAAAATTATACCAACTAATAACAATATTTTCATATATTATTTCTAACCATCAGCCTACAAGCTGTGCACTGTTAAGCCCATGTTCACGAAGGAACTGAGGCTCCCAGCTGTTACATGAAGTGTCAATCTTTAGAGACAGAACCTGGGCTAAAGGCGGGTCTGACCATGCCCCTGCCTAGCCGCCTGGGCCTGCACACCTCCCAGACCCTGCCGAAGTTTCTACTGAATGGACATGTACAGGCTCAAAATCTCCAAGTCTCAGTTCTAAGTACTTGGGATTTTTATAGAAAAAGAAATTCAAAATGGAAATATTACACTGAGAGCTTAAACTCCCTTCCCCTCACATCTTTTTAAAATCTAAGGAAAGAGGACAAGTAAAACAGAAAGAGCCTGGCCTGAGAAGCCAGAAAGCATTGGGGCAAATTCTACTCCAGGTCTTACCATACTGGCTTAAACCTTAGACCTTTTATCTAAGTAAAAGTACTTAGGTTTTTGGATACAAATACTTCTATTACACAAAAAATAAAACAATATTGATTCCACAGGCTACTATGAATATTAGATGAAATGACTCACATAAAAGTCTCAAGAAGAATGTTCTGTTCATAGTGTGACCACAGTACATGCACGCTCCTTCTCTCTCCTTTCGTCCATTGTTATAGTTTATTTACAAGCTTTATGTAGCTGCAAAGGAAGATGCTTTTCAAGTCTGTAACAACATATTCTAAAATGAACACTGGACAGCTGCTGTACCATCTGAATCCCAACTGCTAGTTCAAATCCAGGCTCTTCCCTTTACAAGTTCTGCAGTTTGCACAACACTATTGAACCTCCAGTTCACTGGGGATAACAATGACAACTTGTGAGATTTTGTAAGATTCGAATTCATTAATATAAAAGTAAAGTGCTTGGTATTGTGACTGGTCTTTAGTAAGTCATACATGCCACCCATTATTAGATGATCTGATGATGGAGCTGGAATAGTATTTCTCAACTGGAGTAATTATGCCCTCAGGGGACATTCGGCAATGTTTAGAGACAGAAAGATGCTTTGAGCATCTAGATGTTAGAGATCAGGAATGTTGCTAAACATCTAAAAATGCAAGAATCAGTCCCTACAATAATGAATTATCCAGCCAAAATCATAATGATGCCGAGGTTGAACAATAGTGACCTAGAAAAACCACCCATAGTTGACAAACACCAATGTTTTATCCATGGGGTATAAGATGCCACTAACCAAATATTGCTAGCAAACTGAATAAAACTACAGAAATGGCTCCTCATTAATATCAAGTAAGCTAGTGCTGAAAAAAAAATCCCCCCCAAATTGTTGGATATGTAGGATTAGAGCAATTAGAATGTCACAGAGTTATCTTTAAATACTCTTTCAGAATAGTAATCTTTCTCATTAAATTCACTGTTCTAAAATTCATTGAATAAGAGTTCTGAGAGTGGATGAGCAAGTGTGCATTACGGGCTTTAGAGACCATATGTTCCAAAAAAAATTAATGCCTGCAAATTCATCTGTATTCCTTCCCCCATAGGACTCAGCAAGAGAGGTTTGCTGGGTAGAAAAAAAAGTAGGCATGAATTTTCATGTTTCTTTATATTTGTATCCCCTGAAACTTGCCCAGATACCTTTTGGTATGGGACTGAAGAAAGTTAAAGGTGAGGGGTTCAAAGTATCTTTTTTCTTGAAGTCTGATGTCTCAGATGAATGCAGCAGAATCTTCAGCTGGGAGGATTCCTTACCAATCCTTTCTGTGAACTTCTTGGCATTCTTTAGCTTGAGTTCAAGAGGGTATGCTGCTCCCCACCTCTAAATTCCAACCAGAAAAATAGGAAGCTCTCCGTAAGGAATAGGTCCTCCTGATCTCCATTGCTTGGGACTTGATTGTTGGAACTGCTAAATAACAGTGAGATCCTTCCCTTTTCAATCCTTGGCAGGGAAGTAATGCTCAAACACAGAACACTTGTTCTAGCAAACAGAATTGTATCAAGAAGTAGCATCCCTTTCTCTTTCTCATGTTTTCAGGTGAAATCCACAAGAAATGCGTGTATGTGTGTGTGTGTGTGTGTGTGTGTGTGTGTGTGTGTTGGCATGTGTGTGCACGTGTATGTGTATATATGTGCATGTGTGCATGTGTATGCGTATATATATACACCATAGATGGGCTTCATGTTGTTTAGCATGTGTCAAGGGAGGACTTTTTGTAACATCCTGATTGTAGTGGATTGCATAATGATGCCTGCAAAGATATGGCCAAATCCCTGGAATTTGCAAATGTTACCTTATTTGGGAAGGGGGTCTTTGCAGATATGATAAAGTTAAAGATATTGCTATTGGGATTATCATAATGGATTATGTGAGTGGACCCTGAATATATTAGTAAAGTCTGACATACAGAGAAGAGGAGAAAGCCATATGTCTAAGATTGCAGTGATAGTCCCACAAGCAAGAAATGCTGGCAGTCACCAGAACTTGGAAGAGGCTAGGGCCTGATTCTCCTGTACAGCTGACACCATTTTTTGTTCAGTAAAATTGATTTTGGACTCTCGGCCTGCAGAACTGTGAGAGAAGGCATTTCTGTTTTATGTCATCCAGTTTGTGGGTACTTGTTCCAAGAGCTATTGGAAAACTATACACCAATCATGATTGTGTCTTCTCACGGTCCTATGTAACCTTGATCCATAAAGGAGAGAGTGAAGTAAAAGAGGAGGAAGAATGAAGAAACAGGGTGGGCAAAATGTAAAAAAAGACAAGAGAGAGAAGGAATCATGAAAAAGCATAGGAAAAATGGATTCACTGAACGGTAGCTATGGTTCAGTTATATGGCCTCTACTAATGCTTTTTGGCTTTTTAAAACAACTGCTTTTGAAAGTGGACATTTTCCATACCGAGAGACATACATAATCAATCTCATAGGGTTGACTTGCTACCCCTCAACATCCTTCACAATCCTGCTCATAACCTGCTTCCTCTACAAAATCTCCCTTGATCTTTACTGTTTCCATTTTCCGAATTCCCATTATACTCACAGAAAGTGTGTTATTTCTGCTCCTCCGAAAAAGGCCAAGGATACTGCTAAATATCTTAAAACGCACCAGACACGGCTCAACAACAAAGACTGGTGCTGTATTTATATCCCCTCTAGCGCCCTGCATAGGGCTGGTCTGTAATGGAGTCTTTGCTGTGATTGACTGGCTACCTACTGTTCTGAGAGTGATGATGCAGATGGTCCCATCACCTCCGTCTTCTATTTATCATTGTGTGCAATGGTGACTGATATTGAGAAATGTGTCCCTGAGGCTTGCCAGGTCTAAGTCATACAAAATAGATTGATAAAATTCATTGTCTTAAGAAGTTGAGAAAATCTATTCATACATTTTAGGTGGATTTTCAACTAGAGGAGTTGAGGCCGGAATGCATTTTTCATCACCCTAATTTAAGCCCCAAATGCGATTAACTGCAACCCCTCAAGCCCCAAATATTCAAAGCATCTGAGGATTTAGTTTATTATCAGAAGAGTTATAGGTATGTTCTATAAGTCTACCTGAAGGTAGACTTTCTGTTATTTCCCAAGCTGTGGCAAGTCAGTATAAAAGTAAGATAAAAAGCTTGTTTTTTAATTGATTATATGTTAGTGGCTTAAAATTGCCCAAAGAGAAGTCTACATTCTCAGGCCTGTTTATATTTTTCATATTGTCATTTACATTCTGTGTAACTGAATTTGAAGCTCAGTTCGGTAAACTATCCCCCAGTAAGAGATCAGATAATTGCCCAGTGCAAACCTTCTGTACCCATGTGGCTGAAGAATCCACTCAAGAACATATAAATGTTTGCGAACACCCCTTATGATTTCATATCTTAATATTTATTTTTGAGCATAAAAATACAAAGGCACACTGTTGGCACTGCCATCATGTAAAAACAATGACTTTAAGCCATAGCATACAATTAAGAATTACAAACACAGACAGAATGGAAATAAATTGAATTAAATAAGTGAACTCATTTATACACTTGCAAAACAGAAAACTAGTACTTACAATATTGTAAACCTTAGCGAAGCAACAGCTGCTCTTATTTAAAAATTATAAGAGCCAATAGTATGAGTTTTCATCACTTATTGCCTCTCCCACCGTGGAAAAACAATGTTTCAGTTATTTGGCATATTCATGCTCTTTGAGGGGGCTTTTTAAATAAACAACAGCGTTTAAAACTGAACATTTAGCTATCTACAAAGTCAAGTTGCTGGGGAAAAGCTTTC
Organism: Muscardinus avellanarius; assembly: GCF_963383645.1. Taxonomy (NCBI): domain Eukaryota; kingdom Metazoa; phylum Chordata; class Mammalia; order Rodentia; family Gliridae; genus Muscardinus; species Muscardinus avellanarius. The sequence goes on from NC_137798.1 coordinate 84,814,422, forward strand.
ATTCTTTCTGGCTCTTTTAGAGTGCTTTGAAAGAATCAGTTGGAGAAAACACAAAAGGATTAATTCATAATGATGAGGTGGGGAAATTCATAAGATGTAAACGCACCTCTAGTGTCTAAAGCGTGATGCAGCCATGTCTATCACATGCACCACAGATTACTCTTGTGATCATCTTAATCAGAATAATGACAAGCGTTCATAGATCTACCCACCATGGAAAGCCTAGAAGTTTCTAAGCAGGGAAGAAGGTCCTTGGGTTCTTTCCTTTCACTTTCCAAAGTGAATCCTACAGGTCATAGTCTGTTCCTTAATGACAACATGCTTCATACTCTACTAGTACCCTCAGAAGCTCTCAAACTTTGCTGTCATCTTGAGAGAACTCTTCTCCTGAGGGGAAAAATTAGTTTTCTTTACCTGAAGCCTTTTCCCTTGTATTAATATTAATATCCCATGAGCATAGCTCTGGAGGAAAGAATGTGGTGGCAACATTTCATATTCACTCATGAAATCCTCCCTTAACTTTCACTCACACATTTTAATAGGACACTCAAAGGAAAAGTTTCCCATTCCTACCACGCTTTCTTCACACTTCCCCGGGCTGCTTCTGAAAACACGCCCATTTATATCCGTGCTTTGCTGGAATCAAAAGCCACCTTTGCTAGCAGAGGCTTCTGTAGACAGAATATACTTTTTTTAAGGTAGAAAAGTATTTAAATTTTGGAGAAGAAAGTTACTTGACACACTGAAGTGTAGAGATAGGAAATGGAGCCAAAGTTTGATCCTCTCACACTTAATTCACCTGGATTCTTTTTTTCTTTTTTTTCCCCTTTCTTGAGTTGCAGGAAGAGTAGATATATGGAGACCCCATGTATCACCAAAGCAATTTGGTGTGGTTGATAGCAGCTGTCTATCTTTCCTTTCCTAGAAATGCTACTTAAATCATCTCTAGAAAGAACTGAGACCTCTTAGTGCTAGTGGTTTTTTAAATGACTTTCAAGATGCGTGTGGTAGAGCTTGCCTGTAACACCAGTACTTGGGCGGCCGAGGCAGGAGAATCTCAGGTCCACGGCTAGCCTCAGCATGTTAGTGAGGACCTTGGCAACTTAGTGAGACCCTGTTTCAAAAAAGTAAAAAAAAAAAAAAATAGGGCTGGAGGTGTAGCTCCGAGGTGAACACCTCTCGGTTAATTCCCCAGTACAACTACAGAAACAACAAAGAAATGAAAAAGTAGTCGAGTGACAGTCGACACGAGTTCTAAAGCACAGTCTACACATTCAGGCTCTGTACTTACTAATACACGATCTTAGCCAAACACCTCAGTCTCCTTGTGTCTGTCCCAATTTCCTTACATGAGATAAGTTCCCAAATGAAAGTCAGAGTAATACCAATCTCATGGGGACTGCTGTGAGGATGGAATGAGTTCAGGTACTCAGAGCTCTGCAGAAAAGTGTTGGAACAGAGTAGATAATATGTGACAGGAATACAGCATCTACATCATCCCAGACACAAATGCAGATTTGAAAACATGTTTATAGCAACAGACATAGGAATTGACACACAGTAAATATTTGACAAGTTAAGGACATTTAAAAGGATAGATATGTTAATTTCAAAGTCCAATTAGCACTGTCACTAACAGTTCTGTAGTTTCTGCAATTCTTTGCTGCTTAGTAAATGTAGAAAGATCTCAGAATTTATGGAAAAAGTGGATTAGGCTTAGATGGTTAAAAAAAAAATTAAGAAGAACCACCATGTGCCAGGTTTCAAGCTTGGCACTTTTTGTGTGCCATTATAGGTAAGTCTGTGCTAACAGCTTTTGGACGGTAGATACAATTAGGTCCATTTAGAAATGAGAAAAATTAAGCTCAAAATTGTTAATAACCCCATATCACACAGCTAGTACATTAATGATACAGGTAGGATTCCCACCCTGTTTTTTTAAGCAAAAATATAAGATGTAAAAATCAGGAAAAAGGTATAATTTGCAAATAAAATTATTTTACACAAAGGTTATTGTTGAGTCGATCACTGAAAAGCAAGGTTTATAATTTAAAAATAGTTTAGTCTCACTTAGAATCAATTTGGAAGTAGAAATAGAAATTATACACTGTCCACTATTTATCCAAAGTAGACTGAGAGACTATCAGAGATGGAAAGTGGCCCAGAAGACCAGTGAGCTCAAGTTCCTTGGTTAACACCAGAGGGAGACAGGAGAGCTGAACGGGATGTTCAGCAAGTCATTGAAAAAATTAGTGGTAGAAGCAACCAGGACGCTCCTGGACCTAACATATTTCCCTTATAGCATGGAAGCTAGCCCACTGGTACGCACCATGGTTCTAAATCCATTCACTTGAATACATGTAGATTCTAGTTCATTTCAAATACCCCAATTCCTTAATTAGCTAAAGTCCATTTTATTTCCTTTTTCTATCTTCCACATATGAGAGAAAACATTTAGCCCTTGAGAAGAAAGACCAGTAGGAGAGCAGAAGAGGATAGGGGAGAGGCTGGGGAGGGGAAAAGAAAAAACTACTGTGTCCATGTGTGAAGGTATCTCTACCAATCTCACTATTAGGTACAAGGAGAGAGGTAGGTAGTGGGGTGGGACCTGAAGGGAAACACACCAACACCTGTATGCAAGTTTGTTTGAATGATTTTGAACCTCACTAAGATGTATAACTACAACACACAAATGAAAGTATAAAAAAATTTTAAATGACCATAAAATATATAAAAATTCTTATTTAAGCATTAACCCTCAAAAAAGTACTAGGGCCATTGTTTATATTCTCTGGGAGTACAAAATCAATATGAATATACTCTAGTAATGAAGGCTGGTAGAGTTTATACTTAAGAGCTCTCATTTTTAAAATCTAATCAAGCCAGGTCAGGTATGGTAGTATATACCTGTAATTCCAATACTTGGGATCCAGAGACAAGTGATCACAGATTGAAGGACAGCCTCAGTAAACTTAGCAAGACTCTGTTTCAAATTAAAATGCTGAGAGTATAACTCAGCGGTAGAAAGCCCATGGGCTCAATCCCTAGTACCACACACACAAAAAGCAAACAAACAACAAACAATAATTCTGATATAGTTGTTATTGTCAAATGAGAACTTGAGTTAAATATAGTCTAGGAGGAAGAATATACTTTAGCAGGAAATGTGCCACTGTCTATCCAATATTTTAACGGGAGATAAAAGGATCTTTAATTTTTTCCTGTTAGATTACATTCATTCACCAATTAGTTCTTGAGTACCAAAAAGCTACTAAAAGCAGTAATGCTACTTTCCTAGCATATTTCGCGCCACTCATTACAGGTTTGGGATTTTCATAGTCACTGACAGGTTGATGGTGCTTTTTCCTATGTTCAGTATATAAGTGGATTCAGGACAAGTCACTGGGGCTATGTCAGAAACTGGTGATGTTTTCCCATGGAGGCAGAAGAGGTAAATGTTTCTTTATTAATTCAGTGATTACCTTTTCCAGAACCATACAGCATAGTACATGTTTTATTAGATATAGTATCACCACTAATATGAAGTCTAAAGGCATATGGTTTCTTAGAGTCAAACAGCACTATCTTTTATTAGGTCTGACAAGAATCAAGTTACACGATGGTACCCATACCAAAAAACCTGTATCATGTAACTATACCATTAGGGCCTAGGAAGCTTTGTTAATGTAATTCACCAAGACATTATCCACTCCTTCAGCAGCACTGCCTCAGAACAAACCTAAGAAAATAGCTGAAAAAGACCAATTTGGGGAATTTCAGTCTTTAGGGACTAAACTTTGAAATGATCTAGACATCACTTGGTAGAAAGTGTTTTCTATTGTAGATTACAATAACAAATAAAAAAAGAGGAAGTACTAAAGTTAAAGATAGAGAGGAAAGTGCACAATTTTAAGTGATTTCTATTGCAGACACTTAGCTCAGGTAAGCGAATAAATTGTTAAAGGACAAGTAACTGGCATATGAGTTAAGGAAGGTTTGCAAGCAGGATGTGTTGGAATAAAGGAACACCGGTAGGAGGAATAGGTAAGCATATCGCAGTCAGATACAGGCAAGGTGAATATGGGCAGGTAATGAGGTGGAGCCACCTTGCAGCGGAGTCAAGTACAGCTCCTAAAGATGATGCTGAGAAGTCAATGGTCACAGAACAATTGATGCTAATTCATCATGACGAGTCTCCCAACAACTTCACATTTCAGGGAACAACAGTACAATCCCAAAGACTGTTCCAGAGAGGCCATCCAACAGACAGTCCTACTAAAGAACATGGTGGTGACAGGAAGCTCTACAATTCATAAATACGACAGGCAACGCAAACCTAGGCCTTCTGCTGCACACTTGCAAAAACACAAAGGAAGTGGTGCATGTGATAATAACAGACACTTTACTGATATCCATTATGTGAAAATCAGCACATATCATGCTCAATAAGTTAGTTATTAATACTGGTGTTATAGGGATGTTATCCGATTAGTGTGGTCTCCATTCCTTTCAGGGACTGATGGCATGCTTTAAACCTTTAGGCAGAAGTTCCAAGAACAACGCTGTGATTTGAACTTAAATGAATACAATCAGGCCACTGGTTCTCTTGTATGCTGAAAAACTACAAATTTGGCTCTCAAGACTAGATGATAATCACCCTTTGCTCACTGTTCTCACTGTATAAGGGAAGAATGGTTGAGAGTGTGGGCGTGATTAGCTCAGTTAGAAAATGTGTTTTGAAAGCCAGAGTGGTGGCGAATGTTTGTAATCCCAGCAATTGGGAGGCTGAGACAGGAGGATCGTGGTTTGCAGACAGCCTCAGCTCCTTAGTGAGGCCCTCTGCAACTTAGTGAGACCCTGTTTCAAAATAACGAATAAAAGGTAGGGCTGGGGGTGTACCCCGGATGTATAATGCCCCTGGGTTCCATCCCAGTACTGCAAAAAAAAAAAGAAAAAAAGAAAAGAAAATGTGTTTTAAACATGTGCAATATGCCAGCCACTGTGCTAGGCAAAATATAATGTCGATCTTCAAAGAGCTTGCTGTTTAGTGAAGCATCTTCTGATTTAGAAATGCAATAATCATATTTGTAGCATCCATACACTATTCACTAAATGAGCCACTTTCTGGGTACATCTGGAAATTTTCTAAGTGAATTCTGGAAGCAATACTGACTGAAAGAGCTAAGAAAATGTTCAATGTATGATGACAGCAAAATTACAATAAAATACCCAATCAAATTTCTTCTTACATATGTTTTTCTATATGTCAGGCCTCTGGCTAAGAGTTGTGAAATGTAGTGCGAATCCTGAAGTGGTGATGATTTACTTCTGTCTCACCTAAAACCCAAATGGATAGCAAATTTTACCACATGGCTCCTGACATAAGTTATAGATAACGTGGGCATTCGATCCAACTTGGGCATTACCAGCAAAAGGTGAGTAATTATTCTGTTTGTAAATGTTTGACAATGTTGCTTCAGTTAAATTGAGCAGACATTTGCGTACAGTCATCACTGATCAGCACTGACTGAACATGAATTTCACTCTGATGCCACTTTTAAAGGCATCAGTTATCACATTAGAGAAGCTAGGAGGTTCCAAATGCATTGTCTGCACATGTGAAAGGGCAAATGATTCTGCACATATTCATGCTTTCAACACCAGGGTTATAGACCCCAGAAGATTTTTAACTTATTCTCCCTTTACATGCCCACCCTGTTTCCAGTTCCCTTATACTCACTCTCTGAGAACAGCAATAGACACAAATATTTAAGGGTAAGGAACATTTGGACTGAACATACTTGCATGAACACTGCATGGGAAAGTTTTTCTATAGCAGCTCTGTGGGACCAGTGTCTGTGACTGTGCATCCCACTGAGAAATATAAAGAGTCCCAAGGGGCAAAATTAAGGGGAGAGAACATCTGACCTCAATCATAAGCGTCACTAAGAGAAATGCAGAACACATGGTCCACAGCTCAAAGCAGCGATCTTGAGGTAACGGCAGACAGATGGCAGCTGTTCAGCTGGACATCTGGATCTCAGTGGCTCCAGAACTAGATTGTTCTCACATGAGATCTGTCTATGAGAAGCTCAGTCTGTCTTCAGAAATGGTTCTGTGCATTTGATTCTAATCTTCATCTAGTACCCAACACAGGATAAATTCTTACCGACACACAAGATCTCTGTTTCTGGAAAGTCAAGGTTGCCCAGAAGCAAAATATTGACACAAAAATGATCATTGTGGGGATGGCATGTCTGTATCCAGATCATCCTTCAACTCTAGTGCTTACGCTCAAAATGGATCAAGGCTAATGTATTCTCTTCCTATATTATTTGCTATCATATTTGCCTAGATTGTTTGCTGTACAATTTCTGATGCTTATTTTTAAGGTGTATTTCATTCTCTTCTCTGAGAAGAGCAATGAGCAGTGAAATGCTGATGAGCATTGAAAGCTTAGCTTGACAGTCAAGTCTAGCTCTCAAATTAGTTTATAATTAAATCTCAAATTATTTTATAACTATTATAATTAGTAACTAGAAATGAAAAAGTATATGCATATTTAAACATATACATTTACCTAAACAACTTTATCAATATATCAAATAAAGAAGTGAAGAAACATTTAAATTCTTAACAACTACAGGTTTAAGACTTATAATGTATGCTAATATTTTTAAAGCCAATTAAACAAGATTAAGCATATAATAGTTTCACAAGAGCTGATGAATGAAAAATGTATGAAGTTATGAATTAATGGAAATAATACTTTCTTGGGTGGGAGGCCACTAGTGCTAAGGGAACTTAGGAGTGTCTATGTAATTGCTGGCCTAAGTCCCTGCTGAACAGCGGGAAGATTTTCTGGAAGAGATAGCACCGAGTGTAATGAAATGCATTTGTATATTCCACGCAGGTTGTTTTTAAAATAAACGATCTACATAACCACTTGGTACACATTCCAAACCATAAAATAATTGAAGACAAATGTCTTCATAAAATTAAACATAGTTGGAAGGGTTATGCTGTCTGCTCTATTTACTTGGTTTTGTTATTTATGCAAGACCTGTATATTTCAGTACTTTTATTGTTGCTCTTGGCTAGAAGATTACAGAGTCCTTAGCAAAGATTCTGAGTGGAGCTATTGCACTGTAGTTACTCAGTAAACAAAGAAACGAGAGAGAGAGAGAGAGAGAGAGAGAGAGAGAGAGAGAGAGAGAGAGAGAGAGAATATGAATTACTTTCTCTTATGCATGACATAGTGAAACATTTAAATAGATTATTGATTGCCAGAAATTGAGAGAAGTTCTTAAAAAGATTTCATTAGTGTAGAACTGGAGAGTTTGTAAAGATTTTTTTTTTAATTTAGTCCATTCCTAAGCAATAGGGTAGAGGAAAGCAACTGAATTGCAAACAAATATTTCGTGTTATTAATAATATCTACAAGAGGGTGCTAAAATGTAAGATAAACATCTAAGACAAATTATGTATAGCTATTAATTATCAATCTTTCAGAGACAAAGAGATGGAAAGATATAATAAATCCCTGACAACTTTAGACAGTGAGAAAAAGCTGTATGAGACATAAGTGGCCAGGAGTCATTAAATCCAAATCCCTTTTATGATGACAGTGCCGAAGTCTGGAAAAATTGTTCTGAGATACAGTGGATGACTGAGAGCCACAGGTATAGAAAGGGGGAAATGGAATCACATGTACAATGATAATGTAGAACCAGTACCCCGAATCAGGTTGCTCCCAAGTTCTGTGAGTGAGAGAAAACAGGATTCCAACTCATCCTAAAGATATTCCCATTCTTTCTATTATCATATGCTAGAGAAGAGCCATACCATAGATCCTGATTTAATTGGATGCTTCAGTGATGATGTTGATGAGCAGATAGAGTCCTGATTAATAGAAACCTGTTAGGAGGAGCCAGTGGGGAAGAGACCTCTAGCAGTACCTAGAGCATCTTAGGAAGCTGCTCTAAGTCTTTCATTGAGGTAAGCCTTAGGACTACAATTCCTTCTTGAACCGCTATGAGAATGCAAATTCATGGAAATCAGATTTTAAAAGAGTACTGACTCTCGTGTATCACCTGGAAGAGAAGCCACTTTGTTTTGTTTCCAGAAAAGATATTAAAACTCAGTGAAGGCTATGATCCAAGGGACATTAATGCATGGTTCTTAAACATTAGCCTCAAAATCATGCGGAGAACATGTTGCAACAGAGATTGCTGGCTCCATCCCCAGAACCACAGTAAACATTCACCACAAAGATGACAATGGTGCCCATCAAATTAAACAGCAGTTCTCACCACACTACTTTCCTGGTCCTTGCTTGAGACACAGGATGGAATCAGAGGACTTGATAATGGCCAGAGAATTTATAGTTCTAACAAGTTCCCAGGTGCTGTCACTGCTGCTGATTTTGAGACCAATATTTGAGATTCTGAGCTTTAAGGAATTCCAAATAAAAGGTTATATATTGCTTTCACAAAACTATGATTTGTCCTTGGTGGAATCTAATCAGTAGGTTTACGTGCAGTTAAAATTAAAAAATGAGCAATGACCACCACTGTTAATTTGGAACAGTCAAACCAACCTCACAAAAGACTTCTCCGATGGAAAAAATGGGAAAGTCTTTCCACAGTACACACTGGCTTTATTGGCTGTGGTCTTAGTCAAAGCACAGAATGAACCTTGGCCAGCAGCATGAGGTCTCGAGCCCGCAGCTGTTGGGAGGAGGCTGCTCTGCCAGGGACTGGGCAGGAAGTGCCTCGTTAGAACTGATGCATCTATTTTACTTAGACCAGAAAGAAAGAAAGAAAGAAAGAAAGAAAGAAAGAAAAAAAAAAAGGCGAAATCCCTAGATCTCTCCAAACTTCTTTTAACATCCACCCTCCCAAAGCCACCTTGTTAGAGGACTTTTTACCACGGCTGTTCTACTGCTGGTGACTGACAGCTGGAGGTTCAGGATGATGGGAGGTTGCTAAAATGCTAAGTCATCAATCAAGCCTGTGTCTTCATTCATAGTGTGATTAATGACGACATAAATAAAATGAAAATCCAAAATGACAGACAAGCACAGGGCACCCAGATGAAAAATTATTTGAAAGAAGGCCACTTTGCATCTGGATCCAAACTGCCAACAAGGAGTCCTGAAGGAACGTGAAGGATTAGTATGACTTTCATGGGAAAGATGACGGTATGACAGTAGAGTACACATCAGGTTCGTCGGGATCATCAGGACTTCTCACAATGCTATGTTCTAGGACCTTGCCTCAATGATTCCCGTAGTTTTTCATTCCAGTTTAAATAGTTTAAGATGTGTATAGTTGGAGGCCACTCAGCTTCCTCTATGTTCGTATCACTTTACAGAGGTCCTGTCAGCCTTCGTTCCTTTATCTGGCTAAGTGCTCAGCAACAACAGAAAAGCAAAATTGAAATCAGCGTTACCATTACACAGGGGATAATGTGAAATAAGAGTCCTACAGAATGATCCGATAATAGTTGGCTTCAAGAGAAAAAACTTTTCTAAGTATATAGAGGGGATTATTATGAACTTAGACTTTAAATTCTATGTGTAATGGTTTATACATATTATAGCTTTTATTTTGACTATAAGGAAGAGAAAGAAGTATAAATACATTTCTGATATGCAGAGTTTATATAAAAAATAATTTTTTAAAAACCCAGCTGTGATGGGCATGGTGGTACATGTCTGTAATCCCCACACTTGGGAGATAGATAGAAGGAGCGCTAGTTTGAGGCCAGCCTCAGTAACTTTAAAAAGCCCACAGAAACCTATGAAGACTCTGTTTCAAAATTTAAAATAAAATAAAATAAAAGGGCTGCAGGTGAAGTTCAGAGGTAGATCACCACTAGGCTCAATCCCCAGTACATATAAACAAACAAAACTCAGTTCCCATCATCATTCAAGGATGAATAATTATCTTGTTTAGCAAGAGAGGCCTTTCACACCTGGTTAACAGACCAGCCCATCTCTTGAGAAAATAAGTGTTGCATGTATCAACCTCTCTAAATCTATATGGTTTAGTGCCATTATCCTGATGTCTTGAAAGACATGTTGGGCCAAGTGGGCATGAAATCTAGTCTGCAGGCTGGCCAAAAGGAAGGAAGCAAAGCTGCTTCCAGAGATCTTCAAGTAGATGACTGGCCATCAGGAAAGGAAATCAAGAGAGGCTTCAGCAGGGAGGGAACATTTCCAGTAGAAAGACAGTATTTCAAGGACAAAGAAAGCTGCGCTGCATTGAAGTCATAAGTTTTCATGTTGTGGCCCACCGGCTTGGGCTTTTTGAAACCATTTGACCCCTTGGTAGCTTTGAATGACTCACAAGTACACCTGATTCTTAATTGAAAAATTTGTAAGAAAAAGAAAAAGTAAATTACAATTTAATGGAAAACCTGATACTATAAAAATTAGACTTCACGCTTTTAAAAACAAATATGATTTTAAGAAGACTATTAAATTAGAATTTAAAGGAGACTGCTAATTAGTGACTGAGGAACATATTATATTAACCTATTTCCCTTGGAATACTTTTGTACTTTTAAACTGTAACGTTTGAACTGTTGGTAGGTTAGAACCCATTAACTTGATTTAAAAAAAGAAAAAGGAGCCAGGTGTGGTGGCACACATGTTTGTAATCCCAGCTTTGGGGAGGCTGAGAGAGGAGGATTGCAGTTTGCAGACAGCCTCAGCTACTTAGTGAGGCCCTCTGAAACTCAGTGAGACCTTGTTTTCAGATAAAGAATAAAAAATAGGGCTGGGGGTGTAGCTCAGAGGTAGGATGCCCCCTGGATTCCATCGCCAGTACAACAAAGAAAGAAAGAAAGAAAGAAAGAAAGAAAGAAAGAAGAAAGGAAGAAAGAGTGCTTTAAGCCACTATTCTGATTTCATTCCCAGTGAAGTTTATAGCTAAGATGGCACAGAACTCTAATACCTAAGGATAAATTGTAACTTATTTTTTAAAATATTGTCAATCAATATGCTTTACTGAAAGAATAAAAACTGAGAGAATATCAAGTCATGGAGATATATGGAAAGATGACAGAAAACAGACGGAATGACAGGCTAGCATCTGCCGATCTGAGAAAAACAGAGCAGCTGTGCAGGCTCAGCCTCTGAGAACACAGCATGCTGCCGTTACAAGTGCAGGTGATAGATGTCTTACGGCTCTATTTTGACTACAGTAGCATTTATTTTTTTCCCCTTTCAAATCTGTAAGGTTGTACATGATGAAATGGGGAGGTCATCAGATTGTATATTGCTTTCACTATCTTCCTGAAAGGGAACTAAGAGATTGCTGCATTTGGGAAAAGTTGTATTACTGGAGAGGAAAAGATGGGCCAGTTCACATTCACAGTTTTTGCAGGGCTTTTTACCTAACTCAGAGCCAAGCTGCATTAGGGAAGAACAGACACCACGTCATGGATGTATTCCTAAGGTTTAAACCAAAGGAGCAGCCAAAGGCATGGGGCATAAACACCAGCTGGTCCTAGAAAGAGATGTTGATGCTACAAAGCCCCGAGAGTCTGCCCTCTGAGTGCAGACCACAGAGTTCCTGGATCTCAGAGGTCAGCAGTAGGGGCTGACCTGGAAGAGTACTAGGATGGGTAGGCTGTGGACACTGGCGGAGACAGAGCTCGGGCGAAGGTGGGGCACAGGTCAGGTTAGAATGGGGAGGTAGGGCTTGTTTCACCAGAGCAGAGCAGACTGGCTTACTCTGTAATTAATCAAAAGCAAGGCTGACTTCTCTGAAATGTGTTTGGGGTCTTGGAACCTAAAGCTCTGTTTCTCTGTGTAAGCATTTTTGCTAGCCTTAAATTAGATGTGTTCTATGTTGTACGGAAATGAAACTAAATGGAATCTTTCATGGTTTAGATTTCTTTTCTCAAATAGGGACACAGTGATATGTTTCTCTTGCTAAGCATTTGAGAACTAAAAAGTTGAAAGACATAACTATTTTTATACCATACTTTGTTGCATAAAATGCCTCTCTATACAAACTTTCTAATTTGCTTTCCAGCCTCAGGTTCATGGTTTAGTTTGATCCGAGGAAACCAGATGCTTTTGTGAGAACAGCTTCCTCATTTGAAGGCCATGAAAATCCCAGATTTTCTGTTCTGTTTTGTTAAAAGCCGAGAGAAAATACTGGGGTAGTTTGTTTGGGGAGGAGAAGCATAAGATTTTTTGAAAAGAAATAACGTACTTACTGATCATTTACACTCTTGGCTGCCACATGGTGGGTAGTTGGGTTGATAGTAAGCACAAATCCTGAGTAAAACAATTTAAGGTATTTTTGCTTTCCTAAAAAAGGGTCAACTATGTAAATATACCATCTCTAGATATGTAAGAATTTGATTTCTTATAAAATAGTACTTGTTATTTAATTATAAAATTTGGTATAGAGGCAAGAGAAAAAAATGTAATAATCACTGTGACTCTGAGTATACTCTGCCTTCCACTGTACTGATCTTCAACATGAAAAAATGCATTTGCCATAGTTATGAGGAGAAAAAGGGAGAAAAAGAGGCTCCATTGTATCTTCAGATAAGTCAATGGGCACCTTTTCTAATGTAATCTTTACAGCTAAATGCTATGTGCACATTATTTTATTAAGCTACAGATTACATCTCCTTATTGGTAAAAACTATGAAAATTATAACAATAAGAAGAAAAGTTAGTGGTTGTGGGAAACTGGGTGCATAAAATGTTACATAACCAATTGGTTTTCATTCTTCAAGTCAGACACTGATCAAGGAAATAATATGATCCTAGCCAATGGGAAAAACATCAAGGCAGATTTCTCCCAGCTGTGCTTCTCCCCTCTGTGGCCTTCAGCAACTTCAATGGAAGTTTACTGTGTTTAGGAAGAAAGACAGCCAGAAGAATCAAAATTATTACACCAAAAAAGGTCAGTCTTCAAATTAAGTCTTGGGCCAGGCTCAGAGTAGAATAAAGCTTTTCCCTTCCAATGCTTTAGTGCTATAAGCAATATGGCTGACCAGCTGCACTCAGACATGGCCAATGTCACAAATACTTGAGGCTACCCTGTCAGAAGAGTGAGCAAAAGAGAAATGGTTGTGAGCTTTAAAATGTACACATCAAACTATTAGTGTTTCTGTAGCATTCCTCTTGATGTGCAACTCAAGCTTATGGTAACTGCAAGAGATAGGAAAAATCCACAGAAGAGACAGGTCCTTGGACTTAATTCCACATAAACAGAAGGCTAAGGAATTCTGACAAAATTGTTGCTCACAAAAATCTCACTTTGCCTTTGAAGTTCTCGTGTGATCCGATTTTAAAGTCAGACACCTTTATTCATCCAACAGTAGCATTCAATAACATGATAGAATGGCCTTATTATTTTTTCCAGATTTAAAAAGGATGTTCACAAAATTCCTCCCTATTCTGTAATAAAATCAAAAAGAATTTCCTGAGTAAATAATCCTAGTTCCTTTAAACTTGCAGGTCTAACAGGCCTGTTGCACTTAAAAAAAAAAATGACCACAGATATGCTAATAATGGTTCAGATTAGTTTCTATTACACAGAATGGATGACATGAAGTTCCATATAAAGGAAAAAATGTTTATCTTTCTGCTTTAAGTAAAATCTGCTGTTTTCATCCCTTATTTTTTTCCCTTTTAGTTATTAAGGCCCAAGGAGATAACATATTATGTAGCTAGTCAAAGCAGCAGGACAGATACTAAAAGAACTTCTTAGTGCCCTAAATATTACTCTAGATGGATGTGGGTTATATGAAACACTAGGACTGTGAATACTTCTTCAAAGGGGGCTATGCTGACTACAACCTCAGAGTACTCTTAAATGCATTAACAGTTCTGAGGTTAGATAAGACCAAACCAAACCTGTTTAACCTTGTCTAATTCAGAATTTTTCTTTTCCAGTCAGCCTAAATACATCGCCTCCTTTTTCGTGTAATTCATAATGCCGGTCAACTTGGGGACATGAAATCCTGTTTTGCACCTTTTTTTTTTTTTTTTTTTTTTTACTCCCTTCCTAGCATGATTAATATATCATAAAAACTCAACAAGAAAGTTTCAGGATCAATACATGTTAAAATGTATGCTGTACGCCGGGCGTGGTGGCGCACGCTTGTAATCCCCGCGCTTGGGAGACAGAGACAGGAGGATCGCGCAGGTTCGAAGCCAGCAGCGCGCGCTGGCTTAGGAGACCCTGTTTCCAAATAAAAATATAAATAGGTCTGGGAGTGGAGCCCAGAGGTAGAAGGGCTTCCAGAAACCCCAGTACCACCAAAAAAAAAAAAAAAAAAATGTATGCTGTACTCTTAGAGGTTATGTAGTTTGTGTTATTTATTTATTTATTTATTTATTTATTTATTTATTTATTTATTTATTTATTTATTGGTATGCAACATCTCCATGTTCTACAAAGGTTCCCAAACTTATTTGGCTTACTACCACCTTTTCAGGAAAGAAAATATTCTGTCTCGCCACTGGATATCTATGGAGAGATGCGGTGACAAATTTGCTTTCCTTTATATGCCTTGGTACCACCTGCTTTGGGAACCTATGTAAGAACTGGATTCACATTTGTAGGAAGAGAGCTCACTTCTTGCTCCTTCAACTACGTAATCTTAGGCAAACATACGTTGAGTGTAAATAAAGCATCTTGATGAAAGGAGAGAAATCTAATAAGCAAGTACATTTTAACAAACACAAGTTGGAATGCACATTAAAAAGGAATTGCTTTATTGTCCTTGTCTCTGTGCAGAATCTTTCTACCATGACCCAGTAGGATTCAGTTCCTGGATGTTTATCAGTATTGAGCATTTAATATAAATCTTTCTCCACTGGTAGATCGGCATGTAAAAGGGGTAAGTTCTTGAAAACACTCTGATGTTGAGAAAATCTGGGACATGAAAAGCAGAGAGATGGTACCAAATTATATGGGAACTCTTGCAGAATGAATCTCTTAGACACAGGAGTTTGGTGCAGTCGTTTTGGTCATTGTAAATGAAAAGATGGTCCAGGATATGACCAGAGTGATCACAGTAGGGTATTGCCCCACAAAAAGACATATAAATAAATTGTGCTATGAATACTTTACAGTGCTGTACAATTTATATAGCATTTATGAGTTTTTTATTGATATTAAAATAAATGATTGGAAATAATTTTAAGTTACTACATGTAGTAATAGACTGCTACGATGATGGCTATAACAGTCCCGAGCATCTGTAAAGTGGACTGCCTAATATTATATATGCATATCTCCATGACATGTTATAACACATGATAAATTATTAGGGAGAAAGCATTACAAAAAAAAAATCAGTTGTATATAAAGGCTCCCTGACTTTTCTAAAGTGCTGGTAACTCTTGCCTCGAGGGAAACTCATTTTCTTCCTCTTTGGCTAGTAATTTTTGAAAGGCATCAATTATAAATCCAAAGTTTGGTCAGGAAATTGTGACTGACCACACATAAAAAAAGGAAAATGCAAAGTAAAAAAATACAACTTTTTCTGCTGGCATAAGTTAGCTGCATACCGTTCATGAGTCAATATGATTTGGGTTGGTTGAATTTCTATCATTCACAAAGAATAACTGCATTGTCCTTTGAGTCAATGTTTGGCTATACCAAAGAGCTGAAGCCACAGGTATGTCTGTGAGATAATCGGGGCCAAATGACAGCAAGGACAGATATGCTGTTATTTGTAAAACACTTAGGTAACATAACTAGTTACATTTTACTCTTCTTGCTCTCATATTCCTCCTTCTTGGCTTGCGGACTTGTTCCATTCATTGGCAAACTTGCAGCATCTTCCTTGATTGAAGCTGAATCTGGAGCAACAGTTCTTTTGGTAAATGCTGGCAAGGCTAGAGGAAAGACAAACCCGCATGGATATAAAACCAGGGCTAAAACACTAATCATGCAGAAGGAAGTTAATTAATCATGGCATTCAATCTAGTTTTCTTTAATTAAATTTTACGTACGCTAACAGACCTTCAAGGTAACCAGTTATATTTTCAAAAACATATATTCACAAAATGTAAAAAAATTTGTTGTTTTTTCATTCCAGAGTATCTTTGTCAGAATGATTTAAACACACAAACACACACACACACACACACACACACACACACACACACACACAGGATTCAAGAGGGAGGAATCTTAAGAGTTTCCTTTTTTATGGAGTCTGTTACATCCTCTAGTCTACTAAGAGTAGATCTGGAATCTAGGGTTACTAGTCTTCCAGTATCACTTACCTCTCTTCTGAGCTCTAGATGCCTATATCCAATTGTCCTTATACAAATCTTTCCTTCTAATTTCTACTTTCAGATGCCTGTTCACTCTTACTTTGTCTCTACCTTAGAAAATAGTAAATTCGTCTACCCAGGTTTTGAAACATCTTGTCTTCATTTGTCCTGCCCTATCATCTATCTATCTATCCATCCGTCCAATTTAAGAGTACTTTCTTTTTTATGTTTTTCGGTACTAGGGATTGAACCCAAGGGCATTCTACCTCTGAGCTACACTCCAGCCCTATATTTTTTTTTATTATTCTTTATTTTGAAATAAGGTCTAAGTTTTGGAGTACCTAAGTAGCGGAGGCTGGCTTCAACCCTTTGATCTTCCTGACTCAGCCTCCCGAGTACTGGGATTACAACTGTTACCACCATACCTGGTTTAAGAGTATTTTCTAAAGATTTCACTTTCCAAATTCACCCATGTCCTTCTGTTTCACATCATCTTCATTAATATCTCCCCAGAACAGGCTCCCATTTCCTCTCTTCCTCTTTTGATCTCACTCCTTGACTATTCTTTCTCCACAACCCAATCAGAACCATCTTTCTATAAGTAAGCCACATAATGTGATTCCCCTGCATATTTGCTTACTTGCCTGCTACCTGTATCTCCAAGAAATGAGTTGGTCCTATATGTCTTGTTCATTACTGTCTCTGCAACACCCAACACAGAGCCTTGTGCATAACCTCTCAATAAATACTGGCTGAACAAATGAATAGACTAAAAGGATTTTTAAGAGTAGTCAATTGGAAGTTTTCGAGCTGCTTTCTAGAGAAAACCTAGAAAGTACCTTGTCAAATCACTATAAACAGAACTCAATTATTTAAAAATATCTGCCACTTAATTGGTCAGCAAAAAATAGCTGAAATATAGTCACATAAAATGAACCTATAAAATGAAAGAGACAAATTGTATTTTCATGGAATAAACAATCCTTTAATGGACAAGAAATAATTTCCTTACCTTATCAATACCTCCAACATTCTTACTACCATGAATCATTGGCATTTTATACCATAAGTCTGAAGAGAGATTACTTAAGAAGTGTCCATTCATGGTTAGTCAGGTGGACCTTGAACTATAATACAGAAGTAAAAATAGTATGCTATTCTTGCTGTGGATAAATTATTTTTCATTCAAGGGACTTAGATTTCCACTAACAGAATGTCAAAACACAAATTGAGAATGGCAACTTTTTATAGCAATATAAACTGAGATAAGGAAGTGAAATAGTTTTTTTAAAGCACCATTCATTTTTTTTCTTTTTAAGAATACCAAGTTAAAATAAAATGTCTGATTCACTAACTCCTATAATAATTTGTTTTTTTTTGTGTGTGTGTGGTAATGGAGATTGAACCCAAGGGTGTCCTACCTCTAAGCTCTATCCCCAGGTCTTTTACACTTTTTGGTTTGAAACAGGGTCTAAGTTGCTGAGGGCCTCACTAACTTGTTGAGGCTCACCTCAAACCTATGATCTTCCTGTCTCAGCCTCCCAAGTACTGGGATTGTAGCCCTTTACCACCAGACCTGGCTGCCTATAGTCATTCTTAGATTTGTCACATAAAAAAAAATCACAGTTCCTTCTTTTTTTGGGAGGTTTACTTATTCATCTTAATGAATCATACTTTTTAGAATAGGTTTCGATTTACAGAAAATTTGAAGTCTACATTTACTTTTAAAATGTGGTTCAAAGACACTAATTCAAAAGAAATTTAGCATCTTATTCACAAAGGACTGGAGATGACAAGAATTCATCAGATTGCTACAGACATCACTCAAGTCTAGACAGGTCCCAGCCCAGAGAGCGAAGGCCCTGGTTTGAAGCTGTATTCTTTTAGTCTAAAAGGAGCTATACAGGGAGACTAGTGGTCAGTCACTACTTATAAAAAGTAAAATGACAGTTTCAAAAGCTGACATTATGAGTCTCTCTTACTAAGCCCCCACTGTGTACCGGCTCAAGGTAATGGAATCCAAGTCTTCTAAAAGAGTATCCTGACTCACGGCCATAACTTCTAGCCAGCCAGGATAAATTTGGTAGTGATCATGGCTTTAAATAATGGATTTCTGTGTTCCTATTTCCAATGGTAATATAAACTTACAATTTATATATTTCTTCCCTTCTTCCTGGCAGAAGGAATCTACCTTTTCATGAATTGACCTGAACTACACAAAGCTGACATAAATTACTTCTTAAAACAAACTTTCATTAATGCTGGATCATTCCGGAGACCACAAATTATGCAGTATTTTCCCATTTCCTTTGTTTTTTCCATGGTCAGTGACTCTACGCTTGAATTTGGTCACAGTTTGACAGGGCACCTAAGTCAGCAGAATGAATGCCTCAGCGTCTACAGCAGACACAAGGGCCTTGTCCAGAACAAATTTCAACCGGAGTAAGAAGCCATTTGTTCTGTGAGTCCAGAAACTTATGTCTCCCCATGGATCTATGGCCACCTACTTGCCAACGCTCTATACAGGTCAAAATGGCTAGAAACTCCAAAGCCCAGCTTTCACACACCATGTGTCCACCAAAAAACTGGAAATTTTGTGGAAAGGTCCCACAAAAAACTGGTGTTTTCTTAGTAGCGCTCGTCTTCATAAGATTCATTTTTCAGCCAAAGTGTATATACATACCTCAAGCTTTACCCAAGGGTGACCAGAGTAACAGAAGTCTCTCATCCAATCCCTGCTAATCCTACAATTCTACTTCCCAGAGACAACCACAATCAACTCTTTTAGATTTATTTTCATATTGGCCCTATTTTTGTAAAAAAAAATTAAAAGGCTTCTATTGCTATTTTCTGGTTTATCATTTTTAGACATATCCATATCCAGCCACTTCTCATCCATCCTCCCAATACAGCTACATCTAAACTTTTAATTATGTCAATACTGTTTATATTTTTTCTAAGTATGTAAGTAAATATGGCTCACACAAACCTAGTAGGTCTACTGTGACAATATTTCTTTTCTTGTTCATTTTTCTCTCTGGGCTTATTAATCGACCCATGTTTTAACTTTATTTTTTATTTGCTTTTTCTCTGTGACTCTTTCATTGTTTCTAATAGCTCAATTAGGTCTTCCAGATGTCTTCTGTAGGTTTTTTCCACTAAAATGCTAGACTATATTAGATAAACCGTCAGCTCTTAATTTCCTAAAGATTATCTCAATGGAATTTCTCCCTTTTTTTTTTTTTTTTTTTGCTTGCGTATAGGAGAATTTAAGAATGTGAGTGTCCAGATTAAAGGTCTCATCCAAAACATAGGTATAAGAGTGAATAAAATAAAATCACACTGAGACATATCATCACAAACTCACTGGGATAAAAAAAAATAAAGTACTCTGGGGGCCAGGAGTGGGGAAGGAGTGGTAAGAAAAGGAGGATGATGGAGATGGTCACTTCAAAGAATGGCAATGATATACATATAATTTCTTCAGTAGAAATGATGGGTTTTGGAAGATAATTGTTCAAAGTCCTCAGAAGGAAAATTATTTCAATTAGAATTTTATAGCCAGCCAGTATCAATCAGACAGTATCTATCATAGATAATAGAAGAAGTCTATTTACAGAAATATAAAGACTGAAGGAAGACACTGACCTCCTTTATTTTGATGTGCAAAACAAAGAAATGGGTAAAGCAATAAAGAAGATCTGAGAAACATGGGCATCAACATAGGAAGAGGGTGAGGAAAAAAAAATCTCAGGATGGCAACAGGTACTTAGCAAGTGAGCCCTTGAACCTGGCCACTTTTGGCCTTCTGGATTTTCTTTGTTCTCTCATCCCAACACTTGCCTTGATCACATATTATCCCCCTTTAATTGATTTCCTAAAAATCTCATCTTTTCTATTATTCTGTTTTTTCCTTAGCTTCCTTTGTGACTCTTTTTTTTTTTTAATTTATTTTTTATTGGTGCAATGTATTTATACATCATAGTGGTATAAAGAAAATACTTTTGTAGACATACATGCACATCTCGCCCAGTTAGCCCCTACCACGATCCCCACCCCATTCCCTCCCCATCCCTCCTTCCCACGCTTGGCTTACTGGTTGACATCTAGTATTATAACAATTTATACAATATTAACATTGATAATCTCACATAACAGTTTCATTTGTCTGGTACCAAACTTTTGATGACTTAAAGATAACATTTCAATATTTCTTTTTGCTTTCTTTCTTACCAGAGAATATTTTTTCTTTTTTTTTTTTTTAGGTGAAACTATCATACATTTATTTATTTATTTTTCAGAAAAAATCTATCCTGATATGGAATATGGACTCTAGATACCCAAAACAGTCTCAAAGGAGAACAAAGCTAGAAGATGTATGTTTTCTGATTTCAAACCATATAAAGCTACAATAATTGAAACAGTGTAGTACTGTTCTAAAGGCAGATATATAAACCATTGGAGCTAAATAAAAGCCTAGAGATAAATTCTTCCATACATTGTCAAGTTATTTTTGACAAGGTTTCCATGAACTTTTGGTGGAGGAAATACTAGTCTTTTAACTAAATATTGTTGAAAAATAATAATAAATGAAAAAGAATAAAATTGGACCCTTATCTAACACATATACAAATATTAACTCAAAATAGATAAAAGACCTAAATATAAATCTTAATACTATAAGCTTTTAGAAGAAAATCTGGGTCATAAAACCTCACAACATTGAAATTGGAAGTGATTTCTTGGATATGATTTCAATGGCACAGGCAACAAAAGAGTAAATAAACTCCCTAAAAAATAAAAAAAAAATATTGTATATCCAAAGACAATGTAAACAGAGTTAAAAGTTACTGATCCTCTTCCAAGAGTTCCTCCTATGACCCATTTCTCCCTAACTCTCACATATTAGGGAAAGCATCTGATTTCTTATTTTTTGTGCCTGACTAATCTCACTTAGCATAATGTCCTCCAGTTCCATCCATTTCCCTGAAAATGATGTAATTGAGTTTTTTTTGATGGCTGAGTAAAATTCCATTGTGTACATATCCCACAGTTTTGTAATCCATTCATCTGTTGATGGACATCTTGGCTGGTTCCATAGTTTGGCTATGGTGAATTGTGCAGCTATGAACATAGATACACATGCATTAGTTTGGTAGTTTGGTTTCTTTTCTTTTGGGTAGATACCCAACAGTGGTATTGCTGGATCAAATGGAAGATTTGTTCCCATTCTTCTGAGGATTCTCCATACTGTTTTCCAAAGTGGTTGCACTAATTTGCAATCCCACCAACAATGTCTTAGAGTTCCCACTTCTCCACATCCTCGCCAGCATCTGTTGTTGTTTGTGTTTTGAATGATGGTCATTCTAGTTGGAGTTAGGTGATATCTCAGGGTGGTTTTGATTTGCATCTCTCTGATTGCCAGTGATGTTGAGCATTTTTTCATGCATTTATTGGCCATTTGAATTTCTTCTTTTGTGAAGTGTCTATTTAGTTCATTTGCCCATTTTGTTATTGGATGCTTTGTTTTCTTAGTGTTGAGTTTCTTGAGTTCTCTGTATATTCTAGATATTAGTCCTCTATCAGTGGTGTAGGTGGCAAAAATCTTCTCCCATTCTGTTGGCTCTCGATTGAGGTTCTTGATAGTTTCCTTTGCTGAACAGAAGCTCTTCAGTTTCATGCAATCCCATGTATTGATTCTCCTTTTAATTTGTTGTGCCTTTGGGGTCTTGTTGAGGAAATGTTTGTCTGTGCCTATGTGTTGTAGTGTTGGACCTATGCCCTCTTCAAGGAGCTTCAAGGTCTCTGGTTTAATTTCCAAGTCTTTGATCCATCGTGAGTTGACTTTTGTACAGGGTGAAAAAGTGGGATTAACATCCAATTTTCTGCATATGGTTAACCAGTTTTGCCAACACCATTTGTTGAAGAGGCTATCTTTTTTCCAGTGTATGTTTTTGGCCCCTTTGTCAAAAATCAATTGGCTGAAAGTGTGTGGACTTGTTTCTGGGTCTTCTATTCTGCTCCATTGGTCTATATATCTGTTCTTTTGCCAGTACCATGCTGTTTTTATTACAATGGCTTTGTAGTATAGTTTAAAGTCAGGTATTGTGATTCCTCCTGCGTGGTTTTTGTTGCTGAGAACTACCTTGGCTATTCTGGGCTTTTTGTTATTCCAGATAAATTTAAGGACTGATTTTTCTATGTCTGTGAGGAATGATCTTGGTAGTTTAATGGGCATTGCATTAAATCTGTAGATCACTTTTGGGAGGATGGCCATTTTAATGATATTAATTCTGCCAATCCATGAACATGGAAGGTCTTTCCATCTTCTAAGATCTTCTTCGATTTCTTTTTTCAGTGTTTTATAATTTTCTTTGTAGAGATCTTTTACTTCCTTGGTCAGGTTTATTCCTAGGTATTTTATTTTTTTGTGGGAGATCCTGAGTGGAAGTGTTTTCTGAATTTCTTTTTCATTGGATTTATGGTTGGTGTACAGGAAAGCTTCTGACTTTTTAAGATTGATTTTGTATCCAGATACCTTGCTGAATTTGTTGATCAGTTCTATAAGCCTTTTGGTTGAGTTTGTTGGGTTTTCTAAATATAGTATCATGTCATCTGCAAATAGTGAAAGCTTAAGTTCTTCTTTTCCTATTTGTACTCCTTTGATTTCCTTTTCTTGCCTTATTGCTCTGGCTAGAGTCTCTAGTACTATATTGAAGAGAAGTGGTGATAGTGGACATCCTTGTCTCGTTCCAGTTTTTAGGGGAAATTCTTGAAGTTTTTCCCCATTTAATATGATGTTGGCAGTGGGCTTATTGTAGATTGCCTTAATAATGTTGAGATATGTTCCTTCTATTCCAATTCTCTGCAGTGTTTTTATCATAAATGGATGTTGAATTTTATCAAATGCTTTTTCAGCATCTATTGAGATGATCATGTGGTTTTTGTCTTTGATTCTGTTTATATGATGAATTACATGGATTGTTTTTCGTATATTGAACCAGCCTTGCATCCCTGGGATGAACCCTACCTGGTCATGGTGAATGATTTTCTTGATGTGGTTTTGAATGCGTGTTGCTAGTATTTTGTTTAATAGTTTTGCATCCAAGTTCATCAGAGATATAGGCCTGTAGTTTTCCTTCCTTGAACTGTCTTTATTCGGTTTGGGTATTAGTGTGATGTTGGCTTCATAGAATGTATTTGGGAGAGTCCCGGTTTTTTCTATTTCCCGAAATAGTTTGAGTAGTATTGGGATTAGTTCTCCTATAAAGGTTTTATAGAATTCACTTGGGAAACCATCTGGTCCTGGGCTTTTCTTTGATGGTAAGCTCTTTATTGCTATTTCAATCTCTTTGATTGTTATTGGTTGGTTTAAGTGTTCTATATCTTCTTGACTCAGTTTAGGAAGGTTGTATTTATCTAGGAAGTTGTCGATTTCCTCCAGATTTTCCATTTTGTTGGAGTATAGTTTTTCAAAGTAGTTTCTGATAATCCTCTGGATTTCTACGCTGTCAGTAGTAATGTCTCCTTTTTCATCCCTTATCTTCATAATTTGGGTTGATTCTCTCTTTTTTTTAGTTAGGTTGGCTAGTGGTTTATCAATCTTGTTAATTTTTTCAAGAAACCAGCTTTTGGTTTTGTTGATTTTCTGTATTGTTTTTTTATTCTCTATTTCATTAATTTCTGCTCTAATTTTAATAATTTCCCGTCTTCTGCTGGCTTTGGGGTTCAATTGTTCCTGCTTTTCAAGGGCTTTGAGGTGTGTCATAAGGCTATTTATTTGAAGATTTTCTGTTTTTCTTATGTGAGCACTCAGTGCTATAAATTTTCCTCTTAATACTGCCTTCAAAGTGTCCCAGAGGTTTTGATATGTTGTTTCTTTATTTTCATTTGTTTCTAGAAATTTCTTGATTTCACCTCTTACATCTTCTATGACCCATTCTTCATTCAGAAGTGTGGTGTTCAGTCTCCACATGTTTATGTTGTTTCTCTGGGTCTTCTTATAGTTGATTTCTAGTTTCATTCCATTATGGTCTGAAATGACACAGGGAAGTATGTAACATTTTTTAAATTTGCTAGTGCTCATTTTGTGTCCCAGGATGTGATCTATTTTGGAGAAGGTTCCATGAGCAGCTGAGAAAAATGTAAACTCTGCTGTAGTTGGGTGAAATATTCTATATGTGTCCAAGAGGTCCATTTGGTTAATGGTGTTCTTTAGTTCTGAGACATCTTTACTGACCCTTTGTCTGGAAGATCGGTCTAGTATTGTGAGTGGTGTGTTGAAGTCTCCCAGTATTATTGTGTTGGGATTTATGTGTGGCTTCATGTCACAAAGAGTTTGATTTATGAAAGTAGCTGCCCCTATGTTTGGGGCATAGATGTTGATTATTGTTATTTCCTCTTGCTGGACTATTCCTTTTACCAGTAAAATGTGACCTTCTTTGTCTCTTCTAATAAGTTTGGGTTTGAAGTCTAACTTGTCTGATATCATAGTTGCTACTCCTGCTTGTCTTTGAGTACCATTAGCATGGATTACCTTGCTCCAGCCCTTTACCTTGAGTTTGTTCCTATCTTTACTTGTGAGGTGTGTTTCTTGTAAGCAGCAGATGGATGGATTCTGGCTTTTAATCCATTTTGCCACTTTATGTCTTTTTATTGGGGAGTTGAGGCCGTTTACATTCAGTGTGATTATAGAGAGATAATTTTTAATTCCCAACATGTTAAGATCTTATTTCTGTTTGAGATACTGTTTATTCTTCTTTGCTTAGTTGTCTGCTGGATGGGAATTCTTGTTTCTTTGGTTCTGGCGTGAATTACCCATTTCCTCTTTGCAGTTAATCTCCTTGAGTATTTTCTCTAGCGCTGGTTTTGAAGACATAAATTCCTTCAGTTGCTGTTTGTCATGGAAGCTTCTTATTTCCCCATCTAATTTGATGGATAGTTTTGCTGGGTAGGAAATTTTTGGCTGGAAGTTGTTTTCTTTCAGAGTTTGGAATATGTTACTCCAAGCCCTTCTGGCTTTCATAACTTGGTTTGGGAAGTCTGGAGTGATTCTAATTGGTTTGCCTCTGTATGTCACATGGCCTTTTGTTTTTGTTGCCTTTAAGATTCTCTCCTTGGCTTCCACATTAGTCATTTTGACAATTATGTGGCGTGGGGATCCTCTTCTCTGATCCTGTCTAAAGGGAGTTCTATAAGTTTCCTGGACCTGTGTATCGACCTCTTGCTCTATGTTTGGAAAATTTTCTGCTATTACTTCCCTGAAGAGATTGTTGATCCCTTTGGTTTCACCTTCTTTTCCCTCCTCTATTCCAATTATTCTTAGGTTAGCTCTCTTGAAATGGGCCCATATTTCTTCAATGTCAGATTCCTGCTGTCGGGTTTTTTTTTCTAAATTAGAAACTATGCGTTCATTTTTAGAATGATCATCTTCAAGAAGCGAGATTCTATTCTCCATGTGGTCTAATCTGTTGTTTATACTTTGAATTGAGGCCTTTACTTCATTAATTGCATCCTTTATCTCTTTTTGACTCTCTCTAAATTCTTTTTGAAAGTCCTCTATTATTTCTAAAGTTATTTTCCTAATTTGATCTTCTAGAGATCTTTGGGTTTCTGTGTTATCAGATTCTGATGTTGTGGTGTTGTTGGCATTCACTGCTCCATTGTTATTTCTCTTTCCCATGATTTTGGAAGTTTGTGCCTTCTCTGGGTTCTTCCCTGAGTCACTACAAGTTCACTTAAGATGCTCTGGATCTCTAGTCTATGGTATCTCAGTCACCACTACTCCTTTACTGTGTTGTATCACAAAGTCTCAGACCCAGGGAGTCAATCAAGGCTGCTTAGACCGTGGGGGGTGCCAAGTTGGGCGTTCTCCAGTGGGGAGTTGTGACTATGGTATGATATCTCTGCCACTGCCACTCCCCCACTGGGCTGCACTGCTAAAATCTCCGACCCAGGGAGACTATCTGCGCAAGTCCCTGGGAGTGCAGTACTGGGATTTCTCCCCTATGGGCCGCAATTTGACTCACGGTTGTTGAGTACGCTGATGGAGCTGTAGTGAACTCGGTGGATTCGCTGCTGCCGCCACTGGCAATATGGCACCACTGCCACACCCTCGGCCGTGATGCGGCGTATTTCTTCTCTGGTTTTGATCTCTGCTCTGAGTCCTTGCCAGTTGTGCTGCGCCCAGCCCTTGGGAGCTTTAGATGTTCCCTGCACCAACAAAACTGCTGACTGCCGCCCGGCTGTTCAGCACCTGCTCACCTCGGCTCGCTGTCCACCCCTCCTCTCCTCAGGCGACTGGTGGCTGGTTGAGTGGGTTGGTCTAGGGCTGTCCGGTGAACTCGCCGCTGCCGCCAGCAGTAAGACGCTGCTTCTGCATCCTAGGCCGCGAGGCCAGAGTACCTCCTCTCTGGATTTGAGCTCTGTTTTGAGTCTCCCTCCTCTCTGGAGCCTGGTGTTGCTAGGGGAGATGTAGGCCGCGCCGCTCCGGCCGCTCTGCGCCGCGGCTCTGGCTGCTCCGCACCACGGTTCTGGCCGCTCCGGCTGCTCCGGCCGCTCTGCACCGCGGCTCTGGCTGCTCTGCACCGTGGGTCTGGCCACTCCGGCCGCTCCGGCCGTTCCGCGACGCGGCTCTGGCTGCTCCGGCTGTTCTGGCCGCTCTGCTCCGGCTGCTCTGGCAGCTCCGCTCAGCTGTTCTGGGCACTCTGCTCCGGCTGCTCCGGCCGCTCCACTCCGCGGCTCCGGCCACTTCGCGCCGCCGCTCCAGCCAATCCGCGCTGCAGCTCTGACTGCTCCGGCTGTTCTGGCCGCTCCGCTCGGCTGCTCTGGCCGCTCTGCTCAGCTGCTCGGAACCGCGACTCCAGCTGCTCTGTACCGCGGGTCTGGCCACTCTGGCCGCTCCGGCCGTTCCGCACCGCGGCTCTGGCTGCTCCGGCTGCTCAGGCCGCTCCGCTCCCTTTGTGACTCTTTTTGACTTTGTTTCCACATTCCTAGTATTTCTTTGTTTTCATGACAAGCATATGTTAAAAATTTGAGACCTCTTAACCATGTGTTCCTTTTTCATAGTATCTTGCTTTTATTTTTAGTGAATCTAATACATTGTTCTTCAAGGGTATCTCCTATGATTCTACATTATTTATTTACTGTAGGTTCCATTTTTCTCTTTTTTGGGTTTTTGACATTCCTTTTCAATTTGGAAGACTTACAGGGAGATTAAAGAGGAATGAGAGGGTAATTTCTATAAATAAGCTAAATTTGTGTGTGGTAAAAAAGTGGAGACATATTCAGGGTGATCTTATTTTTTCCTACACCTAATATATCACATTATAAGAACAGAAACTTTAGAGTTTATAAGAAAAGCAAAAAATATTATTTCTAGAAATACATTTAATTTAATCAATAATAACTACTAATAAGGTAGCTATGATTAAAATTTGAAAAGTATTTTTAAAAATGTGCTAATAGAAATAGGAAGAAAATCATCAAACCAGCTTGTCAACAGGAAGAGTATAACACGAAACTGAATTAATCAGTAAATTTTTTATTAACCTAAGTTTTTCAGAGTTTACAATATGAATTGTAATAAATATTTTCTCATTAAAATTATGATCTTAGCAGTATTTTTTCTTATTCTTATTTAACTTGTTTTCCTTTTCAGCTAGTATATTTACATAGACCTATAGCTGCCTGTAAAGACTATCTCCTAATTAGAGAAATGGACAAAGCTGGTAAGAAAATGCTAGAGCAGAAAGATGAATGCAGTTTCTTTCACTGCCTATACGATGCACTATAGTTCTGCAGATCCTGATGTTGGAGTGACTTTCTGGGGAGCCTTATGAAAGTCACTGGGGCCAAATGGAGCAGCAGTAGAACAGTGGTCTCCAAGCTCATCATTCAGGCCTGGGTGCTGCTTGACTGTCTTAATGGGTGGGAATCTCTAAAGTATTGAGGGTGCTTACTCCTACCCTGTTTTTTCATGTTTACTTGTATTAAAAAGACCTTTGGAGAATTTTCCATTGCTCAATAGGAAAGATAAAAACTTTGGCCTATCAGATCCTGAGGTGTTATATCCAACTTGAGATGTTATCCATACTAAAATAGTAGCTGCCAGATGAGAATAGCAGAGGGTGCATGTATATACAAGATCAGTTGGTAAAATGATTAGGACAGGAAAGAGAAAATGCCTAGCTTTCCAAATAAAATAATCAGGACATAATGAAAAGCAACCATTTATTAGAAACTGATAAATATTTATTCAACGAATCCATGAATATAAATCAGCAACAATGAGAATTATCACCTTTGGATTTGACCTACTTCCCTGTGACTTATTTTGGTGTATTATTTTCTAGCAATCTACTTATTTGAGATGACAAAATTATCTCATTTAATGCATGACCCTGCAGGCCATGACAAACTGAAAAATTAAATTATGTAAATAAGAATCTATTAAATAATATTTAGATACTAACAGTTTAGATAAAAGCAGACTTAAAAACACATATTCATTCATCTAATCATAACTGAATATTAATTG
This sequence comes from Muscardinus avellanarius, assembly GCF_963383645.1. NCBI lineage: Eukaryota > Metazoa > Chordata > Mammalia > Rodentia > Gliridae > Muscardinus > Muscardinus avellanarius. The sequence goes on from NC_137798.1 coordinate 84,843,227, forward strand.
TGCTTCCACCACGCACCAGGTATCATGCAGGGTGCTATGGAAACAGGGTGGATAGCACAGGCATCAGTCCTGTCTTTACCGAATTCATTTGTTGGTAGAGGAAAGACTCGGTAAACAAAAAGTTAAGAACTATATATTTATTATTCTGAGAAAGATTTTAAAGGAAAATTATAGAATGTGGTGGGTGTTTATCACAGAAACCACCTTTACAATTGTAAGCTCTTCCGGCTATTTTTTTTTGTGTGTGTGTGGCCCTGTGGGGTTCTGATGTAGTCTCTAAAGACACAGCATCTAAGCTGAAAGTTGACGCACAGACAGAGCAGAGAACAGGAGAGAGGGGGCAGCATCACGGGAGACAGCATCCTGGGCCAAGAGACTTGTTGACATTTTATCAACATTGAGAGCATTTGCAAGTAAAATCTAGTAGATAACAGTATTAGTATTATAACTTTGTACAAGGATAGATATTAGATCTTATACTTTTTATCTAAATTTTATTATAAATAACTTCTTTTACTCACTGGTCCATAGTGATTGGCAATCTCCAAAGAAAAGATTTATTTAATATTTTACCATGAGTGATTTAAGTTTTTCTGAGAAGTATAAAGTCTAACAAGAGATTTCACACACTTTTAGCAAACTGGGTAATATTTATAAGTGTACATAAGGATGACTCATAATGAAAATTTTCTCAAACTTATAATATGAATATTAATATCATGTACTAGTCTTAAACTTTAATTTTCCAATGAGTTGCATTTTCTTAAATCCAATTTAAGAACTGGTACAGAACTTTATTACTTACAGTTCAAGTGTGAAAATTGTGGACTAGACAGGAAGCGATGGTGGTCCTGCCAAGAGGATGAGTGGTCTAAACCAGGATCGTGGGAACCTTGGGTAAAGGCTCTGTCATCCTAAGAAAGAAAAGAAAGGACGGCACTTCAGGGCAATTAGTACAGAATGGAAGAACCTACATTAATTTAAATGTACCCAAACTGAAAATGAATCTGAACTTTCATGCCACATTATACGTGAACAGTTAAATATATCTGCAGTACTTGGAAAAAAATATGTTCACATTTAAGAAAATACGTAGAAAAAGGACAGAAATTATTCACTGCCGTGGCAGCATGACATATTTCTTTCCAGTCTTTTTTCCTCTCTGAATAGGATTTATAAACACAGTTATAAAACCTTGTGTTATTTACACTTACTCTATAAACATTTTGGAAGTCATTATATTATCCTAACCTTCAGCTTAATGGTTACTCACATTCTATCTTGTGGATCTGCTATGCTTTATGCAACCATTATTTATTTTATTTGGTATTTAGGTGAGTGCCAATGTTTTACTCCTATAAATAACATTGTGAGAAATATCTTTAAATATACAACCTTTTCCATATTTAGGTCTATTCCTTATGAGAAATTCTTAGGTGGAAATACTAAATCAATAAAAAACAATTTGATGTCCTTAAATACATTTAGCTCGACTGCCTTCCATAGCGATTATATCATGTCTTACCCACTGATGAAAGCTTAATGCATAAACAAAACTGAGCCCACCAAAGGCCTCTCACCACGTGTTGTATGAATGCTCCCCTCTCCCCAAATCTTAGCTGTAAATGAGGATTACAACTTTAAATACCTTCACTAATTAAGGAGATTTAAAATAGGTGGCTTAAGATACTATAGTTAATTTCTCACAAATGTTTTCTTGTTATTTGTTATTTTTTCTTTCATTCATTCATTTAACAATAACTTCCTGTGCACCCACTCTGTGCTGGGCAAAGAACAGACAAGACATTGGGCGTATAATCAGGAAAACTTCAGGCATGCAGGGGAGAAAAGCATTAAACAAATAAACCACAAAATCATTAAGCCATGTTCTTAAGTGGTATGAGAACAGTGAATAACAGGAAGAAGTGAATTTAGATTGGTGTTCCAAAAGACCTCCCCTCAGAAGTGATTCTTACCTCTGACCTATACCCCGAGCCTTTTTGTTTTTAAAACAGGGTCTCCCCAAGTTGCTAAGGGTCTTGCTAAGTTACTGAGGCTGGCCTTGAACCTTATCTCAGCCTCCGAGTACTGGCATTACAGGTGTGTACCACCACGGTTGGCTGGGATGTGATTTATAAGGCAGTATGTGACTGCTGTGAGTGGACCGGAGGAAATCTTTATGGGTGGGGATGGGAAAAAGGAAGGGGTGTGGTTAGCAAGGAATGATGCAGCAGACTCCTCTAAGTATCCAGGTGAGAGAGGCTGGTATGTTGGAGAAACTGAAGAAAGGCCTCATGGCTTTGGAACACTGAGCCAGGTTGAAGATTTTTTTTTTCTATAAAGATAATCAGAAGGCAATCAAGGAGTATAAGAGGAATGAAGACAAGCTCTGATGTATATGTTTCAAAGGTTATTTTGGCCTCTGTGTGGGGATCATACTGGAGCAGCGTGATGCTGAAGTGGGTACACCAGTTAAAAGACTGAGACGAGGACAGCAGAGGGGTCTGGGCTCAAGAATGTTGCTGAAGGTTCCACATGAAACAGCTATAGGTTGAGAGATCTACAAAGATTCTCAAGACATGGCTTGAGAATAGTAAATAGTAAATAGTAAAAATAGTAAAGCCTTGTGGGACATGACTATCTGACAAATTAGCTGTCATTCTCTGTGGCAACTTTATATATTTTTTGTCATATATATTGCATGTAAAAGGTTAAAAGGTTAAAAAACTACACACACACACACACACACACACACACACACACACACACACACATATATATATATATATATATATTTTTTTTTTTTTTTTTTTTTTTGGTGGTATTGGGGTAGAACCCAGAGGCTTTCTACCTCCGGGATACTCCCAGACCTACTTTTTATATTTTATTTGGAAATAGCATCTCACTAAGTTGCTGAGCCTCACTAAATAGCTGAGGCTGGCTTAGAACCTGTGTGATCCTCCTGTTTCCCAAGCACGGGGATTACAAGCATGTGTCACCATGCCCGGCCTGAGGTTATATATATATATATATATTAAAAGGCCAATTTATTTGGAGTGAAAGGAATAGTTATAATCCTCAGATGGTTGAAGAACTTAGCCTTAATGTACCAAGAGTTTATTTCTATTTAAAAGAAAAATTTTGAATTTATTTATTTATTTATTTATTTATTTAGTGTGTGTGTGTGTGTGTTTGTGTGTTTTACTGGTGATTGAACCTAGGGAAATTCTACCTCTGAACCATATTCCCAGCCTTTTTTGTTTGTTTTGATCTGAAACAAAGTCTCTCTAGATTGCTAAGTTACTGAGACTAACCTTGAACCTTAGATCCTCCTGTCCCAACCTCCCAAGTACTGGAATTACAAGTATGTGCCACCATGCCTACCTGGCTGATCCTGAGGGTTTTTTGATTTGTTTGTTTGGTGTGTGAGTGTTGCTGAGGATTGAAATCAAGGGCATTCAACCTCTGAGCTTTACTCCTAGCTCTATTTTGTTTTTATTTTTGAAACACGGTCTAACTAGGTGGATGAGAGTCCTGCTACTTGCTAAGGCTCTCCTCAAACCTGTGATCCTCCTGTCTCAGCCTCCCAGTTACTGTGAACCTGGCTGATCCTGAGGGTTTTAACTAAGTGACTGTCTAGTTTTCCTTCATTATGGGGTTTCATTAGAAACAAGCAGTTCATCATTGTAGGATCTCTGGGGCAGGACCGGAGCCACACGTTTCCTCGAGTATATTACAACGCCTAACTTAGAAGGAGCTGACAGAGGGCAACTAAGAGTCAGGCAAGCTCCCTACTTTTGTGGTTCAGATGTGAAATATCCAATGCCTGCGTAGAGTTGGAAAATGCATAGGCGGAAAGAAGGGTTAAGGTCTGAACCAAGGAGCAGAATGTCCACTGAATGAATTGCAGTTTAGATTTGAAACAAAAGAGAAATATGTGAATGAATGGTTTCACAGTAGAAGATAAAGTTTTGATGAATACGAACCAATAAGAGAAAAGGAACAAGAGAAAGTAAACACTTCTTACCCACTGACACCTGAAGTGAGAACAGCAGTGGAAGGACACGGTAGCCAAGTAGATCTGGGCATCTTGCTAGAACAGCTGGTTTACTGATGGCCTCAAATGTGCCTGCTAAGTGGGGTGTGGTGGCGTACACCTGTAATCTCAGTACTTGGGAGGATGAGACAGGAAGATGGCAGGTTTAAGGCCAGGTTCAGCAACTTAGTGGGATGCTGTATCAAAATTAAAAATAAAAAGGTATAGATTGGAGATAGAACACCCCTGAGTCAATCCCCCATACCACACACACACACACACACACACACACACACACACACACACACACACAAAAGGAAGAAAAAGGAAAAAAGGTGCCAACTAGAGGAATGAAGAAGATAACAAACTAATTTGCATAAAACATAGATTACTGTGCTTTCCATTAATTGAAAATGAAATAATTTATATTATTTAATAATAAAAATCACCATCCTGGTAAATGATGGCTCATGGCACTGACATTTCATTCTTAGCAAATTTAGTAAATAAAAGAAAACATTATGGAGAACATAAATAATCCAAAAAATTATAAAAACCTTATTCATCTTACTAAAGGCATGTTTTTCCCAGTTCTTATTTCTACATATCTTCTTATACTGAGACCACTATTTGTTGACAGTTTTTGTCCCCACTATGTCCACAACTTTTGCTGGAATTGAACCTATGCTAAACTATAGCCCCATCTCCTCCCACTGTTTTTAAATAGCATATACAGGAATTTTCTCTATCATTAGCATCATAATTATTTATTTTATTAATCTCTTATTATAAATTTAGGGCTGATTTCATTTATTATAATTAAATTAATTATTTAATAAGTATTGGAACAAAAATCATTGTTCATATTTTATTTTTATTTAGTTAATATAAATTCCTAGAAATAGAATTACTGTGAAACACATTTAATTTTATTTGTTTGTTTATTTTGTGGTACTGGGGGTTGAACCCTGTGGCACTGTACCTCTGAACTACACCCCCAGCCCTATTTTATTTTTGTTTTGAAACAGGGTCTTACTAGGTTGATAAGAGTCTCACTACTTGCTGAGGCTGGCCACAAACCTGCCATCCCTGTCTCAGCCTCCCAAGAACTGGGATTACAAGAGTGTGCCACCACACACCCAGCTCGGGCAACACATTTTAAGGTTGTTTATTTATATTCATTTCATCTAAGTTGTCAAACATTAAGGGTAAATTTGTTTATGATATTGCTTAATTATCCTCTGAGGTCATTCGGAGCTGTAGTAATGTCCCCCTTTCACTCCTGATGTTAGCCATTTCTATATTCTCTTTTCTAATCAGTCTGCCCAGAGGTTTTTAAATTTTATTAATGTTGTCAAAGAACCCAGTTTTATTATTTTTGTGCTATTTAATCTCACTGACTTCTGATATTATCTTTATTTTTACATTGGACTGACCCACCCACTCACCCTTCCTTCCTTCCTTCCTTCCTTCCTTCCTTCCTTCCTTCCTTCCTTCTCTCCTTCCCTTACTCCCTCTCTCCCTTCCTCACTGGGGATTGAAGCCAGGGACATTCTATCTGTAAGTTATATCCCCAGAAATTTATATTTTTGAAACAGGGTATCAATAAATTTTTTCATTGCTGGCCTCAAACCTGTTATCCTTCTATTTCAGCCTACCAGGTACTGGGATTACAAGCAAATGCTACCATGCCAGGCTATTTTCTAATTTCTTATGATGAAAGTTTAGATTATTGATTTTAGACCTTTCTTCTTTTGTCATATATACATTTACTATTACAAATTTCCTTCTGAAAACTTTTAGTTGATCCCATAATTTTTTTAAGTTATGTTTTTATTTTCATATAGTTAAGTATATCTAATTTTCCTTGACCCATCCATCTTTAGATTATTTATAGGTATGACATACGATTTCTAAATATTTGTGAATATTCTATATACCTTTCTGTTATTGATTTCTACTGTCATTCCGTGGTACATAAACAACATATTTTTATAATTTCAATCATATTACATATATTGAAATTTATTTTTCATCCAGAATATAATCTATCTTGGAGAATAATCAATGTGTACTTGAAAAAATATGTGTAATTAGCTGTTGTTGGGGATGGTTCTGTAAATGTCAGTTAGGTATGGTTGTTGATAGTATTTTTTAAGTCTTTTATATCTTTACTGATTTTTTTTGCCTACTGTTTTATCAATTACTGAAAAAGAAATGTTGACATTTCCAACTGTAACTATGGATTTACTCATTTTTTTAAATCAGATTTTGCTTCAAATATTCTGACACTCTGTTAATAGGTGACTGTATATTTAGGACTGATATACTTTTCCTTCACAAGTGGTTGATTGTTTTTCATCATTTAAATGTCACATTTCTTTTTTACATATATATAAAATGAGGAGGCTTGATTATATCTTTGAATTCTAACATTTCACATCTTTGAAAAACTGTCAGAATCACCCATATTACCTTAAAATAGAACCACAAAAATTAAACTGAAAGAATATATTTCATAATCTACAATTCTACATTGGAATTCAGTCTATGGAATTTCTATGTAAGTAAATTTTGGAAGGTGATCATTAATAAGCATTTCTTTTTAATTCTTACCTATTGTTGGTTCAAAAATTTAAGAAATAAAGGATAATTCTCTGCAAATTTATTAATCTCAGCTTTTGCTTCTTACTAATTCTCATATCCTTAGCACAGGGCCTTTTTTTTTTTATTACTGTCTTAGGTCTCAACAAGTTAGTTAGCCAGAATTCTCTGAAAAAAATTCCATGGGATGAAGGGACTTGCGTTTTCTAATATTTTCCCTGGGCTCCTTCCACTTCTCTTTCATAACTCACATTGTAACTGGCTTCTTAAAAGCTATTCCAACTTGACTAAATTTCATTGCTAAACTGATATCTAATGATTAATATTTAATGATGCCGACCAAGTATTTTCTCTTAGGAATACTGTAAGTTCAAAGTTTGGAAGATAAATGATACATTTAATTTTTAAATTTTAATTTATCCAACACTTCCCTGGAGAGAAAGAAAAAACATGTATGCATTTCTGAATCTGTGGCAGAAATGATTTCTGGAATTTGTCTCTCATCAAACAATGCACCATCTCTGCATTTCTGCTCTGAATTCCCAGTATTCAGTTGGTACTCAAGAAAGCTTAGCCTTTTCCTCAGTAAATTTTCTTCCTACATGACAGTTGAATTTTGGCAGCTGGTTTCCTCAAAGCCTGCCCTTCATACTCCATCTGCAGGCCTGCTATTGTAGGTTGTAACCTCCAGGAGAATAAAGCATTGATTACCTCCATGTACCCATCTTTCCATTCACCCATCCAGGTACTCTACAATTTAGACCAGCGCCACCTGGACTAAAGCTCAATAATCGTCATATATGATTGTTTCTTGAACTAAGTGCAAAAAGTCAAGTTTGTTCTTGTGTAAGTTGGGACATAGGGGACGGCTACTGTCAAATCCTGTTTCTCCTTGTGAAAAATTAAGGGGCTGGATCAGATCAGCTCTAAGTCTTCTCAACACAAATGTTTTATCATCCTGATCAGTCTGGACAGACCACTGCACAGCCAGAAGTCACAACTATGCAAACCATTTCTTACTGTAGGAAATCCAAATGGATTCAATACTACTTTGAACAAAAGTAACACTTATCCTCCAGATTAACAGACTCATGAAAATACTGTGCTAGGTCAGGTCATTTGAAGCTCTTTGAGTAGAGTAGTATTTCCAACAGTTATTAATACATTTATCCTTACTAATTGGTGTTTTAGTCTATCAAAATTTATATTTCTAGCAAATGTCTGGTAAAAAATATTTCATTCCATTTTTATTTTTATGTCTACCTCAGGCATGGCTCCACATAAACTTATTTTCAGAAGCCATATCTACTCATAGCAGATAAAAATTTGTCACTAACAAGAATACTCAAAAGATTATGCCACTGGATTAGATAAAGATAGAAACACTAGATGTTCTAATGGTGCTGACCTCCCTGGAATCAATGCTTGTTTTTTAATGTGAGTATTTTTTTTTAAATGATGATTGGTTGGGTGAATATATTACTTCATGTCTGTTAAAAAGTAATAAATTTAACAGGTATTCCTTGTGCTTTCTGACCTTAAGTTTTGCAGCTAATATTAAAAATACCCTCTATATGTGTATTTCTTCACAGTCTTTCTTTCTAAGTGTCCTTGTTGAGTAAAATATTGTGTGACTTGTTAAAGGATCTGGGTTTGATAGGATGGGGCTTTAGTAGATTAAAAATTAATGTGCTTAACTAAGTACTATGCTGATTCCAGATACGCACTTCGGATCCATTACTATTTTCAGACTTTATGACAAAGAAAAAAAAATCCCAGTTCAATTAGCAATCTTTTGTTTAAGAGCAAAATGAAATCAACTGGTTAACTATGATGGCAGCAGGGTAGTCTTGATCACTTCAAAAGAATAAAAAAGCTACTTAGATTTCAGCATGATTTGGTTGCCTAAAACATTTGGAAGTGTCATCTAAGCATTAGTGGAAAAATTTTTAAAAATTGTTAGACTTTCAAAAAGACAAGCTAGAAAAATAAAAAGTCACCTGTTTTACATGTATTGTATGCTCATTATGTATTCTAGAATCTGAGATGAGGAGGCAGACAGTGTCTGCTCTCAAATGTGGGCAAAATCTGGTAAAAAAAAAAAAAAAAGCATTTCCTAAGCTTCAGTATTTACTTATGCTATTGTTTTCTTTCATGCATTTATAAAAATTTACCTTGTACTTTCAATCTCTATTTAAGAGAGGGGGAAAGAATGACAAAATTGTTTGGTACTGAGGGAAGAACAGAGATATATTTGCCTGACAGTTTAAATATAATTTCTTACCAAAGCGTGGAGAAGGGTTGCTATAAATGAGATAATTAGGGTAGGGCAGGGTTAAAGCTCCTTCAAACCCATCCCTGCTACTACTACTATTCTCAAGCAGTATCTGTCAAGTTACATGAATAATATACCTGTGATATATTTGTATAGTTATGAAAATAAAAATGTTTATGCATAGCCTGAAATCTTGAGTTGCACCAGGAGTCATGCATTCCATGTTTTAGAAGCCACTGTTGCAGAAGATTTAAGTAAGAAATAGCTGGCTTGAGAGAGAGAAAGTGCTAAAAGCCATTAATTGCTATGAGCAAGGCATAAACAAATCACAGAGAGATTTAATGAGGGAGAAATGACTTCCAGGGGCAAAATATATACTTATATCACACACACACTTACATCGAATAAATATCACAAAAGGCTTTGGCAAGCTCTGCCTTAATAAACACTACTGAAACCATAATCAACGCTTCCTCACCTACCTCCTCCTATCCTGTAAAACATTTGCTTCTTTAGAAAATAGTTGCATACCAAATCTTCAACTACAAGTTAAAAACCATGATTTTTTCCTTTCAGGGAGAGAAATTATGTGTTTGGTGATTTTGCTAAAAAATTCCATCGTTAATTAAAACCATATATTTAGTGTGGGTAAAGGTAACAAATGTGGATTTCTTGGAGAAAAACAAAAACAAAAACCATGCTCCTCCGTGAATTCAGATTAGCAATGCTGTGTTACTGGCTGAGTTTTGAACATTCTGTTCTATTTGAAACATCTGGGACAGCAAGATGACTGTATGTCCTACAGAAACTCAATTAGGGTAGACAGAAAAGAGGCCATGAACTCCTTCTGTAATCTACGGAGAATCAGTGAAGATGTGTTAGATCCAGCTTTGAACTGAATTCTAAATATAAACTTTGAGATCAGGCTTTGTACAATTACCTTGGTCAGCTTAGTATAGTAGTATATCATTGCATTTTAAAATTATGTTATACTCTGACAATTGTGTACATTGTGCACTGCTCAGAATCTCAACAGGTTTCTAGAAATCTGATCAGTTCTGCTCTGGTGATTGCCATGGGAGTAAACAGTATGAGGTCAACCCTGGCCTTGGACTGAAAGAAAACCTAACTTTCCACTTCCTGCTAACCCTTCTCTCCAGTGGTGTGGTCATGCTGGATGGTTCCATGCTTTCTTGCAACAGAAACGACACGAGAGAAACCAGCTGCAAACATGATTCTGCTACTGCTAGTTATTTTTCTGTCAACAGCAATACAGTCAGAGTTCTGCAAGTGAAATGCTACTGAAGACCCTCTTCCAAACCAGGAGGAGCAGGAAAACACTTCCCTGCACCTTGTCATTACAAGCCTCTTTTCAAAAGACTCTTCAGTATCTTTCTTTCCACCAAACTCCCAAGGAGGTTTACTGGGGCTGCTTTTCTCTTTCTTTCTTCCTTTCTTCCTTTCCTTCCTTCCTTTCTTTTCCTTTTCCTTTTCCTTTTTCTTTGTTTTTCAGTACTGGGATGGAACCCAGGGGCATTCTACCTCAGAGCTACACCCCCAGCCCTATTTTTTATTCTTTATTTTGAAACAAGGTCTGAGTTGCAGAGAGCCTCACTAAGTAGCTGAGGCTGTCCACGAACCGCGATCCTCCTGTCTCAGCCTCTCAAGTGCTGGGATTACAAGTGTGCGTCACCACGCCTGGCTTCCCTTTCTTGCATTTATTCCTTTTACCTTTGCACTTTCATTGTTTGTGTAAAGGTTTTAATTTGCTAAGATTTGGCATTGTTTTTTTCTTATTAAGCCATTGTCTTGAACCCCCCAAGCATAGTACTTTGTATATTAGTAGAAACCCAATAAATGTTTGTTGAATATTACCTTCAGAAAAATAACAACAAACATGAATATCTTCCAATTAGAATTGAAGTCCAAAAGGTTCACAGATGTAAGTCTTGCAATGCCTCGAATGTTCTAGGCACACAGATGGCCCTCTATAAATGTATGCTGAATGGGTGGATAAGCATTATGACTTTCCAAAGAGCTTGGGCAGTATTTATTTGATTGGTAAATTTAAAAAGAAAATATTTTATATAATGTGTAAAGAAATAAAGGATATCTTGCCAATTTATCCTTTCTAGGTCAAGAGTTGACAAATTTTTCTATAGAGGGCCAGATTGTAAATATTTTAGGCTTTTGGGGCCATACAGTTTCTTTTGCCACTACACGATCCTATAATTAAATTCAGAGGCAGACACAGACAATGTGTGAATAAGTGAGTGTGTCTATATTTCAATAAAACTTTATATATAAAAGGAGATGGCAGGCAAGATTTGATTCAGAGGCAGTTTACTGACCTGCATTCTAGAACAAATGTGCAGGAATTACCTATTAGAATTAAGATGATCAAGTAACTATTCCCCCTTGAAGATCAAGTTTTCTGCATCTGTCTATGCCTGCCACCCAGCCCTGACCCTAGTAGGTGGCACACGATAACTGTGATGTGTGTATTGAATTAAACAGAATCCCATACTAACTACTTTTCTGAAACCACATGCATTTTTAGCAGAACCACTGAACTCAAGTCCCTGTGATGTGCCATTTCTTTGAACCGTATTCTAACAAAATGTAGGAAAACTTAAATTAGCTGCTGAAATACAGTCATCGAAAACTGATGTCTCAGTGAATGGGACACCTTCTTTCTTCCTAGAGTCTTGATTGCCCTATTTGCAGCATTTTTTCCAGCATGCCAATAATTAATCAGGGGTAGTTCTTCTGATTATCCATGGAGTCAAGAAATGGTTGTTATATGACCTACCTAAGCACATGTCCCTTCTGTAGCCACTTCCCCTCTTATTCTCTTAAGATAACTTACTTCATAAAAGACATGAGCAAATGACCACTTGTATCTACAATGGGTAACACTCACATTTCCTCTCCAATGACTACAAAAAATGTGATATTCCCTTGACTTTTGCATTGGATTACTGAACTAAATATTTTACATCAGGTATTTGCTGAATTTGTCCATAATAGTTATATATACATCACTGAATGGAAAAAAGTTTTAGAATTAATAATTAGTATTAATGTAGAGCAATACCACCATAAGTATGCTGTGTGTGTGTGTGTGTGTGTGTGTGTGTGTGTGTGTGTGTGTTACTAAGGACTGACTCCATGGGCATTCTAACTCTGAGCTATAATCAAGGCCTTTTTGTTTGTTCGTTTGTTTTTGAAACAGGGTCTTGGTATGTTGCTGAGGGTCTCACAACATTGCTGAGATTGTCCTTGCACTTGTGATCCTCCTGTCTCAGCCTCTGAAGTACTGGGATCACAGATGTGCACCACCATGCCTAGCTCGCTCTGTGCTTCTATTTTATTCTTGTATTACCTATTTGCAAATTTTTAAAACTTGTTTCTCATTTTGCCAAGTGTTGGCCTCTCTTATGAACCAGGCCTGATTTCGTTTTCAGCTGCAAATGTAATTTTAAACAGAACTGCAATGAGATTACTTGCTGAACATGTTAAACATTCATAGCTTTGCCATATGCTGTTATGGAAATTGCACTGACTTATAGCAATTTGGGTGCCAGGAGATAGCACTGATTCACCTGATACCAAATCTAGCTGTATTGGGGAATAATATTTCATTTGCATCTAGGCCTCTGTTGAACTAATAGGTATGTATTACATTGATGCATTTTTGGAGAGAGTTAACTTTTACATATTAAAAATACAGACTCACATTTGGTGACCTCATGAAAATTTAAAGAATATGAGGTCTAAATATATCCTCTACTAGCAAGTGGTCAAAGACACAGATTACTGATGCCAGGTAGATTTAGGTTTTAATACCGATTCAACCATTTAATTACTCTGTACCCTTGGCTATTCTCAATAGTAAAAAGAGGAAAAATAAAGATGCCAACCTGGTAGGTCACTATGAGAATTAAATATGATAATAGACACAGAGGCATGGGATACCTAGAAAAGGGTGACTTCAGATAATTGGTTTTAATATATGCTCAATAATTAGTTTCATTTGTTCTTATTGCCTAAACCTTACATATGTATTTAAGGAGAAATGATTGAGCGTGTGGGATCTAATGGGAATGCTGGAAGATGATTTAGGGAACTAAGAAACTGCAATAGGAGATGACAAGGTCACCACCACAGTCTATAGAAAACAAAGGTCAAAAGGACCAAAGTCCTTAGAAGTCCACTTTCACAGTAAAGATATCAGTAAATTGGCACAATTGTGTTAAGTTTTGTTTGGGATGGAGGAAGCATAGTGCTAAGTTTAAGCATGCTAAGGAAGACTTATAGAAATGAACACTGCCTTAGTGCCCACTGAGCATTCTATCCAATTATAGTCAGAGGAGAGAGGGAGTTTCTTAGAAATAATTATATTTGGATGTAATACGTGAATATACTGAATATTCTTAAATATTAAAGTTTGAATGAATATGAAAAAGCCAGAGAGCCCTTAGCTTCTCCCCCTATAATTGTCTGGAGTGCACATTTGAATCTAGACGGATTCTCTCTAGGTCGGTGTTCTTGCTTCCTGATGTGGGGCGATCATGTCCTCCAGAGAGCAAACACCTAGCAATATCTGGAGACATTTTGGGATGTCACCCCTTGGGATGGGGATGCTTTTAGCATCTAATGAGTAGACTCTCTGTATGTTGCCAAAAATCCTAGGATTCATGGCCAGCTTCTACAACAAAGAATTATCTGGACCAAAATGTCATACTACTGAGGTTGAGAAAGTACTCTAAGATAAGCACTGGGTTTAGCCATCCATTCCAGATGGAGACTGGGCAGGCCTAGGGAATGGTATGCTTTTTGTCAACGTGGTCAAGTCTTCCCAGTCTCCTATGTGTGCCTCCAATCTTACACATTCTAAGTTAAAGAATTAGCATGGCTTTCATATACTTGAATGGAAATGCCAGGACTATCGTGGACAGTGCACTGTGTATTGCTAGACCCATGGGGGACTTCAGGGCTGATAGCAGCTGAACTTTCTCCTAGAGGAGGACAAGCATCCACAGAAGACCAGATTTACACCAAGGTTTCCTGCCTTAGTATTTCCTAAATAGCATCAGTTCCTAGAGAGGAATATCATACTGGGTAAGGATGCCACAGACTTAGGCTTTTCCCAGATGAAGTGTTATTAGAACAATCTTTGGAGTTTTATTCTCTACTCCCATTGAATTGAAAATCTATTTCATATATCAAGGAAAATCTTTTCTTTTACAAATGTCCTTCCACTTATGAGAGAAACAATGCAGGGGCTGCTCAAGAGGTTGCAGGCTTCAACAGATAATGCTCGCAAACTAAAAACGCATACATAGAAAGAACATTACTTTGAAGCCTTTGACTCTGTACTTGGTGTCCTCTCTGCGCTGTGGAAGAGAATCTCTGCGAACTCTGTATTTAGAATATCTTCCATCAATTCTCTCGGAGGAACCGCAGGAATCCTACAAAAACAATAAATGGTCTCAATTGGTGGAAGAAAGGAAAACCATCTCTTGAAATTGGAGTAAGAAAATAAAAACATGTAGATAACAAAAATTACAGGTATTAGAGAGACATACAGAGAAGAGTAGGTCCCCAAGGTAAAAGAAGAAAATGTTCACTGTAGACACAACCAAAATATCAGACAAAAAAAAATACAAAAACAAACAATAAAAAAGTTGGTCCCACGTGTTTATTAACTTTATTTTTAACTTGGGATTTAACCCAGGGGCACTCTACCTCTGAGGTACACCCTTAGATATTTTTATTTTGAAATAGGACCTCACTAACTTGCTGAGAGCTTTGCTAGGTCACTGAAGCTGGCCTTGAACCTGAAGTTCTCCTGTTTGGCTTCCCAAATAGAGATGTGTGTCAGTGTACCCAGCTTACTAATTTTTTAAAACACTTGTCCCCATGCCAGTCTGAAATGCCTGGCATCCATTATTTGAAAGAAAAAAGTCTAAGTGAAAATGAGTTGTTCCAAGATGGTAATGAACGACACTACACCAATTATAAATGTTGGTATTGTCTTCTGAATTAGTGCTTGGGACCAAAATATCCTCCTTGTTTTTTTTTAAAAATGCTAACTTTAAAACTAATGCCCTTTATTTATTTATCCTTAAATAACATTGTATCATTTAAGCATTATATCACTGAGAGTTTTAAACTTAAAGACATCTCATAAAACTTCAAAGCATAAAAAATCCAGGTACTAAAGAAGTTGAGAAAGAAAAAATTCAGCTGGGTGTGGAGGTACACCCCTGTAATCCCAATACTTAGGAGGAGGACACAGGAAGATTGCAGACTCAAGGACAGTCTGAATAGCATACCAAGACTCTCAGCAACCTAATTAGACTGTTTCAAAAACAAAAACAAAACAAAACAAAAAAATGGGCTGAGAGTGTAGTAGCTTGGAGTTAGAATATTCTAGGATCAATCCCCAGTACCACAAGAAACAAAGAAAACAAACAAACAAACACTCCACACAAATTCTCAGCACCCTTTTTCCACTTTATTTTCCTTCGTTTTTTGAAGGAAGAAGGAACATGGTAAACAGGTGCGATAGCTAATTATTTAGCATGGCAATTATTTAGTATTATTTTGGTATGTAAAAAATATCATTTAGCACCTTAAACAGTTCCAAAAAACCTTAAGCTTATTGATTTTCTAGGTGGAAGGTATGCTAGAATTCCAAAGATCTCATTTTGATAAGAACCAAAAACTAAAGCCCCTGAAAGTTAAGAATTTTCCCAGAGCTAAGAAATTTTTGGCAGCTTGCGTTGGAATCCAGTGCTAGTCCCTTCCTATTTTATCAGATATGTGATATTTAAATGTGCTATATTGAACTAAACCCGTTTTTTCAAAAAATAAGGTAATAATATATATAGAGAGAGAGATCGGGAGGACATTGCTACATTTCAACAACAAAGTCAAGCCTATTAAAACAGGATGTGCTCTATGCCCTTACTAGAGTCAGAGACTCCAGAATAACCAAGACATGTATTTGTGAAATATATTTTCATTTATATACTAGGACTGCCAGTGTGAGTATAGGAAGCACAGAGGTAATATTGTTCAAGTCCCCCATTTTATGGACAAGGAAACTTTCCTTGAGACATTAAGTGATTTAGTATGGTGCACGAGCTGGAATAGAACTTAGGTCTTTGTACTCTTCTTCATAGATATGAAATCTAAAGCTATGTGGATTTAAATTCATGTATCAGAGTAGAGGGATAATCTGTAAATTATCATACTTCTAAACAAATAGTGTCTTAGCCTGGCAATTTGGGGAAAAAAATCCACAAATAAAAGTTTCCAATCAAAAAAGTTACCAATTGTCAACATCATGCCTTAACTCCTTTTGGTTATCAAGTTTTTCTAAATTATTATAGTTTTAAGGGGACAAGTGAACTTTTGGGAGTAGGGAAAGGTTTTCTATTTTTCTAAAACCTGCTAATCCAAAGTTTCATTATTTTTAGTCCAAACTTCACAAATGTCAATAAATTCTGGAAAGAGGGAGTGTTAAAAGTCCCCAATGAGCCAGGCATGGTGGCACATGCTTGTAATACCAGTACTTGGAAGGCTGAGCCAGGAGGATCGCAGGTACACCGCCAGCCTCAGTTACTTAAGTGAGGACCTCCGCAACTTAGTAATAGCCTGTTTCAAAATAAAGAATGAAAAATAGGGCTGGGGTGTAGCTCACAGAGAGAATGCTCCTGGGTTGGTTCCCCAGTACCACACAAAAAAAATTCCCAATGTTTTCAGTCCTTCCCTTCCTCCAGTTTTCTTTGCACATCAGGAAGATGTCATGTTCTCACTCAGATAAAAATACTGAAAGAGACAAGCCAATTCCTTCTCACTCTGAAGTCTTTGAAATCTTCTAGTAGGCTCAGTTTCTCAGGCACAGACTCCAGATGGTCCAAGGCCACTCGTGTACTCTGAAGATGAAAACATAAGGAAACCAAACATTATAAAAAATGATTATTACTCTGAGAATCTAAATACTAAACATGAGATATAAAAGTAGATGAAGCAGATCAAACCATAGATGTCAAATAAGTCAGATTATATAGGCCAATAAGGACAGATATAATAGCAGTGCATTTCTGAGATATATTTTCTTAAATAAGAAAAAAACATTTTCTTTCTAAAAGCATATGCTACCATAGATGAGCAAATAAGGTGACCTAACTAAGAGGGATAAAAGGAGGGAAGAGAATTGACAGTGATATGACATACATTCATAATCATATCAAAGTCAATCACTAAGCTAAACATGAGCAGGAAGGAGAGGGAGGGAATGCAGTGGGAATTGGGGAAGGGCTAAATGAGTGATGTGTGCATGTATGCTTTTACCATCTTGTAGCCCATTAATATGTATGACTACAATGCACCAATAAATTTTTTTAAAAAATCCTATGACATGTATCTGCAAGAATGACTTGGATATAAGGATCTTTTCCTGGATAATTGCTTTCCATTGCTGTGCTATGAAACTTTCTATAGAGCTTCTCACATTCATATTAATTTACAAATCTGCTTTGTTGAACATCAGAAATAAACCACAAGGTAATACTGAGAAATAAATAAATTTGCAGTTACTTATCTATAGGGCATATTAGAGACCTGCAGTGTTGCTATTATGAAGGAAAAAAAAAGAATTCTCAACAATCATTTTAGTTAAAAGGGAAATGGGGAGAAGCTCTAAAAAGGCAGGAGTAATATTTGAAATTAGACATTAGTGATGGGAACATAAGATCCTATTGAATATAAATCAATAACTTATTATACGGTCTTTGATTGGATAATCTTGTTACATGCACCAATATAAGCATTAAGAGAGAATGATCTGGAAATCATTTCAAAGCCAATGTGAAATAAGAAAGCAAGTGGGAGATTAACCTCGAGACCAGAGAAGGTGTAATATGTATATTACATGCATCTCTGAATTCTTAGTCCTCTAACAATGCTGGGACATATTAAGAAGGCAAACAGGTGTTAGCTTTTAAACTTAAAATGAATTTTGATTGTTCAATGCAATGAACAACAAGCCCTATAGATGACACAAAGGAAAAAAGTGAAAGTGAAGTTTCCTGCAAGAACCAAGACTTGCAGAGCTGTAGAGAAGTCAGTGGACCCAATGGCCCACGTGTTCTCTGACATCTACCACATGAACTGTCCTGAACAATGGCCTCCAAGTGAGTTGCTGCTGCACTGAGCCAGTTAAGAATCTGTGTGTTCCCTCTTTTACGCCAATTCCTGCCATGAGGACTTGGGAGGCCATTTTCTCCAGAGGCACTATTGTAAGATAGAAGAAAGCTGTTCGCCATGTTGGATCACGTGTGCAAGGGATGGCAACCTGTTTTTATTATGCCATATGATTTCACTGTCTGTTATTTACCAATACATACCACAATCCTAATAATCAAAAGTGAATCTATACTGAGGATTCAATAATTATACTGTAGGCTAATATGGTGGTCAGTTGTTTTTTATTGCTGAGGGGGAGTCTGAATGTTAAATTTGTAAGTAATTTTTTCTGAAGAGACATTCAGTTTCCTTCCTGTCTGAAACTTCCTATCTCCCTCTAGAGAGATGCTGTTCTTTGCCTGGAATCTGCAAAACAAGGATTCGTAGATGCAATGGTTCCAGAGCCTAGAATTCTTGTCTCCCGCGGGGCTTAGGTACAGGGAAAGACACCGAAAGGGTCTTTTTTGTTATAGATGCTTTCAAGGTACCCATTTCTTCCACCTCCTAAAGCACTAGTACTTGTTCCCTCAATCCATGCGCCTTCTGCACAACGCTGTTTTGCTTCCATCGCTATTCCAGGGCAGGCACTTGGGTTGCAAAACATCTGTTCCAAGATATTTTGCCACTCTTCAGTCTCTGTAACTTGGAGTTTTAGCTGCCTGCTACTTTTGTCACATATAAATCAGTGTGTGTTTTGTCATATGCTTATTTTTGTGATGTGATCTTAGGACAGAAGTACTTTTATTTTGCCACTTTGAGTAGAAAGCTGTAGGTGCTGAAGTTTGTAAAGTTTTTTTTTTCAAGGTCCATTTAAAGGATTTAATATTTTGTTCCTTCTACGCAACATTTATGAGTCTTTCTGCTGCATGTATGCACTTTAAACTGCTGTGTATTTTAAATGACCTATTTTTTTCATGTGTATAAAGATTTACCAAAATAATATGTCTTAATATAGGCCACAACTTATAGATTTAGGAGTGCTGGTAGCTTTAGCCAACATATATATATATTCTACACAAATAAAATTAGAGATCTTCTTCAGAATTATACTGACACTTGAACAATAGAATATAAAGCAATGCTCTGATGGTTTTAAAGCAAAACTTTGCACTGAATAAAATCTTCATAAAGATAGATTCTAACACAATTGTAGTCTTTAAACTTTATTTCAGTTTTTCCTCCATCATATTTCTCATACAGAAATGATCCTCTGAACTTGGGCTAAGTATGTTAAACATTTTTTTTTTCTCAAAATAAGCAAATGATCCCCTCCTCCCCTGTAAAACCAGCATGGTATGCATATCTTTTTGCTTAAAAGTTTCAATCAAACAGATGACTATATAAAATCCTTTGTTTGCATGTGGTCACATACTAGCTTATTTTGACTATTTTATTATATATCCAAATGGCTATGTTTTTTGTGAAAGAACCTGGCTAACTCCTTGGTTCCTTCTTTTTTCAGTGAGGTTCTGTTTATATTGATCTCCCCAGTCTCCATCAACTGGTCTTCATACTGTCTCATCAATTACTTCTCTTGGAGTTTATCTTATACTCCATTTACATGCTACTTTTAAGTATCTTTCTCAACATCAGACATACTATATACACTACATGGGTTTTTCTCTTCATTCTCAGCGTCTAGTCAGTCAATTAACAATAAATACATATTTTGGGTATTATAGAAATATTTACAAGACAGATACGGTACATTTCCTGTTCTTCAGAAGTTTGTTGTTGTTGTTTATTTTGTCATACTGGGGATAAAACTCAGGGGCTTTCTACCTCTGAGCGACACCCCAGCTATTTCTTATTCTTTTTTATTTATTTTCTGAGGTACTCGTGATAGAACCCAGGGGCGTTCTAGCTTTGAGTGATACCCCAAGCCCTATTTTTTATTCTTTATTTTGAGACAGGGTCTCATTGAGTTGCAATGAGCCTCACTAAGTAGCTGAGGCTGTCCTGGAACCGTGTTCCTCCTGTCTCAGCCTCCCGAATGCTGGGATTACGAGTGTGCTATATATATATATATATGTTTGCAAAGTCTCACTAAGTTAGAGAGGGCCTCAATAATGATCTGAGGCTGTCTGAAAACTGCGATCCTCCTGTCTCAGTCTCCCAAGTACTGGGATTACAAGCATGCACCACCATGCCTGGTTGAGGAGTTTGTAATTCACAGGAGAAAATGCATATGCAAACGATGCAAGAATTATACAAAGAAAAGGGGGAATTGCATCTAAAGAAACGTCATGTGCAGTCGCTGAGATTTCTAGGGCACCTGCCATGATAAGAAGTGAAGAAATAAAGCCCTGGGGCCCAGGCCTGCTGGCACCGCATGTCTCATGATGTCATGATTACGCGATACGTTGGGTAGTATGCTTATTTTCTACCCCCATTCGTAAAGCCAGCATGTATACTTAGAACCACCACACTGGCATGAAGACAAGTATATGCCTAAATGTTTCCACACTTTAAAAATGTGAGATTGGCTGCAGTTCTTGATTAGAGTCTTATCACACAACATGTCACTTCAAGTTCCTTTCTCCAAAACTAACAGTGCTACTGAGACAAGATCCATAGGCAAACATTCTAAAATATGGAACTTGTGGAATTTCAAAGAGTCTATGAATAGCATCTTACTTACTAGGGAAAAGCACCTCTTGTAGTGTACAGGAAATCTTCTTATTTTTTAAGTTGGGTGATTTTTTTTTCTTCTGCCTTATATTACCCAATGCTTTAAAGGGTATGGGCAAGTCCCTGTTGTTACAAATGAGGGAGCATTTTTTCAAGTACATTTTAGTAATGGAGCCAGCAAATGAGAGTACTGAATTTGTCTTTACTTTTCTTAATTCAGCTTTCTAGCATAAATAAATTAGATGCCCATAAAAAGGTTTAAAAAGAACTTCTTCTGAAAATATTAAATTCCACACCAATTTTGAAAACAAAACAAAACAAAAAAATTCACAACGAAACCTTCGTAAAGAACCAACACTTGTGTACATCTGGTTTATCCCAAAAGTGTCAAGAGCTTGACTTCCATGGTCCAGAAGCAGGGGCAAAAGAAGGATCCCTTGATCCTAAGCCTGTTTGGTAGCACAACAGAAGACTAAAACACATTTATATGTAATTCAATAATTCAAATTATGGATTACATTTTAACACACTTGTTAATGCTCATACCACCATGCCAGGTAGCTATTACCTCATCACCATTATACAGGCGAGGCAATTGAGGACCGGAGGGAAAAATGACTCTTAAGTCATGTGGTAGCAAAACTGGGGTGTGAATTCAATGCAGATATGGCAATGTTCTTAAAAAAAAATGGTCTTGTGATAAACCTAGGTAAAAAGGAGTAGATAGCAACTGGAATTTGTGACAGTATTTTATGGAAATTTATAACCCCTAGCTATCAGGTCTTAACACTAGGATTTCAAAGGTCTGCCACTGGTAGACTGATTTCTGTTACAGAAGTTTTAAGATAAAACCATAAATCCTTTCATCTTACCAGTGCTGAGGTATCCATGCTCGGGATCTCGTGTCCATACACAGACACATACGTAAAAGTCTGGATAGAATTTCTACTGATCAGAGGAAGTGAAGTATAATAAGGGTTTTATGATATCGATGGGTCCCTCCCTCACTCCCTCCCTTTATTCTTTCCTCCTTCCTTCCTTTTTGTAATAGGTTATACTAATATTTACAGTCTCTAGCCCATAAATGGTATCTCAAAGAAATAAACATTGGCTGAATAAAGACAAAGACAGAATTATCCTCTTCTAATAAAAGCCATGCATCTTGACCCCTTTATTAAAAACCCAGAGGCAAAAGTCTGTTGTTTGATTTATTTTCCTTAGTCTACAGACAAGACCAACTGGTAACGCAACAGAGAAATGTCGCGATCCTGTCTGTGAGACCCTTTTGTGCCCACAGATGCATTCAGATACCTGGTGATGAAAGCAAAGAATAAGCTGTTAATTTTAGTCTTTCAAAATTTCGACACACATGCCGGGCGTGGTGGTGTCCACTTTTATTCCCAGCATTTGGGAGGCTGAGACAAAAGGATTGCGGTTCCCAGACAGCCTCATCTACTTAGTGAAACCCTTTGCAACTCAGTGATACCCTGTTTCAAAATAAAAAATAAAAAAATAGGGCTAAGGGGTGGAGCTGGGAGGTAGAATGGGTTCAATTCCCAGTACCTCAATAAGTAAATAAATTTCAACACATATCAAACTCCTGTGGAGCTGAGTGGTCTCTACTGGTCTACAGTAAATTTTCCTTACATATTTCTGTTTCAGAATAGAAGAAAATTGAATGATATAGCATGACAACATATAAAGCAGCAATTAGGAATTAAAAAGGGAATGCATTGATTCCTTTTTTGGCTCCAGTAGAGAAAATTTAAGGAATAAATGTAACCATAGGCACATTTTAGTATACATACTTTTCTTTGTAAAAATGCACATGTTTATTTTCTTATTAACGTATAACAGATATTTTCCTATAGTGCTACTGAAATCACACATCTTTGAGGTTGAGATGATAAATAAAGGAGATGTCATGTGGATTTTTATTTGAAAAATAAGTGTGCATATTTTTGGCACAATGCACATGTTAAACAAGCAAGGTTATGAAGCAGTTTATTTGGGTTCAAAAATGCAATTCTATTTCATTTGGAAAGAGATCCACCGCAAAACTTTCCTGACAAATGGCTGAAAGGTGGTGAAAGGACCTGAGTAAACAGGGTTCCAGGAGAGCAAGGCTGAGATCATCAAAAGGACAGACTGTATGCCTTTCACTTGGGAGGACTCAATCCAGCACAGCTGTATTGGCTTTCAAGGGCCCTGTTTCCATCCAAACTGTGCAAGGCGCTTACTGGAACCAAACCGAACAGTAGCAGAGAACAAGCCCTCAAAGTCCCATGCCGTTCATGCACATCCTTCAAGAGTCTCAGCGAAGAAAGTTGTGTGGGTTTCTTGGAATATCAGAAGAGTTCTCTGTTTATAGACTGTGGACTTTAAGAGAGGTCTACAAAATCAGATACCCACTTAAAAGTGTTTACATGTGTCTTGGAGTGAGAAGGTAGAGCCGGCTTGTTAAGTAAAAATGCCAGTTAACATGGCGATGTTAACATCAGGCTACATCTGGGCTAAAATTGAGAAGAATTTTGTCAACAATAAATTCTGTTTGTCTTCACATAACAACAATCCAGCCCGACGTGGTAGAAAATTTCCTTTAAAAAATTATAAAACTTGAGATTAGCTTCATCTTTCTTGAAAAAATTAGGTACAGAAGGATTTCTAGGTATTTTCCAACTCTTATTTACAAAAAAATTTAAGAACTATTTGAAACATTGAAGCTGACATTTCAGATGATTACTTTCTTATCTCTAGACACAATCAAATTACAAATTATGGTCAATCTGCTATTGTATTTTTAGCTTAAAACGATGCAGTGAGCTATGGTGGCAGAGGCCTGTAATCCTAGTACTTGGGAGGCTGAGAGAGGAGGATTGTGGGTTTGAGGTCAGCCTCAGCAATTTAGTGAGGAGGACCTCAGAAATTTAGTGAGGCCCTGCTTCAAAATAGAAGACAAAAATAGTGTTGAAGGTGTAGCTTGGATGTAGAATGCCCCTGGGCTCACCCCCTCCCCCCCCAAAAAAAAAGAAAAGAAAAAGAAAATGCTAAGATGAGTTGAAGGAGAAAAGAAGGCAGAGAAAATGATCTCATCTCTCAAGATCCATAACACCATCTCCTTAAATATTTTTTGCACTTATTCAAGTAAAGAAAAAAATAACACGAGAAGAAATGAGAACTAAGGTTCGTGTTCTCTGCGTGCTTAACCAAACATTAAGTGCTTACAACTATTTAATGAGGGTTTTGAGGTATAGAATCTGTTTAATAGAAATTGCTTTATTTCTTAATATTGAGACTAAAATGTACTCACAACGGAAATAAATTTAAGAACACGTGCAAAAAAAAAAAGTCAAGCCCAAACTCAAACATGATTTCATGTTAATGACGTCAAAAAAGATAAAGGGCTTCTTGGAAGAAACAGGTTGGCAATTTCCGCTGAGGTGGCAGGTAACGAAGCTCTGCTTCTGGGTGCACAGGTCCTAGGCACCTGTTTCCAGGTGGCTGATGGAGGACACTGGCAAGGAGACCGGAAGTCCGTAGCCCTGATTTGTGGATATTCAGGTTCTAGAAAAGTTCCTTCCTTGTATTTTGTGGTTTGGGAATATCACTTTGCCCTGTCCTATGCTTCAGTCTCTGATTTGTAAACTGAGGAGAAATAATGATGGTCATTGTTAACCTCCATCCACAGGTAGCTGGGATTATCAAGCCGGTGAATGTGAAAGTGCACTGAAAATTGCCAAGTACTTTCCCAATAGCAGGCGTTTTAAAAAGTGCTGAATCTTTGAGATACTACCAACTCTAGTAGCTTTCAGTAGGAAAGAGGAGCTCAGTGACGACCTATAATTACAGCTAATAAAAACTATTCAACAGAGTAAAAAGCAGAAACAAGGTGAACTTAATGAAAACTGTATGTAGTGTTTAAAAATGCATTTAGCATCTACTGACATCATGGAATACACAGAAGAAGTGTAACACCTACATTACTTTGGTACATACTGTGCTCTCAGTAGAGAATGTTCCTTTCCAGTCTTCTTATCTGGTTAACTCCCCCCACAATATGAGCATTTTCCAAGCATATAGGACATCTTCAAGAAATTTACATAGAGCATCCATATACCAGCCACATACATGTTACTAATAGCCTTATGTTTTATTTGCTTTATCACATATGAATCCACCTACCCATCTCTCTATCCTTTAAGCCAACTCATATTTTGGGGTTCAAAACAGTTTGCCTATCTTAGTGCACTTCCCCCATATTGCTCCTGCATGTGTATCAGTATTGCAGGTCATTATTGTTTAAATGTAAAATGTAGGCACAATGAAATGTACAAATCTTGAAGGGGCTGGTTAAAGTTATTATCTTTTATATCATGGCTCTGTCATTACTTTCCTAGTGAAGGGTACCCTGCCTTCTCTGGTTCTCTCAAAGGAGCTCCCCATTGCCTCACGAACCTTACTTTGTTATCACCTCTCAGTAGACTTACACATTTATTTGTGCAACTCTCTGACCAATGTTTGTCTCGATGCTAGGCTATCAGCATGATGAAGGTGGGGAAGGTTTCCCCAGCATTGCACCCACTGTCTGCTACAGAAAAGAAATACAACAGATGCTTCTTAAATAAATGCATGGGGATTACATGAGGAGATGGTTTTTGCACTTAGCCAATTTACAAATATTTACTGCACAGTGATGACAGATCAGGCATTATTCTAGAGGTGAACGAATAAGAAAAAGAAGTGTTCTCATGGAACCTACACTTTACTGGGGAAGAAACACATTTATAAGATAGTAATTGTACTGGTATTGGTAAGAGGGTTTAAAATGTATTAATGTGTCAATACTGGGAAAGATGTCCAATTTTAAAATATATCTTCTTTACTAAGAAAGCCAGGGTTAGCTAACATGTCCTTGCATTCCTAAGAACAATTTAACACATTTTGGGGAGAAGACGAAAGGTAAAAGCCTGTGTCTGGAGACAGAGATGCCTCCCCCCAGGCCATAAATCTGGGCCTGTGTTTGGAGACAGAGATGTCTCCCCCTTTAGGCCTAAATTTGGCTGGAGAGATAACAGAAGCAGAGCCAGGGTTGGAAATAAGGGGTAACATGATCTCCAAAAATCAGAGGGACCTGCTGGACTTAGACAGGATAAAAACTCAGTAAACTGGAGTTCTTTGGCATTTTCACTCGAATTGCCCCCCTGTGCCTCGCTCCGGCACAGGGCTGTAACTATCTCTATATTTCTATCTTTTTAATAAACTTCTTTAAATCTTCAGCAGCTGTCCAAGCGATGAATACTTATTCTTAGCTTAGGACAAGAATCCACGGTTTTTCTGTTTGTCTGTCTGTGTGATAGTAGGGGGGGGGGGGATTACTTCACACACACCACGCACCACCACCCCCAACATCTCCTGCAACAGTAATGAACACTGTGGTGAAGAAGCAGGAGAAAGTGATTGGGTTGTTACTTTATAAATAACAGTGGCCTCCATGACATGGTTTTGGAGCAGAATGAAGTGAGAGACTGAGTTACAAAAATCCCTGGGGGAATGTGTTTGGGCCAGAATAAACTAAGGGCGAAGTCCCTGAGGAGGGGACCGCCTGCCACACTGCAGGGATGAATGGCCAAGAACCTGCTGTGGCTTCGGGAGTGAGCTCAGTGAGTGGGCTGCACGGGGAGGCCAGACAGAACCCAGTGACATCCGAGGGCCTTGTGGGCCAGTGGAGATTTTGTATTTGATGCAAGTTAGCTGGAAGGCCATCTAAGAATTCTGACCAGGGGAGTGGCATATTCTTATTTATTCTCAAAGGAACATTCTGGATATTGTTTTGAGAGTCGACTGCTAGCCCCTCACCTCTACTCAGGAGAAAAAAAAATCTATGGAGTTTGTAACTTTATTTTCATTTAATTAATTATTTTTTGCAGCACCAGGGATGGAACCCCAGAATTTGAACAGCCTGGGCAAGCGTTCTACCATTGAGCAATATCTGGGCCCCTGATTTATGGAGTTTGGGAGTGCTGAGGGAAGGCAAGATGGGCATTTCACACCCAGGCTGGACTTGTTGAGAAGCAGTAGAAATTCTGAGCTCCATCTCAGGAGGCCACTGGTGTGGAGCTTGGTGAGAAATTTATTGGGAGAGAAAGCTGAATCTCAAGAAGGCCAAGGATGTCTTACAAAATGCTCCAGATGAACTCCAAATACTCTCGCAGCCAAAGAATGTGAAGATTGACACTATACACATCAGAAAATGTCCTCAATCGCCACATGATGTTTTCTCTAAGTATAACATCTTATTTTTATGTGTGGCCTTCTGTTTAAGGACAGACAGCGTGATAATTTCAGGAAAAAACAAACAAACAAAAAGCACTGATTAGAAATGAAGAGAAACAAACAAAAAAAAGTTATACTTGACCTTTGGAATGGCCAGTTATGTGAAGCTTGTCAAATTATTTAACCCGTGAAACTTGGTTTTCAAATTAGAAAATTAGGATCTGAACATCTCTAATAACCTTTTTGGTTCCAATCTTAGCCCACTACAGCTTAAATTTCTTCCTGCATTAGGTGAGGATCTGATTTTGTAAGCTTAAAACATTGGAAAAAGTGTGAAGAAAGGTGTTAAGGAAAAAAAAGGAAAATGAAGAGAAAACTGAATATGGGATTCATGAGGCTATTTACCTAAGAACACCTGTGGGAGGGAAAAACCTTCACTCCTCTTTGGCAGATAGCAAAGCGAATGACTATGTAAAAAAAAAAAAAACAACCAACAAACTACAAGCAAACAAACAACAAAAACATAAAAGAGGAATTAAGACATTTTTGTCACCTGGGGTGCATGTTCTACCAAATTATCAACACTAAATATTTTATCATTTTATATTTTTAGAAAAGATGCTCCCCAAAGTAGACAAAAGACTTGCTTTTCACCTTTTCTATTTTGTAACTAGCTAACAATAACAAGAGCAGGCTTCCTCAGGTTTCCTCTTATTTAAATACTGATAATTAGCTTCTGCTTCTACTGCCACACATACCACTCTATGCTTTTGCTTCTCTCTTGAAAGCCTCTGTGTCATCATGACTTTGCACACGAAGGTCCATCTGTCTGGAATGTTCTCTACACACAGCTTAATTTAGCTCCTGATTCTCCTTCTGCAAGGTTTGGCTTACCCATAACCTCATCTTAGATGGCATTTAAAAGCTTGGGCCTGGAAGCCCGTCTGCCTGAGTTTAAAGACTGTTCTAGTCACGTACTGGCCACGTGAACTTAGGAAAGTTCCTGTTGATCCCTCTGCACTGGGACTATTTCCATTTATAAAAAGAAATGATAAAAATACCTGTTTTGTAGAATTTTTTTAAAGATCAAGGACATTAATACCTGAAAATACTCAGAGCAGAGCCCGAGTAAGCACACAATCAATACTAGCCATTATTATAACGATAATGTGAGTGTTCTCTCTAAACTCTGAAGTAGGTGCCCATCTCGGTGGTTACCATGCACATATATATCTCCTATCACTTGTAGAATCATTTCACAACTGTTTGTGTCTAAAAGATTGAAAATTCCTTCAAGGTAAGGAATTTTTAGTGCTATTTTTAGTGCTAGGTACTTTATATCACACGCAAAGAGTTTCAGTTCAATGGAATAAAACATCATCACAAGAATAAAGGTCCATTTAGAACTTAGAAACATTGGTGTAAACATCGAGCAAAAATATATTTTAAATAATATTTCAAAATAGACTCAAATTAAAGAAATGATTTTAAAAAAACAGTGCCAGAAGAAAAATTAAGGGACAGTAAAGTTGAGTAAAATAGTCTAGACTGAGAGAAAGAGAGGAAGAGGGGAGTAAAGGCTTTGGTGGACCAAAGGAGGTCATGCAGGAAGCCTGTGACTTGAAGAGCAACCTGCTTCCAGTGGGTGGGCAGACAGAGGCCACACTGGGCAACCATGGGGACACTCAGCTTAGGGCAGACACCAGGAAATGCAGGTCACTTCCCTGCAAACTGCAAAGTCTTTGCCCCAAGGCCCCAAAACACGTTAAAGTAGACAATCCCATTAGTGTCATCCATATTTAACATGGAACAGAGGGTCCCGATGCAGTACACTGATAAGGAAAGATAATTGTTCTGACTGAGGTAAGGTCTGGGCTAATTTACTTAAAAGCACCCTGGTAAGGTGAACATAATTAATCTCTGTTTTCAAAATAAGAGGTTATTTTTTTTTTTGTAAGCGGTGCTCTGTGTTCTCAAAGAGAATGACAAAACAAATTAATCATTTTCCATTACTCCACAGAGCACGGGATAGGAAAAGAGCATGTGAACAGTTAATCCCCCTATATGGATGAGTTTCTGGTGACAGGCAGATCAGATCTAAATAGAAATCAGGCAAGGTATTTTATTTTTATCACTGTGGCCTTGAGACTTAATTCAAAATAACTGAGATCAACTCTGCCTGTGTTTTTAAAGTTTGCTTTTGTAATTAAAATCCTTTTTTGAACAGTTAGAAGCACTGTTTTGGATCTCGTACAAAGCATTCCCCCTGATGATTGCTGCCAACACAGACAGAGGCGGGATGATCAGGTGTATTTTAAAAATCATCATGAATCAACTGAGCTATCTGAGAAGCTGTCCTCGCTACCAGACCAAACTGAAAATCCTAATAATATGTTGTTAAAGCAGAAAAATTTTGGCATAAACGTCACCTCAACAGCTAATATAAAAGTAAACTACTGGTACACGTGAAATTCTCAGTGAAGTTATATCCCGAATGGCAGAACAGACAAAGATAGATCACAGAAAGAAGAAGGTAGCTCACAATGTTCTTTGGTGGACCAATACGTCTGACATTTGGGGCAACCAATTATTTTCCTGGAACTTCAATTGCTAGAAAGTATTTCCCCCCTCCAAATGAAAGCCACGCATTCATTCAACTGGACAACAATGAGGCTCTGTGGTCTGGTGGTTGGTATGCAGGGGAGCTGGTCTTGCCAAAACAATCTGAAATTTGGACCTTGGGCTCCCTCCCCCACTTCATTTTACATATTCAACTGAAATGAATGTATTCTGCAGCATTTACTAGATGCATTAAACGCGAGGAGTAGCCAAAACCATGACTCTTAAACACTATAACGTATTTTATAAAAACCCTAGAATATATGCAATACTCTAAAAATTGAAAAGTACTTCATAGAAACTTATTACACAGGCATTGGCTAGGCCATCATCTTAAGTTTATGCAACGAAGATTTATTAAAAGCACATACTAGATGTATATCAAATTTATAGGATACCTATGCCAGTCTTCATTCTGCTCAGTTGATCAGACTTAGTTTAAGGATATTTTTTGGTTCTTGTATGAAAATCAAGTTTAAGGGCAATAGAGATAAATACACACATATACATACATACAGGTGTGTATTATGTTGCAATTTTTCATTACTTGTCTTTTATTTTCCAATTTACTTGGAAACTCTTAAGCATGAAGGCTGGTTACTATAAAAATACTAATGATTGGGTAGAATAACACATATTTATTTCTTATAGGGTAGAAGATGAGAAGTCTCAGATCAAGGCTCCAGCAAATTCCATGATTGGTGAGGGCTTGCAGATGGCCACATTCTTGCTGTCTACTCACCTAGGTGTCTGAGAGTGATCATCTCTCTAGTATACGCCCCTTCTCATATGGACACTAATCCCTTTGGGGTTTCATCCTTATGACCCTATCTAAACTGGATAACCTCCCCAAATGTCTCACCTCCTAATACCATCTCCTTAGGGGTTAATGTATTGACATTTGGTGGGTGGTGCACAAACACATAACAAGTCCAGAGCAAGAACTATCTTCTCTTACTAAATATTGAATCTATGGTGTTGCTACCTAATGGCTACTTAATAAATATCTATTGAATTTGGTGCTAAAATTCCTTCTCATGTATCATGTAGTAACTGTGTGTATGGCAGCAATGATTTTAAAATTTATTTAACATAAAAGATTAGGATAATCTATATTTGATTTAGGAAAGGTTCCTTGTGTTCCCAAGTGAATATGGGTATGTTGGCAATTCTGGAATCCTCTATAAATGAAATAAAAAAGTTGCAACACTGAGATCAAATTGAGACAGGCATTCAATTCTTCTTTGGGGATTCATGTGCCTTACGTTTTCCTGGGTATTCTAGAATAGGACACTCATGAGAAGTATTAGGGAGACCAAATTTAGACCACTGTGTCTTGTTTCCCTGCTCCCAGACCCCTAGCCCTCTCAGACTTTAACCTGAAACCAAAGATGCAGTATTTGCTCTATGTTATTTCTAAGAATGTGCAGGCATAACTCTACCTGAGCTAGTTATGAAGGACTGCTTTATGTTCTCATTCTCTTAAAACTTTAAGGGAATGCAGTGCTGAAAAATTTCTTAGCAATATAAAAATACCAATGGATAAGTAAAAACTGGATATGACATATTTTCTGTAGTAGTTTCAACTTGCGTACTATGAAAACCATGGAAGACTCACTGGTGCCAAACAAGAGAATCATGGGAATACAGAAGGGCTGTTTGCTTCCAGTATCTTGAACTCTGTAATGTGCTTTTGTTCAATCCCTAGTATATCAGGAATATTAGCCATTGACATTTACTATCCAGACCCAATGGGGTTTCATTTTTTTAAGTATTTTTTGTTATTTGATAAATGACTTAGAGAAAATAAATTTTTAATGTAAAAAATCACCTTAAAATTTTTCACAAGAGCTTAAGTATATTACTGATCTTTTTGGTTTTGAAGGTATAAATGCAATCAACTGCTAAAAACTGTCATCCAAAAGCTGAGAAAGTATCTATCTTGAAAATACTGATTTGAGATTTCAAATGAGTTTTAGTTTATCACAACTTCTCGTTCATTCTTCTTAAACTTTCATTTTTAATACACAATATTTAAAAATATGACAGCTTCAGTTTATTTTAATAGACAAGGCCATCATAATGACTACATAATTACTAGATTTTAACTGTTCAGACTTATAAGCATAAATTAGAACAAATAAGCCAATAAAAATGGTCACTTCTCTGTTATCATCTCCTTTTACTCCCTTTTGTATATAACGTGCTTCTAACATTTGCTGCTCACCTATAAAGCATAGGAAATAATTTGGGGCAGAAACCTATTAAAAGAGGAAAATTCCTATTACATATCCTTTCAGCAAATGATCCAGGCCAGGTACTTGCTGCAAAATGTTGCATGATGACGTTTATCTCTGTGAATCTCAAGAATCAGCTTGACTTGACTACAGTAGTCTTAAGTTGTAACTGCAACAATTGACTGAGTAGCCTGGCCACTTTTCCCCACATAGATTCTCTCATACTATATTTAAATTAAAAACCACCATAGTGGCATATGGAGCTTTACAACCAGACCCTGGCATCATAAGCACCAGGAAGGTGCCCGGCGCTTTGACAGTGGCTTGAGTGAATCAGGTGTGTTCCGGCATGGATGACGTCACTTTCTGTCCTGACTTCAGAAGCTTCCTCCCTCTGACCTAAAGTGTGGGCATCCCCTGCCCTTGCTGTAACTCAGGACCACAGTCCTGCCAGTAAGTCCCCAATAAATTACACAGTACAATCCTGGAGCTGCCTCTTTTGTTGGTCTCGTAGGCAACACATCTCATGCACAGGGATGAGTTTTTCATGACTAACTGCATGAGCATATCGTATTTCCCTTCTGACCCTCGAAACATACAGTTCACTTATTTATTCCTGCATTTGCAATAATTCACCCAGGAAATCATCATTTGAACATTCCCAATCTGACTTTTTGCTTACATATTCAATATCATCATCACTGTTGTCATTAGAAGAGTGCTGCTGTCTGTAGCTTTATAACTGTCTTTTGAATCACCTTACCCTATCAGTTTCTTTTTGTCATTCTGGATCAAAATAAAAAATTCTGAATCTCAACCTGCACTGAATAAAACAGTAACTTAGAAGACTACAAGACTTCATAGCTTCTTGAAAGACGATACAATATTTTGTTGGGAAGTGCTTTTCCATGGCATCTCTGCATGCCCTGTGATAGCTTTTGTCCAAGATTAGGTTTTTCAGGATGTTTGCAGAGCAATCAGTCTTGGAAGACAGAGATAGAGTCTCCCTCTGGGATCAAAGTTAGATAAGATTTCTTGTAGCCCCCTTTAGGAGAATGGAGATTTCACAAACTCAGCCTTCCTCCACTTTGTATAAATTCACCATGTGTGCAAGAGCCAGCTGGGCACACCTCCTGAGATTCTTGTGGGACTTGGAGGGGAAGGCAACCAATGCAAACATCGAGCTCATGCTGGCTGCTGTGCCCTGGGTCTCCTGTCTTCTGCCAGCATTCATGGAAGTGTGACAGGCTAAGTCGCTAGCATTCAGGTAGGGAAAATCTCATACTGTTCACAGTTCTCGATGTGAATTGGGCAATCCAATAAGAACCACCAAACATTACATAATAACAATGATTTAGTTCACTTACTATATCTTTCTATGTGATTCTATTAGTCCTACATTTTCATATTTTATTCTTTTCTATTATAGTTAGGAACAATTGACGAATAATGATAAAATAATTTAGTGGATAATAAAATAACAAAAAGTTCCAAGAAAATGGGATCGCCAAGATCCATTATGCATCTGTAAGACAGAATGAGTTCTAGTTTAAAAACTCAGAAAATTTCCCTTTATACTTTGGAAGATCTTAAAAAAAGAGAATAGAATTAACAAAACACAAGCATGTATAAAAAGAAATTTTAAAGTATCCGGATTGGGTTCAATTGATCCTGATGATATACAGAGGATTAAACTGCACTTGAAAAGTTCTCAACCTCTTATTACTTCTAGAATATTCCGCACTCAAGTTTCTTCCAGAGAGCTCCTAAATCACTTTGGTGGAGTCTGACATAAAGTCCGACAGCATTCATGAAGCATGAGTCTACCTTCCGCAGTGCAGGACTCCTAGCGGGGAGCCCCACTTCACACTCCGAGGCTCACATGGAGTAGCTGGTTGTCACATGCTGAAAGCAGGTGTGAGTGGGAGGCTGTGTGTGTGATACAACAGAGGGTCACATAGAAGTAGCAAGAAGAGAAATGAGAATAAAAGAGGTGAGGGGAGAGTTTATGTCATCTTAGCAACACACAAGCAAATTGACTAAATAGCCAATTTGCTCATTATACTGGTTTACTAACTTTTCTTTTAACGTTCAAGCACCGTTTTTATAAATCGGTCAGTTTGTTAAAATTAGAAAACTGCTTGCTCAGTAAATTCATGACTGGGTAAACTAGTCCTTGAAGTTAGGTCTGAAAAATTTAAATGACGATAAGAGAGTAAAAGTAAGTTCAGATGGACTTGGGAAGTTAGAGAAAGTAATATTTGAGAAGGAATCTTACAACTGTTGTTTTGGTAGGTTGAAAAGAAAAAATGAGATAAGAGATGACAGTATCAGCAGAGAAGACATGAATTCAGTCAGTAGAAATGAGAGCTGAATCCACTGGCCATAAGAGAATACTGACAAGCTCTAAGGGCACTTTTTTTTTCTTTTCTTTTTAGGTACTGGGGATTGTGCCCAGTGGTGTTCTTCTGAGCTATACCCCCAGCCCTACTATGTTTTTTTTTTTTTTTTGAAAGGTTTTCACTAAATTGCTGAGGCTGGCTGTGAACCTATGATCCTTATATCTTGGCTTCCCAATTTCTGGGATTACAGGAGCACAGCACATAGAAGATGGCGCAAATCATGATGATCAGCCATGGTTGTGCGATCCATCATTGGCTAGGCATGGTGGCACACACCTGAAATCATAGCACTTGGGAGGCTGAGACTGGAGGGTGACAAGTTTGAAGTCAACCTTGGCAACTTATGAAGGTCCTTCAGCAACTTAGCAAGATAGTATTTCAAAACAAAAACTAAAATGGACTAGGAGTGATAGGTCAGAGGTAGAATTCCCCTGGGTTTAATCCCCAGTACAGAACAAAACTAAACAAAGCAAAATAAAACAGGGTATACCTGAGACTTAGATGTGCTGAACTAAAATTATTGGGATTATTAGAAGAACTCTAAATTTCTCTCAAAGCCTAAATTAGACATACTCAAGTTCTGGAAGTATAACTTATAGAGGACCAATGTAGCAAAAGTAGGAGCCAAAGGTATATGTCCTGATTAGAAAGCCAAACCTTTTCAGTGATACTGCGCTTGTGGCTAGTGATACACGCACATGGGAAAGACAGTTTTGAAATTCTGAGAAGGACGTTTCCACCCATGATCTCAGTTGATCTTTTCTGCCTGTGAGACAAGCTGGACAAGTATTAAGGTTCATAAGAGGTATTAGGTTCAGAGGTTACAAGAGGTGCCCAGAGGAAGAGCTAAGAATTCACACACAGGTCTCCTAACTCCCATCCACTCAAACTAATAGCTTTTGGAGACAGACATTGCCTGGTTTTCATTTTACATTCCCGGTGAACTATACTTTGGGAACAAATACACTCTTCAAAGAAAAACTAATGTCAAATTAAAAGCTTTGAGGTATTACAGAGCAAAACAAGGTCTGAGTTAGAAATGATAAAGATAAAAACAGGACATCTTGTGAGAAGAAAATGTAAAAGGGGTACTTCACAGAGTGCAAGTGTTTTAAGTCAGTGAGTCTACATTTAACATGCTTTAGACTAGATAATTAATGTTTGATGAAAATGAGAAAAACATGTCAAGGATGTGTTCCAGTAGTCTCTGTGCTGGATACAGGTGAAGTGCACTGCTAGCAGAGGAAAACACTGAAAAGGCTCCAGAAAATCATTTATGGAAGACCAGCCACACAGAAAAAGTTAAGAAGAGACCCTGAAGAGATTAATGAGGGAAGGGCTATTTGGATGGCTTGGCCTCTCACTGTTTGATGTTAAAGTATAATGCAGTTGGGGGCAGTGATGGGTTGAAACTGTTCACTAATGGTAAATAATTAACATGAAACCATCTGGGTACTTATATTAATAGTGCTAATAGTGACAAATTATACTCTCTCCGGCCTTTCATCTGAGATCAAAGTTTATTAAAAGCCCTAAACAAACTTTATAAACACATCTGTAAGTGGCCTTACAGTCATTATGCAGATGCTTAAAATAAAAGAGATCAACTGGGGTGTTTAATATAACTAAGCATGCTAAGACAGAACTAGTAATGCAACCTGGGGGCAAGGCAACTCTTCGACATTTGAAAGGAAGAAAACCAGGTCAAAGCTGCCTTATGAAACCCCAATCGCCAATAAGTTTAGGGCCTGTTTTAAGTAAGGTCCAAGAACGTCAGTTCTCTATTTCTGAGTCTCCATCCTCCCCTGCTCAGGGTAACTCTAGGATCCAGTTGCTAACTTTCTTCCTCATCATTTCCTGTCATTCACTAGACACTTATGAAGTGTTCTTGTCACAGGTCTTTACCCTCACCAGTCACAAGTAGATACACGGAATGGAAAGAACACGGTGTCACTGATCAGGACACTTGACCATGAGAGCTGGTTTTGCTACCCTTACAAATTCATAAGCCTCTATGGCCTCCGTACCTCTTGGGCATAAAAAGGTTTTGACAAGGATCTTGAAGACCCTTTCTGGTTCTAACATTACCTGAAATGTACCAGCAATGGCCCCAGGTACCCCAATTTGCTGTATGCTCTAGGACAGTGGAAATATATGTTAGGAACTCAGTGACTATCTGTCACATGATATTGCATAATTAAATATTGTATAATGAAATTCTGAGGAAATGCTTGACAGTAACTCCTGGTACGGTGAAAATTTTGTGAAGATCAGATTTTTCTTAAATGCCTCTTACACTAGACTAGAGCCTATTAGGGAGAAGAGCTTTTATGGTATTACCTAGTTCAGTCTAATCATTAAAAAAATAAGAAAAATGAAATGAAGAGAGAATGAATCACTT
Organism: Muscardinus avellanarius; assembly: GCF_963383645.1. Classification (NCBI taxonomy): domain Eukaryota; kingdom Metazoa; phylum Chordata; class Mammalia; order Rodentia; family Gliridae; genus Muscardinus; species Muscardinus avellanarius. The sequence goes on from NC_137798.1 coordinate 84,879,966, forward strand.
GGTCAGGATAATGAGCCTGACTGTGATGGAGATGTGATCACAATCTAGATTTTTCTGATGGTTAATCAGATACTATTTTTAATCACATCACTACCCATCTTTTAAAAGTTGGCAAATAAAATTTATTAGATACACACAATAAAAATTCTTCAGATTGGTTTTTCATTTAAAAGCTATTTCAATAATGCACATGTATGTCACTATCACTAAGATGTGAGACTATAATGCACCAATAAAAGTAAAAAAAATGCACATAGCATACACTTTTATCACCCACTATTTATTAAAAGAGCAATACTGATATTTTGTTTTATAGTTAAGTAAGGATATTAAAAAAAAACCTAATGTACTATGACTCTGATATTTCAGCTAGATATGTTATCTTAGGAGTAGAAGGCATTTATTATATATTTTTTCAGAAAGGTATTTCCATTGTGTTTTGTAAAAGATACTTGTATTTTTGCAATATAAAAAAGATATTTTTATCCAGAGAATGTGCTATGATACTGATAGTATTTTCAACAGGAATATAAAATACATTACCAAGCTAGGCAGTTAGACAGGCAGTATGTCTACTTATTAACATCAAATAGGACACTGTCAGTCTGACCTCGAAACACTGAGTAATCCAGTAACACTAAATTCATCTACTGGTGAGGTTGCATCCTTTGGGTAATTTCTCAAAGATACATTCCCTATGTCACCACCTTCATGAATAATTGACAGGGCTTTAAGAAAGAATTTTTGTGGCTTGAAAGAAATCTTACATTTTTAAGCTGGTCATCGCCTCTTGATACAAGGTTGCAGGTCCACACAAAAAGCCCTCTTGTGTTGAACAGTATTTTCTTCATCTGGCCATAAGCTGCCCTGTTTCAGAGGCTTAACCCTTTGGAGATGACCCCATTATTGGAAAGATACATATTTTAATATCGAATCACACAGAACACAGGCCCTGTATTTTGGAACAAGGTAGAGAAAGGAGAATGTCGAGATTGTTCCTCCCGAGATCCCTCATGAGAGATTCATGAGGATATTTCCGCTTGCCCTCGATGTGAATATACAGAAGGTAGACCAACATTGGAGCAGTGGGAAACTTGGCAGAACGGGCTAGGACAGGGTTTGTGCAAAACCTTTTTCCGGTTTCAGTTTGAATGGGTTCCCAGGAAGTGTCAAGACCGAACAAATCCAAAATTTTACAATGTGGCTCGGCCAAAACTGCTGAGATTCACCTGATTCTGGGTCAAAACCGTACAGAGCACACTGCGTTTCATTTGGTGTGAAGCCAGTTGGATTGAACAGTTCAGGCAACTTCAATGAGAACCTCATAGTCTTGGCAAAACCAAAAATGAACCTAGCTTGATCTTTGGTTTTGAAACAGCAAGTTCAGGCTTTGTAAGGAGATAAAGGCAAGTTTTACTTAGCTTTGGGATTCTTATAAATACTTAGGAGAAGCATCGCAAATAATTAACAGTTATTTGGCCAGATTTACATACTCAAGTCAGTGTTTCCTGGCAAAAAAAAGGGTCATTTTAGTAAGGACATTAACTCATTTGGGTCCATATATTCCTAAGTGTCCAGGAACATAATTCAGCGTGCTAGCAAAGAACGCAGGTTCTTCGTTCAAATGCCTGTGCCTATACAGTGGTTTGAACCATAAAGGGAAGAAGCACAAATAGTGCCAGACCCAGGTTGGAAAGGGAAGAAAATTAAAAATAAAAACCCAATAAGCCGGGCATGGTAGCGCACGCTTGTAATCCCAGCCTTTGGGAGGCTGAGACTGAAAGATCATGGTTCGCGGACAGTCTCAGCTACTTAATGAGGCCCTCCGCAACTCAGCCAGACAATTTCAAAATAAAGAATAAAAAATAAAATTGGGAGAAGAGTGTAGCTCAGAGGTCAAATGCCTCTGGGTTCCATCCCTAGACCCCTCCCCCCAAAAAATTAAAAACAAAAAAACCAATAGTGATACCTACTCTAACACAGAGGGGTGAAAGTAAGTTTTTTTTTTATTTTTATTTTATTGGTACACTATAGTCTCACATCATAACGTGGATCATGTTGACAATGGCATATATTCACACAGTACTTGGAATGGTCCGTTGCCCTCCCATTCCCCTTTTCCCGCCCTCCCAATACTGAGTGTCTAGGTTAACAATGTCATATTCACATGTATATACATACTAAATGTAGCTTTTTCATTGATTAACCTCAGCCTTCTTCTCCCCTACCCCTCTTTTCTGGCTTTGCTGAGGTTTCCCTTCCCCGCCCCCCATTGTACATAACTTTGCTTTGTAATTTCCAGAGATGTGCCAGCACACCCATGGAATCTTGAACAAGCCTGAAGGTCAACAGGCATGTGTAGTTCAAATCTGTTACCACTAATGCTAGCTGAATGAATTCTTTAGAGATATGCTGGAGACTATAGTTATTTATTTATTTATTTATTTATTTATTTATTTATTTATTTATTTATTTTTGGTGGTACTGTGGGTAGAACCCAGGGCCTTTCTACCTCTGGTCTATATTCCCAGACCTATTTTATACTTTATATAAAAACAGGGTCCCACTAAGTTGCTGAGAGCCTCACTAAGTAGCCGAGGCTAGCTTGGAACCTGTGAGGTCATCCCGTTTCAGCCTCCCAAGCACTGGGATTACAAGCGTGTGCCACCACACCCAGCAAGACTGTAGTTTAAAAAAAATAAAAATCAATTATTTAAGAAATTTTCAGTGATTTTAATGTTTCTCAATATAAGCAAATTTGTATTTTCTCCGTAGAGCTTTAGGTTATGACTTATCCTATACGCTATGTTACTGCTATAAGCATACTTTGAAAATAAGGGAATGAGACTGTTTAAAGGATTCAAGAAGATGAATAAATGCTACATCTTTTCACATTTTCTGTTTATCAATGGTTTCAAAATTTTGGTGACTTTGTAAAATAGTATTCAAACTATGTATGTCCTCTACATACACATAGGCGTGTGTGCATATGTGAGTACACACATACACACACATGTTTTAAGGTGGTTTAAATGTTTTCATTGTCATTTTAAGTAGCTGCAAAGGATGACATTTCTGTAATATTGGAAGTATTAACATCTTCAATTGCAACTCTTGTAGTCCTTATGTAAACTTATCCAATGAAATTTACAAACCTCAGTATTGGCAGCCACCATTTATCTACTTACAAAACAAGTAGAATCCTTTTTACAAGCCAAAAATTTCAGCATGGTTTTTCCCTTTTAATTTATTTCCAATTTATTTTGTCTTACTGGCTGTTGTCCTAATATAAAATACACGTGGTCTTTAAACCATTACTCTACCATACTTATCTTTCCCTGTAAGAAAAATGTGTGTGTGCGCGTGCACGCATGTGTGTTTGTGTGTGTATGTATATATGTGTATATATGGAGAAAGAGAGGAGAGAGGGGGGGGGGAGAGAGGGGGTAGAAAGAGAAATAAGTGGGGAGAGGGAGGGAAGGAAAACAGAGAGAGACAGACAGACAGACTGACAGGCCACAATACTCTAAGTGGACATTACACAGTTTTTGGACTGAATTATCATTGCAATCAACACTAGGTTCCATTACAAATTTAGAGAAACAATGATTAAGTATGAAATATAAAACAGAAATTCAAAATTATCTGTCTTAATAGAATGAATATAGCATCCTTCCTGTGTACTCAATTTGTTCATGTATCCATGGGTAAATGATAATTTTTGTTTGAATAAGACAGGGTTCCACTTAATTTCTATTCTACTTTGTTTCCACAGATTTAATCACCAAGAATCTTGTTCATATAAAAAAATACATGAAAATAAAGCAGGCTTCTTTGAATAATCTTAGTGTCTCAGGTGTCTTTGCACTTTTATGACAAATATTACAGAGTAATGTCATCAAAAATTGATTTTAATGACCAACTTGATTAAATTGAATTTTGACTTTATTGACAGCCAAGATTTGGAAACCACTTGACTTACAATGGACTAGAATGCAGTAATTTACTTTCTGTTTCCGGAAACTATACTGAAAAAGGTTTATCTACCAACACTTATGAAATGACTTGCACTGCTCTTATTCTGCTAAGAGATATTTTAACTCAACCTATACAGAAAACACTGAGAAATATAAAAACCCTGTTAACTTTAATACCACTTTATAAGTGTAATTTTTATATCACGACTTTAACTTAGCATTAAATATATTCTCATCAAAACCTGAGAAAGGAAGATTGGCAAGGCCAGTCTTCTTGTCAAACTCATCAGACAAAGCAGGTTTCTTTTCTGGCTGAAAAAAGAAGCCGGCCTTTATCCTTTTGTTGTTATTTCAAAGAAATGTAATAATATGCATCCCTGTGACCAATATCTCACTTTAGAGCTAAATTTCGAAGACAGAGAAATAGATAAGGCGTGAAGAACAGCTAGATTCTGTCATCCAGATGAAGCAAGATGCTGCTGTCTTCAATTGTTTCTTACTAGCATTATTTTGATTTCTAGAGGCAGACAGGGAAAGGTGAGCTCATTAAACTGGCTTTAGCTCTTCGGCCCTAAAAAACATATTTCTAACTCAGCACAATTTAATCCCCAAACTCCATATCCAAAGATGCGTCTTTGTTTTTAGCAAAAATATATGTGTGTCAAAGAAAGACACAAAGTTTTAGCTCAGTGTCTTGATTACAGGCAGCCAGCAGGCACCAGAATCTTAAGCCTTTTTTTGGTACCCTACCATGCCTGGGAGAATACTGAATGGATGGGTGAGTGGGTGGGTGAGATGCATGCCTTTTAAAAAAATAACTGAGAGAGGTCTTGTAGAAATGAGAGGTCTGTTAAAGGGAAGAGGCCTCTTTCAAGCTGAGCCAGTTTATGAGAACATGTATATAAAAGCTGAAGGGATAAAAATCAATTCTCTTTAAACCATTTGCTCTTGAAGAGTTCTTGAAAGATCTCTGCATACTCCTGGGAATAAACCACCCCAGGTGGAAGGAAGCTCATGCTCTACCTCACCAGCTGTCTTTGAACATTTCTATTGGGGATAGCATTATTCATTTTGTAATAAAGTTAAGAAGAAATGTTATGCTCACAGGTTTCAATTTCCTTTTATTTTTGGTGAAATTTATCACAGATAAAGGAGAGTTCATGAAATACATGTGGACGGCTTATAGAAAATGAGACTCCGTTGCAGTTTCAATTAGCATTTCCCTGTTCACTACTGAACACGAGTACCTTCTCAGTTTCTTCTACAACTGAAATGCTTACTACTCAGGGGATTTCCCTTTTTGTTTTCGTTTGAAATTTGGGTCAGTGGTCTATTCATAACTGCTTTGTAAAAAATAAAATATAAATATATATTAGTAGTGATGACTACTACAATGTATTTCAAGCGTGGCTTTTAATTATTTTTTGTTTGATTTGCGGAGGATCTTAATTTTAATGGGGTCACATCGGTCTTTCTTATATACGTTCTATTTTTCCAATGTCTTCTTTGCTTATGTTCTTTCTTTCTTTACCCCTTCCCCATCCTCCTAAGTTATAAGATCATGAAAATATTCAACTCATTTTTCTTCTAAAACTTTTATGCTTTTGCCATTCACATTTGGGCATTCATTGGTTTTTGTATCTGAGTCAGAGATCTAAATTAATTTTTCATACCAGCTATTAAAAATATCTATCCCCTCCTCATATGTGATGTCAGTTGTGTCAGAAATGTAGTTTCCATGCACACATATTTCTGTTTCTGTTTTCCAGTTCACTATTTGGTTATATCGACTTTTTTTTTTTTTTTTTTTTTAACTGGGGTTCCTGGAAACCCTTCTACCTCCTGGCTACACTCCCAGACCTATTTTTATACTTTTTTATTTGGAAACAGGGTCTCTTAAGCCAGCGCGTCTGGCTTCGAACCTGCAGGATCCTCCTGTCTCCACCTCCCAAGAGCGGGGATTACAAGCGTGCACCACCATGCCCGGCTTACATTGACCTCTTCACATACTCTTATGCCAGGTCTATACAATCTTTATTTCCCAAACTTTGATAAGTTTTAATATAAATTTTTAAAAAAATTCCCCTTCCTGTTCAGAAATTTCTTGACTATTCCAGGTTAAATTCTCTATAAAAGACTTGTATTTTGGAGAAACAGATTATTTTCCTACATATATATACTTTATATTATTTCTTATATTTGTATTAGTATACTTTAATTTACATTTTCTTAGATGTGATTATTGCTAGATTAGAAGTAAAATTGCCTTTATATTTGGTTTCTATCAAATAAATTTGCCAAACCATTTTTAAAAATAATCTAACCATTGATTTCTTCCTCTGTTAATATAAACAACAATAGCACTTGAAAATACTAATAGTTTTACTGAGGGTAGGCTCACTTGCACATTATTTAATAGAAATTATAGAACAGAAGAGTATTCCTTGTTTGTTCCTGATCTTAAAAAAAGACTTTCAGAATTTCAAGATAATATTTTGCTACAGACTTGTTTCCATACAGCCTTTATCAAAAGAAAGAAGTTTCCTTCCATTCTTAGGTTACTGAAATGTTGATGATGATATTGGTGATGGTAGCGGTAATAGTAAGCACTTCTTATTCATCTGTTAAGATAAATTTATTAAATTTTACTTCTCTTTAATCTGTCCCTATGTTAAAAAACATTGACAGACGTTTTTAAAAGAAAGCCAAACTGAACTTGTGGAATAAACTCAATTATGAGCTTATGATGATAAATTATATTTTTTATATGTTGGAGTATAAAATACAAAAATGCTATATAAAAATTAACAATTTATTTTTCAAATAGTTTTACATTCATGTTAATCACTGAGAAAATATGAATTCCTCTTACTTATACTTTCTTTTTAAATTTTTATTGGTGCATTATATTCATACATCATATTGGGGTAAAAAACTTGTGTGTATAGACGTGTACACATCACTGATTTAACCCCTACCCAATTCCCACCCCATTCCCTCCCCATCCCTCCCTCCCTTGCTCGGCTTAGTGGTTGACTTCGATATGTTTAAGTACATTGTGTGTTTTAGAGATTTTCCTCTTCCCCTCCTTTACTTATACCTTCTGTGTCTGGTCTTTGGCATGGAGTTCATGCAGACTCATAATGTGAGCTTGTGTTTTAATCTCTGAAAAAATCTTTTGTAAAATAAAAATTATTGGTTCCTGAAACATTTGTTAAAGATAATTTATAAAATGATTGGGGTTTGGTGGTTTTAGATACATGTTTAATTGAAATGATGGATTAAACACTATTTTTAAAATTTTGAGACTATTCATGCTATTTATTCTAAGTTCTGATGAATATGTTTTTCAAGGAATGAGATTATTTCTACTAATTTTACTATTTTGAAAATTATTAATGATACTCTCTTGTGTGGTTAAATTCTCCAGTATCTATAGTTACATTTTCTTTTTCAAGCACAGTGGACATTTTTATCTTATTAGGGTTGGTTGATCAAATCATGTTGATTGGTCAACCAACCAACTTAATTTTGTTGGCCTGAGTGCATGTATTTTTTTTTTTTTTCCAGTACTGGGGATGGGACCCAGAGGCATTCTACCTCCGAGCTACATCCTCAGCCCTATTTTTTTCTTTATCCTGAAACAGTCTGCGTTGCAAAGGGCCTAAGTAGCTGAGGCTGTCTATGAACTGCAATCCTCCTATCTCAGCCTCCCAAATGCTGGGATTACAAGCATGCACCACCATGCCTGGCGCATGTTTGTTTCCTATTTTGTTAATTTCTAGATTTTTTTATTTTCCTTTCTTTTTGTTTTTTTGGATTTATTATTCTTTTGATTTAATTTAAATTTTTATCTCCTTTCCTAATGTAAGTATTTACAGCTTTTGTGGTACTTTATTTTGAAACAGGGTTTCACTAACTTGTAGAGGAGCTCACTAAGTAGCTGAGGCTGGCCACGAACCTGCAATTCTCCTGTCTCAGTCTACCATGTACTGGGATTCCAAAGATGTGCCTGTACTGGGATTACAGATATATGCCACCATGCCTGGCTCTAATTTTATTTATTTATTTATTTATTTATTTATTTATTTATTTATTTAGTGTGTGGTACTGGGGATTGAATCCAGGGCCATTCTACCTCTGACTTATACCTCCAGCTCTATTTTTAATTTTATTTCTGAAACAGGGTTTCACTAGGTTAATGAAAATCTTACTACCTCACTCCTTGCTGAGGCTGTCCTTGAAACTGTGATCTTCCTGCCTCAGCCTCCCAAGTATTTGGATCACACACATGCACCACCACACCCAGCTGCATTTAATTTTAAATTAAGTTTCACTGTTCCCGCTTAGTTTGACATATAATAATCATTCCGTTCTATACATTTTAGAGTCTCCACTACTTATGGATTGTATAGAAGCATACTTGAAAATTTCCAAATGGCTATGGTTTATCCAGTTATATTTTTGAATCTTAGAGCTAGATATGACTATATCACTAAATTTTGGTCCATGAAAAGGTACGTACAACTTTCGGGTTCTACTATAGTAAAGCTTTTATTATTTTCTGTATTTTTATTGGTGCATTGTAATTATACATCATAGTGGGGTTAAAAGCAATACAAACATACATGCTCACGGCAATCGGTGTGTTTTCCTCCACGACCCACCCACCGCTTCCCCTCCCCATAAATGTGAGAATGGTAATGATACCTCCATCTATGGACATAAAATTATTTGAACTATTTTCTTCCTCAGATCCCCTTTTTGCCCTTCCCACCTACCTTCCCCAAGCCCCTTCCAGTCTTCTACTGCTCTTTGTCCTTATTTATCAAAGTCCCTTTGTTTCACATTTTTTTCTATAGCTTCCACACGAGAGAAAATACACAACCCTTAACATCCTGAGACTGCTTGACCCCACTATCCATAATATTTTCTAGTTCCATTCATTTTCCTGCAAATGACATAATTTTTATCTTTCTGGCTAAGTAAATTTCCACTGTGTATATATGCCCATTTTCTTTATTCATTCATCTTTTGACGGGCATTGATGTTGGTTCCATGATTTGGCTATTGCGAATTGTGATGTTATAAACGTGGATATGTATATATCACTGTAGTATTCTGGCTTTAATTCTTTTGGAACAAAACTGAGGTCTGGTGTCACTAAGGCATGTGCTGCTTTCATTCCTCATCTTTTGAAGAACCTCCATTCTGATCTCCATGTTGGCTGTACTAATTTATGATCCCACCAACCGTGTATAAGAGTGCCTATTACCTCACATCATCACCAGCATTTATTTATTTTCTTTATTGATGACTGTCATTGTATCTGGAAATAGAATGAATTTCAGTGTAGGTTTTCTCACACACACCCCCTTTTTTTTTTCTTATGGTGTTAGGGATGGAACCCAGGGGGCATTTTACCTCTGAGCTACATCCCCAGCCCTATTTGATTCTTTTATTTTGAAACAGGGTCTCACTAAATTGCTGAAAGCCTCACTGTTGCTAAGGCTGGCTGTGAACTTGGGATCTACCTGTCTCAGCCTCCCAAGTACTAGGATTACAAGAGTGCACCACTACACCTGGCTCTATTTATAATACAAATATAATAGATACAAAACAGGCCCTGGATCATGAACAGGAAGGAATATTGAGGATGCGACAGAACAACCTGGGTTTCTGACACTGTGGTGATACCATACCTGCCACGGGCCATTTTTGTTTAAATTGTTAGATGAAAGAAACAAATTTGTATCTTACTGAACCCAGTATTATTTTGGATTTCCCTATTTTAGGGTTATTGTCATATCTAATTTTAAAACAGAGGCATGAGAATCAAAGTTATCGTGATATTAATAGAAATGAAAATGCTCTGAGATCTAAGAGGTGATAGGAAGAGCTGGGTTTATATCTTCAAGTTGAATTCACTCTTTATTTCTTACTGGAGTGTTTATCTTTCCTTTTTTACCCTTGACCTCCCACTTACTAAGTTTACTAGTTTCTTCCTCTAAACAATGACATCACTTTGACCCCTCTGCTTGACCTCTCTGTTGACCAGGTTGCCCTAAGCCCTAACTTTTATGAGTCTCCCATTTCTAAAGGTGATGACCAACAGCTGCTCTTTGCCGATTGTCACCTACAGTTTCTTGCCAGACTACTCTATCCTGCAGTCTGCTACTACCTTTCCATCTCTTTAGAGCATTTTATCGAACCACCACGGATGCTGGATAAAAACCACACATGGGTCTCTACTGGGTACAGAGCTATGCTACTACCTTTCACCGCCCAGCTTTACAATTCAGATGACAGAAATTCAAAGTGATCACCACACTCTTTTCTCAGGAGTAGCTGAAATCCTTCCTAAAGGTGTTTCAGGAGCCAGTGCTGACCAGAAGCAACTGGCACTTAAGAGGAATCCGCCTGTTCCTTTAACAAAAGATCAAATATAAACTCCTTGGTTTCTATTTCAAAGCCCCTATTACTCTCCTATTACTCCCCAAAACTTTTATATATGTATTATTTTTGATGAAACCATTGGAGTATATGAATAAGGCTTTGAAATAATATAGAAAGTTACTAGGGCTCTTCCAAAACTAGAAAACTAGTTTTTGCCTAGCATACCCTTCCATGCCTTCTGATTCTACAAGACCTTTATACCTGTCATTGTCTTTGAGTTATTTATAACTCAGAGTTGCGGATAATTGATGGCAATGCCTTGGTTCTTGTTCATAGACAATAAATTTTGTCTAGTGAGTTTCAATTGATTTCCCTTTTCTACTGTGGAAGAAGAAAACTGCCTCTAGTTTACATTCGTTTCAGAATTCTAGTGCCTATTTATGTAAGACTCTTTGTATGGTACTGAAGGTTGAAACCTCCGAGCATTCTACCTCTGAGCTACATCTTCAGCCCTATATTTTTATTCTTTATTTTAAAACAGGGACTCACTAAACTGTGGAGGGCCTAAGTAGCTGAGGCTGATTTCGAACTTGTGATCCTCCTGTCTCAGCCTCACAAATAATGGGATGAAAAGGGTGCAACACCATGCCTGGCTTATACATGATTCTTTGAATGTTCCTTTAAATCAGTTGTAATATCATGCTCATTCCCTCATTAATTAGTAAGTTAAATACATATATTTGTCAGGAGTTCATTTTATAATTATATGAAAATCATAAATTTGACTCTTTAAAAATATTCTTTTATTGACACCTCTGTTGAGTATTGCCTTCAATATTTTATTAAGCTCCTGACATGGAATGCCCACCCTGGTTCTTGACCCCTGACACCACTGATTCTTCATATTTCAGAGATAAAACTCCTCACCATGTCCTCTAGCTTTTAAAGAATCCATGACTTTCATCATGAACTTAGACCACAGTGATATCTTCACTCATTTTCTCATTATCTTTACTTCATAATAGTTTCTACAACATGAATTACCTGTTTCATTCACATATTATACAGAGCACATTTTCATCTCATATTACCAATGTATTTACATTTAATTGACTCCTTTCCTCAATTGAGATCATGTTTTAGGAGAGCACTGATCTCAAGTTTATTTACTCCTTTTCTCCTCCTAATGTCAACACCGGGCCTTATATACTGCTCAGTAAATAACCACTGACAAGTCCCATCCATTGCCCCTGAGCCAGGGCTGTCAATCAAGATTTTTTTCCCCCAGATAATCACTTAGCTTTGTTTGGAAGATTGACCTGCTATATTTTGGCTGAAAGTAGTTTCTTCCCAGGAAAATACACATTAAACTTTAGTGAAGATAGTTAGAGAGTTTGAAATACCAAGAGTGTGTATCTAGAAAATTAGAAAATGCAGAACAAATTGAAGCACTTCTGGGGAATTTTTCCTCAACTATTAGACTAATATTATTAATATCAATACTGCTAAGTGTAGTCTTTTATGAGGGTAGGAAACACTGAGTTCAGTTATTCTACAAATGGTAAATGAATGTCTACCATATATTAGAATTTTTTAAAAATAGGATCTTGGGATTAATTTGCAAGTAAAATGCAATTTTTAATCCTAGGAGTTTACCTATCAGTGAAGAAGGAGAAGGAAAAAAAATCTAAGAGGAGAGAAAATGGGCAGATGATTGATCCTGATTTAAACATAGAGATAATTGGTAGAAATACACTTCAAGTTTCTTATTTTGATGAAAAAAATCACACTTTCAGGTACTTTAACGAACTGATCCTTCTTATTGACTACTGCAAATATTCTTAATGGCACAACAAAATTTCAGACTGGCAAATTTGCACCACCATAACATACACATACACTAGATACAACACCTATGTGCCATTAATCCTAACTCAACCAAAAGTGTTGGATGGCAAGCACTTTTCTATGCTTTATATGCTTAGTTGGGAGAGAATAATAAGTGATCTTAAGATTGCTTTCAGCATATTTGATTTTATGAACTATAAAATACTTTACCAGTTGAACAATCTACCAAGTGAATTAAATTCTGCTCCTTAAAATGCCCTATGAAGTCAAAGGACTTCATAATATTTGAGCATTAACATTATTGCTGAGCATCTTAATTTTATGGTTTTACTTATGGTAATCATTTCAAATTAAAACTATCTTGAGAAAACTGCTGCTGTAAAAAACCAAGTCCATTTAATCAATTTTAGTTTTCTCATGAGGACTTTTAATTTTTACCTTTACTCCTGGAAGAACCTTTAACATAAGACATTTAAGATTCTACTGCAAGCCAGGTGTGGTGGCGCACGCTTGTAATCCCAGCATTTGGGAGGCTGAGATAGGAGGATTGCGGTTTGCAAATAGCCTCAGCTATTTAGTGAGGCCCTTTACGACTCTGTGAGACCCCATTTCAAATAAAGAATAAAAAAATAGGGCTGAGGGTGGAGCTTGAAAGTAGAATGTCCCTGGGTTCCACCCCCAGTACCACCAAAACAACAACAACAAAAAAAGATTCTACTACATAATACTTTGTTAATAAAGATATTTGATAAATAAAAGACTGACAAAAGCAAAAGCTACATGTTTTCTGATACTGATATAATTTTACTTTCAGATATCACACTGGTATAGTTCAAAAATTAAATAAGAAAAAATAAGCAATCATATAATGATAATGATAATCTAAATTTGTCTGGTGCTATGTATTTTCACACGTATTTTTTCTTAATTTCTTAATTTCCATAACATGATAAAATAATTTTAATTTCCATAACATGATAAAATAATTTTAAGTTTAACCATTTTTAACAGATGTGGGAATCAAGAAAAGTATGATTTGATATGTTATATAAACAGCATTTTATATAGTGAGGCTAGGTCCTTGACCTCAAAAATTCTGATTTTTCTCATATTTTCAAAATAAGTATTTATTTCAAATAAAAATAAATTTCAAATAAAAATAAATTTCAAAAAAAATAAATTTCAAATAAAAATAAAAATTTCAAATAAAAATAAATTTCAAATAAAAACAAGTATTTATTTCAAAATAAGTATTTAACTCACATGCCAAATACTATCAGCAAGACATCCCTAAGGGTAAGTAAAATATATGTGGAGGAACGCTAGACATTTTATTCACTTACAATGTCACCATTCTGAAAATGAGAAGGTAAGTGGGCTTTCTAAATGGCCTAGAAAAATTTACCAACTAGGCTCTGAAAGCTGTCAATCAAAATCATTTGTTCACATTTTACTAAAATGTGCCCTATGAGCATCTTTCATTCCTCACATTTACAAAATAAATATCAACTTCGTTGGTTAAGTTTTTATTTTTTCCTGCTCACTAGAAACATATAAAAATATCACCACTACTCCAAAGATACTCTTAACATTCCCTATACTTCCTTAAAGACTTTGTAATGGGAAAATATGCAAATTAAGGAAGTGCATCGCATTTTATATGTCTTCATTTCTTCCCATGAAGCAGCATAATAAGTTTTACACTTTGTTTTTTTTTTGCAGTACTACAAAAATAATTTTTACTTTTAAGAAAATATAACTTAATGACAATAAAATATTTCTTAATGTAATCAATTACAGTTCTTCTAAGTCACATGGGTTATAAAAATATTTATGAAAATGTACATATTTTACAAAGTTTCCAACACAGAAGCTATTCAAATTACAACCCAAGTCCTTGCCTGCCCAAGTCACTTTTCTTTTTGCTCATTCTCTTTTGTTCTTTTTGTATACCTATAAGTTAAAATATACATGGTTTTGTATTCTAAATTAATTTTTATTTAATGACATATTGCAAGCCATTTTAAAAACCATCATGGCATGCTGAGTGAAAATTCAATACTAACCTATTATTTCATTGCCAACCAATAAATTGGCTTCTCTTTTTTTTTAACAATATATCATTTTTCAATAATTATTGCATGCAGTCTTTATATCTATGTACAATAATAAGCATGCAGTCTTTATATCTATGTACTTAAAATATTTTCTTACACTATTTCTACCAGTGAGATTATTCAGAAAAAGATTGGTCAGATTTTCTCATTTTTTATATTAGCAATAAACAAGATTAAAGTTGAAAACATGAACTTTATGAACGGTGTCCTGCTCTGAACTTTTAACAACCATGCCTTTCAGTGATTGTGAAGTACAGAAATCCATGAGGCATTAATTATGTTTAAAGTAATTATATTTTCTATAAATTAGTACATCTTGGCATATCAGTCCTGAGTGAGCAGTGATCAACGACATATGCTCACATTTTTATTTTTAATTTTTTAAAGTCTACTCCACATACCTTTTAGCTATAGTTTAGCTCATTTCCCCCTTTGAATCTGAGATGTAGGTTTTGAAATGCTTTCTGGAACTGCTTCCCTTCTTGTGCTCTGAAATCCATGTTAGGAGACAGCAATACTTCTGATATAAGAAGAAAGAAAAAAATGCCCCAACTTACCGTTTCTAATGCATGTACACGGTCCTGCAAATAAAACATAATATGTAATTATAAAACCGAACTATTCAAAACCATCACAAGTTGATTTATTTGGCCAGTTTTCTATTTACTCTGTATTAGTGATAGTTTATTTTAAAAACGAAAACTCAGACTCAGATTGATCTCTAGCACAGAAATTATAGCCATAAAAGGATCACTATGTCTCCTGTCATTTTATCTTATATTAAGACTACAACATTTGTAACATAATTTATAACATAAATTCAGGTCCAGCTACTGAAAACAGCTCTCACTACCACTCTATTGTTAAAATGACCTACCTGAGGATATATAAGTTTAAGATATATTTGAATATATGAATCACAACTACACGATAAAGTTATAGGAAAAAGTTAGTATACACACTAGCTCTCAGTTTGTAGAAAGTTGAAAGATGTGATCTTACGGGAAGGAAAAATTCAAATAAAAGAATAACTATATTAATCAAAGTATATAAGCAAGTTATTATTAAAAATAAGGCAGGAAAATAAATGAGGAAGACAGTTACATATGACCAATCTTGAACCCAGATAAGGTACCATTATCTAGCATCTTAGAAGGTTTACAGAAATACTGGTTTTAAAATGGGTCACTAAACCAGGTATAGTGGAGCACGCTTGTAATCCCAGTACTTGGGAGGCTGAGACAGGAGGACGGCAGGTTCCTGCCAGCCTCAGCTACTTAGTGAGGTCTTCACAACTTAGTAAGACCCTGTTTCAAAATAAATAATTAAAAGAAGGTCTGGGGGTATAGCTCGAAGGTAGAATGCCCCTGGGTTCAATCCCCAGTACTGCAAAAAGGAAAGGAAAGGAAAAGAAAGAAAAGAGAAGAGAAAAGAAAAGAAAAAAGAAAAGAAAAGAAAAGAAGAGAAAAGAAAAGAAAAGAAAAGAGCTGGGCATGGTGGCGCATGCTTGCAATCCCAGCAATTGGGAGGCTGAGACAGGAGGATTGCAGTTCGATCCTCCTTTTACAACTCAGTGAGGCCCTTTGCAACTGAGACCCTGTTTCAAAATAAAAAATCGGGATGGGAGTATAGCTTGGAGGTAGAATGCCTCTGGGTTCCATCTCCAGTACTGCAAAAAAAAAAAAAAAAAAAAAAAAAAAAAAAGGAAAAATGAAAAGAAAAGGGGTCACTAGCAACATTATTTTAAAAAAGTACTAGATGATTAAAACATGGTTGTATTTTCAAATTTTTCCAGAGCTAACAACTATAAACAGAATTTTTTTTACCAAACAAACAGTCCTGAATTTGAGAGAATCAGTCTGAAGATTCAGTCTGGAAAGTTGTCTTTTCCAGGAAGGTGAAGGTCATTTATCATTCTTTGTCGTTTTAAACATCTGAAGAAAATTGCTAGAATCTGAATTTCTCGTTGTTGTTAAATTGATTAATCATTCATCCTAAGAAACAGGTGTGTGGTGGTGGGGCTCAGCTCAGAGGATCCACGAGGACTCAGAGGCTCACATCCCTTGTACACATCCTCTCTGGTCACCAAAAACAGAGGGTTCACCTCTGAGGACTGCTGCAACCGGATCTCCAGCCCTCAGCCTGGGAAACTACGTGGAACATTTCTATCCATCAATATTTGGCTCTGTGGGCACACAGTAAATAAATATGCACAATCAACCCATAGCAGCCCTGTTCTTTGTACTTAGCTGGCACACCTGGGAGGACCTCACCCTTGCTCCCGTGACTTTCATAAAATGACTGCTATTTCTTTGAACTTGTGTGCTATCATGTATGAGTGCTTCACAGTAAATGCACACGATGCTTCAAGGGAGCGCTGATGTGTTGTGGCTGGGCTTCTTATTCACAGTACATCTGGGACAGAAGCACTCAGTAGGACTCTATCATCCTTTGCAGATGGAAGAGAACTTCATTAGTTACCTTCTGCAGACAGAAACGGCCTTTGGGCAGTTTATATGAACCATTCTGAAGGCTCTAAATATCTACAGCCCCTATTTGGGCCTTGAGATTTCCCCATATCATGGGTTTGTGGACCAATATTATCTGGGAATAGCATATTTTAAGAGCATGCATAGAACTGCCTTGAAGTAGATAATTTGACACGATATCAAAACAGTAAAATTGAATTAAGTTGAATTTGTTTTAATTCTTATCTCAGTATCTGACAAACATAAACTGATATCATTACAATTTCTTTTTTTGTGTGTGTGGGTCTGGGGATGGAACCCAGAGGCATTTGACCTCCAAGCTACACCCCCTGCCCAATTTTTTTTTAATTCTTTATTTTGAAACAGGGTCTCACTGAGTTGTGGAGGGCCTCACTAAGTAGCTGAGGCTTTCCGTGAACCACGATCCCCTGATCTCAGCCTCCCAAATGCTGGGATTATGAGCCTGCGCCACCACACCCGACTATATCATTACAATTTATGTTAACTGTCTTCATGTTACCTAAATGTTTTTTGTTTTTTTTTTGAGGGTCTGGGGATGGAACCCAGGGGCATTCGATCTCTGAGCTACAACCTCGCCCTTTTTTAATTCTTTATTTTGAAACAGGGTCTCACCGAGTTGCAGAGGGCCTCACTTAAGTAGCTGAGGCTGTCTGTGAACCGCAATCCTCCCTCCAGTCTCAGCCTTCCAAATGCTGGGATTACAAGTATGTGCCACCACACCCAGGTCTTATGTGTTTTTAAAAGAAGTATGTACTTAGTCTACAAGCCTATATTTCCAAATAGTCAAAACAATTCTACTTCATTAAAATATAAACATAAATAATGTACATGAATAAATTTACTTATTTTTCTATTACTTGTTCCTTTCTACAGTGGTACTAAAGTGGTTTAATAAAAAATGAATATGTTAAGAAATGAGCAAAGTGGAAACATAAAAATTTTGTTTATTAACCTGAATTTTAATAATTAAATTTTTCAATAAACGACAAATAATGAGATACCAGCCATTTTTGTCAATTAGCAAGCTTTGTCTAAATTGCAGTTTTAAAGTTTTAATTAGGTTATAAGTAAAAAGAAGCTCTTGCTAGTAATCTGTTTAAATTATGTGATTTTAAAATTCAAGAAATTTTTGAAAATACGAAATAGTTATACTTGGCACTTTTTTAGTAAACAAGTTTTGTTACTATATATTTGTATATAAGAGAGTTAGGCTACTGTATAGTCTTAATCTCAAAAAATTTGCGTATTTCCTCATGAACTACTATTATTAAAATGAGAGGCACTTAAGCCAATAGTGTGGCTTTGATAAAAACCACAGGGAAAATGCCAATAAATGGCCTAGAAATAACGTATAAGTACAACAAAAACTTTATCCTCCCTAACCTATAGTACCATGCCTAGAGCTATAATGGCAATGTTTTATATTTTTTTTAATCTCCGATATTCATTTCAACAAAGTTTATCTTTAAGTTCTGCATGTTAAGCAATGCCTCCCCAGCCCATTTTTCCCAGATCAAAAAGCACTGTTAGGACACTGGCAGTAGGGATAGGAGGTGAGGGGCTTAGAGAGGGGAAAAAAATCCTTAGGAAAAATGAGTATACATGCAGGGCAATTCAGATGGCTTTAATAAATTATTGGCTTTAATTTTTGTGGTCCTGGATTATAAAAGTCTGATAAAACTATCTTCTTTCCAGGAAAAGGTACATTATACACAAGACACACACACACACACACACACACACACACACACACACACAAACACACATATACTTTTAATGGAAATCCACACTCTCTGAAGCCCACCAAAGGGCCTCCAAGTGACTTCATTCCAAACACATGTCTCTAAAATAAGACAAAAAATATTAGACAAATAACTTATTTTATTAAACCAATCTATTTACTTCTCTTTCTATATAACTAACACCAGTATCATGGGAAGAAATAATTATGGCAGAAAGATAATTAGAAAACTCTAGGTGGGAACAGAGGCTTAAATGAAAATCAAAGGAGAAATTTACTTCAAATAGTTTGAAGAAAAAAATTTGGAGAAGATAAAACCTGTATTGTTGCCATACTGTGTGTGTGTATGCGTGCGTGGTTAGATAATCCCTTTCCCACTCTTCTTTATTCTAAGCTGTAACAAGAGCAACAAATAAAAATGACTGTAATGCTTACTCTTAATGACTGTACAGTCACTGTATAGTCACTGAGTTAAATGAAGTGTTAATATCTATTTTTATCAGTATAATGAATATTACATATGCTTTCTAGTGAAAAAATGCTGCTAGGTATGATGTTTTAATTTATTCTGGGCTCGACAGATCAAGTAGGGAGAACTGTATTTTGGGAGTAGCCTATAGCATTAGTACTATTAAAAATGTATTTTTAATTTTTTATGACGATGTCAGTAACCTGCCTTGAACTGTAAATATTCATGTGCTACTTGGTCACTATGGGATGTACACTAGGACTTTGGAATGAAGGAAAGCAAAAATCACTGGCCTCGCTGGCGGTGGGCAAATATATGTAGGCTAAGCCAGGAAATGAGCGTGAAATGGATTACTTGTATCTGGATACCTGATCGTTAGCAGTTTATTTGATTCAGCTGAACCAATCAGTTAGCCATACTGATGCAGCCTTCATATCTGAGAGAAAAATTGGGAGTCTATAGCTCTAAATAATTGGGACTCTTCTGCCTCTGGTAAGAAGAACTGAGTGGGTTAAGTGGCTTTATCTCAATAAGACAGCATTTTCTAGGAATGCTTTAAATATACTATTAGCGCCGGGCATGGTGGCGCACACTTGTAATCCCTGCGCTTGGGAGGCAGAGACAGGAGGATCACGCAGGTTCGAAGCCAGCCTCACTGGCTTAAGAGACCCTGTTTCCAAAAATAAAAAAAAAAAATAGGTCTGGGAGTGTAGCCCAGATATAGAAGGGCTTCCAGGAACCCCAGTACCACCTAAAATAAATAAATAAATAAATAAATAAATAAATAAATAAATAAACTATTAGCTATGAACGCACCATACTACCATGAAATATAACAGGAACCTCTATCTTTCCCAAGTATAAGAAGCTTTTGTCTTAACTGGAAAATGCCTCAGAGGTAAAGGGTTTTGCTTAGAATCTCTATAAATATTTCAGTCCGTATGAAATCGAATAAAAAAGATCTCAGCTTTGCCATTTGTACTTCAGATCCCAAAACAAAGCAACAAAATTTTCTTTGAAAATGAAAAATTATGACAAAATTTTTCCTTTGGATGCACACACAATGTAATGTGGTATCAAGGTGTGCGCCCACAGAATGTGACTGCAAACCAAATATAGGGCAAATGACACAGAATTATCTTTCTCCAGGGACTGCCCAATTCAACAGTGGGACAGCCACTAGCAGGTAACAAAGGTATTTGCTTAGTAAGTGACATATGGACAGGAGAACATGAAAAATTATTGGCAAATAAAAAAAAAGATGATGAAGGTGGTTGGGGCCAATACAAATGACAACCAACGTAATTTTTATGATTGACTGTTCCCCAAAAGACACACTGGAACAATAGCTGAGGAGTATGGGAAGAAAGCCAGCGACTCAGAAACCAAAGTTCTATACTTTTTTTTTAAAAGATTTACATTTTCAAAAATAAAGTACACGTCTCCAGTTGTGAGGTTACTCATATATCTCTGAAACACGCTTTGAAGTCCTATGCAGAACATATTGCAATGGTGATTATGGCATAATTTATGAGCAGGCTTATGTCATGCAGAACTTGAAAACGATAGGGTACGCTTTCAATTTCAGGTGTGCAAAGGGCAGTGCATCTACTGCTGCCAAACATAGCTGGTCTAATGAGACTCCCTGAGGCTGATTTCTTTGTTTCTTTCAAGGACAAACATCTCCTGGGGCTTCTTGGTGAAGGGAATGCTCACAAGAAAGAACCAAAGAATTTCTTGGCCCAAGTGCTTTTCTCCTGGATACTCAATCACAGCAACTTGTCTTTAAAAGGACTGTCCTGCATGTCACACAGCTGAGTCATTAAATGGTCCAAGCAAACAGCCTACCTCTGGAATGAGATTTCTTACCTTTGAGTGATACCGACGATCCACATGATATTTGACATGCACAGTCAGTTACTCAATACTTATCGGGGATTAAAGTGGAAGGGATATTACATTAGAAACTCTCTCTTACACTTGATTTCCATATTCCTGTGTGCAGTTACCTCTCAGCATCTACATGAGAGCAACCGCTGATGAGGAAAATCAAGACCTAAGCAGAATGTTATAAAAATAATACACTGGGTTGACATGTTAGGTTTTCTTTTTTTTTTCTTTTGCTTCCTATTTTAGTTTAACTTAGATAAATTTAAGTTAAATCATTAATCTCCATTTCCTAGCATGCATGCACAGGAAGAGAAAAAAGGTAGCTGAAGGATCGAAAGTATTACTTGAGTTATCTGCCCTTTGGTCATCAGTGAGAAACTATTCTTTCTAGCTAAGAAAACCCAGCATGAAAATGACCCAACCAGTTCTTGCTTAAGATGTACTTCTGGGATGCATACCTGAAGGATGGCTTATCCTGCATCTCCTAAAATAAAGCAGATGTATTTAGACTATTCAGTTTCAAATATCCTAAATATTCCTACCTATGAAATACTTAACTGCTTTTTCTTCAAACTGAGCTTCATTCTGATTTTTCACTGTAGTCTGACTACCGTCTTCCCAAGGTGGAAATTTAAATAGTAGCTTCGGCTGTTTAAGAGAGATGTGGGTTATCAAAGAGTTGGAGAGCTTTCTTATCTTAAAGTAATTGGAAGCACTCAAAAATAGTAATAGCCACAAAAATAACACTAATAAGACTGTAATCATTCAAACTTTTAAATCATTTAAATCTTTGCATTTAGAGAAATGATATCACTTAGTACTTTTACAATGATTCCTTATATAATTTCTTATCTAACTTAAAACCACAAATTTAAGAGAAATTCTTACTTAAAATCTAAAACATTTTACTCTCTAGGACTATAACTAAAGAGGAGTGATTCAATTCAAAGTGTTCTCAATTGCTTGCTTTCACAAAATTATCCTGAATGCAACTGATCCTAAATTCCAAAGTCTAAGAAATGAAGGAATAAGTAAGATGATGGCTTGTTAACAGTTGTTCCTGGGTAGGTTTAGCCAGTATTGCAAGCTCCTCAGACCCAGGGATAACAGAACATTGATGTGGTGTCGCTGCAACAGTGCAGGAGGGCCTAATTACTTGAAATTATACTTTCCTTTCATCTGCCAAATGATTCTACATCCTACCAAAAGAAATTTATTCTTGGTAGAAGAACTAAAAAATTTATTCTTGGGCTCCCCGATGCCAGTTCATCCATTATAAACAGCTCAGGAGTCAGCAAAAGTGGGCCAAATCCAGCTAGCCACCTGTTTTTATAGAACTATGAGCTAAAATAGTCTTTGTATTTTTTTTTTCATTGGGTTGGAAAAAAACAAAGTAAGAATATTTCATGATGTGAAAACTGTATGAAATCCAAATTTCAGTGTCCATAAATAAAGCTTTATTGGAACCTGGCTCAATCGTTTGCTGAATTGCTGTCTATGGAGACTTTTATGATAGTATACACAGGTAAGTTTTTGTGGGGAAGTATAAAGGAAGCAGTATTGACAATATTTAGAATCTGGCCCTTTCCAGGAAGTGTGGTGACTCCTGTTCTACGGTGTTAGTAGTGGAAAATCCTATAGGTCTCTGGAAAGAAAGAGGATAAAGTCAAACACTTACTAGGGACAAAAAAAATAAATAAATAAAAAGAGGAGACAGGACATACAATTTTTACCCAGGTTTTCAACTTTATAACTAAATTGTAAATTATACGTGCAGAAATACATATGCCCAGAAAATAAGTCATTGCTCAAGCCCTATAAGTTTCTTCTTTTCGTGCTTTTTTGCATTTTTTCCTTTATTATTCCTTCTTCCTTTTCTTCCATTGTCTTTGCTTCCTTCTCTCTTTGCTTCATTTCTTTCTCCCTCCCCTCCCCACTCACTGACACACTTACCCAATCCATCCACTCACATTCATTGATTAGGCACTCACTGTGCAAGATGTAAGATTATCAGGAAAGGAAAGTTTTCTCTGTCTCTGTGGAACTTACTTGCCAAGGGAGCTGGCAAAGTACAAGAAGATAACTAGGGACTGATTTGGGTGACGTTAAAGTTTTACATTAGACACATTGGTCAGGTTAAATCCCCATGAAGAGGTAACATTGGGCTGAAACACAAAGAACACAAATGAGATAGAAATGAGGCCCCCAAGGAGCCAGGAAAAGGGTTCAGGAGGAGGGGGAGGGAGGAATGCAAAGATCCCAGCACAGGAAAGGTTGTCCTTAATTTCAGGGGCAAAAGGGGCACAATAAGGGCATTGTGGTTGTTAAAAATGGCTCTTTAAGTTGCCAATATAATAAACATCGAAATTACTTATTCAAAATCTGTACTGATTAAACATACATTCTTGTTTTTAATATTTACAAGAATTTCCAGTGGGATCATATTATGAATTTCATTTCTCTAAAGGAGGAAATCCCACTCAAAAACGATAGTGGTACAATCTACATCATGTCCAGCTAGCGGTGTCTGGTCTGTTATCCAGG
Organism: Muscardinus avellanarius; assembly: GCF_963383645.1. Classification (NCBI taxonomy): domain Eukaryota; kingdom Metazoa; phylum Chordata; class Mammalia; order Rodentia; family Gliridae; genus Muscardinus; species Muscardinus avellanarius. The sequence continues at coordinate 84,903,458 of NC_137798.1, forward strand.
TCCAGATGCCCTGTAACAGCTCTGAAAAACTGGAACTAATGGAAACGCCCTATGATGACAGTGCAGTTTCACAGGCAAATAGACAATAAATATATGTTTACTTCCAGCGAGGCTATTTTGTGTTTTTGCAAGGTACAGGTTAAAGGATACACTGGAAACAGTTCTGGGACCTCTTTCTCAACATTACGTATGCATGAAGAACATTCCAGAACCTCATTTTAAACAGACAGGTGACGTGTAATAAGACTATGTCACAATAAATTTTATGTTCAAATAAAAATGCATTTGTACACATTTTTACATTTACTTCACTATGTAATAAAAAGGGATTATATTTTTGCCATATGCTTTTATTAAGTAGGCTGCAACTCTTCCTCCCTTCAGGGCCTGACATCAGGCTAGCTAAAGCAGATGTAGTCAAGACCACTTGGGAAACAGCAGATAAAGGATACAGGAAAGCAAAACGCTAAGCTTCACTAGCTGTGATTCTGTGTGGCCAGGTGACAGCTGCAGAGTACTGCCACTCCCTCCCCAATTATTTTTAATTTGGACTGCAGGGGTTTATATTTAACCAATGAGCCTATATACGGTCTCTTTCCTCCAACTCCTGTTTCATTCATGACAAATTTATTAATTCTTTTCTAATGACAACTAGATAGCAGTAATGGAATCTCTTGTAGGCAACATCATCTGTTTCGCAGTATAATATGCAAATATAGGAATATTAACAGACATTACATGGTATTTATTAACGGGCCAATAAGCCTTTATGCTTCTAAACATAAACACTAAGATTCTAACAAATTGAATCTAGAATGCAGAAAGTCTAGAAATCAGGGCGCTTTAGAACTAATTTTTTAAAAAAACAAATTAAACACTGATTATGATTAAAAGACCAAGACATGAGAAGAAATGCTTATTAGTCATTTTTCTAGCTCATTTTAGTTTTATCACTTTTTACACAATTTAAAATTTATGGAAACCTAATGTTGCCTTTAATTTTTGCCAGGATATTTTGAACTTGGCTTAATACTGAAATTGAAGAAGCCCGAGGAGGGCTTTAATAACAACTTTCTTCAGTCTGTTTATTTAAAACATGATGAATAAGCAAAAAGAAAAGGTGCCGAATAGAAAAAGAAAAATGATCCTTTCTTCTTCCTAGAAGCGTTTGGGGTTGCTGGATTGTTCCTAATATTGCACCAAGAATTAAAATCTTCCTCACATGCTAGTATCCAAATATATCTCCCGTTGTCCTAGATATACATATGTGAGCATGGAGTCTAGGGTTTTATAAGTAGTTTTTTTGTCTTGTTTTATTTATTTTATGTATTTTTATTGGTGCACTGAAGCCTCACTTCATAATGTAGTTCAGAGTGATAGTGACGTACATGTGCATAAGCACTTAGTCAGCTTCCCTCTGGCTTCCTCCCCAATATAAGTAGTTTTAAAGTTTTAAAAAGGTAGTGAGAGGAGTCACTACTATATAGCCAGATTAATTTAAAAATAATATAGTTTCTTAGATCTTTTATTTTGAGGAGGTAGACTGCCAGTTTTTTTTTTTTTTGGCCATACTAAATGCTTAATATGTCTTTAGTGAATCATCACAAAAAATATGAGAAAGTAAACGGGGGGAAACAGTGACCCCCACAAGCCTGGGGGTAGGCGTGCCGGAATTTTCATCTCCACTACTCTTGAATTCTGTTAGTGTACAGGTATAGTGGTCAAGCAGATTTGATTATAAGTCTCACCCTGACAATTTCTGGCTGAGCAAGCCTTAGCATCCTCATCTATACAATGAAAACAGCAGTATCTACTTTATAGGACTGTTTTGAGAAACAAATGACAGATTTAGAAGTATTAGCACAGGATAGGACACAAAGGGTTGCTCTGTAGCTATTAATATCAATCACTAATGGCTCAGAGGTGATTTTTTTTCCCCAATCTCTTTTGATGAGCAATTACCCTACTGGGCTGATTTAGCAAAATCTTGATAGGGGTTGACACGTGCTAAATAAGTATCTGATAGTAGATTTAAACTCAATATTAGTGAGCTTTCAAGATTTCAGACTGAGGAAAGACAGTCCTGGAAGTAAGAACTACAGTTTATTTTGGTGATGCCCTATCAATGCTTAGGAACTCTGAGATTAAAGAGTCAATGGAAATTTGTTTCAACCAGAAAAGGATTACTGTGGAGTATCTGTTTCCAAGTGTGCTCCACACAGTCATTGAGAACAACAATGTTTTTTGAAATTGCTACTGTTATCCTGAGGGGAGGACACAGTGGATTAACACAGTTGAGACCTACGTAGGGGTGTGACAGGAGATACATAAGCAGGGATGATGGCCTTGAAGTGGTAACTTCAAATTCTGTAGTTTAAGTGAAATCGCCCTGTAATGTAAGATGACCTTTGACTTTCAATACTGGTGTAAACTCCCAGACAAGCTCAATGCTGTGAAATTCTATAATGTGCTAATGGATTTTCCTTTTGCACAAGGCAACATAAGCTGCTATTTACATCAGCCCCAGCCCCCATGGCGCCCAGAGCCGGGATCTCAGAGGGTGGCATCTAGGGATGTTCTCTAGAAGGGCTGCCTGTCCTGATGTCAACTGCCAAAGAGATGGCACATGAAGATGCATAGAATAATCTGAAAGAGCAAGCAGTTTATGAAACCTGTAAACACACCCAGTTGGTTTTCACTACCAAGTTTCTTACTAAATTTCCTGTCATCGAGTAACCCTTGTGCTCTTAAGACTATGCTTTGTCTTTGGCATTTTAAAAATGTTTCCAAGTGGTACCCATTTTTCAAGCAGCTTGTTTGGAAGCCTGACTCAAGGAGGCTGCTGAGTCCTGAAGACTTATGCTTTTCATCCTTTTGGATAAACAGAGCCAGGCACGTTTTTATATTTCTTTCATTTTCAAAAGGAAATAGCCTAGTCAATCAACTTCTGTGTGCTCAGACACAAGAGTACTTCTTTCAGGGTGTTCTATTTCCCACTTTTATTCTGTCATAAATTTGGAATTAAAATTAAGTTGCAAATTTCAGGTAAAACAGGGTGATAAAATTTAATGATCACTAAAATTTCAAGCGGAATTCATTTTACTGAGCTTGGTTGCCTGCTCTTTTGAGGCCTCTTGATGTAGTAAATGGAAGTGTGCCAATCTAATTGGCTGAGACCCTGCGTGACCTAAAGATGGTCTGCTAATGCTTTATCTCTGTTGAGATCTTATACCAAATTTGAGGCTTGTTAAGTTTCTTTACCTTTGAGAAAACAGAGATTTTTATAAGCCATTAAGTCACTTGGCTTTGAAAGTAGCAAAGGGTTATCCAGCCTCCCATATTTAGTTTTATTCATGTCATTGCTTGGAACAGTATTTTTAAAATCATATCTCAGAACAAACAGAGGTACACAGCTAATTGCCTAGGTTTTGAAAAATGCATCTTGAAAAGAATAAGTAGGTATGCATTACATGTTGATTCCTAGAATTAAAGAAGTTCCATTAGAACTCTCATGAGTCATTCTGAGAATGAGCAGGATATATTGCATTGCTTTCTATTTTAATAAAGCCTTAGACAGTTAATGCAATTGATCAATGTATTCAAATTTATCAATTTACTCAAACCTAACAATGTACTTCCATATCTCCCAAGAAAATGAACTTCTGGGGCAAGGAATGGCCCAGTTCTTCTGGAGAGCCAGTGAGAGAGCAGATGTCCCATGTCACCCTCGCTTCCCCTTCTAATGTCAACGAAGGCACTCTGAGCTGCCCCACACCCCTATTTCTAACCACAAGGTCTATTCCCAAACCCTTATGTGGTCTGAAAGCACAGGTTGTACAGCCTGGCAGAAATGATTGACAGCAAAAGCATGGAAATTATCCCACTGGTCTGTCACTAGCCTGGTTTCTCCCATGGTTGCTTAGGTGGAAGAATATCCATTTACTGGCTCCAATGAGATGTGAATGTACTATCTTGTCAGCCTCTGCCAGGGCAATTTCTTTGCCCATGTCAGTCTCATTCTTTGGTGGTTTTTCTTGCCCAGTTTATCTACGACAATGTGCCTGCCATCTCTATGCGGGCATTCTCTATTATAATACCACTCAATTAATATTTATGAGGCTTGTTCCAAGAGAAAAACCCAAGAAAGTCAATTTCTACTTTTTTCCTTAAAACACTGTGCTGCCATAGGCTATTCCATAAATAGCTGAAATACAGTAACGTCTAGGGAAAAGAATATCTTCTTCCTATTCATTTTAATGCTTTACCTAACCACTATTGAGGTAACAAAACCAAACTCTAACACCTGCCCCTCGAGCCCTAAGGCAATTGTAGAAAAGAAGATAGTAATCAAATTCATCAACTAGAACTGTCTGAAAAAGCCAAACAATAGAGAAATTAAACATAATTATGGGTCATATGAAAAATAGCATGTCACTAATGCCATATAATAGTCCTTTAAGGCATACCTTCTGGGGTATTTCAGGAAAAAAAAAATTTACTTTTTGAAAAAAACATAATTTCATTTTTAAACAAAGGACTCAATTCATCTCTAATAAAAGTTCCAGTGATATCAAAGAATATGTGTAGAAATACTTGTGATAGCATTTAGGTTATCGGTCCTGCAACTAAACCGGTTCCTTTGCCTCCCTAAGATAATAAGATTGATATTTATACAGAGCCCCCAAATCAATCTCATGATTGTCACAGTGTGCCTGTTTTTTACTTCCTCATTGTATTTAGCAATCCAAAGGCATAATACTTCCTTCATCATGATCTACCCCAAATATTAACTTAAGTTACATGGCTGTCCATGAAAAGGGTAGGGAAAGAGAGAAGGAGAGGGTGGGACAGGAGGAAAGGAGATTGCAGGGATCCAGCTGCGTCTGACTCCCATCTGTGATATCTCTAGCATACAGCATCACCTCTGACACACAGTAGGTACAAATAAAAAGTAAGTGTGTGGAATTAACATTTACTGAGGACCCACCAGGCTCCAGGGTATCCACATTTCTTATCAAAATCCTCTCAGCAGTCCTATAAAATCAATGTTAGTACTGTCACCAATTTGAAGATAAGGAAGCTGCCATACAATAATCTACAAATGACCCAGTGAAAGAGGAAAACGCAGAGGAAAAGCCCTGGCATGATCCTCTAGCCTGAACTCCTTCCAAAGAAAATGAAAAGAGCGATGTCTGTAAGCTGGCAAAAACGGAGGGACAAATAAGCTTACAGACATTGTTTGGAAAGTTTATAGGTAGGTGGCCCTTTGAAGCTTTTCATAATTAAGCAGGATATTAACGCAAGTATGCTCTGCATTTGGGGGTTTTACAAAGCACCATGGGGAAAAAATAAAAGTCAGGGGAAAGTGAGCCAAGGGGCTGGTATTTGAAAAAAAAAAAAAAAGGAACCAAAACCCAGCAGTGTAGCACCTACCACCAGCAGCCATCACAAGCAAGGTGTGAACTCACTGAATATATTTCAATACATTGGGGGAAAACGAAATACCTTTTGTATCTATTTAAAATGTTTCAGCTGATCTCAAGAGGATTAAAGAAGGACTTTGTTTCAATGCACCTCAAATCCACATGCAAATAGAATGATACAGCACTCCACATTTATAGTCAAAGACAATACTTTGTTTTTGAGAGGAGCAGCGCACAATGTAACTGCAAATGAATGTCACAAAAAAATGAGCCAGACAATGTTAAGCTCCAATGAAGAATTCTAATAATTACAAGAGCATTGTTGCAATCACTGTCAAATACTGGGTTTCCACTGTCCCTGATTCTGCTGGAGACTCAGCAGACTCCCTTGTTCCTGCTGCCCTGGCTGCCATTTCAGCCTCTCTCACTGTTCCTACCACTTACGTCAAATCACCTGCTCACTTCCCACAGGAGGGGGAGCAGAGAAGGAGTGTTGAGAGCACCCTGAGTTGGTACACCTTGGGAGGGGTACAAACTGCCCACGCAAGTGAGAATTGTTTACACGCAGACAGGTTTCCAAGGGCCAAATGGGCCCAATAACCAGAGACCCTGACCAATAAGCAAAGACCCTGACAATAGTTTCCTTGTTTACCCTTTCCTTCCTTGATTCAAATGTGACTACCGTGGTGTTATTTCCTGACTCACCCATGATTCCTTTGTTATTTCTTATGGTTAATAATATAATGTTTTAGTTATAACCCTCAATAAAAGCAAGATGCTGGTGGAAGGATGGCAGGAGCAGAGGCATCTCTCTCCTCCCGGGCCGCCCCAGCTGCCATGTTGACTCCCTTGTCATTCACTTTGAGAGACTATTTTTCATCAATCAATCAATATCAAAGTCATCCGCTACAAAGGAGGGGAAAAAGGAGGGAAATTGAAAAGGGTAAAGAGGGAGAGAGAAACAGAAATGACACGTGTGTGTGTGTATTCCCCCAAAACCAAATTAGATAAAAATGAACTTTAGGACAGGGATGTGTGTTGTTTTTCAATGGGTAAACACTGAGGAGATTCAGAATAGGTGCTAATTAAGAAACCAGCCAGGCACAGCTGTATTACAAGCCTATAATCCCAGTGCTTGGGAGGCTCAGACAGGAGGACCACAGGTTCAAAGACCAGTCACAACAACTTAGCGAGGCTCTCAGTAACCTAGCAATACTCCCCAGTTTCAAATAAAAACTAAAATAGGGTTGGGGGTCTAGCTTTGGAGGTAAGCTGCCCCTGGGTTTAATCCCAGTACCAATAAATAAATAACTACATAGGAGACCAGTAAGGATGGCACTCACTTGTTCAATCCACAAAAATGTCCTCAGAGCCTACTGTGGTAAGGCTGGGCTACATACAGAATATTTGGGGAAAAAACTACATGAGAGTTGCTTCATAGGCATGACATGAAATTATAATCCATTGGATGATGAGTTTTCTTTTGAAACTGAAATCCATAGCTAAAAGGATCCAAAGATTTAATAGATATTTCTTCAGTTCTATTGACTACTTTTCCCTTGAAATACTCTTTTGTTAAGTTTCATAACACAATGCCTCTTGATATCTTATTTTCTTGATGTCTTAGGTAGACTGCTTGGCAGGGCTCTGCCCCTAGTCTGTTATTTCAATATTGGTGTTCCACATGGCTGTGCCTTAGACTTTCATTTTTTTCTCATTTTACGTATTTCTGAGAACTAAGAGTAATGACTCCTAAGGGACTATGAGTATCAGCCATCTCCAATGGATACCACACTGGAGGACAATAAACCCTGCAAGTCCTCTTCACACCCCTTCTGAGCTCCACACACACACAAATACCAGCAAAACAGCACTTCAAAATATCAAAATAAATTCATTCATTGATTTTTGTTTTGAGACAGGATTTCACTAAGTTGCTGGGGGTCTCACTAAACTACCCAGGCCTTAAACTTCCAATCTTCTTTTTTTATTCTCCCAAGTACTGGGATTACAGATGTGTGCCATCAAGCCCAGCTGAAATATCAAAATGAATCAACAACCCGCTCTCATTGACTACCACACTATCTATGAGGTTTCCAAATAAAAAAAAAAACTCAAGAATCGTTCTTAAAGCCTTCTTTTTAATTTCCTAACAGCCTATCTCAAATATCCTTTTATCTTAAGTACTAGGATTAAAACCAGAGGCATTCTGTCTCTGATCCATACCTCCAGCCCTATTTTATTTTTTATTTTGAGAGTCTAAGTTGCAGAGAGCCTCACTACACTGCTCAGGCTGCCCTCAAATCTGCAATCCTTCTGTCTTAGTAACCCAAGTACTGCAATTATAGGTGTATGTCACCACGTCCAGCTTCCATTTGTTATTATATTCTAAAAACAAAACAAAACAAAACAAAAAAACCCACTAAGAAGCTACCACCTGCTTCATGCTTTCAGCTGCTCCCCTATCCAGAAACCATCACCTCTCCCTCAAACCCTCATGAATATCTGCTGAATTGGTCTCACAGGTTTCAACCTTACCAGCCGCCAGTTATTTCCAACTTTCAGCCATTACCTATTGGAAATGCAAATTTGATAATTGTTCTCATGCTTCAAAGACTTCACTGGTTTCACATGCACTAAAGTCCAAACCACTCAGATCCTTGAGACCTCTGCTTGCCTTAGACACCCGTGTCTCTCCTCGTTCAGGTGCTATATATCCCACCACACTGAACGTCCTCTGGTTCCTTAAATATGAAAATTTGCTCTCTTTCACCATAAGCCTGCCCATATTCTTCCTAGTTCCTAAAATATTTTTTACCTTCACTCCAAACATTCCTAGTTAGCTCTTAGCTCATTTAAATACAGGTTTCCTTTGGGAAGCCTATGTGGGTTGTGATCCCCCCGCCCCCAGCTCAGCACATCTACCTTCCATTACACTAAACTCCCCTTCATGTCCATCAGACCTACTCCAACAAATAAGGCCAGCTGTTATTATTATTTGTTCCAGCAGTAACTTACAGATTCCTTCAAATATAATGTCCAATTTTTTTATACACTCTCTGAACTGGTCTTCTCCACTAATTCTGGTACACAGCGTAGAAAGATACCCAGTATCTACAGCTTGATTCTGGACCCCGAGCACTTAGTACAGTGTCAGGCACAGGATTAGTGCTCAGTGAGTGTGTGCAGTATTTCTATTTGCCAGAAACTGGGGAGTTTAATGATAAATAAATGATAAATAAAACTCCCCCTGCCCTTAAGGAGAATGACAGTAAGTGCAGAATGTCTATTATAATGGTGATAAGATGATAATGACTAAATGACACTGACTCCACTTTGGACACAAAAGGATTTGCGAACATTGTAAATTGGAATGAAATATTTAGCCCTCCCTTCTGGGATAATCTATTCTACACTAAACACTTCTAAAAGGCAGTTTTATGATTTTATATTACAAAGGAGAAAATAGTCACAGCAAAGTTATTTGAGTTACCCAAGGTGACCCAGGAATCAGAAGCTCAACCAGGACTTAAAACTCAAATTTCTCAACCTCTAATCTTTGCTGTTTTCATTTTGCGAAACTATTTTTTTCCTTCTTCCCACCAAAGTACTATTTTGCCATTTTAGAAATTCAGCCTACGTTCTTTACTAGTCTCTCCAAACTATCATATATAATCATATATATTTTATGTACATACAGAACGCATTTTTGTGGCACTTCAATTTAAGTCAAGTGCATTCTACCTCTGAGCTACACCCCAGCCTGGTTTTAGTTTTTTAATTTCAAAGGGTCTCACTAAGTTTCCAAGGCCCTCACTAAGTTGCTGAGGCTGGCTGTAAACCTGCGATCTCCTTGTCTCAGCCTCCCAAGTACTGGAATTGCAGGCATACACCACACACTTAGTTCACTAATTTAGATTTGAGCATAGAAACTCAGCAATATAGACATTTTTCCATTTTTCCTCTAGTCTTCACATTAAAGACTTCCTTGATGTGCACTGACCTGTTGTTTTACTGGAGAGGTGTCAATTCCCTGTATTCCTAACAGAGTTGTTAGGATCAGACAACAGTCACCACTACAAAGGGCTAACATTCAACTGTTGTGCTGTAGGACATCATCCTGCATATTCTACATGCATCGATGTCCAGAGCTAGTTGGCTAGTGTGTTCTACTGCACTGAGTGGACAATTTGGTAAAAAAAAAAAAATGCTGCCAATATTGTTAAACATTTGAGAAACAACTTATGTTATTAAGTTGAATGGGCTTACTGATTCCTACAATGGTATTGTGAGGGAAATAAACTTAAAATTATTTGTGCTGACATTTCAAAAGGCTAGGTACATACTCAAAAAATATGTTTTTATGTGACTTTCTGGGGCTGATGACAATCACAACACATAACTTAAATGCTTCAAAAAGACCTTATAACCTTCTCAATAAATATAGTATACATAGAGCTTTTCCTTTTATAAGAAATATTGTTAATGCCAGGCATGGTGGCGCACGCTTATAATCTCAGCGCTGGGGAGGCTGACACAGGAGGATTGCACAGATTCAAAGCCAACCTCAGCTACTTAGTGAGGCTCTTGGCAACTTAGTAGTGAGACCCTGTTTCCAAATAAAAGTATAAAATAGGTCTAGGAGTATAGCCCGGAGGTAGAAAAGGCCCTGGGTTCCACCCCTACTGCCAGCAAAAAAAAAAAAAATTAAATAAATAAATAAATAATTTGTTAATATAAGTTTCACAGAGAGTGACAGGGTGAATATAGACTTGAGGTCTATCCTAACCTCACAGGGCACTCAGCAGTACTCTTTCTATCTATGCAGTCCAAGATATCCAAAGCATTTAATCTCGCACCCAGTTTTACTGCATGCATAGGACTATGCTACTTCAGCTTTTTCAGATAATTTATACAATTCTCTAAATGGATATATTATGAAATTGAAGAATCTCTAATCACAAAATATTCCTCTTATCCTTTGGGATTACTTGACCCATTCTTCGTTCAACAGAAGCAAACATTTTTGGCTTTAAAGCACACAAGCCAGCTCATTATATCACTCTCTCCAGTCCTGACTTACAGCTCCAGGCCCGTGAAGAACTCTAAATGTCCGAAGTATTTACTGTTCTTAACCTATAACGTGACATTAAGTGAATTGGTTCTGTCATGTGCATATAACTGATTATGTTTTCTCTAATAAAGATAGACACTTGAGTTACCCATTTGTAAGTTAGCCCAATATAAAGGGAAGAGAGAACTTCTGTCAGACGCCAACTTAACATCAATTGCTCATACCATGGAAATGTCAATTAAAATTTTAGCAGAATCTTTCAAATGCAATTTCCCAGTCCAAGAAATGTGCATAAACCCATGGTAAATTGAGAGGCCATTCAAGGTAAATCTTAAGGTCCACAAATGTGTTAATATTCCTGGCTGGTCATTGGTAGAAGAAATAAATGGAATGGGGATACTTGGACTTTCACTTGAAAATTTAATTCCATAAATTCATCCTTACGCATCAGCCTTGTTTGGGGGTGAATAGCTTTGAGAGGATGTTACCTTCATTTGCAAGTGTAAAAGTTTCTATTATAGTATACTAAGTAATGAAGGGTTCTTTAAGAGGGAAACTCCCTAATGTATATGATGTATATTCACAAACACTAAGTCAATCACTAAGCCAAACATGAGAGGGGAGGGAGGAGAGAATGGGGTGGGAAGTGAGGAGGGACTAAATGAGTGATGTGTGCAAGTATGCCTCTACCATCTTGTACCCTATTAAGATTATATTAAAATGTATTAATAAAACAATACTGAAGTTAAGGATATAGAGGCTAATACACTAAAAATCAAAAATAGCCTAGAGCCTGAGCTGGCATCTTACTTTAGATTGTAAGTGCATGCAAAGACTTCTAAAGGAAACAAATTCCAACTGTAGCTTTAAAGTTTTACGACGGTATTTGTCCCCTCATTTGCTGTAGCAATCTGAATGTGACAATAATAACAGTGAAAAACAAGTGTTTTAATCCCAAGGATAGTTGCCTCTATTTGAAAATATTCTTTACCTGCAGAGATTCCATTTCTTCATCCTTTCTTTGGGTCTCTTCTAGCAGATCTAAAAAAAGGAAAGTAAAATACCCATCAGAATGCAATATAAAAGTGGGTTATGTCTTATTATCAAAGGCAATTCAGCTCGGTATCATGCATGGGGAAGAGGAGGGATGGTGTGGAATCTGAGGGGAAGCCCCCTAAGTGCTGTGTGCATGGATGTCCCTCCCACTCTGAACTTTATTATGATGCATGATCACAATGCACCAATAAAAGTATATTAAAAAATTCAGTTACTAGCTTGTACAAATTGTTGCCTGGGAAGAGAAATTAATGTTGACATAAGAGCAGAAATACCCTCTGATCCCAGCTGATGAGATGTGGCAGAGCTCTATACTGTGCCAAACCTAAGATAGCTGAGAAGACCTGGGAGGTCTCAATGATACCAAATCACTTACAAATCCCAAATCGTATCTCCATTTTTGGAATTTGGTGCAATGATTATATAACTCAAAATTAATATGAAATGTCATTTTTCTTAAAAAAATCTTTTCTTTTGAAAAAATCATTTTTTCTTTTGAAAAAATTAGAAACAAACCATTTGCTCTTAAAATAAGCTCCTAAGGTAAGTTCTACCCCCAGAGTCAATTTTATAGCCAAATTAAAACACCCTGTAATAATGAGTGTTATTAATGAAAGTACAGCACCACCTCTACTGTAAAATCATATTAATTATCATTTCACACTGAGAGAGTGGGATGCATTGAAGTTATATCTGACCAAGAGTTTGGCACCATCTCAGAGAAATTAGTGGCTGGAAAGGAAGGGAGTCAACTCAAGAGATCTGTCTCAACGCACACATACTGCCACCGTGTCTCAGTGCCCTGCATTAATTTATGAACGTGCTATAAAGGAAAATATATTTGGCAGAGCAGAATTTTCTGCCTGCAGCGATACCACCCTGTGCTATGATCTTATTCCATTTCACAAACCTTAAGAAGGCTGGGCTGAGTAAGAACCTGGCTGAAAACTGGCAAGAAACAACTATAGCACAGCACAGTATTATTAGCATTTGCCTTACTCTGTGATTACAGTAACATACCAAGAGGCTGTGATACATAAAAGGAAAATATATATTATAAGAGTTCAATAAAAATCCCAGAAAGTCACATGCAAATGTTTTTCACAAGTGCTACACTAAATACAGAAGGAAGTGGAAATCTAACAGGTGGCAAAGTCACTCTGGAAGATGTCATAACCGGGCAGGCAAGAAGATATAATTGGTGGTGACAGCCCTTTGAAACTGCACGACTAAGTGGCAAGCAATCCCCACAGACAAAGTGCTGCGATTAAGGTTAGGAGGTAGAGTCTGTATCCCTGGGAGGAAATGACTTCGGCTTTCAGGTTCTTTAGCTATAAGGTGTAGAAACAAAGCGCCCTCAATCATTCCTTTTCCTGCCAGCTTACTCATTTGCATTGAGATGCTACTGCTCCTTCTACCAAGTAGGCACGCCCATCTACGTTCCAATGCATGCATCTGACGTGATTTGTTAAACAGAATACAGCAAAAGCAGCTCTGGGCCCATCTGCACTGAAGCTTTGAGAGGCCTGCACACCTTCACTTCTCCACTCAGAACCCAGAGAAGAGAGATTCATGACCCAGGGCTCTTCTAAGCCCAACGCTCTGAAGGCTGTCGGAGCTGGCAACCAGCAAATGCCCCGAAGCAGTGCTGTCCACCTAATCTGAAGCTGACTACCTACAATTCAGATGGAAGCCAAAAGGTGACCAGAGAAATGGCGCAGCTGAGCCAACACCAACTCATGAGCTTAATAAATGAAGCTTCAGGATGGTTTGGTACCAAGAACTTGCTGATAGGAACCGGTTGCTGACTGTGCTACAAGCATTTAGAATCTATTAAAAGGATATAGAAGCAATTCATATATTATATGTTATATAGAAGCAATTAATTAACTGATTGATTAAGTGACATATACATGGGAAAAGTGGATACAGAATCTTCAGAGGACAATAAGAGAAGGTGTGGGTGGTAGGGATGTAGGTAGGTAGTATGAACTAGTGGGCACTTTATTCTGTGTATCTCTAATATTTCTGTCCACTACACTCAAAAGGAAATTGTGAGAATAGCTGATGAGCCTCTTGCCTACTGCTTAGCTAAGGCAAAGTAGAAAGCACTTCCACTGATAACCCCAAAACGATTAAACTAAGAAAAGACATAACAGTTGCCTATGTAAAGTTAAGATACTAATAAATCAAGATAAATATCAGAGATCAAAACAAATGTCCATTCCAACTAGTTTCAGTAAATTGGGTTTTAATCCCAACTCTCTTCAATATTTGTGAGTTATAAGGTCACAGCTCTCTTGCTATGAGGGTGTGGTCACGTTTTTGTACTATTTCTGGATATTAGGAGGTTCTCACTAGTGGGCTCCATCGGCCACAAAATATAACTTTAATTTTATTTCCTTAGACAAGTCTCTGAAGATGCAGTTGGATTAAATCATGTTATTTCTATTCAGAAACCTGGAGAACTTAGCACTAGGAAGAACTTCCTATTCTACACTGAAATATTTCATTCTATAATAAATAGGTAAAAATGTGAGGCTCAAAGAAAGCAAATGGTTTGCCTGAGATTTACCTAGTTAGTACTAAAACTACATCTAGAGCCTTGCTTTCTCATGTTGTACTCTACCTAACATATCATGTTCTCACTTGTACCACTCAGTGCTTAATTATACCCTTGCGTACACTATTACTTGTAAAAAAAAAAAAAAAGAAAAAAAAAGAAAAAGAAAAAGAAAAAGAAAAAGAAAAAAAAAAAGGAAAAAAAAACTCACATGCTTGTATTTCTCCCACTTGCTTTGGGAGTTCTCTGATGTCAACAACCAGAGCATCCATGACTCCATTACTACTCACTCTCTACCTTTGGTACTTAACTTATATCCCAAATTGCCTTACTCACCTACATCAACTACCCACTTGTTAGGTGCATTGTTCAAGTACATGCATTTGGAATGATAAATAGGGCTATTAACCTGTGCTGATGAAATATGGCTACCAGGCATCACTGAGTAAAACTACTCTACTGTAAGTGGATGCAAGCCAAGAGAATATAGGGGAGACCTCTACTAAATAGTCGGAGGGAAATAAGAGTGACAACCAAGCATGATTAGTGCCCTTGTTATAAAGAGACGTCTTGTTGCTTGTTCTTACAAACTTCAGAACAAAGGATCAACATGGGAAAAGCTGAAGGACTGCTCTGCTCCCTTGCCTACCAGGGGCATGTAATTTTCTTTGATTATTTTCTGATTGGCTGTTTAAGACAAACAGCAATTCAACTGCCAAGCAAACTGTCTAGGCTAAATGTGTTTCCATCAACATTAGTTAAGGGAAGATTTTTGGTGGAAAGGGTGGTTCCCTCTATATTTTCCTCGGATCAGCGTGAATTTTTAAGTGAGCTAATATTAAACATATTATGACATATAGTCCTTGGGGGGAATTTCATATAAAACAACAGGACATCAGGAGAACTGGAGAATCTAGTTGTTTGACACTTCTCTGGGTAATCCTGACCATATTTTTGGCCAAGATGGTTTGGTACCACTTCCTCTGCACTCTTTAAAACGAGTGGTCTGGCTTTTTAAGGAGGTTGGACACTTTCATGTTGTTTCTGGCTTCTGGTAGCCAAGAAAAATCTGTATTTAAAAGGTGAACCATGTTCAGGTGTACATCAGCAACCTTCCCATCTAGTAACTTGACCATTCATAGGAATTTTGAAGATCAATGTCAATCACTAAGCCAAACATGAAAAGGAGGGAGGGGAAGGGAATGGAGTAGGAATTGGATAAAGGCTAAAGCGATGTGTGCATATATGTCTCTAACATCTTGTACTCCATTAAGATGCATTGCTACAATGCATCAATAAAAAAAAAGAAATGACTTTTTTTCTTTAGCAGTTACTGTAAAATAGTTCATCCATATTATAAGTCAGGCTAGCTGATAATGCAAAGAAAGTTATAGAAACAGAGGCTTAAGGTACAGGAACATCAGGGCAAGAGTACTGCACAGGACACTACTAGCAGTAGGATATTTTGAATTAATTATTGTACTTTAGAGAAAAACATTTAGCTCCTGTATCCTGTACCTCACATAAAAATTCAGTGCTCCATTCAGTGTTCTCTTGTTATTCTTGACATTTATAAAAAATAACCATGATGTAAATACTCGAGTATTCCTATGGTATTGGGGATTGAATCCAGGAGCATTCTTCCTCCGAGACACACTCCCAGTTCCTTTTCTTTTTTCTTTTGAAACAGAATATTATGAAGTTGTGAAGACCTCTTTAAGTTGTTGAGGCTATCCTCAAAACTGTGGTTCCCTTGTCTCAGCCTCCCAAGTACTGAGATGACAGGCATATGCCACCCTGTTAAGCTTAAGAGTTAAATATTTTTAAAAAGAAGTTTGTGTATCCCTCTTTGTGGATAGCCGTCATAGTATAATGAAATCCATAAAATTTTACAACTCATACAAAGCCACTAACAATGGACTTTGCCTCCCAGTTACACTCAAATGCTCAAGCCATCAGCTACATGCCCAAGACAATGGCCAATTTATCCATTTCTTCTTTGGCTATCCAACCAGTTACTGAAATCATTGATGTTTTCTGTCCCACAAATGGGGACAAAGAAATTGTAATCTCAGGTTTTCATTTATTTTAAGAAAAATAATTCAATTTTATGAGTAAAATACATATAATTTATTTGTATATAACAAATAAATTTAAAAATGAAAGTGGGAGCCAGACTACAAAGCTACCCTTCTAACCAGAGAAGGACCCCTTTGATATCGTGGTCAAACTCTAAAGCTCCACAGTACATTGATCGAAAAACCACAGACCGAATCTAACCTTCTCACATCATACAAATTGAAGACTGAGTTCCAAGAGATCTAGCGCCTCTGTCCGTGTCACACAGCCAGTTAACAGAAGTGCATGAATTTGAACACAAGAGCTTCTGAACTGGATCAGGTTCTAGGAATTTTTTTTTTTCACAAAACTGACTTTGCATTTCAATTCCTGTATGAAATGGCACAGTATTCCAAATTCTACCATAAATACATTTTCCAATTCCTCCCCAAACTAAAAAAAAAAAAAAAGTAACATTAAAAATCTATGAGAAGGCCCACAGTTATTAGCCATCCACATGGAAATTCCAAAAATCAGAGATTGCATTAAAAGATGTGACCCTGATAGGAAGCAAGTATCTACACACTTGATAGGCAGTTGTCATATTGAGGCATCTTCAAATATACAGTATACAGAATAGTTTGCAGAAGAAAGCAACAAGGAAAAATCTCTTTCAAGAAATAATAGTTGAGTAGTTTCTCAGTGGAATATAATATTGGCCAGCAAATTGTTTTCCCAGTTCATTACATGAGTGAGTAAGTAAGATAAATGTGTAACCATACAACACCGCAGCCCAAATCTCTCCAACAATCAAATGTGTTTGGCTTTAAGTGAATACAGTTGGGCCCTGTACATTCCATATGGATTCAACCAACGGTGGATTGAAAATATTCTTCTAAAAAATGTCTCTGCACTGAACATGTACAGACTTTTTCCTTCCTATTCTTCCCTAAACAATATATTATAATAACTATGTAGCATCTACATTTTATCAGGTATTATAAGTAATCTAGGGACAATTAAAATTACAAACATAGGTAATAAGCAAATACTACACATTTTATACAAAGGACCTCAAAAGCCTTGAAGTCTGGTGCCTGTGAAAACCAAGCCCTGGTGGCTATGAGGAATAACTAGATGCAAACACTTAAAATAGTTTCTGGTACATAGTAAGAATTAGATACATTTTAGTGCTTATTATTATTTTAAAAGTAACCCTCGAGGCATTTGTCTTCTAAAATCAGAAAAAAATGTGTGAAAAATAATCAGTTTGAATTTAAAACAAACAAGCAAGAGAGTCCCCCCAGTGCACTGCTTTTAGACTCCATTATGATAGGTAGCTACATTATTTAAAACTCTGCCATATCTACTGCCACCCACTGGTACATATCTAGATATACCACAATGAAATAAACATTTGATCGTCAG
Organism: Muscardinus avellanarius; assembly: GCF_963383645.1. Taxonomy (NCBI): domain Eukaryota; kingdom Metazoa; phylum Chordata; class Mammalia; order Rodentia; family Gliridae; genus Muscardinus; species Muscardinus avellanarius. The sequence goes on from NC_137798.1 coordinate 84,921,060, forward strand.
GCTCTACCACAGAAAGCACACAGTTTAAAAGGAAGAACAACATTCAAAAAATTTGGCTACCCTTTGTATTTTGCATCAGACACTGAAACAACATATCAGTCAACAGATGGAGCTCACGTGGCCCAGTAAATGAAAGGCTCATAGGTTTCTGTCTGCCGTGGGTACGTGGTAAAACAACCAAACACAGGTACTGACTGATGTTTTTGTTTGATGTTAAATCATTTCTGGTGAAGAACAGCATTTGACAAGCGCAGAGCCTTAAAGTCTCCTGCCCACAAAACTGTTACAGAATAGAAGAGAGCACAATAATCTACCCCACTTCACCTCATTCTCAGCTCTAATACTCAGAAATATCAATTTATAGAATCAAAATTTTGACCCAGTTACCTGTTAAGATTTTTGCCATTCCTATTAACAACAAGAACAGGGAAAATGAGCATGAGTTTATTACAAAACAAACTGCTGCCCTCGATAAGTCAAGGGGCTGTCTTGGTCAAAAGGACGACATGTGAGAAATAGCAACATAGGCAAGATATGATTGGTTGGAAATACTACTTTAAATCTGATTTTTTTTTTTTTTTGAGGTACTAGGGATGAAACCCAGGGACATTCTACCTATGAGCTATATCCCCCGCCCTATTTTTTATTCTTTATTTTGAAACAGGGTCTCAACGGAACTGCAAAGGGCCTCACTAAGTAGCTGAGGCTGTTGGCCAGCCACGATCCTCCTGTCTCAGCCTCCCAGATGATGAGATTACAAGCGTGTGCCATGCCCAGCTAAAATCTATAATTTAAAAAGTCTCAAAAAATCTCCAGGCGTGGTGGCGCATGCTTGTAATCCCAGTGCTTGGGAGGCGGAGACAGAAGGATTGCACAGGTTTGAAGCCAGCCTTGCTGGCTTAAGAGACCCTGTTTCCAAATAAAATATAGAAAATAGGTCTGGGAGTGTAACCAGAGGTAGAAGGGTTCCATCCCCAGTACCACCAAAAAAAAAAAAAAAGTCTCAGAAAATCAATATCCAGTTCAGATATGACAAATTCTTCCAAGAGCTTAAAGAATTAGCAACAACTAGCACACAATCTTTTCCAAAAAAGAAGAAAAAAGGAATACTTCACTTCGTTTGCTTTACATTATTTTGATTCCCCAAACAGTAGTTCCTCCTCACATCACACCTAATAAAAGGAAAAATATCAGGATCCTTCTGAACAGATGCAGAAATCTTTAACAAAATATTAGCAATTAGAGTTTAGCAATTTATAAATAGCATTATATATTATGGTCATGTTAGTATTATTATAGGGAAGGTTGGTTCAGTATTTGTGTGTGTGTGTGTGTGTGTGTGTGTGTGTGTGTGTGGTACTGGGAATGGAACCCAGGGGCCTTCTAGCTCTGGGCTACACTCCCAGACCTATTTTATATTTTTTTACTTGGAAACAGGGTTTCTTAAACCAGCGCGGCTGGCTTCGAACCTGTGCAATCCTCCTGTCTCCACCTCCCAAGCACGGGGATTATAAGTGTGCGCTACCACGCCCGGCGGTTCGATATTTTTTTTTAAAAATCAGTCTATCATTTCAACAGAGTAAAGAAGAATAATCACATGATCAGTCAATCAATTAAATCTTTTTGACAAAACTCATCACATATTCATGATTGATAAGAACACTCAGAAAAAGTGATAGAAGGGAACTTCCTCAGCTTACTAGATATCTACCAAAAAAGAAAAACTACAACTAATATACAGATTGCTTTTCTCTTAAGATCAGAAATAATAGAAGATTTACTCTCATAATTCATATTCATCAAGATACTAGAAGTTCTGTCCATGCACTAATGAAAAAAAAATAAAAGGCACAAGGTTTGGAAATAAAGACATAGAACTGTCCCTATTTGTAGATGACATGATTTTCTTTATAAAATTTTCAAAGAATATAAAAACCAACCATAACAATAACCCAAGATGTAGAAGTTCAAAAAGCTCATATGATATAACATCAATATACATTAATTTCTGTACAATATAAAAGAACTTGTTGACCCCAGAATTAATATTACAATAGCACTAGAAATCATTAAAAAGTGAAATACATAAGTGTCTTTTTTTTTTTTTTCCCAGTACTGGGGATGGAACCCAGGGGCATTCTATCTTCAAGCTCTGCCCCTGAGCCCTATTTTTATTCTTTATTTTGAAACAGGGTCTCAATGAGTTTCAGAGGGCCTCACTAAGTTGCTGAGGCTGAACACAAACCATGATCCTCCGGTCTCAGCCTCAGCCTCCCAAATTCTGGGATTAAAAGTGTGCACCGCTACGCCGGACTTGGTAAATATCTACTTAATACAACATGTAAAGCACTTGTTTGCTGAAAACTGTAAAATATTGATGAAATACTTTGTTTAGGTCTTAGAGAAGACTTAAGCAAATGGTGAAACACTGTATTCATGAATATAAAGATGTCAATTTTCTCCAAATTGATACACAATTTGTAGATATATAGTTTTCTCCAATTGATATACAAAGTTCTATATAATTTGTCTAAAAATTATAGTAGTTTTTTATAGTTAAAGACAAGATTACTGTGAAATGTATACGGGATGGAAAAGGAACTAGAATAGTTAAAACGAAACTTAAAAATAAGAATACACTGAGAGAAATCCAACTATCTATATTCTGAGTTTCCTATATAGCTACAGAAAACTAGACTGCATGGTTTTGCTGGAGGAATATACATACAGATAAAGGAAAAGAAGAGAGAGCTAATGAAACAGAAGAGAAAATACGAGTTATAGAAATACAAATTATAGAAAGATATAAGAGGTTACCAGGGGTTAAGGATGACTGGCTTTGGGAAAGAAGTGGGTGCAGCTATACAAGACAACATAAAAGACCTCTGTGATAGTGGAAATGTCCCAGATTTTTAATTCAATATTAGTACCATGGTTGTAATAGAGTAAAATAGCTTTGCAAGCTATTTTCATTGGAAAAAATGGTTTTAAAGGCTTTGTACATTATTGGATATTGCATAATATTTACAACTTAAAAGAAAAAGTTTAGTTTTTCAAAATCCAGAAAAATTTTAGGCAAAATAATTACTTTGAGATGAGTTCCTCAGTATATGTCCTTCCTGGGGCAGTTCATTCCAACTCTGCTAGTCCACACTATCAAAATATCTTCTGTATACCCCTGCATTTACTCACGATTATAAAACCAAATACATAATTTGACAGTTAACTGTTTAAGCAAAAAGCAGTAACAAAAAACTTGGATACTTGAGGAAGTACGGATGTTGCAATCACTAAGAAAACTAAAGAAAACCATACTTAAAGAACTAAAAGTATCAAAATGATATCTCACAAAATAAAAAAGTTTCAATAAGGAGATACAAAAAAAGAATCAAATAGAAATACCAAATTGAAAAGCACAATAACTGAAATGAAACAATATACCAGAGAGGCTCAACACCAAATGTCAACAAGCAGAAAAGGCAAAGAACTTAAAAAGAGGTCAATTGAAGTTACAGAGTCAGTGGAACAGAAAGAAAAGAGATTGCAGAAAAATAAATAGAGGCTTTGGCTTCAAGGGCAGTGGTATACTTTGAAGGGTATCAACATACACATAATGGTATTGCCATTGTGTGGCATACGTTGGACATGTAATGGTAATCCCACTCTGTGTATGTTGACATAGAGGGGAAATGGAAGGGGGAGAGAAAATATTGAAATAATGGCTAGAAATCAACAAATGACAAACAAGATAAATTTAAGAGAGACACACCTAAGCATATCATAATTGAATTCTCAAAAGCCAAGGGGTGGGACGACTCAACAACTGCTGTGTTTATGTATGCCACTATCACAATTTATACATTATGATGAGACACTAAGACTATAATGTACCAAAAAAATTTAAAAAATAGCCAATGAGAAAAAGAAAATCTTGAATGTATATATGGGAGAAATGACTTATTGCACAGAATGAAATTATTGGCCTACTTCTCATCAGAAATCCTAAAGGCCAGAAATCAGTGAGATGACAGAGTCAAAAAGTTTTCATTTTTTAAGTCATGAAAGACAAATGGTCAATAAATACATAAAAAAAATGTGCAAAACATAAGCTGGGTGTGGTGGTGCACGCTTGTAATCCCAGCACTTGGGAGGCTGAGACAGGAGGATTGCCCAGGTTCAAAGACAGCCTCTTTTGCCTTAAGAGACCCTGTTTAAAAAAAAAAAAATTGGTCTGGGAGTGTTGCCCAGAGCTCAAAGGCCCCTGGGTTCCATCCCCAGTACCACCAAAAAAAAAAAAAAAAAAAAAAAAGTTCAACATCATTAGCAATCAGAGAGATGCAAATCAAAACTACACTGAGATTCCATCTAACCCCAATCAGAATGGCAATCATTATGAAGTCAAAGAATAATAAATGTTGGCGAGGATGTGGGGAAATTGGAACTTTTCTACACTGTTGATGGGAATTCAAATTAGTTCAGCCACTACAGACATCAATCCACCATATGATTCAGCTATTCCACTCCTGTATATCTTTCTAATGGGAGTGAAAACAGAGAACTACCCATATTCACAGCAGCACAATTCACTATAGCCAAATCATGGAACCAACCTAGGTGCCCATCAACAATGGAATGGATTACAAATTATGGGATATTCACACGGATTACAAATTATGGGATATTCACACAATGGAATTCTACTCACCAATAAAGAACAACAAAATTATGTCATCTGAAAGAAAATGGAAGAACCTATAGATCATTATGTTAAGTGAGATTAGCCAGTTACAGAAACTGAAGGTCATATATTTTCTCTGATATGGGGATACCAGAGGGACTCCAGGTAATGGAGGAGAGACCTCAGTGGAGACAAGGAGGTGGTCTAAGGGAACGGAAGGGGGAGGAGTGAAGTTCACTGAAGAAGTACTACCATCAGCTGTGTGTACATATGTGAAAATACCAATGTCAATCTCAAGACTGTGTATGAAGAAGGTGGATGGGGAGGCAGCAGGGGGAGGGGCATCAAGCGCTGTGCATGTGTGTCACTGTCAACATGATTTACATTATGACGTGAGACTGTAATGCACCAATAAAAGCATTTTAAGAGGTCATGAAAAATTCTGTATCTGGCAAAACTGTACTTAAAAAATCAAAGAAAAACTTATAGCATTCCAAGAGTCCTTTAGGCTAAAATCAAAGTACATTATACAGAAGCTCCTCAAGTCCACACAAAACATACCCATAAGGATTACTCTATAGGTAGGTATTAAAAAATAAGTATATATTTTATGTGTAATTCTTTTTTTCTCCTGTTTTAAAAGAGAACTGCATAATTTAATGATCATATGCGTGCTCATGGGCAGGATATGAAGCTGTAATTAGTACAGTTGTTCATTTCATAACAATGTTTAGGTCCACAGATCACGTATACAATTGTGACCCAACCTACAGTCCTCCTGTCTCAGCCTCCCAAGTACTGGGATCACAGTGCCCAGCTATACTTAAAATTTTAAATATTTAGTAGCGTAAGTATCCGAAAGCTTTCAGAAAGTTGTAATCTTTTTGCTTGGTGAAGGATTTGTCACAATATTAATGTTGCTGACTGATCAAGGAGGTGTTTGCTGAAGGTTGGGCTGCCTGCCATAATTTCTTCAAATAAGACAACAATGAAATTTGCAGCACCAACACATTCTTCCTTCGTGCAAGTTTTCTCTGTAGCATGCAATGCTGTTTGATCACATTTTACCGACTTCTTTCGAGATTTGGTCTATCTTCTCAAACCCTGCTGCTACTTTAACAACAAAGTTTATGTAATAATCAAAATCCTTTGTTGTCATTTTAACAATGGTCATGCATCTGCAGCAGGAATAAATTCCATCTCAAGGAACCTCTTGCTTTGCTCAGCCGTAAGAATCAACTCCGCATTCGATAAAGCCTTATCATAAGATTGCAGCAATTCGCACCTTCAGGCTCCACTTGTAATTCTAGTTGTCTTGTTATTTCCACCATATCTGCAGTTCCTTCCTCTACTTGAACCCCTGCATGCTATTCACTAGAGTCATAATCAGTGTGCTCCAAACTCCTGTTTATATTGGTATTTTGACCATGACCCATGATTCAAGAATTGTTTAATGTTGTCTAGAATGGCAAATCCTTTCCAGAAGATGTTCAATTGGCTTTGCCCAGTTCTAACAGAGTAATCACTGTAGGCTTATGAAATGAATTTCTCTAATAGTAAGATTTGAAAGTTGAAATTATTCCTAGATCCACGGGCTGCAGAACACTGTGTGAGCAGGTAAGAAAACATTAACTTGTGCATCTTCAGCAGAGCGCTTGGTTATTTATTTATTTATTTATTTATTTATTTATTTATTTATTTATTTATTTATTTATTGGTACTGGTGTTCCTGGAAGCCCTTCTACCTCCGGGCTACACTCCCAGATCTATTTTTACATTTTTATTTGGAAACAGGGTCTCCTAAGCCAGCGCGTGCGGCTGGCTTCGAACCTGCGCGATCCTCCTGTCTCTGCCTCCCAAGCGTGGGGATTATAAGCGTGCGCCACCACGCCTGGCAGCGCTTGGGTATTCAGATGCATTGCCAATGAACAATCTCACGATGGATTTAAAATACTGAAGAAACCATGTTGTAAACAGATGTATTGTCTTCTAGATTTGAGGCTTCAGTTGTAAAGCACAGAAAGAATAGACTGAGTATAATTCTTAAGGACGCCCGGATTTTTAGAATGGCAAATGAACACAGGCTTCAACTTCCCTCGCCACCGGCATCAGCCACTTACGAAAGAGCCAGCCTGTCCTGGGAAGTTCTGAAGCCAGGCATCAATTTCTCCATTGCTAGGAAGGTCCTAGATGACATCTTCTTCCGATAGAAGACAGTTAGGTCTACAGTAAAAATCTGTTGTTTAGTAGACAGCCTTCATCATTTATCTTTGCTAGAGCTTAGAGCTGACTTGCTGCAGCTTCTCCATCAGCTGCTTCCCCTTGTGCTCTTCTTCATGGAGATGGCTTCTGTGTTTATACCTCAAGACCCAACATTTGCTAGCTTCAGACGTTTCTCCTATAGCTCCTTTACCCCTTTCAGCCTTCACAGAATTGAAGAGTTAAAGCTGGATCTGGCTCAGACTGGGCTTAAGGGAATGTTCTCACAAGAGCGATGCTCTGTCCAGACCCCTACAACTGCCTTCCAGTCAGCAGGAGGGCAGTTTTACTTCTCTATCATCCTTGAGCTCACTGGAGAAGCACTTTTAAATTATGTCAAGAACTTTTTCTTTGCATGTACAAATAAGCTAAGTGTTGGCTGCAAATGAGCCTGGTTTGTGGTCTACCTTGTCTGTTGAAACGCTTTCTTCACTAAACTTAGTTGTTTTGAGTCTCTGATTTAAAGTGAGTGATGCGCAACGCTTGCTTGGACACTTAGAAGTCATGAAAGCATCATTAATAGCTCCACTACTGTGTGTCTCAAGGCAAAAAGAGGCCTGAAGAGAGGGAGAAAGTTGGGGAATGGCCAGTTAGTTCAGCAGTCAGAAACAAAATCTAAACTTTATCAATTACATTTTCCATCTTATACAGGTATATAAAAAACTAAAAACTAAGGACAAAAAAAAAAACTAAGAACATCAATGCTTCCTGATGACAGATCCCAGTAACAGATAGAGTAATAAAGATTTTAAAATATTGTGAGAAGTACCAAAACATGACATGGAGAAACAAAATGATCACATGCTATTAAAACATTGTGCTACCTACTTTGAGGGTTTCCATAAACCTTCAATTTGTAAAACATGCAGTATCTATGAATCACAATAAAAACACACAGTGAAACCAGGTACACCTGTACATTAAATGAATTAAACTCTCCAAAGACAAAGTAGAGACCATGCTATGGTGTAGTTGAGTCTGCTTCATTAGTCCATGTATTGAAGCCTGGGTGCCTAGGGTGGTGCTATTGGAACGTCTGGTGGGCCTTCAGAATGGGAGGCTTTTATGTGAGGCTCTTAAATAACTTGGAATAGCGGGGTCACCAGGTAACCCTGGTCTAGTTCTTTTAGTTTTTTATTTCCCTACTTGCAAATTAACCAATTGCTCCAGTACATGCTCCTGCTAGTTATAAGTGGCCCTTGTCAGAGGCCCAATAAATGGATCCCAAACCCTCCAACACCTGATTTTAGACTGGAACCTTCAGAATTAGAAGCCAAAGTACATCGTCTCTATTTACAAGTTCATTGTGTCAGGTATGCCACTATAGTAATGCAAAGCTGACTAATACTAGGTGACCCATAATTTTATTTTATTTTTTTGCTGGTCTGGGGATGGAACCCAGGGTCATTCAACCTCTGAGCTACACCCCCTGCCCTATTTTTTATTCTTTATTTTGAAACAGGGTCTCACTAAGTTGCAGAGGGCCTCACTAAATAGCTGAGGCTGTTCGTGAACCACGATCCTCCAGTCTCAGCCTCCCAAATGCTGGGACTACAAGCATCCGCCACCACGCCGGGCATATACCATGATTCAACTTTATCTTATCTACAACAGACAGCTGAAAGACCTAAATAGATTAAGAGTACATGGATGAAAATAGAAAATAAAAATAATTAGTTAATAATATCAAACAACAGAGACGTTAAGACAAAACTCAGAGACAAATAAGGACATTAAATGACAAACAGGTCAATTAAAAAGGAGTATACAACAGAGCAGCAAGAGAATACAAAATTTGAACATCAGTATAAATAAACTACTTAACAATAGCAGAATATTCATTTTACAGAAGGCAATAGAGCATTTTTCTAGAAGAGACCAAATTATGGGTCAAAAAACATGTCTAAATACACGGAAAAGGACTGAAATTATGCAAAATGTGTTCTCTGACCATAATAGAATAGTGTGAAAAATCACTGAGAGAAATAAATTTGGGAAATTCTTAGAGAAGAATGAAAATAAAAACACAGCATGCCAAAACTTGCAGGATGTGGTTTGTTTATTAAGGAGGTCTAGGAAGTTCATTTTCCAAAGGACGCCTAGACTTCCTGGGATGAAGCACTGAACCACTTATAAATGAAGCTGGTGAGTCCTGGCTCTGGAGCACGGTTCAGCAAATGAGACAGTGACCTTTCTGGCCAGTAGCATTACTTATGACAGGCAAAAGATGGAAAATGGTTAACCGTTCAGCAAGTGATAAATGAGTAAGCAAAATGTGGTACTTCTATACAACGTTTTGTCAGTTCCTTATATGATGTGGTCAGAAAAGACAAAATCTGTACAGACAAAAAGTAGATTACTAGATGCCAAAACCAGAGGGAAGAGAATGAAAATGAGTGCTAATAGTTTGGGCGTTTTTTGGAGCTAATGACAATATTCTAGAATTAACTAGCACTGATGACTGTATAACCTTTTGTATATTTGAATATGTACACTTTAAAATGTTTTATTTTATTTTATTTTATTTTATTTTATTTTGTGGTACTGGGGGTGGAACCCAGGGGCTTTCTACCTCTGGGCTGTACTCCCAGACCTATTTTGTACTTTCTTTGGAAACAGGGTCTCACTAAGTTACTGAGAGCCTCACTAAGTAGCTGAGGCTGGCTTTGAACCTGTGCAATCCTCCTGTCTCAGTCTCCCAAGCCCGGGGATTACAAGCATGTGCCACCACGCCCGGCACTAAAATTTTTAATTTTATGTGAATCATCATTTTTAAGTAAATGGAAAGGACTAAGATTCCTTTATATAAATGGAATATAGAACAAGAGTTTCAGTGTCAAAGTTTCATGGATACACAATCAGACATCTATTCCTCTTTCCTCTACCTAAAATGAAGACAGAAATATCATTTTAGGATTGTTGTAATACCTTACATAATTAATAACAATTAGCATTGTTATTTCATCATACCAAGATGACAATGTGGTAATATCAACTATGCATATGAAAGTGTTGATGACAACCCTGCTTTGCAAGCAAAAAAAAAAGTAGTTGGATAGAACCCCATGTTACTATGAAAAAGACCAAAAATATTTTCTAAGATATTGTATTCTGTGCTGAAGATGCTTTTCTATATTGTTACTGGTGCTCTCTCCTCACTTCTTATTAAGTAGATATTAAGTTCATCTTGTTGATTTGGATATGTGGGGTTCAATAAAGTGGAGTGCAATGAACAATAGAGCTTTAATTAAATAACAAATGGATCATATGGGTAAAACAAAAAGATGTCTATTAAAATTTTTCAGAATAAATGGGTGTGCTAGCATATGCTTTTTTTTTTTTTTGGTGGTGGTACTGGGGTTCCTGGAAGCCCTTCTACCTCCAGGCTACACTCCCAGACCTATTTTTACATTTTTATTTGGAAACAGGGTCTCCTAAGCCAGCGCGCCCGGCGGGCTTCGAACCTGTGGGATCCTCCTGTCTCCGCCTCCCAAGCGCAGGGATTACAAGCGTGCTCCACCACGCCCTGCTATCATATGCTTTTAATCCCAGCATTTGGGAGGCTGAGGCAGGAGGATTGTGGTTCATGGGGAGCCTCAGCTACTTAGTGAAGCCCTTTGCAATTCAGTGAGACCCTGTTTCAAAATAAAGAATAAAAATAGGGCTGGGAGTATAGCTCAGAGGTAAAATGCCCCGGAGTTCCATCCTCGGTACCAAAAAAAAAAAAAAAAAAAAAATCAGAATAGTAATAAAGCCGGGCGTGGTGGCGCATGCTTGTAATCCCCGCGCTTGTGAAGCTGAGACAGGAGGATCGCACAGGTTTGAAGCCAGCCTCAGCTACTTAGTGAGGCTCTCAGCAACTTAGTGAGACCCTTACTAGTGAGTACAACTTACTAATACAAAATAGTTTTCCTCTGGCAAAGGCCATCATAGTGTAGCCAGATCTAAAACTAGAATAACTTGACATTCAGGATAATAATAACAAAGTCCATTGTTATACAGGCACATCATTAATGCTCAAGTTAATGGGCAAATTTTACCATGCCCATTCATAAAATACTATGAGACATGATACAAAAATATCAGAAATGAAAGCCAGCAGGCCAGGGTTTTCATTCTTTCCCTAATATTAATTAATAACATTTATAAAAATGGAAACTTCATCTTTCTTGGCCACCGTTATCATGCCAATAAAGTACTGGAATTGTATTCTTTACTAGACTATTGCAAAGACCCCTCTAGCACTGAAACTTCAAGCACTGAACCTGGCAGGTTGCTGCATGTAATTTAAATGTAGCATTAGATGAATAGCTCCATCTCCGTGAATAATAGTTCTTCAGAATTAATATGAATGACAGTCATTCTGCGAAACCTTTTAGAAATGCAGAAATAATTTGCTTAGTTTGAGTAATTATTCTCATTGTTAAGATGCTTACAGATAATAAAGACGCATGACAATTCTTTCTCATCCACCTCTAACACTATCTGTCTTCTTTTCCACCTAAGGTAAATACACTTTAGGTAATTACAAATCTTTCCTTTTTGTTCCTTAAATCCTCATAATTATAGTAATTCTTTTATATCATATCTGGATCCCTTTAAATTTCAATAAACAAATTAAATCACTGTTTCATCTGGAAGCAGACAACAGCACTAAGTAGATCCTTTCATACATGAATTACATAGCGTTAATATTTCCCTTTGTCAGCTCCCTGTCTTTTCATGCCAGTGTCGAGGCAATAACAGACCAGAAACGTCTGTAAGGACAGCTCTCCCAGACCTCAGACACAACTGCTCCAGGTGTCCAACACACCAAACCCACTTCACGCACAGGAAGGTCTGGCAGTTCAGTGGTTTCAGGCTCTTAGTATTACTGACGATTTAAAATGTGTCCCATGTAATAGAAGAGACTGAACAAATACCCACCTGGTAATAGAAAAATAAAAGCTTAACAACATAGTCTGCAATGCAAGATTATAGGATAAAAAGAAAATATTTATTTTTTTTTATTTTTTTATTTTTTGGTGGTACTGGGGTTCCTGGAAGCCCTTCTACCTCCGGGCTACACTCCCAGACCTATTTTTACATTTTTATTTTGGAAACAGGGTCTCCTAAGCCAGCACGCGTGGCTGACTTCGAACCTGCGCGATCCTCCTGTCTCTGCCTCCCAAGCGCGGGGATTACAAGCATGCGCCACCACGCCCGGCTAAAAGAAAATATTTAAACGAATATTTTCTTTGGTGTTATGTTCAAATGGCAAAATGGTTTTCATGGATAATCTCACAGGCCATTGCTTTAATTAGTAGGTTTTGCAAACATTAAAAAAAAGCCTCAAGTAATTTTTAATACTGATTACAACTGCCTAGGCCATTAACGAATTGTCCTAACACTAGCCATATTGTATCCTCTCTCTTTAAAGGTTACGTACTTCATTTTAACAGATCTATGGTTGATCATTAAAGAACAACTGAGACTTTCTACCCTTTTTGTTTCTGGATCTGAGAGCTTTGACTGAAAAGAAGATCCAGAAAATGTAAAAATCTCAGGGCCTAAATTAGATGGTAGCAATGACTTGTAGATACAGTTAAAGAAGCCAGGCTCTGAAAACTCTACCCGAACACTGATTGAACTAATCTCATGTTTCCACAATACTTCTGGAAGTCTCTATAAAATTCCCCCTTCTATCCACAGCTTTTCTTATTTGCATTAGCTGGAAATTATATGTATAATCATATCTGGTGAGATGGAGGGAGTTTAGACTTAACAAAGGAAAGTGCTTATTTTTGAGATACCCCAAAGCAGAATATGTTATCTTTGGGAAACAGAATATACTGTGATTGCAGTCTGACCCCTAAGGTTTAGGCAAGAGTACAGTTTATCATGGGCTTCAAAAGTTCTAATCTCAACTCACGACCTCTTTTCACAGCACTTACATATATAAAAATGTGTACAGAGCAGAATAGTCTGGCTTATTTACATAGCATGTTATATCACATGTAACATAACATATGTATAATATATGCTTAAATATCATCTTACCAGAAAAGACTTCAATGACTTGATAACATATATACCCTTCTCTTCTATCCCTATCCCTATACACAAACTCTGCTTTGATACATACATATTTGCATGTGCATTTACACATACACACAAACATACACACACACACACACACACACATATATATACACACAAATATTATATACATTTAACAACAATGTCAAAAGCTGTGACTAATGACAAATATATGTAGCTCGTTTTCAAAATAAATATGTACTCTAAGTTAGAGAATAGGTATATTCTAAAAAACAGACTGAAGCAATGTAAGTGTGATCAGTTACAGGAAAACAAAAATAATAGAATATTAGACCTAATGGGAGGAATAAAATAATGAGAAACAAAATTAAATACAAAATTAGTAAGATGCATTCAAAATAAAACAGGCTAAATTTTAAGAGAAAGACCTATTTTTCAAACAATTTATGAGACCACCCTTAATTTTTCAAGGAAATTTTTTAAGAGTTCACATGTACCCCACTGGACTGACCATCTCCGTTAGCTGTTATAATGAACACAAAGTCCTGAAAATTAGTTTGCCAAATTCTATGTGCATCAAAAAGAGATGTATTTGTGTTGAATAAAGTTCATTTTCCTATATGGAAGGGAAAAAAAAAACTTCTAAAGAACAATTTTGCAATTTTACCATCTTTGGCTTAGTTTTAGAAAGCTTTTGGGAATTAAGAATAAGCCTCCATTTCCAGAAATGGCAAGTGAGGCAAATTTGGTAAAAAGAGAAAACTTTTCCACAATCCTAGCTTATTTTCCTCAGTCTGGAAGAGAAGGCATTGAAGCATCACTAACATTTTAATACACAGTTTCAGTGCTACTTCTTTTTAAAGATGACCTAATAACATTCCTCCCTCCTCAAGTAAACCTCAATTTCGGGTCCTGCCATCACATATCACCCATTTTTTCAGGGGTACTCTCTTTGCAGTCGCCAAGTCTAGTTTTCCTCCTGGAAGCCTCAGCTCCAATTCTACTGGTTTCCCTGCACTTCTAAAACCTGCTCATTAACAATATCTTGGGGACTCTGTCAAGACTGATTCTGCCTAGAACTCATTTTTTCATAGAACTTTTCATATCATTTACATCTCTGCTCAAATGTCACTATATCAAAGAGAATTTCCCTGTTGTAAAAACTGCTTTAACATTCGACACATCTGTTCCTTTCATGTTACCCTACTTTGATTTTCTTCATAGTACTTTTGGACACGGGGAACCTCATCTATATAATTGCAACTGTCTTGTCTTTTCCCCTCCACTAGAAGGTAAGCACCTCCATGTCACTAATTGTATTTGTTTGGGTCACTAGATATTTTAGACACTTAGACCAGCACTACGCACATAACAGATGCTCCTTAAACACATGTTGATCAAATGGCTCCAGTTCTGTTCCTCCTAACAATGTCGAGTTCAACTTTATTCCTACACAAGCAACATGCCACTCCACACCTTCACTTTCTCCCAGTACCGGCATACCCTTGCTTCAAATATCTTCACTGTTTATTAGTGCTTTCACATTCTCAACAAGACCTTTATGGCTCAGTTTAATTTTCCAGACTCACCTTTTACCATTCTATATTCTAAATTATAGAAATACAGCCAGGTATAGTAGCACATACCTGTAATTCCAGTACTTGGGAGGCTGAGACAAGGATTGCAGGTTCAAAGTCAGCCTCAGAAACTTAGTGAGACCCTGTTTCAAAATAAAAAGGACCTAGGTATAAAGCTCCAAGGTAGATTCCCCAGTACACACACAAAAAAAATTATAGAAATACTAAACAGCTCTTACATGTAACATGTTCTCTTGAACCTCTAAATCCAAGACATTTCTTCTGCCTGGAGTACTCTACCAAACATAATTACCCTGGTGCTATGGAGTGAAGGCATGTGTCCATCCAGAATTTACATTTAAACCCTAGTGTGAGGCTATTAAGAGGTGGGCCTTTAGGAAGTGAACATGAAATGAAGGCAGAAGATCCACGAATTGGATTAGCAACATTATAAAATGGCTGGAGGTAACAATTCAGGCCATTTTCTCTTCTGTCTCTCCTACCATGTGGGACACAGTGTTAGACTCCCTCCCCAGGCCCGAGAAAACAGCGTTCAATGTACATCACATATCTACATTAAAATTATAGCATTCAATGTATATCATATATTTACATTAAAATTAAAATAGACTCTTCAAGATTTGAGAGGTTTTTGAAACATGAATTGTAATTTTGGTGACATACTATAATATTACAAAGAAAAATGTTTTAAATTTCTACAGTACAGTCTTCATTTTCAATAAATTATATAATCAAATATTTGACAGATGTAATTTCAAATATAAGACAGATATTTTACACTCAGTAAAGAACTTGGGTAAGTAAATATTATATAATTTAGAAAGATGAAGCATGATTCATTTTTTATCTTTTTCAAAGAATAACTTTGGTTAATATTTTAAGTTTTGCCTATAAACTTCTTCTAAATATAACTTACTTTGAACCTATTAAAGCCAACATATTAAACCATGTATCTTAAACTTCACAGCATAAATAGTGAGAATTTCATATTATTAAGGTGTGAATTTAGAGAGCCTATTATGGTGGTCCTCCTCTCCCCACTTCTTCCTCATCACCAGGTGGGAAAATGACACCCAAATGTTCACTCAGTGAACCTGGTGAAAGACTTAAACTTTACTTCATCAGGTCTCCCTTGGGCTAAAAACACATTTTAGACATAAGTATGGGAACATTTTGTGGCAGTGGAAAACCAAAGTTAACTGAACCACATGAAAATAAAATCCATGTCACTGGTGTCATTACCAGTACACTCTTACCAACAGAGTTAACCTCAATGTAAACAGCAGGCAAAATTAGCAAAACATTCCACTTTTTAAAGAAATCAGTCCCTTTGGAAAAAATACAATGAGATGGAAACACCTGGATTTGTTCCTTTTGACCAAAAAGAGGTTCTATATTTCTTTCTTATGTATGCATCTATGTATGTATGTATGCATGTATGTGTGTATGTATCTATGTGTAAAAAATTCACAGTTAGAAAAATTATACAGTAAAGAGTAAGCTTCATTCATTACCAGTGACATTGCATCTCTCAGATACCTTCAAAAGTCAATCCTTTATAAAGTTGTAAATTTTACTTCTAATTAAATGTACTTGGATATGGAAATGTTATGTGTATGCACATGTATAATCATTTCTTTTAAAGGTTAACAAGTTATGTACATTTTTCATTAAGTGGCAAATCTTTGACCAATCTGGAATTTATTCTGCAATGCTATTATATGAAACATAATTCATCTTTTTCCCCCCCGCAGGTAAATAACTAGTTGGTTCAAAACTAGTCACAGCACTATCAATCTTTCACTTCCCTCGTTGATATGAAATTTTATTTGGAATAAACTCTGTATGAGTGTGAACACATATCTGGAAATGCTACTGTTTTTATGTTTGTTTAGTCATTCACTACTCCTATTAACATTGACTTTCGTTTTTTTTTTTTTTTTTTTTTTTTTTTTGGTGGTACTGGGGATGGAACCCAAGGACTTTCTACCTCTGGGCTATACTCCCAGACCTATTTTATATTTTATTTGGAAACAGGATCTCAGCTGATTGCTGAGAGCCTAAGTAGCAGCTGAGGCTGGCTGCGAACCTGTGGTCTTCTTGTTTCAGCCTCCCATGAACTGGGATTACAAGCCATGCGCCATCACACCTGGCTGACTTATGTTTTGATAACTTAGATGCGATATAAAAAATATTTCTATCTTAAGCAACATATAATGTAGTAGATGACAGATTTAGAGTATCTTATAAATACTATTAATGGGATATTCTCATTTAACCTAATTTTTTTTTTTTTTTTTTTTGGTGGTACTGGGGTTCCTGGAAGCCCTTCTACCTCCGGGCTACACTCCCAGACTTATTTTTATATTTTTATTTGGAAACAGGGTCTCCTAAGCCAGCGCGCGCGGCTGGCTTCGAACCTGCGCGATCCTCCTGTCTCTGCCTCCCAAGCGCGGGGATTACAAGCGTGAGCCACCACGCCCGGCTCTCATTTAACCTAATTTTTAAGTATTTATACACATTATAAGGATAAAACATTTGGATTAAGAATCAAGTAAAAGTATGAACGCAATACTGATACATGTGTTTTCAGTCATTCCTAATGAAGGTATACATCAATATAACCATAGAAAAGAAAATCCTACAAAAGTTTATCAACCCACACACTGTGATCAATCAATTCGACTTCTGTAATTTTTCCACAGCCATACTTTTACTTCTGTAAAATTACTTTTGTATGCTGTTAGTCCCTGTAGTGTTACAGAAAAAACTGAGATCCTCTTAAAATTATATCAGTAGGGAAACTTGTTAAATAAATCATGGTATAGTCATGCACTGGCATTTCTTCATAATTGTTTAAAAGAGTGAGCAAGATCATTACACACTATTATAGAAAAATCTCCAAGAAATGTTAAAAATAGAGATACTGAACAGTGTATACTATGCTGCTGCCTAGGCGAACGGTAACAGAAAAAAATATTTCTTCTCATTTGCTCATATATGCCCAAGTTATTTCTGGAAGCATACATAAGAAAGTAGGAGTATTCAACTGTACAGAGAATAAATACAGCTGAGAATAAGATTTTTCAATAAATCCTCTAACAATTCTTTTTGCTTTAAACTTTGGAATCAATGTTAAAACATAAAGTATTCATTGAGAACTACTGTATTCTAAGAACTATAAGATGTTTTTACTTCTGGTATTAAATTATTCAATTTAGTTTCATTAAACAAAGAAAAAGTAAAAATCTTATATAGCCATGATTTACTGAGGAAAAAAAGGAATGCAGATATGAGCATCAAGTAACAAGAAAGTAAGAGTTTAATTGATTTTACCTATGGGTAAATTTTAGTTTGGAATGAGAAAGAAAACTATTTGTGGATTATGATCAAGTAAATCAGCAGTGAAATCTAGCAAAGAGTATTTGAAATGAAATATATGGATAATTCAGTTTTTAAAAAGTGCCAGAGCAAAGCCGGGCGTGGTGGCGCATGCTTGTAATCCCAGTATGTGGGAGGTGGAGACCTGAGGATAGTGGTTTGCACACAGTCTCAACTACTTAGTGAGGCCCTTTGCAACTCAGTGAGACCCTTTTAAAAAATAAAAAAGGACTACAAAATAGGTCTGGGGATGTAGCTTGGAGGAACAATGCCCCTGGATTCCATCCCCGGTACAAAAAAAAAGTGCATTAGCAGCCAGGCATGGTGTCCCACACTTGTAATCTCAGCACTTGGGAGACTGTGATAGGGGGATCACACATTTGCTGCCAGCCTCAGAAAATTAGTGAGACCCTATTTCAAAATAAATATTAGGGCTTGGACATAGCCCAGAAATAGAATGCTCTTGGGTTTAATCCCCAGTATCATTTAAAAAAAAAAATCACCACAGCATCTTGATTAAGGTTCTTTTAAATTAACAATAACAAGTTAATAAAATTACAGCTTCATTTCAAGAAGTCCTCAAAATTAAATAATGAAAGAATATTAAATGTTGTAAATAGAGAAACTAGTGTGTATTGATTGCACTTAAAATCTTGGATTTAAAAGTACCTGCGAATAGCAAGAAATGTTATAATAGTAAAGCATAATAATGGCTATGATCTTGCTTTTCTATGTAGTACAAACCATAAAAGCATAATATGCCTCTCAACTATTCTAAAATGATAGTAAGAATTTTTTTTTGTCAAAGGTTCTTGGTAGATTTCAGACATATTTTATTGTCTCTGATGAAATGATGTTAAAATCATCTCAAAAATCTCAAAATGATTAAGAGAGGTACAAGGATAAAATAAAAAAATATGCAATGAAAAATAAGATTTTCGAATTCTAAGATTAGGAATATCAGGGAGGAATAGAAGGATTGTATTAATATGATTCATGTACTTCTATGATTTACTAGATCAGAACATGGTAATTCTTACTCACTTAACAGTGCCATGAATTTTCAACTGAGCATTAACTTTAAAGTGCCATGAATTTCAACTGAGCATTTGAATTCAATTCAAGGACATTGAAATAAAGGGATAGAGCTATAGGTCAGTGGTAAAGCATCTGCCTAGTGTGTGTAAGGCCCTGGGTTCAGTCCCTAGCACCATAAAATAATATCATCAACAACAACCCAAAACATGAAAGGATAGTCATATTTTTGTTCAGTATATGAACTGTTTAATATTATGACATTTTGATAAAAAAGCAATTGGTATAATAGAAAACCAGTATTCAAAACTAATCTGGGAAGAAAAATGGATATAATTTTAAATACCTTAATAATAGTAGAGAAAATTAGAATAACAATGAATCTTAAGTTATTTTAGAAAATAATAAATTCAGTTGAATCCTTCAGGAAGGATCCAATGTATCTAATTACATTTTGAAAGCAATTTTAAAGATCCTTAAAAATAAGAGAAACCAGGAATATAGTTCTCAAAAGCTTAGAAATAAAAGTACTTGCAACTGGGCATGGTGGTGCATGCTTATAATCCCAATATTTGGAAGCCTGAGACAGGAGGACTATAGATTCAAGGACAGTCTCAGCAAGTAGTGAGATAGTGAGACTTTTATTAACCTAGTGAGACCTTGTTTCAAAATAAAAATAGAATTGGGAGTGTAGCTCGGAGGTAAAATGCCTCTGGGTTTAATCTCCAGTATCCCCCAAATAAAAAAAAAAAAAAAAACTTGCTCGGTAATAATGGCTGTGATCTCAAAGCTGTATGTGAAACAAACTATAAATAACAACTATAGTCTGCTCAAAACTATCCTGAAAATGCATTTAAAAAAACTATTTTTGAATTATTATTCATAAGACCCTTTATAAAAGAGTATCTCTGTCTGTTCATCTGTGTGTGTGTGTGTGTGTGTGTGTGTGTATGTGTGTGTGTATATATATATATATATATATATCACTTATATTTTTTTCTTTTTCTTTTTTTTTTTTTTGTCAGTACTGGGGATGGAACCCAGTGGCATTCTATCTCCGAGCTACACCCCCATCCCTACTTTCTTAGCTTTTTTATTTTTTTTATTTTATTTTTTATTTTTATTTTTATTTTTATTTATTTTTTATTTTTTTATTTTTTATTTTTTTGGTGGTACTGGGGTTCCTGGAAGCCCTAGTACCTCCGGGCTACACTCCCAGACCTATTTTTTACATTTTTATTTTGGAAACAGGGTCTCCTAAGCCAGCGCTGGCTTCGAACCTGCGCGATCCTCCTGTCTCTGCCTCCCAAGTGCGGGGATTACAAGCGTGCGCCACCACGCCCGGCTTTCTTAGCTTTTTTAAAATTTTGAAACAGGATCTCATTAAGTTGAAAAGGGCCTCGCTAAGTATCTGAGGCTGTCCGCTAACCTTGATCCTTTGGTCTCAGCCTCCCAAATGCTGGGACTACAAGTTACAAGTGTGTACCACCACGCCCAGATATATGCCACTTATATTTCTAAATATAAATTGTTACTAGCTTTCTTATCTTTTGATTAAGGGTCATTATGAATGAAGACAGAAGGCCACCATGGCACAGGACTAGAGTGGGACCTGGGCAAAAGTCCTGATGGGCAGGTTGAATATGTGCAATGACAAATATGTCTGTTAATCATCATAATAAGGAACACATCAAAGAAGTCATTGAATGGTTTATCTACTAAATAATAGGTGATTGTAGAAAATATCCTTAATGTTCCACAATACACTTATCTCTTTCATATTTAACAAGATCAGAATGTTAAAACAATAGAGAAATAAACAGTCATAAAGAGAAATGTAAAAATTAATGTGCAAGATACCCAACAAGTAAATAAAAAAGAAAAAGACTGAAGTGACCAAAAAAGAACAAAAAAGCAATGACTTTCACATGACAAAATGATTTAGAAATAATATAGTTCATTCAGTTTCATGTAATTATCGTCATCATTGGATAGCCTCAGTACTGCTGAAGCTGAAGGATCCTTTTCTGTTCCCATTTTGTCTGTGAGCTCCCCGCATGTAACGGCGCTGAACACGTGCGGGCACCAGAGGCTCACCCTTCCCTTGGCACAGGTGCCACTGTTTTTAGAGGTTCCTCCTTCCTTGTTGTCACTCTTCCTCAGTATCATTTAAACTCTCCTTCCCTTTGCTAAAGCTCCAATAGTACTACTTACTAGGTTTGGTCCTTAAACTCTTTATAATAGCATCCAAGATCTCTGTAGATCTGGTTTCAGAATGTAACTTGCTTAATTTTAGCTTGGAAGACCCACATCCAGTCACGCAGAACCCTGTCCAATCTAGGCAGGCTTGCTTCAGGAAACCCTGTTTTCACAACGTTCCATCTTCTCTGAAAAGGATAATTTCTCTCCCCACAATTCCATTTTTCTTCTCTCCCTCCCTCCTTTCCTTCCTTCCAATACACAGCCCTATTTTTCATATTTTTAATTTTTTATCTTTTTTATACTGGGGATGGAAAACAGGGGCATTCTACCTCTGAGCTACACCCACAGCTCTATTTTTATTCTTTATGTTGAAACAGGGTCTCACTGAGTTACAAAGGACCTCACTAAGTAGCTGAGGCTGTCCTCCGACCATGATCCTCTTGTCTTAGCCTCCTGAATGCTGGGATTACAAGCATGCGCCACCAGGCCTGGCTTATTTTTCATATTTTAAAATATAGTCTCACTAAGCTGTAGAGGACCTCGCTAAGTTGCTGAGGCTGGCTGCAGACCATGATCCTCCTGTTTCCGACTACTAAGTATAATTCCTACTTTAAAAATTAGATATAGTGCAATCTTCTCTAAGAAATTTCTCACAAATCCATAGTAGAACTGATTTCTGTGCTTCCATAGAAACCTGCTCATGAAATATCATTCAGCACCCTGCTTTGAAGTCACTAATTTATATGTCTGCTTTCCTACTAGGCTATAATTTTGAGGTCAGATATGCACATTTTTCCCTCCTTTTTTTACTAAATATAAAATGCACATAGAAAAGGTTATCAAATGTACAGCTCAATGAATTGTTCCAAGTATAAACTTGTATAACTATTCCCCCCATATCATCTTTTGACTTTGTGTCCTCAGTAACTAGTAATATAATGAAAAATAAGTATATGATTAGTAGTAGTGAATGCCATTAATCCGGTTAAGGCATATAAATCATTGCAAAAAAAATCAGCATAGTGATATCCAAAAATCAGATTTTAGTTGTCAAAATAAAATAGCACTTATAATAGGGAAATTCTAGTTACACAAACGAGTAACAGCATAGAACTGAAAGTTGCAATTTAACAAATATGACATTAAATAACAATCTTGTCAAGAAAAGAAAACAATAAGGAGCTTGGTGATAAAACTCAAAAAAAGGTTAGGATATACCACATAATAATAATTCTGTCAGCATACAATCTTCTGGGCTTAGTTATATGAGGTAGCCATAGAATTGCTCTTATGAGTAAAATCCAAGACAGGCAATGTACCACCAGTCAAGTTATTTGGTTTCCTAGCAGTGAACGTGGGAGAAGGATTGATGAAAGTGGAGGCTACCCGTCTTCCCCGTGGAAGGGGAAGTAAGACTGTCAGCCACGTGGGCAGGGGAAGTGCTACAGTGAAATAAAAAAATACGATGCCAAGACTGAACTGCTAAGAAGCGACAGCGGCCGACAGGCCCACTGATATACAGGATTGAGAGAATGATTGTCTCAGTTTATGTGTGAACAGTTTACAGCTTGGAGAACTAACCTGCAGGAGCCAAAACACAGAAAGGTTACATAAGAAACAGAGATGCAGAGCAGCTGAGTAACGACACGCAACTTGCTTGGTAAAGGCAGGAGGTCTCCTACGCCTACTTGATTTCACTCTTGCCGACAGACACAAATAAAAATTTAACAAAACTTAAAAATCTGTATTCAGTTTCTGAATTATGTTTTTGCTTCCCGGATAGCTAATTCAGTGAGAGCTATAACACAAAAGAAAGGCACTTAATAGGAATCATCATGGTGACAATGATAATAACAGCAAAAAATTTATGAGTGCTTACTGAGCTCTAGTCACTGTACTAAAGGTGTTTGTGCATTTTTTATTTAATCTTTACAAAGTTATGTAGAGACTATTATTTTCGCCATTTTATATGAGAGGAGATAAAGCAGAGAGAAAACTTTGCCTGCATAGTTGAGAACTGACAAAGCTAGACATCTAATCTAGGACTGACTGCAGAACCTATACTTTTCTATGTTATGCTAAATTAACCAGATTCAACTGAATTCTTCCTGTGATGTATGTATTTTTTAAATCAAGTGTTAGTAGCAGTATACAGAAGCAAACAAGAGTCATGAAAGGTGTCCACACTTACTAAAGTGCTCCCAACATCAGTAATGAATCTCACATTCACACTGCTATACACCTCAATATACTATATGGAGTCTCACTGAAGAAAGGGCAGAAAATACAGAATAATTCATTAAGATCTAATTTTCTATATGGTTTCGTTTTTGTTTTATTTGTGGGTTTTTTTTTTTCTGTACTAGGAATTGAACCCAGGGACTTTCTACATTCTTTTTTTTTTTTTTTTAATGCAGACTTGCTAAGTTGCTGAAGCTGGCTTTAAACCCACCATCCTCCTGTCTCAGCCTCCTAACTACTGTGATTACAGGCAGGTATCACTACACCTGGCCATAATTTTAAAACTAAATTTAATGAGTATTGGAGATGAATTAACCTATCAGAGAAAAAAGGACATTTTGATACCATGTAGTTTAAAAACAACAAGATCTGAAACAGGAATAATAAGTGGCATAATAAATGGTCGTACTGAGCTGGGTGTGGTGGCACACACTTGTAATCCCAGCATTTGGGAGGCTAAGACTGGGGAATCACGGTTCGTGGACAGCCTCGACTACTTAGTGACTTAGTGAGGCCCTCGGCAACTCAGTGAGACCCTGTTTCAAAATAAAGAATAAAAAATAGGGCAGGGGGTGTAACTCGGAGATCAAATGACCCTGGTTCCATCCCTAGACCCACAAAATAAAATAAAATAAAATAAAATAATAAATAAATGGTCCTACTGGATAGGCAGAATAAAACAGACTATAGATATTTCTGTTATATGATATGGATGCAGTGGAAATTATGCTGTCCCTATACACGAAGAAAACAAAACATACAAAAGCTTCCAATATTTGGGCTAAAAATGTTGCGAGCAATAAATTATATTATAATCCTAGAAGAAAAAAAATGAGGACAAAGTAAACCAATCAGTTACCATGCAGAGGATGTTTTAAAAATAAGTAAATTTGGGTTCAAATTTGACTCTGATTCACCAGGCAAATTACTTAACCTGTGAAGTAAGCAGTACATAGAAAATAGACAAAAGTTCCTTGACTGATCTATAAAGCATGTCTGTTTAAATGCCTGTTTTCCTTTCCTAAAGGAGTGTATCTGATTGAAGCAGAGTTCTTTATCAGTCTACACAAGTTTAACTTCTACTTCACTTAATAGCCAAGTCATTTGGGGAAGTTACTTACCTCTATGCTTTACATGCTTTCTACTACACAGAGATAGACAGTTTCTAAGGATTCAATTAAATGATACAAGTGAAATGGTTAGCTTACATTTGAAGACATAGTAAGCATTCTGGAGAAAAATTATCTTGATTCTACTCTGTAACAACCAAAAATCTTAAGTATTCAATATTCACATTTATTTGATTTCATTTGAGACACTAATAACTTTGCTTCAATTTATCCTATATCATTTTGATAAAAATTGAAAGAACCTGTGATCATCAGGTAACTAAATTAGATATTATAACAAAGAATCTCCCATAAAATAAAATTCAAAGCTACACATACATACTCAAAATGTTATGTCCAAATGTTAGCTAGCATCTGTAAGGATTACTGGGAAGAATTGTTAAAACCCAGCTCCCTCATTTCACATAGAAATTCTGATCCACCAGGTCAGAGAATTTACATTTCTAACAAACTTCCAGGTAACAATGATGCTGCTAGTCCACAAACCACACTCAGAATTGCTTGACATGAATGATATATATTCACTGAAAAGTGCCTGAAAAAATGTTCTTCCCTGATCCAAGGGCCAGGCACAATTGATCTCTGACCAGAGCTCTTTATTCTGTGTACTGGTTTGGAGTAAAACTGTCTAGTGCCTGAATGGCATATGAATGTGATGCTTAAAAAATTAACACTGAAAAATTGGTTCTGGGTTGGTCATTTGTCTGAGGCATATGGAAAAAGTGAACATGATGCTGTTCTGTAGGAAAATTTGTAAGACATATTATGTAAAATTCCCATTAGATTACTCATAACCAATAATTAAACCATGCAAGGAAATGTCTCTGAGTAAGAGTCTACAAGAATATTATACAGAAAGATTGTTAGCACCAAAATTTAAGATAACAGAATGACAAAACATATATATAAAACATTAAAATCATTTAAAACATACATAGAAATAAAAAAAAACTTTTGGAAATGAAGAATAAGTTATAACTACTAAAGTTACACCTTGGTGGAAGATAATAGCAGCAAAACTGAAGACCATAGGATAAAATAACTTTCATATGTTGAAAGATATTGAATATCTAATTAATAGATAAATACCAAGTTAACAGTGAAGACATAATAAAGACATTTCCAAGAAAAATCATTTACTATTCATTAAAAGAACTCTAAATATGATTTTCAATAAAAACAAACAGACCCTATGGTCTTTTTAATGTCTGAGGATAGTGAGCCATCGTAAATTTTAAGTCAGGACCTACTAAAATAGTAGAAATTGAATGCAATACTTCCAAAACATATGAGGACATGCATGAATAGTAAAAGTATGAATACAAGAATAATACTGTCAATTTTAGAATAGTCATAATCATGTCTAAAAATCAAGAAAAGAGAAAGGGATGAGCTTAGGATCCTAGGAATATACAATAGCAATATTGTATAAGTAAAGTAAAATAATACTAAGTCTGGATTACACATATATAACTTTCATCATTTTTCTGTGTATTCCTATGTATTTAAAATATTTCAAGGTGGGTTTTCAAGTTGAGTAGTCAAATAAGTTTAGCAAGTGGACACATACAAAAAAAGCTTAGTTACATGGAAAATAAACACTTGTCATGTGTTTATTTTCCAAAAGAAAGCTCAGAGTAGTCCAAGTTCATCATAAAGCAGTCCCAATAAAAAACAGAGGAAGTGGTTTCTGGGAAGATGGAGACCAAGAGAAACCACACATATTAGTCCTGGTAAAACTTGATCTCTATTATCATGAAAACATAGTTTCAAAAAGAGAGAAAAAAAAAAACAGCTAAATTTGAACAGAGCACCCAGAGTTGAAAGGCAGCATAAACAAAGCTAGAAAGCAGAAAACACAACAAAAAAGTATCCTGCCCGCTTCCACTGGCTGTAGCCGCATGGGCCATGGTGGCACAATCTTGCCTCATTGAGCCAGGACTGCAGGCACTGAGGCCTTCAGAGACCCCAGCAGAAAAGCCAGCAACCTGAAGTGAAGTAAGTGGCTTCAGCTCAGCAGAATTATAAGGAATCGATTCCTCCTGCATAGATTCCAGCTACAACTTGCAGCAGTGGAGACCCAGCACAATGCTTCATCCAGATATCCAGATATTAAGAGGGGCTCTCAACAATACCATAAGTGAACCAGCTGTCTCCTCAGATGAACCACCCAGTGAAGTGGCAAAGACTTGAATAGTAAGAGATAGATTCACAGGGTGTGAGACTTTGTAGTTCACCCTGGTGAAGGTGGGGTAGAGTACGCTATTGGAAATAGCAGAGGCACAGATTAGCAGACATCCCCCAGGGCTTATCAAGCAAAAATGCCTATATTCCTCAGAGCTCAGAGCCCTAGTATCCAGAGATCACCACAGACCACCCAATCATGGTGATCAGGGAAAAGTCAGACCAACCAGCCTTATCTGTGGAGAATGTGGATTCCTATGTATACAGTGGGTCTGGTCCCAGTGGCATCTGCCACCTACACAGGTGGCCAGAGATACAAGCTCAGTATTGGTGGAAAACATAGAGACCTGCACTTAATACTAGATCCAGCCCCAGTGATAACAGCTGCCTGCAAAGACTGAGGGAGCCTCAGAGAAAGGTCCTTTTTGAGAATTCAGAGACCCAGGCTTGCAGCGGGGAAAGATGCTGGTGGCACTCAGTGTCTGTACAGAAAGAGACACCAAGCCAGGGTCCCAATCATTGCAGGAGCCCAAAAAGCAGGGCTATAAAGTGACATCACTAATTTAGATTACAGAGCAAATAAGAGTGCTTGGAACATACTTAAGAACCTATTATAGAATGTGAACCTTAAATGGCAGAAAGCATTCATGCAGATCCAGGAGGACTGAAGAGGCCAAGTTTGCTCAGTATTCATACATTTGTAGTGTTGTATTATACTCTTATTGTTTTGTTTTGCTTTCTGATGTGTGTGTGTGTGTGTGTGTGTGTGTGTGTGTCTGCTCTCTTCCCTACCTGTTTTACAAGCTTCTTCTCTAGTTCATGACTACTCTCTTCTCTGCATCCCTTTTCTTTTCCTTTTTCTCTTTCCTTTCCTTTTCTTTGTCTTGTATTAAATCTACTTCATATCACTATATTAAATATTCTCTATTGGTTACTAGAATCAAATTACATATCCACTATCTCTAATCTCTACTATATATTACATTACTAAACTCAAACTCTTGTTTTATTCAATCCTATTTGCTACCCTGTTCTTGCATTTACTTTCATCACCTTCCTCCTCACTCAACCTTTACCACTGAATAAAACACACACTCACCCTTGTATATACTAGATGACACCTACAGAGTGAGAGAGAGAAAACTATCAAAAAACAAAACAAAACAAAAACAAAGAAGCTGGGCATGATGGTGCATGCTTGTAATCCCAGAATTTGGAAAGCAGAGATGGGAGAATCATGGTTCAAGGATAGCCTCATCTACTTAGTGAGACCTTTTGCAACTCAGTGAGACCCTGTTTCAAAATATAAAGAATAAAAGATAGGGCTGGGGGTGTAGCTTGGAGGTAGCATGCTCCTGGGTTCCATCCCCAGTACTCAAACAAAACAAAACAAAACAAAACAAAACAAAACCAACAAAGATACAAACTTAAGAAACCTGAAAGGATAAGAAAGAGGAAGAGCAAAGAATCAATGAGCTCCCACAACCCCACAATAAGAGACTCCACAACACACAGTTTCAAAGTTTATCAAAAGGACAAATAAGAAGTTTAATAGTAAAAATGATTCAGGATTTCCAAAAAGAATTGTGAGAGCCTGAAAGAAATAAAGAAATGAATAAATAAAGAATCTGACACCCTGAACAGAAATCAGAAAGAAGCTCTGAAGGAAGTGAAGAATGCAATCATTGAAATGAAGGCATCAATATAAACTATAAACAATAGATTAGACCACATGGAAAATAGAATCTCAAACTTAAAAGATGAGTACTCTAAAACTGACCACTTTACAAAAGAAAAAGTTCAAATGGCCAATAAACATATGAGAAAATGTTCAACATCATTAGCAATGAGAAAGAGGTAAATCAAAACAACCCTGAGATTTCACCTAATGCCAATTAGAATGGCAATCATTAAAAACACAAACAACAACAAACGCTGGCAAAGATGTGAAGTAGGAACTCTAATATATTGTTAGTGGGATTGCAAATTAGTGTAACCATTTTGGACAACAGTATGAAGGATCCTTGAAACAACAAACCTATCATATGATTCAGCAATACCACATCTGGGTATCTACCCAAAAGAATGGAAACCAAACTTCCAAACTAATGCATGTGTATCTATGTTCATAGCTGCAAAATTCCAATTGCCAAACTATGGAACAAGACTGGACAAGAAGCCCATCAACAGATGAATGTATTACAAACTATGGGTTAAGTACACAGTGGAATTTTACTCAGCAATAAAGAAAAACAAAATTATGCCATTTGCGGGTAAATGGATGGAATTGAAGAACATTGTGCTAAGTGAGATTAGTCAGTCACAATAAGTAGAAAATTGGATGATCTCCCTAATATGAGAAACCGAGGGAGAAAAAGGGTTATAGCAGGAACTCTAGAGGAAGAAGGAGAGAACACAGATGAGCAAATAAGGCAACCTAAATGAGGGAAATAGAAAGTGAGAATAGGGAAATCCCTAAATGTACATGATATATATCCACAAACATATTAAAGTCAATCAGTAAGCTAAACATGAGAAGGAGAAAGAGGGAAGGCATGGCATGGAAATTGGGGAATGGCTAAAGGAGTGATATGTGCATGTACATCTCTACCATCTTGTACTTCATGAAGATGTATGACTGAAATGCACCAATAATAAAAATAAACAGACTAAGAGATAACATATATTCTCTTTCCTCTTGAATTCCTTTTCATTTGCTTTGTTTAAGATTGTGATTACATAAAATCTTATGGTAAAAACTATATAAAACACAATGTAAGGTTTTTATTCTAATAATAATTTCACCAGTAGTCAGAAAAGGAAATGATAACATTTAGTGGGATTTAAACCAAATAACACAATTTAAACAAAATCTGATAAAATTATTTGAAGGACTATAAAAATATAATAATCAACTTATAATGTACAAATAAGAAAACAACAGAAAAAAGGCAGGGGGAGTATAATTTTATTCTAGATTAGGCTTTAAGATTCATTAGCTTTCTTATTTCTCAATGTTAAGCTCAGACCTGCTGTGATACATTTTTTTGCTTTTGCTTCAAAGGATCTCTAACCAGCATTTTTCAATCATAATTCAAGTCTGGGGCTATTTGGAAGGAGTTTCTTGTTTGTTTTTCCACTGAAACATCATGTGAAAATCATGCTTCTTTTTCTTTAATCACTAACACCTTGTGATATGTCTTTTTTATTTTTTAATTCTGAACAATTCCTGTTAGTGACTGTTGTGATATTGCCATAATAATGAAAGCCAAAATTAAACCTTTTGGCTGTGGGTTTATTCATTGGCAGATATGTGCATGCTATGACCTTTTCCCTCTCCATCTGGTCATGTCTTCTGAGGTAAGAGCGTAAGGGCAGAAGTCAATGAAATGGAATTGCCTGCCTAACTTTTAAAATTGAAGCAGACAGGTACAAAGGAGTAAAAGAAAAACATGAGCATAAGATAACTACTGAGAGCTGTTTATGGCATCATAAGTGCTAGCAAAAAAAGGTATGTTTATTTGAGTGCTTTATTTGTTTTCATATTTAAATAGAGACAGCATCTTCAAAAGATTATTTTTCATTAAAATGGGCCTCCAGGTTTACCTATTCCCTGCCAACTTCATTCAGTCAAAGTTTTGGTGGTACTGGGGTTCCTGGAAGCCCTTCTACCTCCGGGCTACACTCCCAGACCTATTTTTACATTTTTATTTGGAAACAGGGTCTCCTAAGCCAGCGCGCGCGGCTGGCTTCGAACCTGCGCGATCCTCCTGTCTCCGCCTCCCAAGCGCGGGGATTACAAGCGTGCGCCACCACGCCCGGCAGTCAAAGTTTAAAGAATCATCTGTTTTCGGTTTTATCAAGTCTAGTCAGAAATATAAGATACTATAATTTATACTTCCATTTTCTATAACAAAAACAAAACATAACTGCTAATACAATTAAGCAAAAAAAAAAGGAACCAAAAAGTCACATGACTCACCACATAGGAAGCATTCAATAAACACTAGATAAACTTGATGAAATAAAGCAGAGATCAACAAACTTTTTCTATAAGTGACCAGAAAATAAACATTTTGGGTGTTTTAGACCATGTGTTGTTTTTCAAATACTCAATTCTGTCATTATAGTTGGAAAACAGCTTAGTACATTAAAGAATATAATTTTTTAGTAAAATTTTACTTATAGACACATAAATTTATATTTTTTTAATTTTAATTCATTCAACACCACAAAATACTATTCTTCCTTTCAATTTCTAATCTATAAAGATATAAAAACTGTGGGTATGGTATTGCATACTTGTAATCCCAGTATATGGGAGGCAGAAACAGGAGGACCACAGGTTCACAGCCAGCCTCAGATACTTAGGCCCTTTTCAACTTAGTGAGACCTTGTTTAAAAATAAAAATAAAAAATAGGGCTAGGGGTGTTGCTCAGAAGTAGAACACCCCTGCTGGGCGTGGTGGCGCACGCCTGTAATCCCCGCACTTGGGAGGCAGAGACAGGAGGATCGTGCAGGTTCGAAGCCAGCCTTGCGTGCTGGCTTAGGAGACCCTGTTTCCAAATTTAAAAAATGTAAAAATAGGTCTGGGAGTGTAGCCCGGAGGTAGAAGGGCTTCCAGGAACCCCAGTACCACCACCAAAAAAAAAAAAAGAAGTAGAACACCCCTGGTTCAATCCCTAGTACCCGAAACACACACACACACACACACACACACACACACACACACACACACACGTATGTATATTATCCTTACAAAGACACAAAAGCAGGTAGAAAGCCAGAATCAGCCCAAGGGCCTGTTTGTCAACCCTTACAACAGAGTTTAGTGATTTAATAAGCAATCTGAATTTTATTCTTCAAATTTACATTTGGGATTAATTTTAAAGCATATTAAAAATATGGACAATAAGCCAGGTATGGTGGCACACACCTAAGAACCTCTTTGAAAGGCTCTCAGGTACAATTTTCTTGCTTACAAAGTTAGCATCCACTACCCGAAACATTCACTTTTGCAGAATCTCATTACAAATGTTGCTGGAATAAGACTGTAAGAAACACTGTAAATACTCAATGTTTCATGGGTAAATTGGGGAATTTTATTGTAATTCTACTTCTGTGACTGCAATAAACAAATATAGATGTATTTTTACTTCATTTAAGAGAAATGAAATATTTATAAATAACCTAGTTCAAGAAAATGGGAGATAGAAAATATTCAGTAATTAATTAGAATAAATT
The DNA here is from genome assembly GCF_963383645.1 of Muscardinus avellanarius. Classification (NCBI taxonomy): domain Eukaryota; kingdom Metazoa; phylum Chordata; class Mammalia; order Rodentia; family Gliridae; genus Muscardinus; species Muscardinus avellanarius. The sequence continues at coordinate 84,953,052 of NC_137798.1, forward strand.
ATTTTAAAAGCTTAATAAGGTAAAAAAAAAAAAAAGACGATGTCGACTCAGTTGATATAAGACATAACAGAACCAAAGCTAAAACCCCATCAGGTTATAAAATAAAAATCCCATACCAGAAGTTGCATTCAATTTCCCTTAAGAGTTTTCAAGTAACCTAACACATTTACCTCACATAGGATATGTGTGACTTTAATACGGCTGAAAATAGTCTCCATACAGCTCTAACAGTTTAGCTTTCAGAAATAAGTATGCTAGTAAAAAAAAAAGCTTAGTTTGCAAAGAAAGAAAATGTAGAGAATGTTATACTGTTACAAACCTTCATGGTGGTTTGACAGATCAAACTAAGCCCCAAAGGAAACTTTCCTCTTGAATGGTAAGTACATAATTTCAGACTTGTGCTTGAGATTTTATTTAGAAACCTAGATGAATACATCTGTCATACTAAATAAGTGACTGCTGGCAATAAGAACTCTCCTTTCTTTTTCTCTATACTTGGAAGCATATATGTATGTATATTTGTATTTTTAACACATTACACATTTTTTTTAGCTTGATTGACAAATCTTTAGATATTGCGTGGCCTATTAAATCATGAAAAGCACTTTGCAGAAATGAGTACATACAGTAAAGTTAAAAAGGGAGGCTGTGACAAAAAGGCTGTAGTTATAAGGCCAGCCTCAGCAACTTAGCCAGACACTATTTTAAAATAAAAAATAAGAAAGAACTGGGAAGCAGAGGTAGAATGCCCCTTGGCTTCGATTCCCAAAAACAAACCAAAAAACCAACAAAAGCAGGTCTTTAATTTCTCGGTTTTGTTTGAGTTCTGGATCAATAACACAAATGGTGTGAAATTCGGCTAAGCCTTCTCAGGTTAATTTGTTTACCTGTAAATTATAAATAAATATATATATTTTCTAGGATTACTATAAAGACTAAGTCCACAGTGTGTTAAATGTCTATACTAGTACAGAGGAGACTTGGCAAATTGCACTTCCTTCTCATATTTTGAAAAATAAGAGGTTTTAATGCATTTATATATTTTTACAATTTATGGGTGGAAACACATAAAGGTTCCTCTGAGAGAGGCAAATTCAGAAAACAAAGGTAATCCTTACCACCCCAATATGAAATTAGTTGAAAGGTAGCTACACCTATGTCTGGACACTGAAAAAACACAATTTTAGAAATAGGTAATTAATAAAAGATCAGAGTAAAATTATCTCACACAAGCCAAGTTCTTCGCATGACATAAATTATAGACTAGGTAAGTCTAGGGTTTTCACATATTTTTTATATGAGTGTCACTGTTTTTTTAGTTTAATTGGCATGAGGTTTGCTTCATCTGGGTTCCTGTGATTTTTGAGTCATATATTCCTGGGATATTGTATTTACAGACACAACACAACAATTACATTCTCTGCTAACATGACATTTTTGTTTTGATTTGTTGTAAAATTTATTTAAGATAGAATTTGATTTTTTAATCATGTGATGAACTCAACTAGTAAATTCCTAAAGTTAGGTCAGCTAGCATAAAAACTTAGAATACCAATTTTTTTTTCCCTTGAAACCCAACATATATGACATTTTCTAGATATTTTCTTTTGAGGGTATTAATTACTCCCAAAAGTAAAGCAAAGGTCTTTCCTGCTATGTTCAGTTTTGATCTAGCATTATTCACTGTCAATGTATCAGTTTTCTCAGCCATTATAAAAGGAAATAAATATCAGCTACTATTCTTAAATAGTCACATATTTTTACAAATCATGGTTGGATCTATTAATTTTTAAATGACCTTAAATTATGAGTATAAGTTACATAATTTGTGATTTTGTAGAAATCAGAGTTCTCTAAGTAACTAGATATAAATACCATTACCCAAACTAAGGAGTATGGTAATGTGATACATTTGGAATTTAAAATTCTTACAGGCTTTAGAGTTTATACTTAGAGGTAACATAAATTGATTAGAATAGTACTTTTTGGATAGTCAAAGAAGTGATTTATAATATGAAACTTTTTTTGGCATATGATAAGAAACTCTGAAGAAATACCCCTAAATCCCCCTTTGTAAAGGCAAAAACCACAAGTTACAACTGAATTTTACTTGTTATAGTAATACACATATTTTTTTCTGAATTAGATACACAAAAACTCCAGCTCCCTAAGCTAATAAGCAAATACTGCTTTTATGTTCATGTAAGTTGTTCTCTTGGCAGAATTTGTTCAGGTATTTATTTTATAAGGGCTGACCAATATAATAAAACATAGTTATCCTGTCTGCATATAAAAAGACAAAGCAAAACCCTATAATAATCCAAGTCACAAGAAGCCACTGTCAGGACACAATGCAAATAGAAGATAATAATTTTATTATAAACATAGTCAAAAATTGTTCAAAGATGTTATATGGGCAAATAAATGCAAAAGAAAACTTGCAATGGTGGACTAGAAGGGCAATATTTATTTTTATAGAAAAGAACTTAAAAATATTCATATTTTTGGTTTTTTCATCAAAATTAAAAACTTTTATCCTTAAAATGACATTATCAAAGCTAAAGGACATAAACACCCCAGAATAAGATAAAGTATTTGCAAATATATGTGATAGATGAAGAATTGTTAAATCTCAATAATAAAAATGATTTTAAAATGGACAAAAGGCTAGGCATGGTGGTACACACCTGGAATTCCAGTGTTTGGAAAGGTGAGACAGGAGGACCACCGATTCAAAGCCAACCACACTAACTTAGCTAGGTGAAACCCTTTTTTTGATTTGTGTGTGTGTGTGTGTGTGTGTGTGTGTGTGTGTGTGTTTTATTTGTGGTACTGGGGTGGAACCCAGGGGCTTTTCTACCTCCGGGCTATACTCCCAGACCTATTTTATACTTATTTGGAAACAGGGTCTCACTAAGTTGCCGAGAGCCTAACTACGTAGCTGAGGCTGGCTTCGAACCTATGTGATCCTCCTGTCTCAGCCTCCCAAGTGCTGGGACCACAAGCATGCTTCACCACGCCCAGATTAGTGAAACCCTTTTTTAAAATAAAATAAATCCAGACATGGTAGCACACACTTGTAATCCCAGCATTTGGGAGGCTAAGACAGGAGGATCTTGGTTCCAGGACAGCCTCAGCCACTTAGTGAGGGTCCCCGCAACTCAGTTTCAGAATAAAGAATAAAAAATAGAGATGGGGGTGTGGCTCATAGGCAGAATGCCCCTGGATTCAATCCCTAGTGCTGCAAAAAATAAAATAAAATAATGTGAAATGAATACTGAGTCTGAAAGATGTAGCGACCTGGAATAATTTGTTAGCTGGATAAAAAGACTAGCAAGTTCATATCGAGGCAGCTGAAAAATAAATATGCTGTGGGCAAGAGCTATATGTGTTTTCACTTTTGTACTTGGTTTGTTTTCAGTAGCTACAAAGAAGAGGGATACATAAAAATGTATAAAACAAAAAATATTCATATTTTTGAATCAGTAATTCTCCTTAAACAAATAACTGAATAATATCAAGAATTACTTATGTAGCGGGGCGTGGTGGCACATGCTTGTAATCCCAGCATTTGGGAGGCTGAGACCAGAGGATCGAGGTTCACAGACAGCCTCAGCTACTTAGTGAGGCCCTTTGCAACGCAGTGAGACCCGGTTTCAAAATAAAGAATAAAAAATAGGACAGGGGGTGTAGCTGGGAGGTCGAATATCCTTGGTTTCCATCCCCAGACCCCCCCCCACACACACACACAAAGAATTACTTATGTAAACAGATATTCATTCTTGTTATTTATTTATTTATTTATTTATTTATTTATTTATTTATTTATTTATTTATTTATTTTTGGTGGCACTGTGGATTAAACCCAGGGGCCTTCTACTTCCAAACTAAACCCCCAGCCCTATTTTAAATTTATTTCTGAAACAGAGTCTCCCTAAGTAGTGGAGGTTGGCATCAAACAGCGATTCTCATATCTGATCCTCCCAAGTACAAGAATTACAGGTGTGAGACACCATACTTGTCATCTTGTTACTTTTAATAACCCTATTTCCTAAGGAATAGAATGTCCAACAGTAGATTAATGACCACCCTATTTGAACATATGAGGAATACTAAGTATTTTTCACCCCATAAATATACATACATGCTACATACACACACACACACACACACACACACACACACACACACACACACACACACCATGATATAAAAACTAGTCATCTATCTGAATATTATTAAAGGAGTCATAACAATTTTATAATATACAGTAATAACTATTAAGATGACAAAAGATAGCAGGAAGAGAATGGTAAGTTTTCAGAGAAGTGAGAAATGTAGTATACTTACTCATAAAATTAAAATGATTAGTCTAAAGAATTTATTGAGTCAGCAAATAAACCTGAAACAATCTGTATTTTCTCCTACTCCATAAAAATACAAAGTGTAATGCTCATCCGATCATGCCATTTAATTCAATTCCCGAAACATTCTGATCATTCTAATCCCATAAACACACCTGCTCTGTTTCAGATTTAAATGTCAGATGCACCAAGATGGATAAAAACATGGATCCTGGGTTCCAGGAAGCTTTCCATGTAAAGCAAAATCCATAAAACTATTTCCTACAGCTAGAATGTGATTTTCTGCCTCTCTTTCTCAGCAACATATCCAAAGTGCCTAGAACAACTGCTGATATGGATAATTATTGAAAGAGAGAGGTTAAATGTGAATCAAGATTTATCTAACTACAAAGTCCATGTGCTTAGACAATATATTATTCAAGTCTCTTGTACTCTGATGTCTCAAGAAACAATGTTCTGACTAAAAATTGACTTTTTCTGTAATATATAAAGTTAAATATCTGAAAAGCAACAGTAAGCATGCTGTATAATAATTAAGACAGAAGAGCCGAGAATAGATACTATGGTAATTATTCAGCACAGCTATATACATCCCTAAGTTATATAGTTTTAGTTTCCTTTTAATATTACATAAAAAGAATTATATATGTTTTCCTGTGCTTTGTCGTTCACATTGGACACTACATGATTGAGACTCTATCCTACTGAAGAACTGATAAACACATACATATAAACTATTCATTTCAGCAGATTTTAGTATCCCATTCCATGAAAATGCCAATTTTTCTATTCCTCTCTGGATTAGGGGGAGAACATAGGTTGCTTCTAGTTTTTGTTTTCTTTGGCAATTACAAATAGGGACTACGTGTCTGAAAATCTCCCAATTCAAGTGTGCTTGAGTTGGAATTTCTGAATCATGTGCCAAGTGAACATCAACTTTATGAAATAATGCAGAGTTTATTTTCCAGTGTTCTTTCATCAGTTTATAAATATGCCCTAATAATGAATGAAAGTCCTATTGCATTAGTTCCCACCACAATTGCCATCATACATTTAAAAATAAAAAGAGTGTTTGCCAATCTCAAGAGGAACAACAACAAAAGTTTAGTTCCTTTTATAACTTTCCTCCAAGACGACAACATGCATTGGCACAAGAACTCTGCTATGGTAATAGTAATACTTGTCTCTGTAAAAGCTTCAGTGTAAACTATTCTATCCTGCTATTAGCATGCAAATCTAATCATATTACTCTTCTGCTTAAAGTATAAAGGTGTCACAGTGGCCCTATAATTGCATCAACATTTCTTGCATAGTGCACAAGCACTCAAGGTTCTACTAGTAGCCTCTTAACTGCTTCCCCAGCTGCTTCTCTCAATCTTATGTTCATATTCTCTCTCTCTCTCTCTCTCTCTCTCTCTCTCTCTCTCTCTCTCTCTCTCTCTCTCTCTCTCTCTCTCTCCTCCCTCCCTCCCTCCCTCCCTCCCTCCCTCCTTCCCTCCCTCCCTCCCTCCCTCATATGCTAGTCCAAATTAAACTTCTTTCAGTCTTCCAATGAATATATATGCTTAATAGTCAGTCAGCCTCTTGTACCCCTACTCCCACACCTAGGATGCCAAGCGAGAATCCCAACTATATAGTACCATCTACCAGGTGGTATCTAGGTTGTTTGAAGTTGGGTATCAGATCTATCCCATTCACTACTACATGTTTGTCTAACTCATTGTCTGGTTCAAATTTTGTCCTTAATGAATAATTAAATAGATGACTACAAATTTCTAGTTTAAATCTGTAACATGAGAAACATCCATTCTCCGTATAAGTAAATAAATAAATAATAAATAAATAAATAAGTAAATAGCACTCTGGATAAGTGAACATAATCAAGATAGCAGGAATCTACACAAATCTCTTGGCCAAGGAGTCTTTCCTGGGCATGTATATCTAGCATCTGAAGTATCTGAGACACATGTCTGAGCTAACACTTAACATGTCAGTAATTTCCCATGACTTAAAAGGAAAAGAGATGAGACTAGAAATTAGGGTCACTAGTGGTCCTGCATGATATGGTACTGAGTTGAGGCTGTGACTTGTTGGAAATGGGAGCCACTGCAAGGTTTAGGTATAAGCAGGTCAGGATTCATTGGTGTCTCAGATAATGTTACTTTGTGAAGAAAAAACTGATAATGCTTCTGGAATTTCACAATGCTAACTCAGGTTTATACTGAATATATTTGCATAGATGAATGAATCTTTAATGTTTTCCTCTGGTGAACACCTTTTGGATTTTGATGCCAGACTCCTAAAGGGCATTACTGGATGGAAAGTTTACAACAGTGAAAATGTTCTCCAAGGATATATGTGACTATTTGAAAAGTTTGAGAAGGGGCTCTAATATTACTATAGATACTCCATGGAGACACACAAATAGAAAATGAAAAAAGCAAATAATATTTTAATTGTGCCAGTTTTCAATATTTAGTATTTCACAATTATTTTAGCCTGGTGAGGATTTTTTTCCAGATTGAATTAATGGGAAGATGGAACTAAAGTTTTACTTCTGTGAAGTCCCTCACATCTTTTTTTCCATTAACGCTGATCCACCTACTAAGACTCTGATTGCAATAAAAGTCTTACAACAATTCCCTTAACTATACTTCTCTCCACTGTAGTACGTAACCAACACGTTCCCTCTTATACCTAGAACCACTGTTAGAATTCCACTGCCTGGTTTATCAGTCTGCACTCCTAAGAATAGTTGTGGTATGCCATTAACATACGACCTTGCACCCAAGCCAGGCTAAATTCATAATTTAGTACTTGCTTAAAAATTACTTCTCTATTGAAGCCATTTCACTCAAATCAATCCTTTTGTTTGGCTCCCTCTAGCTACTTATTGCCAAGTCTTCAGTAGGCTTAAAGAAGCAGTCCTAGCTCCATCTCATTCATCTCTGATCACTTGTTCAATCTGTCAATAAAAATTCATTACAATGTTCTTCTTGGAGTCACTTCTTAATTACAGACAAGGCACTTGCTAATCGAATTTCCATTTGACTCTGACCTGGTAGAGACTTGACACACTGAATCCAATGTACAGTACATCTGAGGATGACTGAGCATCATCACTAACTGTGTAGCCTCTTTCCTAGAACCCTTACTCTACCATGGAAAGATAAAGCAAGACCAGACTATGCATCTCACGGCCATCTCAGAGCATTTGAAGATGGTTGGTTATGGAACTTATTAAGCTATCATACAGAATTGAGATTAAAATTTAAGAGTTGGAAACTACTAGAACAGTTTTTATTTATTTTTTATTTTTTAAAATGCAGGTTTAATGTACAGGCATCCTACCACAAAGCTACATCCCCAGGCTTATTTATTCATCCAATCATTAATTAATTACTTAATTAAATTATTTTTGTTTGTTTTGAACAAAGGTATCACTAAGTTGCTGAGGGCCTTGCTGAACTAGTGAGGCTGGCCATAACGTGTGATCTCCCTTCTCAACCTCCCAAGCAATGGGATTACACCATCACATCTAACTGTAAGAACAGCCTGTGAGAATTATACTGAGAACACAGTGCTACAGATGCTACATGATGAGACCAGCCTCAGCAACTTAGCAGAGCCCTCAAAAATTTACTAAGACCCTATTTCAACATAAAAAAAATTAAAAGGGCTGGAGTTTTAGCCTGGATATTGAACCTCAGAGTTTAATCTGCAGTACAAAATATATATATACAGTGTACACATATTCTAAAGATAATCCCTTATTTCTCATATACAGAGATGAATTTATGCCAATCCTTAATCCAAATAATCTTTTCTACTATTATTCCCTCTATGCTTTATAGAAACATTTATTCTCCCCCCAACCCCAACCAGTTCCTGCTCTACTGTTCTCTCTGCTGGTAAAGAGCAGTAGTCTTTTGGTTCTACATAATAAAAATGCACCCCTCCTCTCTATTCCATCATAGGATCTGATTTTAACTGTCTCAAAACCAACTAATTCTCACCACTTCCAGCATACTACTACCAGATAATACTACATTTTTCCCCCTGGACCTGGAATAAGCTCTTAAGTAGCCTCCCACCTCCATTTTTACCCTTAGCTCTTTGTGAAATTGCAACCTGACTTATCCTTTTAAAATACAAATCTGAGCCAGTGTGGTGGCGCACTCTTGTAATCCCCGCGCTTGGGAGGCAAAGACAGGAGGATCGCGCAGGTTCTAAGCCAGCCTCGCTGGCTGAAGAGATCCTGTTTCCAAATAAAAAGTATAAAAGTAGGTCTGAGAGTGTAGCCCGGAGGTAGAAGGGTTTCCGGGAACCCCAGTACCACCATAAATAAATGAATAAATAAATAAATAAATAAATAAATAAATAAATAAATATCTGAACATATATTCCTAGCCTGCTTAAAACCCTGCAAGCAGGGTTCTTAGAATAAAAATACAATCATGGTCTATTTTACAAGTGGGAGGCAGACTGTTGTCTCTCCAAAGATGTTGACAACTAAAACTCTGGAATTATAATGTGCCAAGAAGAAATTAAGGTTGTAGGTGAAATACTGCTATTAATCAATCATCTTACTTTAGGATAGAGATTTACTAGGATTTTCCAGATTAACCTAAAGTAATCAAAGTATCCTTAAAAGTAGAAGAGGAAAACAGAAGGACCAGAGAAATAAGGCCAGGGCAGAAGCAAGATCAGATGGATGCCATATGAAAAGAACTCTCTCCATCTCATTTTTTCGACAGTCATCTCATTTCTAAGTTCTTTGTGGCCAATAACTACATTTTTTCCTATCTACCAAACGTATCCATTGGAAACGCTTCTCAATTCATGAAGACACTCAATAAATATTTTTTAAAACCTATGAAAAAATTATTTCTGATAACAAATTGGGTGTGGGTTTGGGGATGGAACCCAGAGGCATTTGACCTCTGAGATACACCCCCTGCCCTATATTTTATTCTTTATATTGAAACAGGTTCTCACTGAGTTGCAGAGGGCCTCACTAAGTAGCTGAGGCTGTCCGCAAACTGCGATCCTCCGGCCTCAGCCTCTTGAATGCTGAGATTACAAGCGTGCGCCACCATGCCCAGCAAGAAATCTATTTTTATCTAATCAGTCCTGGATCGTTTAATATGTTTATATTAATAGTAAACTATGTGGGAAAGTCCAAAAGGTCTTAGTCCTAATCCCTGGACCCAGTGAATGCTACCTAACATGGTAACATCTTCCCAGATGTGATAGAGAACCTTAAAAAAAAAGATTATTTAAATCATCTAGATGGAACTTATATGTCATCACATAAGTCCATGTAAAGGAAAGAGAGAGAGAGAGAGATGAGACAGACACAGAAGAGAAGAAAACGTGGCAACATGGACAGAGACTGGATGAATGTGGCCAAAAGTCAAGGAATGGCAGTAGACATTGGAAAAGCTGAAAGAGGCAAGAAATAGATTCTCCCTTAGAGTCTCTAGAGGAGCGGTCCTGTTTCCATCTTGATTTGGGCTCAATGAAACCAACTTCAAGGCTTCTGACTTTGAATATTCTGATTTTCAATCCAACGTCTTTTCGCAATTTGTTATAGTAGCCACAGGAACTAAGGCTCCCGTTCGCGTTCTGATCGTATCCTCTTATCTGGAACACCCATTTATTCTCTCAATGTTTCAGTGAAGCCTCACTAAATTATTAATAATAAACAGCTCAATCTTAAAGTTTCTTCAAGTGCCATTTCTTCAAGAAGACATTCTTTGAATACTTCTGGCCATATAAGTCCCTACCATCTGTTACGTAGAGACAATAAATTCTCTAGAATTTTGTAATCTTGGACTTGTAAACTGACTATGTTTTTCTAATTAGACCATAGAAACGAGTCCATGTTTTACTTCTTCTCATGTCCCTTAGACTGCACATGAAGCCCACGTTATGGGCACGACAGACTTGGAATGTTTTCCTAAATGTCCAACACTGTGATTCTTTCCTTCAGATGTTCATTCATTGTTACTTTATTAGCAGAGCCTTAGTTGGCCATCCAGTTTTTTAAAACACCTCTTATCATCCCTCTACTTCTTTACCCTATCTTATTCTTCTCCATAATTTCATATCATCTGCTGTGCATGTGTGTGTGTGTGTGTGTGTGTGTGATGTGTATGTCTGTATTTATGTCTCTTTCTCTTCCACAGTGACATAATGAATCCCAAGAGGGTAGAGACAGTGATTAGTGCAAGCACAAATTCAATAAATATATAGTGAACCAGTGACTGAATGTAAGAAAATATTTATTAGTATCCTTTCTTTTAGCTCTAGGAGACTGAGTAGCCTGGACATAGTTGATTAAAAATAATAGCTCCTTACATTTGCAAAACTGTCTCTGAATTCAACCAAGACCCCAAATTTCAATTCCAGTAAAAGGTTTCTTATGTTTCAGAAGTAGTAGCTCATTGCAATACCACTTAGAGATTTAAAAAAAAAAACAGACTTTCTTTTCTCTTCTTTTTATTCTATTATAAGGAAACTTCGAAAGTTGAGTAAGGGGGAAAAATGGGAAGTGCAGTTTACTAACTCTCTAATGAATGTATGGTTATGTTCCAGGCACAATGTTAAGCAATAACAAATTGAAAGGAGAGTGAACTAGGTTAAAAAAGAATATATAACTGAAGAACTAAATCCATATTAAAATTACACTCTTTTATCTACTTTCACAAATGAGGCTAAACTCACTTTACTTTTAAATAACTAAAATATTTGATTATGAAGTTACTGTATAAAGATAATTCAAACAATCCCCGTTCTAGCAGAAACACACAGATACGGTTCAGAGGCTGAGCTCAGACTAAACAATTTTATGCAAAGGCTAACAAACATATGGGATAAGTTACCAGAAGAGAAGTGCTCAAGCAAGAAACACCAATCTGTTCCACAGAGACCAAAAGGTGTATTTACATACAATCCAAATGAAGACTGTGGGAGAAATGTAACATGCAAGTTTAAGACAACTGGAATTCACCCCAGCAATGTGTGCCTCCAGTAAGTTCATTGTCTGCATTATAATTAAAAGACAATAGTGTATTTTATGCCCTGATTAAATATATTTAGTGTTGACATTTGTTTTATCCCATAAAATAAAATCTGCAGGCCACCCAAATTGTGTGTTATAATATAATTGGTCTAAAATTAATACATTAGAGGAAGTCATATTCTTTGTTTGCATGTTTTAAAAAAAAAACAGCTGGTCATCCTTTTCCCATAAAGTTTAGTCTTTTTCTTGAGGGGTAAAAAGTAAGACCGTAATGTAAAAATCTCCTCTCCTTTGAGTAGAATTTTAATCTTCAATGGAGTGGTCTTTTGCTTTCAGGACTGAAGAACAAACAATGATATTTGCCTCAGTCTCTCCATAAACAATAGGAAATAACACATAATCAAATTCTTTCTTATAGAAAGTGACTTTTAAATGGACTGAAACAAAAAAGCATAGCAAATTGAGTAACAAAGTGTTGTTTTGAACCACCAACCTTGAGAATATGCAAACATCTTTGTTATTATAATTTGGAAGACCATTTCAGTAATGGATTTTTTTCTTTCCCAAATATAATAGACATCTCTATGATTACTCAGTGAAACTGATTAGAGCAAGACAGAATTCAATCTCACTCAGGTGTACAGGATGCACCTTTTTTTCTCCACTATATAAAACATGTCATTAATGATATGTTTAGAATCATAATAGAGATAAAAGATAAACTTTTTTTAAAAATCTACCATCATTATTGTTAGCAAAAAATAGTATATGGAGAATAGTAAATTAGTATAGTTTTCATTATTTCATCTTCTACCAATTTTTTAAGCTCCTATAAAGGTGTTCCCATCTCTTTTCAAAGCCATTCTCTGCCCATTTTTAAGACCGGTGGGAATTCTAAATAACTTAGATTCACTCATCTGTTGTGCAGGGTACTACAAAAATTTCCTCAACTTTTCTATTTTGTTTTCCCAACAACATTTTCTCAATTATCTTCTGTAAACCTCATTTGTCTGTATGCTTCCCTAGATCTGCTTGTCATCCATCCCCTTAAATGATGATTCTCCCCAGGGTGCCATCAAGAGGTTTCTTCTTTTCACACTCTAGACTTAGCTCCTGGACAATGTTGAATATGAACATGGCTTGGACAAGTATTCAGGAATAAACAGCTCCCAATTTAATCCTTCCCAATAAACCATGCTTTCAGAGCTTAAATTCAAAATCCCAATAGTATCTTAAAAGACTGTAAAGTTATCTCAAATGCAGTATCTAAGTCTGAACTTGTTATTCTCTCTCATTCCCCAAAAGCAAAAACATGAGTTTTGGGGCTTGATTAATATCCAACTCTGTCACTGTCTATCCTCAAATTAAATGATTTACATTGAGAATTGATTTCTAGTTTCCTGGAAAAGCTGATATTATGATAACTAAATGCATTATACAACGGTCCTCCATAAACATCAGTTTCCATGTTCAGCTTTCTTTTACTGTGGTCTCTATCTGAGAACCTGAGACTCATTCTGGAAATCTTCTCCTCTCCCTATATCCATAGTCAATTAGTAATAGATGGTAGCCATCAACCATCTGCATATCGACCTTCAGCATTTACCTCCTTCTATACACCTGCTGCCTTTTAGATTAAATCCTCACCATTCTCTACTGCAACTACTCATTCATAGTCATCCTTTTAGATCTACTTCTGGATCTTATACTACTCCTCTAGATGTAAGAAAATAGGGAGGCTTCCTCATGTCCACACACTGTGGTTTTACATACAGAGCTGGCGCACAAATGCCTTTTCTATATGGCCTCCATCTGTCTTTATGGTTTTATCAAGTACCAGTTTCCTGGTACCAGTAACTTATGCCTCAAAGTTTGAAACTATTAATGTCATGTTGGCTTTGTCTTGGCTTTTTATGATATGTTCTGTCAAGGGTTCAGAGGCTGTCTTTGTGACTTTTTCCTACAGTATTACAGTCTAATACAATACATGTTGTAAAGTAAGAACAGAATAAATGCTGTTGAGATAAAATTCTCAACAGTTTTAAAAGAGATTCTTAGGGTATTTATAGCTGCTACAAAAGTACTTTCTGGGAATTAATGTGACTACCCTAATAAAAGGAAAAAATAGCATTTTATTTTCTCTCTACTTAATGCTGCTTATTCCCGCAGTGAAGATAGCTCTAAAGTAAATAATTAAAACAATGATGTCAGAATAACTTAAGAATATAACTCAACTCAAGTTAGTAGTTTATGGTTGGGTACTGGGAAATATAGGAGTTCAGAGCTGGCTTCCCTTGAACTTTAGCTACAAATTGCTGAGGTTTATGTAAGGTCAGAGATATTTAAGAAGAGAGTAGAGAAGAACTGACAAGAAGCAGTTGCTTAAAAGACAGAAAATGACTCCAGAAAAGACCTCATCTAGGAAAAAAGAGTCCAGTTTTATTTGGTAATAAAGCTTTAGCATTAATGAAAATAAGTAATTCTTAAAACATGGGATATATATCTACAATTTATTTCTAGTCTAGAAACCCAGGCGATATCAGTGGCTTAAGAAGAAAGGGAAAAACAGATATTTGGAACAAACCTGAAAGAAATGTTTCATTAGGATCATTAAATTCTCTTTAAATGCAGAGGGATGCTCTTCAAATCATAAAGCAAAAAAAAAAAAGAAAAAAGAAAAAACCCACTGCTTTAGGAGCTCCTTTAGTTAGAAAAACTCAAAAGAGTGCTGTGTAGTTTCATAACCTTCTAGGGCATCAGCTGCGGGGTCACTCAGGAGTTCAGGCCTGCAAGGAGTGGGTAGCAGCAACCCATAGCAAAGAGAAGTCAGCAAGTACCTTCAGAGTCAACGGGACAGTTGTTGGACAACAGCAAATGAGGAGGATAGCCAGCTTACATGACTGGACTTAAAAATGGAGGCATGGTGGTAGTATATGGAACACACAGCACTGTACCCAGAATGACCCTGGTATCCAATACAGGCAGCCAAGCCTGATGGGAACAGGAGCAATGGTAGAAATAATCACTCCCAGCAAAGACTCACAATGCCTGGCTCATACCAAGTGCTACAGTATTAATTGTGAGACCAAGCAATTCATATCTACTTGGAAGCTCAGACTGTGATCTTATTTGGGAATAAGGTTACGGCTGTCGACATGAAAACACCCTACCTTTAGGGAAGGTTCTAGATCCAATAACTGGCATCTTAATGTCAGATGGCATATATCTTTACATCAGATTGGTATGTATCTATGCCAGTATGCACGTTCAGAGAAAAAAAATCCACTGTTATAGAACAAACTTATCCAATCTCATGGAATACAAATAGAAAAACAATAGCACAAAACTACATGTTGGTAAGTAAAACACTTCAAAATTTCATTTATATCTGGCAGTTCTTACAAAAGTAAACATATTCTGACCAAAGCACTCAGCATTCTCACTTTTTGATATTTACCCAGATAAAGTGAGAATTTATGAATATCCAAAAACTGCCCATGGATGTTAATAGCAGCTTATTCATGATTGCCAAGCAACCAAGATGGTTGAGTGGACAAGAGGATATGAGAAAGCTAAGGAGAAATGGGTCATAGGAGGAACTCTAGATGAAAAAGGAAATCCTACAGAGGCGCAAACAAGACAACCTAAAGGAGGCGATGGGAGGGGGAAAGAAGGAAATTCTCTAAAGCACACAATGTACTTAAACATATGGAAGTCAACCACCAAGCCAAGCAAGGGAGGGAGTGATGAGGAGGGGATGAGGTGGGAATTGGGTAGGGGTTAAATTGGTGATGTGTACATGTATGTACACACAAGTTTTTTACCCCAATATGATGTATGAATATAATGCACCAATAAAAAAAAACTAAAAAAAAAAAAAAAAACAGGGTCGTGTTAGGTTGATGAGAATCTTGCTAAATTGCCAAAGCAGTCCTTGAAACTGCAATCCTCCCCTCTTAGCTTCCCTAGTACCCAGGTCATTCATAATGGTGGAGATATACTGCAAACAAACCAAATTCCTTCCTTGGGTAAATAACTGAACATAGTAGCACATTCATATAATAGAATACACTCACCAATACAAATAAATAAACTATTGAAAAATGCAATTCTTGGGTGAACCTCAAAGGCAATATGCTAAGTGAAAAATAGAAGAAGAAAAAAAGAGGATAAACTGCAGCACACCTAGACAATGAAATAAGAATCTGAGTCTTTTAAAAGAAATGAGCTACCAAGCAAGGAAAACCCATGTGGAAAATGTCAATGTATGTTACAAAGTGATAGAAAGCAATCTGAAGAAGCTTGACACTGTGTGATTCTAACTACATAACATTCTGGAGAAGGTGAAACTATGCAGACAATAAAGAGATCAGTGACTGCCAGGGATAAGAAAAGAGGGAGAGATGAATAGGCAGAGCAAATTGGATTTTTAGGGCCATGAAACTATTCTTTAGGTTACTACAAAGGTGGATGTATGCCATTATACCCTTGTTAAAACCATAAAATGCACAACACCCACGAGTGAACCCCAACATAAACTACAGACTTTGACAGTGATCTGTCAATGTAGGCATTAGATCAAATGTACCACTGTGGTGCAAGATGGTTTTAATGGGATAGGCTGAAAGTGTGGGGGGGGGAGAGAGATATATATGGGTACTCTCTATTTCCCACCTAATTTGGGGGGAATCTTCTCTAAAATAAAGTCTATTTTCCAAAATAAAAGAACTTCAGAGAAAGTTTATTCCAAGAAAAAACCAAATATATAAAGAATAACATGATATTAGAAAAGCACAGTAACTATTAGAAGTTCAGCTAATATTCAGGTTGTTCACAACCCACACATATTCTGAATCTAAGAGAATCTATCTGTAGTAAATAGTATGGTACCATGTTTTCTCTATGTGGATGGTTGGACAGATACAAAAAGCATACACACAAAAAGTGGTGCCACACTATACATAAGTATATCTTTCTTTTATAAATGTATCTGTTTATTACTATATAAGCCTCAGTGTCAGCACTGCAAATGGATACACAATATTCCACTAAATACATTAATGAGTATATTTAACAAATATTACTGAGTACCTATGATGTCGACGATAATTTAAATGTACTGTAATTTAAACAGTATAATTTTTCTTTATTCTGGCCAATTAATGTAGATTGCACTCATAATAAAACTAATTCTCTTCTATATACATTTCTCACATTTCCTTTTCCTGAAAGCGATTTCTTTGAGGTACACTTCTGAGCTAAAAAGTACCTTACTGTAAGCAGCAGTACATGCACGCATTCTAGAACAATTGTCTGGAATGTTTAAGAACGCTTACATCAGTATGTCTTACCAACGCAACATACCAGGAGCTTTAAAAATAAATCTGTCAACATTTCCTTGTAATCTGCTTATCTCCTTCTGTATCTTTTTATTTCACTTTGTTCTTTTGTTTTCTCAGCCTGTTCTCCCTGCATGACTTTCTAATCCCATTCTCCAAACCCCCTCATTTGGGCTTTGCATTCTGTTGAGTGCAATACATCAAAATAGTCTAATTTTTTTTTTCTTAGAACTTGAAGTACATCGTTTTCAAAGTTGTGTTTTTCCTCTGAGACTTAAGGTAATATTTTCTTTTCCTTGAACTCCAGTATTTTAAGAAATAAGCTCTATATTGATTCTTCTCCTCTTTTGATCCTTAAATAAGGCAGGAGCTATCAAAACTCAATCATTCCCCATTTGAGACCTACTATTGCACTGGTATCCAGCAGGGGACATGTGGCAATGTCTGAAGACCTTTCTGATGGTCATGCTGGGGGAGGGGAAGAGTTAGTAGAGGCCAAAAATCTGGATAAATAGCTATAAGGCAGAGCACAGGGTCCCAAAACAAAAGATTACACAGTCTGAAACATCAATGGTGCTGAGAATGAGAAACCTTGTGATAAAAACACTAGTTGTATTCCCTGTTCAAGACTAATTCTTTTTATCAGAAATTAATATAATCAGTTCTGCTGATGAAGATATTACTCCTAATCCCACTGTGTGGTTCTCAGATGCTCTAAAAAAAGGAAACTATATGAAAATTATCTGAATCTCGATCCCAACTTTAAAGATTCTAGGATTCTTCTGAACTTTTCTATAGAGAATAAAGGTCAAAATATGACCACTGTCACCTCTTATATCCTGGTGAATTATTTTTCTAGAAGTTATTACTTCTAATTGAACATGAATATGGCTACTTCAATAATCATTAGTGAGAGCTATTCGGTGTAATGTGCATTTCATAACTAGGGTCTCAGAGTTAGGAGTGCTTAGCGTATATGCAAAAGTACACCTTCACCAAGGGTATCTGATTAATGAAGTAAAATGATTCAGTTTCCTTCAATTTGCTACACCAATTTGATGGAGTTTAATTCTGCATTGTGAAATCAGGTTAACTTGTATTTTTCAGTACAATATTACTATTAGTCTTCGTTTTACTATGTGACTTGGTAGTTTGTTGGGAGATTAGAAGAGCCTTCCTGAGAGACTGTTAACTAATCTAAAATTGTAAATCAAAGGTTTTTAGTTAGCAACAATAATGGATTTACTAAACTACAATTACTAGTCCTTCATTGTTATGCTGTACTTACTCGCTTTTAATTCAGTCTTGCCCTAGCATTATCATAAGACCAGCAGGTATAAATGAAAGCAAGCTAATAAAAATTATCAATAATCTTAATGAAGAAGATCTATAGGAAAGTACCTAAATTTGTCAACTTTCAAGATGTGAATTATATCTGAGTATAAGTTGATATATTCATGCACTCATTTATTAAAAATTACTTTCACAACAAAAATGTCAGACAATGTACTGGTTGCCTCTGAGATCTTAACATTATTGAGTGAGATGAAGGGTTGGAAGAGGTTCCACCTAATATAAGCAAATAAGGAATAATTCTAAAGCAAAATATAAGTAGGTAAATGCTAAAGTACAGATAATATCAATTGAGTTTCTATCATGGATTATAATTTTTAACAAAGAATTTAAAATTATTTTATATAAGTGGAGATGAAGCAAATCTGACATTAAGAAAGTATAAATGACTGAACTTAACTACAGTAGCTATAACAAATAAGAAGCAGGAAAGCACAAGGTTTATACAAAATTGTTTAAAAAAAGGAGGCCTGGTGGAAATGTAAGATGTAGTTGTTTCTGGAAAATGCATAGGGGTTACAAGATGGAGTTAGCGGGTAAGTTGGGTAGACCTCAAAAGCAAACTTAAAGGACTATGCATGGAACTGTACTTGAAAACACCCAATTCCCCCCACTCATCCTCTTTGGCCTCTGCTCCCTTCAACTTACTGGTTCACAGAGAGGTGGCAGGAGTTACACTCCTTTTCTGAAGTCACCCACATTCCCATTTCATCTACCTAATACTGATCTCTCCAGCAAAAGTAAAAAGTGGGGTGCAGGTGTTTAAAGACTATGTCCGTGACTTCTGATTTATGATTAAAAAAATACCTTATACAGAAAGCATGAGAGAATCAACTAAACTATGAAATCCAAAAGAAATGAGGATGCCAATACAATGGAGAGGGTGGCCTGGCAGAAAGAACGAAGAGTGGATGAATGTGATGAGATGAGGGTGAAGCAGAAGCAGCAGAGTCTCAGAAGAGCCTAAGGAGAGAACCAGGCCTCCCAAGGTGGTCTCCCGGGCACTCGCATGGGAGTTGCTTGTGGGACTTGATCACAAGCTGAGTCTGGGATCCCAACTTGAAATAACAAAATCAGAATCTCTTGGGGATAGAACTCAAAAGCCTGTGCATTGAATGTGTTCTAGACAAGCTAGACCAGAGACTACAGGACATGATCAGGAAACAGTGTGAAATGCAGTTTGGCAGGAATAATGCGGGAATGTAAACAACACAATGTTCACCCAGCAGACTGGTGACAGTTCAACTTTCAAACAATTAGGCTGGCTCTGGTTGGATGTCTAGGGTTCAGACTTTGCTGCTTTGCCTTTGTAAAATTAGCAATGGGAATTCCATAAGGTTCATGAGAAAGAAAAGATAGGATCTCAGAAATCTCTAGGAAATTAATTTGGTGGTAGACAATAGGCTGGATGGGGTGTGGAAAGCTCTAGGCTACAGGAAGGAATCTGGAAATCATCTCATGGTAGCTGAAAATGTGGGGACAAATGAGATCCCTTGGGAGAAGTACAAATGAACTTTGGCGTTATCTTCTCATAAGAAAAAAATTCTAAATGTGCACGTAGTTCTACTTTCTTTTCCTATTTCGGTCTTGTAATTCAACTTGATATGGTCGCTCAAATATCAACAGTGAACTGACGGTCAAAGACAATGTTCTTTCTTTTGATCTTCACCTTTCTTTTTCTTTGGGCATTTTACACAACCACTTCCTGCTTCCTTTTCCATATACTTTCTCCTGTTCCGTTCATCTTTCAGATTAATCTTTCCATTCTTTTGTCTTTTCTTTCTCCTTAATTCCTCAACCCTTACACTTTGCTAATTTTTCAGTCTTATTTTTGACATATTTTTCTTTCTAATTCTTCTTTTCTATGGATCTGCTACCATCCATCCCATTTAGATAGCATAATAAAAACTTACATGGTTTAATATACTCTCTAACGGTTAAAACTAGTTTTCCAAATAGTTCTGTCAATGTAATTGATGTGAAGTGTGTGTGTGTTATATGTGCATGTGTTACTGAGGATTGAACCCAGGGGCATTCTATTATTATCATTATTACTATGTCCGTGCGTGTGTGTATGTGTGTGTGTGTGTGTGTGTGTGTGTGTGTGTGTGTGACTGTGTATGTGTAGTACTACTGGGGAATGAACCCAGGAACATTCTACCTCCAAGCAAAATCCCCAGATTGATTTTACTTTTTATTTAGAAACAGGGTCTCACTAAATTGCTGAGTCTTCTAAGTTGCTGAAGCTAGCTTAAAACCTGTGAGCCTCCTATTTCAGCCTTCCAAATACTAGAATAACAGGAGTGCACCACATCATGTTTGGCTTACTAGTTTTATTTTGAAACAGGATTTTAGTTGCTGGAGGTCTTGATAAATTGCTGAGGCTGGCCTTGAACTTGCATTCCTCCTGTCTCAGTTTAACAAGCACTGGGTTCACAGGTGTGTGCTACATTCAATTCGTTCAAACTATTAATGCTGTATCTCCACCAGTTTAAGGTCTTATTGTTTCATATTTCCTATCTAGAACCAATTTCTATATGCAGTTAGTAGGCTATGGGTATACACGATTATACTTCGGAAGTCAAGAATTGAATGTGACAACTTCTATATATATATACATCTCTATCAGTGTATCTATCTATCTTTCTACCTACCTACCTACCTACTTACCTAGTCTATCTCTCTCCCTATGCTCTTCAGGTTGCCACTGGAGTGATCTTGCTAAAATATAAATTTGGTGATATCATATCCCTTGTATATCCTTCAATTCCAGCTTTTACAATAATGTGTAAGATCCTTCCTTAATAACATGAAACATTGTTCAAAATTTGGCTACTTTTTCCACTTCTAGCCTAGCCACTTCCCACATGCACAGTCTTATACAGTCTTATGAGAATACAAATTTAATTACAATGTTCTTCTCTCCCTTACTGTCTTCTTTCTTTATTTGTCTGCTACTCTCTTGTGGGGTTTCAGAAGCAAGTCATGACCCATGTCTGGCCATTTCCAGAACAACTACCTCCAGAGTAATGTGATCGGTCCCCAGGAAGACAGAATGCTGAAGGTGAGTTATAGAGCTGCCTCCAGGAAACTTTTATTATAACTTGCAGGAAGGAGGTATCTTCCCTTTGGGGTTGTTTGGCTGGCAGATGGATGGGTGAAGTTGGTGGTTATCTTTAACACCATTTGGGAGGAACTACTAGAGAAACACAGACAAAATTTGAAAATAAAAAGGCAGATTTCTGGCATAAGACTTGCCCCTGGGCTTTGGGAGTTACAAAAGCCAAAGGATGCTTGGCTTTTTGTTTGAGGCAGTTGGAACTTATATTCTTTCTGTTGCAACTAAACATTGAACATGTCCTACTAAGACCTATACAAAGAAGTCTTTGTTTACCTTCTAGTCTGCTCTATTTATTCTTCTTTTCAGTGGCATATGTTGTTTCTCCACTCCAGCTATTCTGCATTTGGTCACTGAGTCAGGTAAAAACTGATTTCTATTGAAAAGCCAAGGAGAAGTTGTACATATTTGGCAGAACTCAAGGTTAATTTTGTATTAGAAAGTTTGCCACTGGGATTTAAGTAGAAAACAAATCAACAGAAAGTAAAGGATCCTAAAAATTTTCTTGATAAACCCAAGTTTATAAAAGAAAACTCATTCAGGCCAATTGCTTCCTGCTTTCAGCCTCTTCTTCCAATAGCTGAGATATAGGCTGCACTTGGTCAACTTCATGGACAGCAAGGGAGTACCACCATGAGAGGCTATCAAAGCCCTGGGTGAAAACAAACAGAATTGAAAAGATGGGATTCCTTTTCCTTTTTTCTAGCCTAAAAAATTCTTTCCTTTCTTAATCATGGAATTATTCAGAAATTAAGTGTAGAAGGTTCTAAATCGCCTCTGGTAAATATTAAATTTGCTCTGTTTTACCTAAATCTAATGGAAAATGTGTGAATAAGCACTTTCAAAACAAAATTAAAAGAAAACCAAATCCACATTTAACATTTCAAGACCAAGAAAAAGACAAGAATTAATATCCATATGTATTACAAAATTCCTTCCTCTGGTCCTCATATAATGCCTAGGATCCCATTTCTTTTTACTGGCCCCAGGTCCACCTAAGCTTGCTCATACAGACCTGACCTATTCCCAGCTGTCCTAGCCTAACCCTAATGCGGTGTAAAGAGAACCAAACAAGAATAGTCAAGTTTTACTAGTTTTACTCATTCTCTAAAATGAATTGAACTTTTTAACTTTTTCTTTATTCAATACTGGCATCTCATTTTGCTGAAAAGGCAGAAATCTGTTTAGACTTATATCTGGTGGCCACTGAAAATGGAGAAATCACATTAATAAGTAGCTTCATAAATGTGTGACCATACTTGTAATTCCTATTAATGTACTAGAGAATAAGCATGCCAAAAGCTATGGAAGGAAGGCAAGAGAAAAGAGAATCTTCAAACTCTTCAGTCAGTTTAAAAAAATATATATGTGTTGTAATCAAAATGACTACATTTTAACAGACCTGTACTGATATTAAGCAGGACAACCTCCTTTAAGCCGGGCATGGTAGCGCACACTTGTGATCCCAGCATTCGGGAGCCTGAAACCAGAGGATCTTAGTTCACAGACAACCTCAGCTACTTAGTAATGCCCTCCACAACTTAGTGAGACCCTGTTTCAAAATAAAGAATAAAAAATAGGGCAGGGGCTGTAACTCGGAGGTTAAATGCCCCTGGACTCCACCCCTACACCCCCTTAAAAAAAAAGGAAAAAAAGAAAATCCCCTTTAGAACTCAGAGTGGCGGTACAGGCAGTACTTGGGAGGCTGAGAAAAGAGAAACACAGGTTCGAGGATAGCCTCAGCAAGTAGTAAGAAGCTCATTAACCTGGTGAGACTCTGTTTCAAAATAAAAATAAAATAGGGATGAAGGTGTAGCTCAGAGATAGAATGCCCCTGGCTTCAACCCCTAGTATCAAAAATAAAATTTAAAAATCCCCTTTTGAAGACAAAGACTGTTGAGTCAACCAAGTTTAAGCTCAAATTTCCACTGAATATTCTGTCTCCTGGTAGTTTATACTTAAGTTTTTAAGAGCTATACCCAAAGCAGAGCACTTTAGACTGATAATTTAGATCTAAGACCATGAAAAAAAAATTAAAAGTTAATTGGTTTTAATTCACCTCGTACAAATTTTAAAAAGGTAATTTGTCATTTCTGATCTGACATTGCTTATGGGCATGGCAACTGCAGAAGAATTATGGTGGAGGCCATGGAAAATGAGGAGAGAGCAAATTAGTTTCAAGACTCCGGCTTTGCATCAACATTCTTTTGTTGTTGTTTCTGAGCTTTATTGCCCTATTCATATTTATGCTTGTCAGCAAATTTCCCTTGGCTACATTCAAAAGGCAGCTGTTCATCCATGCTCCCCAAAGAATAAGTATAACAAAGCCAGTTCTTGGCCTAGGGATATGTTCTTATTTTCAGAAGAGGTGCCAATTCTCTCCTTTGAAGAAACTCAGAGTCTATCACTTGGACCAAGGCAGCTTACCTTTCATTATTTTTAAATCAACTATTACTATATTCACACAACAATACTATAAAAGTAGCATAATCCCTTTTCTGATTCCAGGCCTCAATATAACAATTAGTGCACTTAAACATCTCTAGAGATGTGAAATGCCTTCAACATCTTAAGAATGCAGATTTCTTCCTAGAAGCATATAAAAGGTATGATAAATGTGTTACCAGAGAAAAGACAGAAGAAATATGAAACAGGTAGAAAGGAAATAAACGACAGGGAAACTAAAACCTTAGCCTGGAAGTCTTTTGTAAATCTCCTTATGCCTTTGTTCCCAAGGCAGTTTTTCTCCCAAGCCTGTCATTCCTGAAAATTCTGGGAAATCTACATATCTTCGCTAACAATCTTAAAGCTAATGAAAATTCACTCACAAAAATTGCCCTGTACAAGGTATTAAAACACGTATTTTTTTCTAATCAAGTAAGTCAAAGAAGATGAGTATTTTAAGAAACCTATGTATAGGCCGGGCGTGGTGGTACACACTTATAATCCCAACATTTGGGAGGCTGACACAGGATGGTCACTGTTCGTGGACAGCCTCAGCTACATAATGAGGCCCTTTGCAACTCAACTGTTTCAAAATAAAGAATATTTTACAATAAGAAACTATATATGGGGCACAGTCCAAATATTACCTTTTTGATCAGATAATGAATACAATGTCACCTAAAAATGTTGAAAATAGTCACACACCCATGAACTGCCAGACTAATTCTTCCCTGTACTCACCCCTCACAGTTTCCTTTCAAAGAAGAGCCCTAGACCCCCCAAATTGTATCTCATTCTGATGAGCCTGCGTTCTTTCAATGTGTATTACGGAATATGTCTGTTTGTGTCTCTATCTGAGTCATCTTGAAATTCTAATCTGGGATGTTTGTCAAGAACCTTATCACCCTGAACTGAGATTCCCCTCTTTAGGACCACTTTGGACTCCCACTGCTAAAAAATAAAATCCTTGTGAGCAGACGAGGCATGGTGGACCAAGAGTTACACAGCAACACAAACCACTTGTAAAACATAACCCAAGTGGTAAATCAAGAGCTGTTTTTATAAGGGAACACCATGAGCAAAATCTTACTGGCTGTAACACTTTTCTATGAAGCTAAATAAAGATTTGGCCCTCCTCATAAGGCTAAGACTGCTCATAGAAAACAAAATACAATCAGAACATACAATAAATCTTTTCTGTTAACTGACCCACACTAACATAAGTATAATAAACACATCATATGAGTACTACAGGAAAGAAGTTTGAAAAAAAATACAATAGAATGTCTAGAAGTGCTTATAAAGACAATGGAAAAAGAGTACTGTCCCAAGTAAATGATTTAAAATAACAAAGTTACTGAAAACCAAAGGCAGACCATTTACCGGAAAATAAACTTTTGATAATTATGACAAAATTACAAAGTTCAAATAGGTCATGATTAAGTTTAGCTAGAGAGATAAATATGAGAAAAAATGGCAATATATTAGTAAAAATATTTTTTCTCTACAGCAAGAGTCACTAAACATAGATTTTATTTTTTGGTACTGGGGTTCCTGGAAACCCTTCTTCTTCCGGGCTACACTCCCAGATCTATTTTATACATTTGGAAACAGGGTCTCTTAAGCCAGTGTAGCTGGCTTTGAACCTGCACAATCCTGTCTCCGCCTCCCAAGCACGGGGATTACAAGCGTGCACCACCACGCCTGGCCTAAACGTAGATTTTTAATACAAATTAGTTTTATATCAAAATAATTTATCTTACTATAAATTAGAATTTATTATTATCTTACTCAGGACCTATCTTTCCCTTTGGAGTGTATGTTTCTTGAAGGCCTGGGGTTTGACCAAAATATCTACAAAATGGGTACACACTGGTGTACAAATAGAAAATCACACTACTATGGTGATTATTTGTAATCTTCATTCATTTAACAATCCATAGTAGAATCTGAAATTC
The DNA here is from genome assembly GCF_963383645.1 of Muscardinus avellanarius. Classification (NCBI taxonomy): domain Eukaryota; kingdom Metazoa; phylum Chordata; class Mammalia; order Rodentia; family Gliridae; genus Muscardinus; species Muscardinus avellanarius. The sequence continues at coordinate 84,978,656 of NC_137798.1, forward strand.
TCTAATCTACTAGGCTGAGACTCTCTTACTTAAAATTTTAGAAAGTATTATGCCAAGTAAAATGAGGAGCAGTTCCTGAACTAAATATTTCTGGTATTTCTATTGAAAAATAACACTGAACATTTATACTATAGCCAACAAAATGAGCTAGTACCAATATGTTACACTGGAAACTATTCAACAGGCAAGCATTTCATTACAAGCATTTGTTTTTAAAAGTTCCTGTAAAATTATTCTCAATTAAGATGGCACATGAAGGGCTTTGGGGAAGATGGCGACCAAAAAAAGCAGCGTTTACGAGTCCCGCTAACACTCGATCTCTTGCCACATAAACAGCGCCTTTCATAGCCAGGAAAGACTACCAGCAGAGAAATAAAAACTGTAAATACAAGGAACAGAGAAAAAGAAGACTAGAAAAACAGCAGAGACCAGAAAAGAAACCAGCCCACATTGCGGCGGTGAATTCCGAGTCAGCGCCATCTTCCCTCACAGGACCAGGCTCCAGAGAAGAAAGGTAAACAAGAAGCTGAAGTGAGCAGCTGCAGATCATTTGGGTGTAATTCAGCAGGTTTTCAGCGCAAAGAACTTCTAAAACTTCCAGTGGACATGCTCATCAGGTCCTCCAGGGACTCAGAATGGAGCTCAAAACCAGAAAAGAAATATGCCAGGTTCACAGCCAAGGGTGTGGCAGCAGCACCATATTGCCAGTGGCAGCAGCAAGTACACCAGGCCCACTATAGCTCCATATCAGCGCACTCAACAACCTTAAGTGAAATTGCGGCCCCTAAAGGAGAAATGCCGGCAGTACACCCCCAGGGACTTGCGCAGTTTTGATAATCTCCCTGGGTCTGAGTTTTGCAGTCCAACCCAGTAAAGGAGTAGCAGTGGCAGAAATACCACACCCTAGTCTCAGCACCCGTGGGAAAACGCCCAGACTGGCACCTTGCATGGTCTCATGCAGCCTCTATTAACTCCCTGGGTCTGAGACTTTGCAATACAACTCAGTAAAGGAGTAGTGGTGACTGAGATTACCACAGACTCGAGATCCAGAACACCCTAAGTGAAGTTGTGGTGACCAAGGGAAGAATGCAGAGAAGGCACAAACTTCTGAAATCATGGGAAAGAGGAATAACAATGGAGCGATGAATGTCCACAACATCAGAACCTGATAACACAGAAATTCAGAGATCTCCAGAAGATCAAATCAGGAATAGAACTGTAGAAATAATACAAGACCTGTGAAAAGAATTTAGAGAGAGTTTAAAAGAAATAAAGGATGAAATCATTGAAATAAAGGCATCAATTCAAACTATAAACAATCAATTAGACCACATGGAGAATAGAATCTCTCTCCTATGCTTTCCCTAATATGTGAAAGCTAAGGAGAAATGGGTCATTTGAGGAACTCTAGATGAAAAAGGAAATCCTATAAAGGAGCAAACAAGACAACCTAAATGGGGGAATGGGAGGGAGGAAGAAGAAAAATCTCTAAAACAAACAATGTACTTAAACATATTGAAGTCAACCACTAGGCCAGGCAAGGGAAAGAGGAATGGGGAGGGAATGGGTTGGGAATTGGGTAAGGGTTAAATTGGTGATGCGTACATGTAAGCCTACACAAGATTTCTACCCCAATATGATGTATGAACATAATGCACTAATAAAAACTATTACAAAATGAAAATAAACAAATAAATAAATAAATAAACAAAAATGGCACACATTTTTCAGGTAGTGTGAGATTACATGGCAAATCAGCAATAATTGTGATTCTTAATTATGGTAATGAATTCTGACTATCTATGTCCCTTGTCAGAGTTTGGAAAAACCTTTTACTGAGGCACAACCCTAAACTTTCCTGGAACCCAGACCCTTTTAATAGCAGAGTTCCCAGAAATAAATGGTTTGTACTAATGGCTATGTTCACAGAGAACACAGATATGAGGTATGTGGCAAATGCCTATAAATGGATGGGTAGGTCTTTCATGCACACTACACATACCACAAAGTATCCGGATTATAACATCTACAACCTTTCAGGAACTTTTTTCCTTTCCTCTTTTCTACACCCATCTACTGCAAATTGCTTGCAGATAGAATAGAATCTGTATTAGAGCTGTACAAAGGATGAAAGAAAAATGATGTGACTCGCAGTACAGCAAATACTTCAACTATATTTTATCTGTGTCTAATTTAAAGCCTTTGGTGGTGTATATTACTTGAATTATCATGTCAACTTATCATGCGATAAGATATTCTTTGCTTATCATCTTATACCAAGGAGTTCAGAGATGTCCAAATGCAATAACTGACACCGTAACTGTTAATCTTGATTATGTATCATTTTCTACATGACATCCATTTCCCAAATGCAGAGTTATTATTTTTGTCAAATCCATGATTGCAGTGATAATTCTGGAAAAGCTACAACACACACAAGCACATACTTCGTGGTATGTTTAGTGTGCATGAAAGACTCTCCCATCCATTTATAGGCATTTGCCACATCCCTCATATCTGTGATCTCTGTGAACATAGCCATTAGTAAAAACCATTTGTTTCTGGGAACTCTGCAAGTTTGTGTATATTATATAAAGCCTTATACACTGTTTAGTGGGAATGCAAATTAATAGAGCCAGCAGAGAAAACAGTTTGGAAACTCATCAAAAATTAAAAATAGAACTACCACATGATCCAGCTATCCCACTAGTGAGGATATATTCAAAAGAAATTAAATCACTACTTCGAAGAGACATCTGTATTCCCAAGTTTACTGAAACACTAATCATTATCATGATAGCCCAGAAATAAAAATAACCTATATATCTATCAACTGATGAATGCATAAAGACAAGACTGCACATACATACACAATGGAATATTCCTCAAACACATAAGAAATGAAATCCTGTCATTTGTAGTAAAATGGATGGAACTGGAAATCATTACATTAGATGAAATAAATGTAGCATAGAAAGATCGGCAAGGCATGTTCTCAAACTCAAATGTGGAAAATAAATAAATTGATGTAAAAGAGGTTAAGATTAGAGAGTTGGTTAGCAGACACTGGGAAGGAGGAAGAGATTGGGAGAAGCAAAGGTTGGTCTATGGATCCCACGTTGAAGTTACCTAGGAGTGAGAAGTCCTATTGTGCTCATGCACACTAGGCTGACTACAGATAATAATTATGTACTGTATCCTTCAAAAAATACAAGGTTTGTGTATATTACTTTGAATTTATTCACCATAAAGAGGTGGTAAACATTTCAGAAGATAATATAAACCACAGAATGAATGAATGTATCAAAACCTCACATGGTACACCATTAAAATGTACAATTTTTAAAGTTTTATGTATTATTTTAAAAAACTTAATTTAGAAGAAAAAAATACAACCTTCACAACAATTATATATAGACAGACAAGTGCTAATCATCATTTGAAAGGATTAACAGGACATTGTCATGTTGACTGCAGAGCTTCAGTAACACACTAATTGCTATTTTCTTTTATATTCAGGTATTGAGTACAGTGAATTCTCACAAGAGTATTATGAGAAAAACATCAACATCACCACCACCACCACCAACATCATTATCATCAATGATGTTTTATGCATGAGAAAAATCCCAGGGTCAAAAATGTTATATAACATTCTCACAGAAAGTAATACATTCTTAGTGCTATCCTGTGCCCCCAGAAATTCTTATACATATACCTAAGGCATATATGTACATATAAATGTATCTCTTATACATTTACCAATGCAAGGACATTAGTTTCATCTATTCAAAATTACAGAGTCTACTGGATTGTTGTGCTATTACTGTGATTGCTGGATTACTTCTAGATATTAGAGTCATGATTATACTTCAAATAGACTTCAATTTACTTGACTGTTAAGAGACATTTTATGTAAAGTATCATTTTTCTGTTCCTGTTGTTTACCTGTTTTATTTTTCTCCTCTGTGTACATGCAGATCCCACATACAATATCTCATACAAATCTAAAGGTTTACCTCAAAATCACAAGTGACTCAATTTTCCCACATAAAAAGGTTCCACTCAGCAGCGTTAGCTCTACTTCTTTATTTTAAAAAATTGAGATTAATATTATTATCTCCTGACTTACTCAAATCTTTCCTGACACCCTGCAACACATGTATGAGAGCACAGTAGAAAAATGCTAAGCACAGTCCCATAAGGATACAGATACTTAATGGAAGTTCATTTGCCAAAACTGAGTGTGGTAGTCCAATAAAATAGAAATGAGATGAAAAAATTAGAATTATTAAATTTTGTCTAAAATGTAGAGTATGAAATAAGAGTTCTCCTATTAGAAAAAGTAATAGCGCGGGTCTTTCTTTCTCTTCTACCATTTTCAACAATGCTATGGCATTAGTGTCATCTGATCAAAACCGAAGAGTCTCCGGGTTTGTTGCGCTACTACTATCATTGCGGGATTACCCCTACATCTTGGAGTCATTATCAATACACTCCATGTATACTTCAAAGATACAAGAGATCTTTGTATCTTTGTATCTTAAACCCAGAGGAAGCAAGACGTTATTCTACTTAATGGTTCAAAATCCTTGATCTTGTAAGTTGAAGATATTGCTCTGCTGATGACAGGGCCTAAACTGGCATCTATCACTTAAGAGGCAGGTGCTAGGTCAAGCACCCATGGTGGGCATGCTTGTAATCCCAGCATTCGGGAGGCGGAGACCGGAGGATCTTGGTTCGCAGACAGCCTCAGCTACTTAGCGAGGTCCTTTGCAACTCAGTGAGACTGTTTCAAAAAAATAAAGACTAAAAAATAGGGTTGGGGGTGTAGCTTGGAGGTAGAATGTCCCTGGATTCTACCTCCAGTACTGCAAAAAAAAAAAAAAAAAAAAAAGAAGAAGAAGAATATCAACAAAATCAGTGAATATTATTTCAAAGGAGAGTATTTATATAACTGAGAAAGCAAACTGTAAGAACTTCAGATAAACTTGTACCTATTTACATATAAGTGCATTATAAATATAGGCTGGCAATTTGACTTTGGAAGATACTGTGAAAGCAGAGGCAATAACACTCGCCTATAATCCCGGTAAAGCTGAAACAGGATGTTTACAGGTTTCAGGTTTGAGGCAAACACATGGTAACTTTCAGAGATCCTTTCTCAAGAAATTTTTAAATGTGGGAACCTAAGGGTGTGGGTCCGAGGCAAAATATCCCTGAGTTCAATCTGCAATAGGAAAAAAGTATTGCAAAATTATGATTTTTTTACCTTTTCTTTAAAACAAGAATTGCATGGCAGTTGGGCTTCAAATGATATGTATCAAACAATAGCGATTTTTATCAGAATGATTTATGCTTTATAATTCAAAATTTTCACAAATGTTGCATCTCAACTTCAATTAATGAGATTTTTTAATGATCAGAATAATCAACACAATGTGAATGCAAAGTAGTGTTAGGGGAGGATAAAATTGCTTAATGGACCAAAGAACCTTCAATTGTTTAATTGTACAGAATATATTGAACTGAAACAATATCATTCAATTTCTATCAAATCTTCCATCATTCTGTCTGCTTAGAAAAATGATTTTTTCTGATTTGGTAAGACTACTCAGTTTTTAGATATGAACAATCTGATCTTTGCTGAATGTATGAGAAATATATCAGTGACATTTCAATTAACCTTTTATGATATGAGAAGACATTTGCTGAAACATTCAGTAACTACTTGACAGAAAATGGGTATGCACTTCATTTCTGGGTACTAGATTATTTTGAAAAGTCAAATTAGACTGTCCTGGAAAGTAGCTGACTTACATGTTTCACAGTGGGGAATCATATTGCTTGTGTTTAAAGTAGAAATATTACACACAGGTTCGAAGCCAGCCGTGCTGGCTTAAGAGACCCTGTTTCCAAAAATTAAAAATAGGTCTGGGAGAGTGGCCCGGAGGTAGAAGGGCTTCCAGGAACCCCAGTACCACCAAAAAAAAAAAAAAGTAGAAATATTAAGCATATTTTCTTTTTTTTTGAAGATTTAAAGAAGTTTATTAGAAAGATAGAAATTCAGAAAATAGAAATACAGCCCCATGCCAAAATGCAAAATGGCATGGGGGGGTGACTCGAAATGAATATGGATTTTGGGAAACTGTCCCCAGGGATCTTTGTTAGACCCCTGGGAATAATTCCCCCAAAACTCCCCAAAGAAACAAACAAACAAAAATACAGAAAAAGAGGAAAAATACAGAAATATAGAGAATAGGAACACAGCCCCATGGGGTGGGGGTGTGACTCGAAATGAATACACCTAAGCATGTTTTCAAACTTAAAAAATCTTAACATCTAGAATTAAATAGCTAAGAAATAAATGGTATTTCAAGTTTGAGAGATGGTCATCTTACTCCTTTTGAATCACTGGCTGACTATAATTTCTTAAAATCCCAACTTCCTTTGAAGAATTATTACTCATGGTGAACTTATTCTTTGCAAGGGTCCAGGTGAACCGTCCAGCCTCACCTCTACCTGGTCCACTCAGCACTAATCAGCCACATGTCCAGCCTTTGACAGTGTGTAGTTCAACTGATAATTTGCATGTTCACAAATTAAAATGGAGGAAAAACGGGTACAACCTGTAGCTACATTTTATGACTTAGAATGCGCCTATATTTTCCATATATAACTATTTAGATGACACATGATGGGATATTATGTGAAAATGAGGACAGAAAAATGAAACATTAGACATACCCATGCTAAAAATAATCCCGGGTAAGTTTTAAGAATCACATTAATACTAAAACCATCACTTCCCATTGTTTTAGATGTGATTTTATTTACAAAAGCCACCAGCTACAGGAAATACTTACAAAAGCCACCAGCTACATGAAATGTGACAAACGCAGCCAAGGCACTAAAATGTTAGCTTTATTTAATAGTCTCCTGTGGCTAGTTGCCGTGGTATCAGAAGTACCACATACTTTACTTCTTTCTTTACCATCCTTGACAATGACAGTTTTGAGTGTATAAAATACAAAACACTTGCATGTATGTCACTGTCAACATGATTTACATCACGCTGTGAGACGAAAATGCACCAACAAAGCATATAAAAATAAATAAAGAATTGGGAAAATAAAATACAAAGCACAGGAATTCTATCATGATGTGAGGTTCTGTGGCAATAATAAACCTCAATGTATGACTGACTAAAGATTCCTTTTATAAGCTCCATGTAATCTTCACTATAAACACCAGGCTGAGGGAGTTGCTGCTCTCAAATATATTAAGAGCCTCATGAAAGAGGAGAAGAGGAGAGAAACTGCAGGCTGCAACTGGCTTTAAAAGTTCCTGTTGCAATATCACTCATACCACTTCCACCCACATTTTATTAGTCAAAAAATAGCATTACTTCTCCAGATTTCAGTAGGGTAGAGAATAACGTCACAGAGCCACACTGCTGTCACTGGGATCAGCAGCCAAAGATCCCCAAATAACGCAATCAACCACAAAAATCAAATGTTTATATGTCAGCGTGTGAACATATACAGGTCATTGGATGCCATGCTCCTAGAGCTGATAACCAGCTTTTCCCCATCCGGCTTCCAGTGATAACAATGATCATGATAAAGAGAAAAGCAACGGAAATCAGAAGAGCTTCAACAGCTCCTGCACACACAGGGCCGCCCCTGGGCCAGGCGCTGCTGCAGATGCATTACGCTGAATTCTCATCTTAGCTCCATGAGGTTGGCACCATCTTCCTCAGCCTCCCTAAAGAAGGGAGGAAATGGGCTCAGGCCTGCAGCCAGAAGGTTAGGAGATCACACAACTCAAATCTAATCACAGATGGCTCAAAAAGGACTGACCTCAAATCTTGTTTTGGTTTCATGAAACAAGAGCCTCACCCCTTGCCTAGTATCAGGGGTGATCTTTCTTGAGTATAAAGTCAGTACTTAGAAGCAGCTCCAAAGCCAAGTTTACCTGGGGATCCCCTTGCACTAAGCTCCCGAATCCTCACCCTTCACTGCTACTCAGCTTGGAAGTTGGGATTGTCAAATACGGCCAGTGACCTAGGTAGTACCTACCAAGTGGGAATAGGAGACACCACCTCGGTTAGATGTCCTGGAAAACAGGCAAGGGGGCTGCCCTGGGGCCTCCTGGCAGCAAATATCACAAGTGAAAGACAAGAGCTCAGGTCTGCCGTGACCCTTTACAGGACCTAAAATATTGCATTAATAAGTTCCATGTTAATAACAGCATCGGGGAGTTTGATAAGGTAAGTAATTAAGCAGAGTGCAAGCTGAGAAAAAGTCAGCCATGAAGGCTCTGGCTAAAGACAAGGTCACAAGCAGAGAGAGGAAATCTGGGCAAGGAAAATCGTGCTGCAGTAATAATAATTGCTCGTGAGAGAGCCTGTGCTACACAACGACTTGCAGCAGCTGCAGGAGGGAGGCGTTGCTACTCACCCTCATTTTGAGATAAGGAAACTGAGGCTACAGATGGATGAATTCATTATCCCAGTCACCAAGTCAAAGAGATGCCATTCGAAGGAAGGTCTAATTGACTGCAGGGACAGGAGCTGAACCTCTAATGTCAAGACAATTTTTCAAAAATAAAAAGAATGGAGTGAGGGCATATGAAAAAAAAAATCAGTATCCTACAGCTTGTCGGCTGGTCTGACACTAAGAAACTGTTCTTTCTTTGGTTGTTTTTATTTTCATACTGGGGATTGAGCTCAGGGACATTTTACCTCTGGGGTAGATCCCTAGAAAGCCCAGCTCTGTGTGTGTGTGTGTGTGTGTGTGTGTGTGTGTGTGTGTGTGTGTGTGTGTTTGATTCTTTTTGTTTTGCAGTACTGGGGATTGAACCCAGGGGCATTTAACTCTAAACTATACCACCAGCATTTTTTTTTTTATGGAAACAGGGTCTCTCAAGGTTGTTGAGTTTTCCTATGTTGTTGAGGCTGTCCTTGAACCCACAATTCTCCTGTCTCTGCCTCCCAAGGATTGGAATTATAGGCATGCACCAGCACATCAAGCTACTGTTTATCTTGAAAGAGGGTCTCACTAAGTTACAGAGGGCCTCACTAAATTAGGAAGGCTGTCCTCAAACCTGTGATCCTCCTATCTTGGCCTCCCAAGCATTGAGATTACAGGCATGTGCCGCTATACTAGGATCTAAGAAACTCTTTCCTATGGTGAATTTCTCTTCCAAGCCTCTGAAACGATGAAGCTATTATTTTTCATTTTCCCTCTATGGCATAAGTGGTGGTGATCTGACTACACTGTGATTACATTGTATATTTATTTATTTATTTATTTATTTATTTATTTATTTATTTATTTGTGTGGTACTGGGGACTGAACTCAGGAGCATTCTACCTCTGAGCTAAAACCTGAGCTTTATTTTATGTATTTACTTTTTTTTTTATTGTGAAACAAGGTCTCACTACTTGCTGAGGTCATCCTCAAACCTGTGATCCCCTTGTCTCACCCTCCCAAATACTGTGATTACAAGCATGCACCACCACGCCCGCCTCTGCACTATGACTCTTGATGCAAGGTAATGTCAGAAAAATGTAGCTAGCAATGTATGTAGGCTGATGTTATCAAGTAGAGTAAATATCTCTGGCAGCAATACAGGTCTACAAGCAGAAAACATGGTAACACTCTGTCATCCTAATATAGATTTGGTTTGATAGAACCCCCACAAAAAAATTCAATCCAAAAGAGGTTTTAGGTCACTTTAGAATCACACACTGCTTCAGTGGGATTTCCTATTGCTCTTTACAAATTCTTGAATTTGTGTGTGTGTGTGTGTGTGTGTGTGTGTGTGTGTGTGTGTTTTCTCTCTGGGGATTAAGCGCAAGGGTATTCTCCCTAAAAGCTGCACCTCCAGCCTTTTAAAACATTTGTTTTGAAAAAGGGTCTCTGCAGCTTGCTGAGGTTCCTCTAACCTGCAATCCTCCTGTCTCAGCCTCCCAAGTACTGGCGTTATAGGCATGTGCCACCAAGCCCAGCTGAATTCTTTTAGTCTTGATTATTAAAAGTTCTGTGTGGAAACACAAACTTGGCATTTTTGAACCAGAATATTCATTATAAGAATTATTTAGATAGGATTCAGAAAATTAAAAAAAGGTGTCCCTCCCTCTAAGTGTTGCATAGAATATACCTCCATTGTGCAAACAGATGACAGGCTGTGCTGCTTTAGAGAGCTGAAAATCAACGGGGTGTGGTACAATACTGAAATGTGACCATATCTTAACACAAATAAGCAAGCATTTCCTGATAGCACCAAAAGCCAAAATTATCAAGAGTAGATGCCCGAGGCTAAAAAGAAGATCCAATTAATTGGTGATGGCCAGAAGACATAGAAGTTAATTAACTTTGGAGAAAAGCCATAATACAGAAATTGAAAAGGAAAAGAGGGGCCCTAGGTTTAATTCACTGTCTTGGTTTCAGCTCTCACCCCTGTATTGTTGGGCGCTAAAGCTTATGATAGGGGTATAATCAAATTCTGGCTACCAAACATCGATTTTTAACCTTTGTCATATACAGCAAAATATAAGTTGCAAAATGCATAAAAAGGAAAAGGCGATAATTCACAGGTTATACATGAAAAAAATGTAATAGAATGTAAGCAATTCTTTTCTTCCAAAGAACCAAAACCACTGTCTAAATGATAGCCCTTTATTCTTTAGTCTCTCCCAGGGAGAAATTAATAGAGATAGGCAGATATGGAAAGAATCTCCTTAAATTAAAAAAAAATCAGTGATAGGATTAAACTGAGATACACATTTTTTCTGCTAAACTCATAAAATGAGCCCAAATTTATAAAGTGACAGTTATAAAATAAAATAATAAATAATAACCCCAGACCTACACCAGCACAAGTAACTAGAAAGTAACCATAAAAAACATAGACTGACCAGACTAGGAAAAATGACCGCAATATTTAAGCACATGTAGTTGGAGTGATGGGGAAAGAAGAGAGGATCGAACACTATGTAAAAAAGAAAAAGAAAAGAGAAAAAAAAGAACAGAAGAAAATTACATTTGAGCTTGGAGCAATTTCCCAAAAGTGGAATAAAAGAATTACTAAATAATCAGGAAGGAACAAACACTAGGGTAGCTAATCTTCTGATAGCCTTAAAAAATACTTTTCAGTAATATTTATCATGCTCAAAGAAATAATATATTGATTTTGTAATTATATCACAGATGCTACCTCTGATTAAAACGTACTGCTGAATCACATAATAAGTAACTGTAAATGTCCTATGTGCCAAGCCTGGTTCTAATCATTTTACACAGAGTAACTATACCTTGCACAATCCACACAGTAACCCCTGAGGCAGATATTTAAATTATTCTGTGTATATTGATGAGAAGTTGAGAGATAGCCAAGTTAAAGGACAATTTACAATGATACAGCTATTGTGTGCTGAGTAAGAACTCAAATCAAGGCAAGAGGTTTATGGAGCCTGTAAACTTAACAATGTCTGTGTCTATGAAGAAAGAAGAAAAATGCATTAACATACTTCCAGAAATAATAGATTGTAAAACACTGAGGTTTAAATTTGTAATCCCAGCATTCAGGAGGCTGAGACCAGAGGATTGTGGTTCACAGACAGCCTCAGCTACTTAGTGAGGCCATCTGCAACTCAGTGAGACCTGATTTCAAAATAAAGAATAAAAAATAGGGCAGAGGGTGTAGCTCAGAGGTTGAATGCGCCTGGGTTCCATCCCCAGACCTGCAAATAAATATAAATAAATAAATAATTTTATATATAAAAAGAAATATTAGGAAAGGAAACAGATACTTACTCAAATCAAAAGTAAATGTATATGATAAATCAGGACCAGGCAAAGCAATCTAGGGTATCAGAAAATGACAATTGTCAGTGAACTGATTCCAAATGCAGCACAGAGGAAAAGATGGTTAAAAAGGACGTGGAAGAGCAATTGTGTCACAGGAAGGAAAGATTAACAGGTTCCAAGGTTGGTCATCAGGAGTTGCAGAGGAAGAGAATAAAGGCAATGTTAGACACAGTGTTAGATAAAATAATGGCAGAGAATCTTAACAAATAAGAAAATAATGTGTGAGTGTGTAAGCTTGCCTGCAAAATAAGACAGGTTTAAAAATAAAATATAAAAATAAGCATAAGTTTATCAAAGTACAATTGGGAAATATTACCAAAAATGTAGCAATCTTATAACAAATACACAAATAATGTACAGAAAAGAAAGAAAAAGGTCAACTCGATGGACAGCAGATTTATGTGCAGTAATAATGATTTCCAAGAGATAATTGTAATATTTAAATGGAAACAAAAAGCAAATTAGAATGCAATATTCAATTGAGACTATCATGTATTCAATTCATACACTGTGCCTTCTCATGTGACAATTATTTTGCCCCACTCACTGGCACAAACCCACAGGATAAACAGAGTGCAGTAAAATGAGAAGGGAAATAATGTACCTTTTGAGAAGAAGCTTTAAGTAATAGTTTAGATCTGGGCCTTGGTCGCTCACCTTTGCCATGAAAGGACATGTTGTAGACGAGGGCTGCTCCAGCCCGATTCTCACAATGAGTAGACACACGCAATGAATCTATAGTTGACATGTAATTTAGCTAGAAAATACACCTTAGATATTATAAGCTAGAACAAAATAGGCAAAATAAAGACATTTTTGAAATGCATATATGCTAAGAGAATTTACTGGTCACAAAGCCCATTGAAAAGAAAAATAATTATTAAAGCAACTACCTTAGTATAACTAAAAAATAAATGGTCAAGACCTAAAACCTAAGAAACACAAGTAGCTTAAAATAAACAAAAATTGGAATTAACTAAAGAGTCCTAAAAATATCAGAAGAAAACTTATTCAATATGATTCTCTTTCAAATACAAAAAGAGTAACATACATACCTTTAAACATGTCAAAGAAAGGAAAGAGGAAACATAGAAATGTAGAAAGTGGAAACAGAAAGGAAGGAAGGGAATTATCCAAAGAAATGGCAGAAATAAGTTCAAATATATTATTAGACCCAATAAATACAACTGAAGTAGGCTTCCCTGTTAAAGGCATGTGCCTTTAAAAATAAATAAATCTAGCCAGCCAAGGTGACACACACCTGTAATCCCAGCATTCAGGAGGCGGAGACCATAGGATCACAGTTCACAGAAAGCCTCAGCTACTTAGCCAGGCCCTTCACAACTCAGTGAGACCCTGTTTCAAAAAAGTAAGGACTAAAAAATAAAATAGGGCTGGGGGTATGGCTCGGAGGTACAATGCCCCTGGGTTTCATCTCTAGTACCTTAAAAATAAAATAAAATAAAATAAATAAATCTATTTGCTCTCTTAAAAATTCCATATAGCTGGGCATGGTGGTGTGCACTTGTAATCCTAGCATTTGGGAGGCTGAGACAGGAGAATAGTGGTTCACAGATAGCATCAGCTACTTAGTGAGGCCCTCTGCAACTCAGTGAGACTCTTTCAACACAAAGAATAAAAATTAGGGCTGGGGGTGCACCTCAGAGGTTGAACAACTCTGAGTTCCATCCCCAGTACCAAAAAAATTTCATATAACATAATACACAACACGGAAATTAAATTAATAAGAAAAATATAGCAGACAACTATAAACCATAAAAAGCCATGTGATATTATAATCCTTGAATTTTTGCATAGATAAAGAGCATATCAACATTTTTTTTTTAAACAAGCCACACCAGAGGTGGTTGATCTGAGTTTGAGGCCAGCCTCAGCAACCTAGCAAGTCCCTTAGCAACTTAGTGAGACTCTGTTTCAAAATAAAAAATAAAATAGATATGGCTTGGAGGTGGAACATCCACTGGTTCAATCTCCAATATGAAAACAACAACATGGCACAAAAAAGATGTAAGATCATTTAACTTGTATATAATTAACAACAAAGTCCAAATATGTAAGCAAAACCGTCACAACTAAAGGAAGGACATGAATACACAATCGATTAGGGGACTTTAACAAAACTTTATCAGGAACAAATTATTTGACCCAGATTTAAAAACTACAAAAAATAACAGCACAGACAGAAAACCTGGGATAAAAACACTACAGCACATGATTATCCAGTTTCATTGAGAGGTTAATAAAAGGCCATAGGATAGAATGTTTTAGTGTATGTTACCCACAGATGTGAGACAGAACTAAAATCCCCAATATTCATGTATAGATATATATGAATAGATATATATTTCTTTATATATATATAGATGTATATTTCTTTCAAAATAGGCACTATTCTTTATCAGAAATGGTTACATATACTCACCTTAACTTTATTTTTATATAGATCTGTCACTATCTCAAAAATCATTTAAACCTTAAATTAGTATTTTAAAAGATTCTGATCAAAATGACATTCTATTCTTTTTTAATCTTCATACAATCTATACTCAATCAAAGCTACATTGGGATAAGAGAGAATTTATTTTTTCCGTTCTTTCCTTAATTCTACTAACACAAAGAATGCTGGCATAAGCCAGTAAGTCAGAAATGACTACAATCATCTGGTAGCTCTCTAGGATACTGCACTTAATCAGGTCAAACACAGACCTAGAAGTGTGGTATACAGGTTCGTTACAGAAACAATTTCATGCATTTAAGCTATCAAATATATATAATACGCTTACGAGTTAGGAGGCCAATCATAACACAATACATAAAGGCATTGTTATTTGTTTGCTGGCAGCACGGGGAGGGCGGAGAGAGAAGTGGGGTTGGATGTGGACAGGAGCAGGCCAAGAGCCGTGTGCATGTATTTTGGTATCACACTGAACTCACTATGATGTATAATCGCAATGTACAAGTAATAGTATATTTTTAAAAATCTGTAAAAGGTAGTCCACTCAACCAATTAAGGTTTTCTGAATTAAATATAGGGAATAAGGATTAAAAATCACTTCTCTCTAGTTAAATAACCTTTGACTGGAAGATGCGAGCGACTTCCAAAAATCCTTAACCAACGGTGAGTTCTCTGACAGACTTCCCTATCAATTGCTCATGGCTCCTCATTAATGAACATGTCATAAGAGAGATATCCAGGAGAAAGTATCAAACGTGAGATAATTTAGTCATTCTTTAGTCTTATGTCACAAGGACATGGACCACTCTATACCCATGACTAAGACAAGGCTCATAGACTTTTCTTTATTAGTAACTAAAAATTAAAGTCCCTTCTGTATCAAAGACAAGCTATGAGAAATAAACCAAATTAAGCAAGCAATATACTACTAATAAATATAAAAAGAGTTTTGATATTCACTCTTGATATGAACAATTCAAACTGAAATCCACCACTCTTTTTGCCAGCTTGGAAAATTGGATGCTTTGTTTTAATGACCCATGGAGAAAGACTGATTGATTAAAAGGGGTTGCTTTATGGTTCACTGTTCACAAATCACTGATCTCCTTATTGTATTGTCTGTATTTAGTAATCTGTTTTCTCCCTCTTATTTTTTTTTTCTTTAGGAGAAGAGCAGAGGGGACAGGTAGGGGAGAATTTTATATCTTCAAAATTATCCTCACATATCAAAACTGACAGGCTTCTGAAGTTGAAAAGCACCTTTCACAATTCAATTTGGTAAAGGCAAAAAACCCAGATTTACAGCAAGGAGATGACACATATAAAGTCTGACCTTGAAGCCCAGTGGCCTGCCAACTATAAGTTACATATTTTAGATTTTTCTCAGGAAATAGCAAGAGAATATATAAGTTAGTTCTGGATGTAAACTAAACAAATATATACAAGTCATTAAAATTTTTATTTTATTTATTTATTTATTTATTTATTTATTTATTTATTTATTTATTTTGGTGGTACTGGGGTTCGTGGAAGCCCTTCTACCTCCGGGCTACACTCCCACGGGCTACACTCCCAGACCTATTTTATACATTTTTATGTGGAAACAGGGTCCTTCGCGATCCTCCTGTCTCTGCCTCCCAAGCGTGGGGATTACAAGCGTGTGCCACCATGCCCGGTAACAAGTCATTAAAATTTTTTTAAAAATTCAAACTGGGCGGAAAGATTTTCAAAACTAATCTTCACAAGAAGCACTGACAATTTCTCTTGTTCCTCTCTGAAGTCAGCTTTACACTATCACTAACCAACTGTGAGATGTTTATTAAGCAAGAAAAGGGTGTATACTGACTGAAAGTGAGGAACAATGTTTTTAAAACAACGTAGTTGAACTGCTGATATTATAATCAGTATATTAAAATACTTATTGAAATTTACTTCCTAAAAAGGTAGCCAGAAAAATAATCAATGAACAAACAAATCCAACATAACTAGGACACTTTAAAAGTAATATTTTAAGTTACAAAGTAGATAGATGATAAATAGGGGAAAAGTCATAACAATTTTGAACTTATTATATCTTAAATTTCCAATGCGTTTAATACTTTGCGAGGTCCCTTGATTTTAACTGTCAAATTACGGACAGAGGCTGGGCATGGTGGGGCATGCTTGTAATTACAGTACTTGGTAGGCTGAGACAGTCATGACCAGCCTGGGCAACACAGTGAGATGGACTTTCAAAACTAAAACTAAAAAGGAATGGGGATGTAGCTTGGAGGTAGAATGGCCCCTGGGTTCCATTTCCCCTACCCCTCATCACACACACACATGCACAATTATAGAGACCGCTCATTGTGCCCATCAATAGACGCATCCGTAATATGGTTCCTTGTTCCATTTCTACTAAATTTTCTTTGACCACTAAATCTATTGACTGGGTTCATTTCACAAGAAAAAAAATAAGCATTCTAATTCAACAACGTTTATTTTTTAAATTCAAAAGTACTTATAGTATCTGGGGAGAATACTGTGCTAAGATATAAGCTAAGAAAAATGCAGAAATGCTTTCTGCCTTAATATTAAATTGAAAATTTTAAAATTAAAAGAATTAAGTAAAAACATAACAGTATTTTAATTCCTCACTTTTTCTCAAAATAATTTGTTTCTAAGCACAGGATTTAAAACTTTTGTTGTTAAGATTTTTGAGGTTAAAAAAAGTGTGTGATGGATAGAAATCTTAGAAAAGGGAAGTAAATATTAATGTAGAGTAAGAATATAAAATGACACTTCTCTATTTAGAAAATATTTCCCCCTG
Organism: Muscardinus avellanarius; assembly: GCF_963383645.1. NCBI lineage: Eukaryota > Metazoa > Chordata > Mammalia > Rodentia > Gliridae > Muscardinus > Muscardinus avellanarius. Next base: position 84,995,817 of record NC_137798.1, read on the forward strand.
AGATCTGTTTTAGGACCATCACTAATAGTAATTGGAAGATATACCATTTTTGGTAAAATTAAAAATTGACATTTTAATAGAAAATCTACATAATTAATAAACCATTTTATTTTTTAATTAATTTATTTTTTAACAATTTTTATTGAACATAAATAGTATACATTTAAACTATATTTGGTGCCCTCTCTCCCCCCAACCCCGTTTTCCCTTCCCCCCTCCCACCAATTGTTGTCCAGGTTAACCATGTCATATTCATAATTTTACACATATTCAGATGTAGACCCTCATTAATCACGATAAGCCTTCCTCCTCTCCTATTTCTTTCCATTCAAACTTTGCTGATATTTCCCCTCCATTACTATCAATATCCTAAAGAGGAAGCCTACAGAATGGGAAAAGATCTTTACCAACCACCATTCTAATAAGGGGCTAATATCCAGAATATACAAAGAGCTCAAAAGACTCTACACTAGCAAAACAAACAACCCAATCAAGAAATGGGCAAATGAACTAAATAGACACTTCACAAAAGAAGAAATACAAAGGGCCAATAGATACATGAAAAGATGTTCTTCATCACTGGCCATCAGGGAGATGCAAATCAAAACTACACTGAGATTCCATCTAACACCAGTCAGAGTGGCAAGCATAAAGAAATCAAATAACAACAAATGCTGGCGAGGATGTGGGAAAGAGGAACTCTTTTACACTGTTGGTGGGAATGCAAACTAGTTCAACCACTATGGAGATCTGTGTGGAGATTCCTAAGAAAGGTGGGAATAGATCCACCATATGATCCAGCTATACCACTCCTGGGTATCTTTCCAAAGGGGTTGAATTCAGAGAAATACAGCAACATATGCATACCTATGTTCATAGCAGCACAATTTGTAATAGCCAAAATATGGAACCAACCCAGATCTCCATCAACACATGAATGGATAGCAAAGCTTTGGGAAATACACACAATGGAATTCTATTCAGCCATAAAGAAGAACAAAATTATATCATTTGCAAGAAGATGGAAAGCCCTGGAGAACATTATGTTAAGTGAGATCAGCCAAGCACAGAAGGAGAAGGTACATGTTTCCTCTAATATGCCCAAACTAGGAAACACAGAGGATAATAAACCATTTTAAAACAACTCCATTCTGGAATCATGAAAGAGGCCTTTGTGGTGTGTATTTGTACAATTAAATAAAACCAGGACAGTCATTAAACGAACTACATTATCATTTCTTGCCTCAATAAAACTATTGTTTCACTAATGGGTTGATAAGTATTTTAAAATGCATTAAAGTAAAAGTATATCATACTCAGAAATGTAAAATGCTCATCATGTAAAATCCTGGCCTAACTCTTGTTTTCCTAAAGGAGATGTGTGTGCCTTCATTTTCTTTCTTTCATTCTTTACATTCTTTTTAAGAACTTTTGTTTTTTTTATCATCAGAATGCTGGAAAAGATAAGCTTCTATAAAGTCTAGCAAATTAATTAACAAATGCAAGAATATATTATCTCCCCTACATAAACAATAAGCAAAGGATTTTGAATCTTTGGTGCTGTATAGAAAATAATGTTTCTGACTAGCAAATTCTGATGCAATTCAGGAATGAAAATAAAGTAAAAAACAATGGATTTTCTAAAAAATAAATAAGTCCAATTACCCATCTTTTCCTGGGCAAGTTCTATAGATCATCTTTAAAATTAAACCTACCAAGAATTAATATAAAAATATGAATTTATACAAATTAATAAGAAAAAACTCAATAAACATGGACTACAGACTTCTAGACATTTAACTACACATTAATACAATAAATAAAGGAAAAAACACTGCAAGATGATAATTGATTAAAATCCTATTTTATACCTATTCAGCATAAATTTAAATTTTATGTAATCAAGTATTTGGGGGTGATAATCATATTTACTGAAAGAACATGACATTGTGGTTTTGATTTTCATTTCCCGGATGATAAGTGATATTCAGCATTTTTTCATATATCTGTTGGCCACTGATATGTCTTCTATTTGAGAAAAGCCTATTTATGTCTGCTGACCACTTTTAAGTTAGGCTATTTGTAAATCTAAAATGCTCTTTTCTTGCACTCTTTATTTGTCATTCATATTAAAATGATAATGGTTTCATGTTTCAGAATTTGGGAGTCGAATTAGAAGGGCATTATATCGACAATAAATTAAATGGTTCAATCATTATTTGAACTACAGATAGTTTACCTCAATATTTTTTCACATATGAAGTGTGTAAGCTTTGGGGTTTTCATCTGCTTCTTGTAATCATAATCTATTATTTTTAGATGTGCTAACCTTGCAAAGGCCTTGAAAGCAATCCTACAACCCAAGTGATTTTATTCCAAATGTAGTTTGGATTGCAACAAACAGCAAAAGTAATATTCCTATGTCAAAAAACTCAATTAAAAAAACTTTTTTTTTTTACTTACATAAGACAGAACTCTTTCCATATTTGAAAAAAGTACTCATAAGCAAATATTGAAATATGTAACTTTCTCAAATGTGTCTGAGTCTAGTGAAAAGAGTAAAAAATTCAGACATGTAACAAAAGAAAACCATAGCAATATTATTTATCTTAAAATACATTAGGGCCAGCAGGAAGTGGTGGCACATACTTGTAATCCCAGCACTTGGGAGGATGAGACAGGAGGCTCACAGGTTCAAGACCAGCCTCACCAACGTATCCAGAATTTCAGCAACCTAGTGAGATCCTGTTTCAAAAAGAGCTAGGGGGTTGCTTGAAGGTAGAATGCCTCTAGGTTCAACTGCTAGTATCTATCTATATATTAATATATAATAGATTATAATATATAATATACATAATAAATTATAATATATAATATATATTTATGTAAGTATTTTATATAAGTTATATTATGAGTATATATAATTTATATATATGATATATTATATTGTAATATTATATAGTATAATATATCATATATTATAACATGCACTATATCATAATATATATTTTTATATAATATATATAAGTGCTACAAAACCTTAATTATATTCATTGCATTATATCAGCATTAAAAGAAATAATTTAAGAACATTAGCAAGATAAATGTTTGGATGCAAAAAAACACGTTTAAAAGACACCTTTGGGAGGATTTAGAATTCTGAGAGAGTCCCAACATGGAAGGCTAGGATGCATTAATCTCCATTATTCAGATTTTCTTGGCTTAAAAAACACTGTTTGTCAACTGCTATCCACTCTCTGTTTTTGACATGTTCTGAACAGTTGCTCTGTAAGAGATATATATGCTCAAGAGGAAATCACATAGCAGAAGTCATGAAGAACTGCCCATCAGTTAAGCGGGGATTCCCGCAGGTGACCCGAGAGCCCCATTTCAATTAAAGTGAAATGAAACTGCATGTTTATAGTAGATCCGGACTTTCTATCACTTTTATCTCGGATGCAATCATGGAAGATAATCTCCAGTCCTGCTGTGACAGAAAATAAAACTCAAATACTACCTTTGTAAAAAAGCTCATCTATCAAAAATACATTTTTACATTATAAAATCTAAAATAATCTAACTCCATGCCTTAAAATAAAAAGAAAGACTAATAAATCTGTCTAGGAATAAAAAGTTAGATGTTTAAAAGGTAATGATAAACTCTCCACAGAAATGAGATTCTACTCATGCTTGAAAACAAATATATGAATGCTAAATGCTACCTAAAAAAAAAAAAACCACTTTATTCTTTAAAAACCTTAACCACATATATTTTTCCAAGAAGCAGATATGCCATCTATAGTCTAGGAACTAATAATATAATTTATGATTCCACAGAAAGCTTCTAAACATTTATTTACCACTTCTCTCTCTCTTAGGAAATTCTGGCTTAACTTTAATAAAACAAGTCTCTGATTATTCACGTCTAAATCACTCAGCTCTTTTAGAAAATGTATACTTACCAGTGTCTCGACTAAACGTCATCATTTCATATTCATTCTTTACCAAAAACTTCTTTCTCTAAAGTCTATGCAGGTAAATAGGAAATTAAATCTCATATCAATTTTATTTAAAACAACAAAACATGTTTCTAGGTGACTAACTTCTTCATCAAGTCTTAATAATTTCTTCTAAGCCTTCTTCTTACTGCTCTGGCCCACATGCAGACAGAAATGCTTTGTTTACTGCTAACTTTGTCTTCAGGTAGAAACTGTCAACAAGTATAAAGAATGGCCGGGCGTGGTGGCGCATGCTTGTAAACCCAGCATTCGGAGGCTGAAACTGGAGGATCGCAGTTCGTGGACAGCCTCAGCCACTTAGAGAGGCCCTCTGCAACTCAGTGAGATCAGGTTTCAAAATAAAGAATAAAAAATAAATAGGGCATGGGGTGTAGCTCGGAGGTAGAATGCCCCTGGGTTCCATCCCCAGACCCAAAAGTCTAAATTCAATGGTTCACTGGCCTACTCTATAGCCATGTAATTAGCAAATAAAAAAGAAATAGTATTCTTTACTCTTAAAAAATTGCATCAGCATTAGCAAGACTTTCTTTGTAATAGTTTTCTAACCTAGATCACTAATGTTATAGTCGTCATCCAACTCCCATTCCTTTTTTTTCTTTTTTTTTTTAGTGGTACTGGGGGTGGAACCCAGGGGCTTTCTGCCTCCGGGCTATACTCCCAGACCCATTTTATATTTTATTTGGAAACAGGGTCTCACTAAGTTGCTGAGAGCCTCACTAAGTAGCTGAGGCTGGCTTCGAACCCGTGCGATCCTCCTGTCTCAGCCTCCCAAGCTCGGGGATTACAAACGTGCGCCACCACGCCTGGCTTCTCCCATTCCTTTTTGATGCTGTTTTTCTCATTGTTGGGCTACATGAAGGCATCACAGAAGAGGCTAGTGGGAGCGCTACTTTCCCTTTCCTATTCGATGACAGAACACCGAAGGCTATTTAAGTGTTGAAAACATTCCTCAGAGGTTATGTAAAAATAATGAGAGAATTACCATTCTGCCCCTACCTTGGAACAAAAAAATAGTGGGAAGAGTTTTATAAAGCTTTTGAGTAACTAAATTAGATAAAATTATTAAATGTATTGTAACTCTTTGGAAAGTGTCATTTTATTATAATTTCAACCACATAATTCCTTCCTGTCATACCTGAATTATTTCAAACCTTTCCAAGAACAGAGTTTAGATGGGTACAAGGAAAAGGATCAAGAGTTAAAACGAAGGAATTACAGCTTGAGTTTTTCTGAGCAAATATAACTATTCCAAAACATTCATCAAATCTTATATAACTTCACAAGATGCCATGCACTATAGATATCAGTATGGATAAGAAATATGTCTTTACCAGCAAGAAACTCCCATCTGAATGGGATGAGATCAAGCTATGTCAAAGCTAATTTGAAGGCATCAGTGGAAGGGAATCTGGGGGCATAATCAGGAGATGAAAGAGGCCGGAGATGAGGAAGCCAAGGACAGTGGCAGGAATTCTCGGCTACTTGAAAACTCATCTCCAATTCCAGTCAGCTATCCAGGAGATGTGCTTTTTAAATTCAAAAGCTGCTCAGCCATAAACAACAACAAAATTATGTCATTTGTAGAAAAATGGATGGAACCACAGAATATCAGGCTGAGTGAGATCTGCCAGCTACAGAAAGTCAGCGGTCATATGTGTTCTCTCATAGGTGAAGCTAGAAAGAAAATAGGAAACAAAAGGGACTCTGGATAATGAAAGAGAACAATCAGCGAACAGTGAAAGGGGACAGAGGGAGGGCAGGAGGGGAAAGGGAAGAATTGAGAACAAAACAGTTCAAATTCTGCTGCGCCCAATTGTAAAGATATCACTACCCATTTAGCTGTTATATTCAAGGATGGGAGGGCAGTGGAGAGATACTTGGAGGAAATGTGTGCATGATGATTGTGTGTCTCTGAACCTCACTGAGATGTAAAGTTAAAATCCACCAATAAATGTATATTTTTATTTTTGTATTTTTATGTGGAACATATTGAAAATGGCATACATTCAGACTATGCTTGGTACCCTCCCCCGTGACTTCCTTTCCCCCCCTCCCTACAATGAGTCTCCAGGTTAACCATGCTCTATTTATATTTTTACACAAATTTGGATGTAGCCCCTTCATTAATCAACCTCTGTCTTCTTTCTCTCCTATCCTTCAACTCTAGCTTTGGTGAGGCTCAACAGTCCAACATATAGGCACAGACGGTAACTTTCTCAACAAGACCTCCAAAGCGCAGGAAATTAAATCAAGAATTAACAAGTGGGATGGCATCAAACTAAAAAGTTTCTTCTCATCAAAGGAAACCATCAAGAACCTAAAGAGAAAGCATACAGAATGGGAGAAGATCTTTACCAGCCACCACTCCGATAGAGGGCTAATATCCAGAATATACAAAGAGCTCAAAAGACTCTACACTAGCAAAACAAATAACCCAATCAAGAAATGGGCAACTGAACTGAATAGACACTTCACAAAAGAAGAGATACAAACGGCCAATAGATACACGAAGAGATGCTCTACATCATTAGCCACCAGGAAGACGCAAATCACAACTAAATGTATATTTTTAAAAAGCTGCTCAAAAGTGCTGAATATGTTAGTCTTACAATACACACGTGTAAAATACATTAGGCTTCAAGAAGTTTAATACAAGGTCACTATGTGTATGCATATATTTTGCAAACATACACATACACATGCATGTATGCATGCAGTTTATAAGTAATAGGCTTATGATATTAGAGACTAGGGAAGTTCTTTTCTAAAATGGATATTGCATAAAAACATTAGAAAAGGGAATGATTATTAATTTATGTATCCACAAATTAACATTAAGTTTATAGATGTATTTTAGTGACTTTATAAACTGCATCTCTTAAAATAGACATAAGTTAATAAAGGTATTAACCTAAAGAGTAGGTCTCCTAGTGAGTCCTTGCAGCGCTGCATACAAAGAAGGGATCTGAAAACATCAACGACCTACTTTGTTCTCTTCCCTCTTGCTTTTCACTAGCAAGACAGTCGTGTTAGTAAATTGTTACAAGCTTTTGAAATAAGAGCCAAATTTTTTAAGTTAAGTCTGTTGTTTCACACCACTTTGTGTTTATGATAAATAGAAAACATCCTTTGGCAGTTATATATACTCAGTTAAGTTACTTAGGAAGACAGCTTAATGCTAAGTAATAAATATTTAATGTAGTACCCTAACATTCTCACAATGATTGGCCCTGGTGCACAGAGTTCAACACAACTGTACTTTGGCCAGGATAATTAAAAATTAAAAAAAAAACTTACATCATACCATACATCAATGTGTCAGGTATATATATATTTCATATGATATAATTATTTGTAGTACTAAGAATTGAGCCCAGCAGCATTTTATCTCCAAGCTACACCTACTGGCTTTATAATTTTTTTTATTTTGAAAGAAGGGCTCACTAAGTTGCTTAAGCTGTCCTCAAACCTGCAATCCTCCTGTCTCAGCCTTCCAAATACTGGGATTACAGGCATGTACCTCAACACCTGGCCAATAGGTATGTAATGTCTAAAACAGTATATAAAAATTCATTTTAAATTTGGTAACAACAAATTACTTCAGTGGTTTGCAAAAAGTGATAACAAAACTTTTACTAAAAGAAAATAATCTGATTTTAAGTGATTGAAGAAAGCGAGGCAGTTTTATAATTCCTGATATAAAATCAAATTAAGACCCCGTCTCCCTAAAGTCCCATGAAACAAAAGCGCCATGAAGGCAGGCTCCGTATAAAATCTTCCCTTCGTATCCTCGGATTCTGGCTTGGTATGCCTGGCAACAGTAGGGAAGTAATCAATGCTTCCTGAGGGTGGGGGCGTAGCTCAGTGGCATGGCGTGTATTTAGCAAGCATTAGGCCCTGGGTTTAATTCACAGCATTAAAAACAAAGGAAAGATTCTTAAGACTGAAACGAACTCAGAAATATATGCTAACCAAAGAGACCCATCTTACTTGAACCCATGCCTTTCAATCTTGAAATTAGTAACAAAAACAGAACATGAATATGCATAATGAAAGCATTCCAATGGCTTTCTAACCAACTTGAGTTCCAATACAGAAATAAGAATTTTAAAAGATAAATTATTCGGTATTTGTATTTTATCAACCCTAGGATAATTAAAAATGAGAGTCTCTCTATCATAGTTTGATTTTTTTAAAAAGCAATGTATCACAGATATTTATTATTTGATTTTAAAGACAAACTGCAAACTTAAGTGGCTCCGAGGTAAATCGGATGTGGTTCTAATTTGTTTTCATTTGTTTATTTGAAAATCTTATAAGGCAATGTGACCCTGTCACCACTTCTAAAATATTGTCCTAAACAAACCACTCAGAACATTTTATTTCAGCTCATGAATAGCTGTTTTTAATCTGTTGTGTGTTAGACATACTATGGACTACCTTTTCACTTGTTATGGGGAAGTTTCCTTAATAAAAATGTGACAACTTAAAAAAAATTTGTTTTTTGGTAACAACAAATCCAACTAGTGATATCATATTTAATGCTTTATTAAATAAATGCCACTTTGTGGCTTTTCTATTTCCTCTGAACTTACATCTCTTTATCATAAATTAATTTGGGAATGTAAAGTCATTTCATTATATGGTATCCTAAAGTACTTCATTATGAAATGAAAGATACTGAATAAGATAGAAAATAGGAAACATAAAGGACTTCAATGCACAGAGTGATCTGAGTTGAAGGGGGTTGGGGCGAGGAGAAGAGAGGGACTAAAGAGAGAAATAGCTCATATAATACTATGCCAATATGGGAAGGTACTACTACTAATTTCACTAGCTTGTATGGGGAAGGGAGTGGTGTAAGATGCAGAGGGAAATTCAAAAAGAGCTATGTGCATGTATGTTTTTAACAAACCGAGCCTCACTATGATGCATAATTGCTTTTCACTAATGAAATAATAATAAAAAATAAATATCCAGTGTTAGAAGCACCAATTTAGCCTAAATATTTATCACAGAATTTCAAAATACAGAGAGTATGGGCATACTCTTAATATCTGTGATAAAATGAAAACATTGTAGTATCTTTCCTACTGTTTCATCACAACAGAATTTATTCTAACAGTATTAAACCACCCTCAAAATTATTATATATCCAATTGGAATATGCACCATGATATAAAATTATTATAATAGTATCTCATTTTAAAACAGATACTAACAACAATTTTGTACTAAAATCTATAGACTAATAGATACAGTTTTAAATAATCCTTAAGTTTTTGGCCCTTTCAATACAATAAGAATGTCTTTACTGTCTTGCTTTAAGTGGAGGAATATTAACTTTAAAAATCACTATAATTTGACAAAGGCAAGGGATAGTAAATTTAAGAGTCGATTTTTCACTTAGGAGTAACAGCAGTGATAGACACCTGAAGAAAAGAGCAGCCTGTGAGAAACCCCAAATTTCAGTTAAAAAAATCAATATTGTCCCCCAACCTGGGGATGGATTCTCAAGGGAGAAAATGTGCCAAGGCTTAGAAGACAGAGGAACCCAGGGCATGCTCAAGGGCCCTATGGGCCACAGAAAATAGTCAACAATTCATTAGGGCTGACTCCCTGGCAGAAAAACGAAAGAAAGTGCCGATTTAGTCTCTTGTAAATAATCTCGACCTTCACAGAATCCTACAATTTCAACTTAAAAATTATCCAAAAAAATGCAAATCAAGTTGTTCACTAAAGCTTCAAAAAGGGCAATTGACTAAATGCACCCCGATAGAACTGAAACAAAGGTGGCATTTGGAAGTAAAACCGATCAATCTAAGTTCCAAGAAGGTTAAAAATTAGGACACAGTCATAAAACCTAGTGTTTTATATCTTACATTTATTACCAAGAAACATTAAAAATTTTAAATATTCCACAGAGAAATATTTACTAAAATATTTTAACTATGAAGTATCATAAAAATTATACAGATAATTTTGACAAAATGAAAGGCAAATAAAATATGCAAGATAAAAAATAAAGTCATCTCCTCTTAGACATGGACAGGCTGGCTAAGGGTCCACAAAGATAAATTAGTATAACTGATTACCCAGTTGGGAGATAGGAGAAAATTAGATTTGGGGATTTTATAATTTGTTATAACAGAAATGGGGACTAGCTGTCAGGAAAGGTCGGGATACAGAATCCAGGCAGAAAGAAGTATCAGCATATTTTTAAATGGAAAAGACAAATATACTATCTATAAGAATTAATAGAGTGAGAAAAGTAGATGATAAAGTTTGGTCTGATAAGAAAATTTCAAAGAGTTAAAAGATCGTAGATCTAAGTCCTAGATGGAAATCAACTTCCATCAGTCATTTCTGAATTTCAGATAAAATGAGCCTAAAAAGTAAATTAACTTACAGAATTCAATTACTCAAAATGACTTTAGTGCTAGATGACACCAAACACAGGATATAAATTGTGAAAGTTAAAAGTGTATGTAGGCACACTTCACAGCAAAATGGATTTTATGTGAAAACCTGTAGTAGCACCACATATTTAGGAGAAAGTTCAGGTTGAAATGGTGAATTCTGAATTTTGGGAACCAGTAAAGTACAAAGCATGTCTTATCATAGATTCAGGCTACACTATGATTACCATGATATCAGGCAATGATAATTTGTATTTAATAAATATATAACTACATAGTGGAGGTCCTGAGATTTCCAGCTAAGAAAAGACAGGGTAGACTAGATAATCTCCAAGAATCCTTACAGATTTAGAAAGGTCGTATTTGGATCAGATTTCCGCAGCTTTTTTCCACATCAGCTCTCTCTCTACTCTAGTTTTCCACTGGAAATAAGGAAAGTTCATTCATGTGGTGCTGTGGAACTCTCCTCAACTTTTTTTATAAGAAGTTTTCACGTCTTTCTCCAATTAGGGAACATAAGGAAATCTAAAATCAACAGAGCAATAGTTTGATGAGATATTAATATGATAGATAAAATCCGAAGCATATTTACCAGTTTCTACATTCTTTCGTGTCCTCTTTAACAATGATAAAATTTCCTTTCAATTGCTGATGTTTCCATTTCTGGCCATAATTTAATGATATCAATCACATCTACATGTCATTCCTCCAGTAGCTTTCAGAGATACAGGTTATGAGCAGCTATTGCCTTAGTCTTTTTTCTAGTGCTATCATATAATACCAGAGACTGAGTGAAGTATAAACTATAAATTTATATCATTCAGGGTTCTAGAGGTTGGGAAGTTCCAGAACAAGAGAAGGCACCTGGCAAGGGCCTTCTTCCTGTATCAAAACATGGCAGAAGGAATCACGTGTCTAGAGAGTACAAGCAATGACAGAAAAAGAGTTCAACCTCTTCTTTATAACTAACCCACACCTATAATAGTAAATCAGTCCATTCATAAGTTCAGAGTCCTCATGACCTAATCATCTCTTAAAGGTCACATGGGCAGATTTCTTTATGGACCACTCTGACTATAACGCATACACTGGGCAATGAAGAACTGGAGACAGGGAATGGGCCATGTATGGAACCAAAGCTTAGGAGTAACTGGAAAAAAAAAATTAAAATCTGGGGATGTGTAGAATTTCAAGATTTTCAAGCTATGAAAAAGATAAATCAGAACCACAGCGATTTCTTAGTTACCAGGACAGGAAGGCGATTTCTTAGTTATCAGGACAGGGAGGAGTTTGGAAAGACCTGGAGGATTTGAGATTGGTTGAATTAGTAAATAGGGAATAAAGATAAGTAATACCTGAAAGAATAAAAGCTTAAGACTCAGAAACAATGCATTTGTGCCACTTGGAGGACATCTAAGCAAACATACATTGGGAGATCCCAAACCTGAATTCAGACGAGGACATTTCAGCTAGAGGTGAGGACCATTTGGACTGACAGGTAATCCGTGAGAGTAAATTAAGAGTTAAGTCTTAGGTGAGCAGATGAGATTTAAAAAAAAAAAAGTTAAGAAGGTCTAGAATCAATATTTAGGAAACAAAATTTAAGGAACCAAAAGAGTAAAAAGAATGGAAAAAGGATCTTGGAAGATGTTTACAATACAGATAGTAGCATGGAAGAGTCCTGTCAAGAGAATGGAAAGAGAAAAGAGCAGCCACCAGTATAAGCACTAGATAGAGACAAAATAAGTCTAAAAGAAGAGAATAGCTTATAAAAAGCAGGAATATGAAAAATCAGACTTCAGTAGGTAAAAAAAGAAAAAAAAGGAATTGGTTTTTCAGAGACCTTTAAATAAGGAGACAAAAAAGGCAGGACCTAGATGGGGTATAATTTTTTTTAGAGAGGGATATTTGTGTTGATGGACAGGGTAGACATGAACATACACAGAAGTACTAGAGAACAAGGATATGAAGACACAAGAGGGAGGACAACTGAAAGAAACAGAGTGCTGAGAAGGGAGGAGAGAATGGTTAATGGAAGCTTGGTCAAGTGCAAACTTCATTGAAACTACTAAATGCTATAACTGAAACTAAAGAAGTAAAAGTATTTTCTACATATTTGTAAATCAATTTGAACTCTCAGATACAAGGATTCCTTTTCTTATTTTAGTTTTACTATAAAATATATCCGATTGAAAAATAAGAAGTATAACAGATGATGTCCTTGCATAATAAAAGGAATGTAGAACAATAAAGAGTAGGTACTGGATTTCTATTTTTATGCCATAATTATATCTCCCAAAATATCATCCAGCTGAAGGTTTCGTACTTTTCAAAATATCTGAGATTAGAGATTCTTACTAAAATACATTATGAGTTGCCTGCTTTTTACTCTAAATTTATTAAAATCACATTTGAAAGTCCTTAATTTTCTTTCTCAAATATGAAGACAGCCAATTTACTGTCTATATGTGTATTTTGTTTTTGATAGGTCAGGGTAACTTAGTAACTGCTGAATAAAAAAAGGCTAAAAATTTCAAATAAAAATATAAAGGAAATTACACTGTAACATCTGTTCCGTTTGCTTCCAAATGTGAAGATATATTCAATCAAACTTTATATGTGATTTGCTTTATTTTATTAAACCAGAAGTTTAGGGAAGCTTACAAGAAGATTCACTGAACAAGGATTGATAAAATGAAAGCTGAAACTAAAACACACATCAGTGTTTAGGATATATCATGAGTTTTTTAACAGGAAGGTAGATTATGTATATGTGTACATATGTAAGTTGGATCACAAGAAGTCTAGGCCCAAATAATATTTTAGGAGTTTTGCTTTGATATTTTTATGAGTCTGACTAAAAATATATAAAATATTCAGTGGCCCTTAATGATGACTTGCCACCTTTGCAGTTATGACCTTTCATTTTGTCAGATTTATCATGAAATACATATTTAACTACGAAAATATTTTGTGAAACATTTTTCAATTTTAAAAATACTATATTTCAGTTATTTTATTGATGGAACCCTATCCTTCAACTGGACTTTTAATCTTGAAAATTTTTAGTAGGAATTGAAGACATCCTTACTTAAGGAACATTGACCTAAATATTCAAACATTATTAGGTTGAACACTTAAACATCAAGAAATATGTTGTGTGTTCTCAAATAAGAAAAATGCCTACTGTGTGCCTTAGTATTAAAAGCATATGAAAGTCTTTAAATTAATACTGAACACAATAACCTTAGACGGTGGGTAGAGACCTTTAAGATACAGGTAAGGTCAAACAACTTATCTTACTCTGTGGTAGAGAACAGAGACAAAACATCAGTTCCTTACTATTGAACTCAGAAGTCTATAAAAATGTCAGTACCTACATGCTAATCAATCACTACTCATCCAACACATTTCAGAGATTAAGAGACATTTGAATGCAGCCAAGTTTTCTTAGTGTGTCTCTATTTTCTACAAATAATAAAGAACATTTGGAGTGAAGGTGATTTCTGAGATTAGTAGTGATTAATCTATTACCCAAACCCTGTCATAAAAAACTAAATATAGTAAGACATCGATGATATTCCAAAGAAGCATTGTACAATTCATTTTCTCCTGTATAAAAATAAAATTTTATTAAAACATTGACTGAAAGCAAATTGACATTTCATTCTCATTTTAGCTTATCGGAGTGGCACTAAAGCTGAATAGCCTAAAAGCCAGAGTCTAAATGACTAATAAAGGCGATAGTTGCCATTACAAAGTTCTTAATGTTCAGTGCGGAGTCTTGGGAAGGAAATGGGAAGGAGAGAAATAATGCTAGAGCTTCATTTTTGAACCTGTAATGTGAAAGATCTGATAACGAAAGGCAAAGGAGCATATAACTTTCACCTGATACACAGTATGAACTCAACACACTGCCTAATGTGGGCCTCTCAGCCAAATCTCACTCACAAGTACAGAACAATCTCACCATTTCTAATTGCACCGTGCTGACAAGATGTTCCAAGGGTTCCCCAGTTCCACATGGACATTCTCCTATCTCTATACAAATAAAAAGCAGCAGTTTCTACTCAGCATCTATGAACTACAGGGCTCAGCCATTAAATCACCTTTCAATAATGTCCACAATTATTGATACTGTAATGTCATTTAGTGCACATTTAATCTAGGTTGGTGTTCATCAAAAAATTATTGCAAACATACCCAGCTGACGTGAGCATGCTAAATCACTGACAATATGAACATATTGTCAGATTGAACCGGATCAAATATTTATTCCTATCTCTTTGATTAAGATATCTATAATTCTATAAATTTCTTTTTAAATTTTTTATTGCTACACTGTTGACATATATCTTAATGGAGTACAAGATGGTAGAGGCATACATGCACACCTTACCCAATTCCTGCCCCATTCCCTCCCTCTTCCTCCTCATGTTTGGCTTAGTGATTGACTTTGATGGGTTTGTGAATGTACATCATGTACATTAGAGAATTTCCTTCTTTCCCCCCTCCCATCCCCTCAGTTAAGTCATATTATTTGCACATCTATAATATCTCCTTTTTTTTCTAGATTTCCTCGAATGACCACTTTTCTCCCTAGCATCTCCATACTAGTGAGAGCATCCAATTTATTATTTTTTGTGATTGACTAATCTCCCTTAGCATAATGTTCTTCAGTTCCATCCATTTCCCTGTAAATAATGTAATTGTGATTTTCTTTATGGCTGAGTAAAGTTCCATTTTGTACATATCATATAGTTTTGTAATCTATATCATTAGCAATCAGAGAGATGAAAATCAAAACTACCCTGAGATTTCACCTAACTCCAACTAGAATGACAACCATTCAAAACACAAACAACAACAAATGCTGGTGAGGATGTGGAGAAGTGGGAACTCTAATACATTGTTGGTGGGATTGTAAATTAGTACAACTACTTTGGAAAACAGTATGGAGGATCCTCATTAGAATGGGAACAAGTAATATCACTTCTGGATATCTACCCAAAAGAATGGAAACCAAACTACCAAACTAATGCTTGCATATCTATGTTCACAGCTACCCAATTTACCATTGCCAAACTATGGAAGCAGCCAAGATGTCCATCAACAGATGAATGGATTACAAAACAGACTGCTATCTTCTGTAAGCAATAGTTCTGCAATATACTTGGAGGGTAAGCCTTTTCTCCAAGACTGGACTGAATTTTTTGCAGGAAACGCTAAAATATAATTCTAATTAAAGGCATAGAAGCATGGGAGTAGGAGTAGGAAGGGTAGTAACTTACACCTGCAGGGCATCTCCGCTAGGTAAGGATGTGACTACATTTTCAAGCAAAGAGCTAACAACTCAACTGTGAAGAGGGGAACTTTCTTCTAAGAATAGGAATAAAGGGGTCCAAGTGGGAAATGATGGAAGTGGACTCAGTAACCAAATCCTCACACCAATTTGTGCAAGTCTTAGGTGTCCACAGCTTTATTAATCAATATCCTTGTGCCAGGGACAATGTAAAGTTGTGGGTATGATATTTCAGAGATGCAAGATCAAATTCTCTGTTCAAAATTCAAAAAAGAGTCTGCCTCTCAGACTGTCCATGATGACAAAACTATCATCTTGGCGGGAGAGCCATAAAGCTGAATCACCTTGGCAGGAGAGCTTCAGCAGGAAGGGGGAGGACCCAACATTTAATCTGCTGACTGGCCTTCGATTCCAGGGTAAGTCTAGTGGGGAAGAAGAGGCAGCTGAGAGTCTAGCTGAGGAGTATACCTGAGAAGTGGCCATAACTCCATAGGAGGCTGCAGAACACAGTGTTCTGTGGAATTAAACTGGATGCAGTCCCAGTTGTAGAGGCGTAAAGGGCAACAGTGGAATAGAAGGGGAACTCAAGTTGCCCAGTGCTATAGCAGAGCACTGCCCAGACAAAAGACAGCAGGTGCCAGGTTACAGGAGCAGCAGATTCCATCCAGAAAAACACCCACATGGCAGGCAACGACCATATGGCTAAGGAGCTTCACCTAGTGGCAGGGAAGACAGAGGACTTTGCTGTCACTGGCAGTCCCCAGCCCCCTAAAGCTCCTGCTATGCATTTTGTTATCTTCTAAAGTACTTCATAATTTACTTAGTTGTTTTAATTGTCTCACTCCTGCCAACAGAAAATAAGCAACACAGATGTAAGGATTTTTTTTTTTGGTTTTTCATTTTATTCACTAGTATATTTCTAGTTCCTAAAATATAGCTTCAACTGACTACAGGAACTAAGAAAGAAATGATTATCCAGCTGTTCAAGATGCAAGAGGAAAACTAGATCAGTTATAGACCAAGTTAATACAAATACATTTCCCCTTGCTATTCCTTTGCTGTGATATTACATGTGCTTAGATGTAACATTAATTCCTTGTATATACACCCATTACCATATGTTCATTGTCACCCTGCCTCACTCTCCAGTCCGGCCTCTAGATGATGTGATGTCTAATGAGAGTCAAAACAAAACTATGAAGTTTGCATAAAAGGAGCAGCTAACAGTTTATTGACAACTCCCTGGCTGCTGCTCAATGACTCTGCATACATCAGTGCATTTGAGACTGCAAACTCACCATGCAAACAGTACTACTGCCCTAACAACCAGGGAGGTGTAAGCACAACATGATAGAAAATGTTTCCTGAGGTCACCATGCAGTAGAACCAGGACCCAAACCCAAGTGGTGAGACATCGAGGCCTCCACTTCACTTCACCCCAAGTCTTGTGTATTTGCAAGGACTGCTGAGACACCTGGCAGCAACTGCCAGCTTATTTTATGCATGCCACTGAGTTAAGAGATGCTTCTTCAAAATCAAGCAAAAACAGTTGCTTGCTTGCTTTCTTTCCTTCTTTCTTTCTTTCTTTTTTCTTTTCTTTTTCTTTCTTCCTTTCATTTATTTTTTGTGTGTGTGTGATACCGGGGATGGAACCCAGGGGCATTCTACTTCCAAGCTACACCCCCAGCCCTATTTTTTATTCTTTATTTTGGAACAGGGTCTCAATGAGTTGCAAAGGGCCTAAGTAGCTGAGGCTGGCCTCGAACCACCATCCTCCTGTCTCAGTCTCCCAAATGCTGGGACTATAAGCGTGCACCACCATGCCCAGTTAAGTAAAAAGAGTTTCTAAAAGAAGTACAGCAACACAGATTTTTTTAAATCAAATTGTTAAATAATAAACCCAGGAATTAGCTGATTTTTTTAAAAGATCGGTACCATGTAAAATGATACCATGTAAAAACGTACTACAAAAATTATTTGTGTACTTTTACTATTCTTATGGCAACTTTAGAAAGAATGGAAACAGAGAAAAAAGAAAAGCTCTTACAATAGTGTAAAAGCATATACATTCAAGCCACAGATAAAAGGTAAGCAGAAATTTCTTACTGCTGTGTCAAAATCCTAAATCACCACCAGGCGTGGTGGCACAGGCTTGTAATCCCAGCATTTGGGAGGCTGAAACAGGAGGATAGTGGTTTGAAGACAGCATCAGCTACTAGTTAGTGAGGCCCTTTGCAACTCAGTGAGGAAACCCTGTTTCAATATAAAAAATAGGGCTGGGTGTATAACTTGGAGGTAGAATAGCCCTGGTTTCCATCCCAAGTACATAACACACATAAACACCCCCCCCCACACACACACAATACACCCACACACACACACAAAAAAAAACCCTTGGAAATCTGGATCACTTATTTTTTCTGAATCTATTCCTTCATTTAAAATTACAATTATTAAACAAGATATCAATGGACCTAACTCAATTCTAAAAACTCTGATAATCTTCAAAAGAGTTCAAGTTATTTTTTATGTTTCATAGCACTTTCCATGAGAATGTTTATACTATTTCATCCAGTTAGAAATCCTTCAGTTATTTAAGACTTTCAACAGAGTTTATGATATGACATATTAAACAGTCCTTTGTTGAACAACATCCAGTTAAGAACTTATTCAAGTAAAATTCTAACCTAAAAATTAAAAATCTGAAAAAAAGAAAATTAGGGGAAAAAAACCTGCTTTCTCTATTTTAAGCAGGTTTGATATCTGATTTTCTTATAGCCATAATTTCCAATTAAAAATGGTAAAACGAATGTCATACAGTTTGAGCTTATTACTTCAAAATAATCACAGATTTACATGAAGCTGTAGAGAATGATAGAGAAAGACTACTCATCCTCTTCTCCAGTTGACCACAATGGCACCATTTTGCACAGCTGCCACTCAATAGCATAAGCAGAAACTGACATTGATACTACCTCATCAGTCTCAATCGGATTTTGCAAGTTTTTACCTGAACTTGTGTACGATGTGTGTACGCATTGTTTAACTTGGAGGTCGAATGCCCCTGGTGTCCATCCCCAGTACATAACACACACACATAATACATACAGACACACACATACACATATGTGTGTCTAGTTCCATGCAATTTTATCATTTTTCACATGTGTAGATTTGTGTGAACACGTATACAATCAACACCGAACAGTTTCATTACTAGAATCCCCCATCCTACCATGTTATACCCACAGGACCCACCCCCCTTTTTGTGTGGTCCTGGGAATGGAACACAGGGGCATTCAACTGCAGAGCTCCACCCCCAGCCCTTTTTTATTCTTTTTTTTTTTTTTTTAGGACTAGAAATGGAACCCAGGGGCATTCTACCTCCAAGCTACACTTCCAGTCCTATATTTTATTCTTTATTTTGAACAAGGTCTCAATGAATTGCAGAGGGCCTCACAAAATAGTAGCTGAGGCTGGCTGCGAACCATGATCCTCCTGTCTCAGCCTCCCAAATGCTTGGATTATAAGCATGCGCCACCATGCCTGGCTCCCCGTTTCCTTAAACTAGAAGAAAACTAAAGAAATTTCTGTGGGCAATAACATCTTAATTTAGATTCAACACACAATAAGGTTATTGATAAAACTTTAAACTACTAGAATTAAGAAACTAGATTATCAAGAGAGATGCTATGTAATGGAGAAAACACACTAAAAATGGCACCTTTATTTGTTTATTTACTACACAATTAAATTTAGAATGTTGGTATCTCTGGCAAATAGTTTCAATGTGTAGACTAAGATCATAAGAAGATTTTACTAAGCTTAAAATGGGATGTAAGCAGCCAGTATTCATTTGGAGGGTAAAAAAAAAAAAAAAAAAAAACAGCATTCTAGCCAGGAAGTTAGTGATCTAGCCAAAAAAAATATTAAAAGTACATTTTTCTTAGAATGTCCATCAACAGATGAATGGATTTGAAACTATGGGATATGTACACAATGGAATTTTACTCAGTCATAAAGAAGAAGAAAATAATGTCATTTACAAGGAAATGGAATGAACTAGAGAACATTATACTGTAAGATTAGTCAGTCACAAAAAGTAAGAAATTGGATACTCTTCCTAATATGCAGAAATAAGGAGAAAAAGGGTCATAGGAGGAAGTCGAGATGAAGGAGGAGAAACCATAGATGAAGAAATAAGGGGAGCTAGCAGGGGATGATGGGAGGGGAGAAGATGGAAACTCCCTAAGGTACATGATGTATATTCACAAATATCAAATTCAATGAGTAAGCCAAACATGAGAAGGTAGGAGGGGGGAGGAAACGAGGTGCGAACTGGGTAGGGGCTAATTGAGTGATGTGTGTGTGTATGCCTCTACCATCTTATACTCCATTAAGATGTATGACTATGGTGAACTGTGTAGGTATGAACATAGATAAGTATGCATTAGCCTGGCAGTTTGGTTTGCTTTCTTTTGGGTAGATACACAGAAGTGGTATTGCTGGATCATATAGTAAGCTCCTTCCCATTCTTCTGAGGATCCTCCATACTGTTTTTCAAAGTGGTTGTACTAATTTGCAATCTCAACAACAATATATTAGAATTCCCACTTTTTCACAACCTCACTAGCATTTGTTGTTGCTTGTGTTTTAAATGATTGCCATTCTAGTTGGAGTTACGTGAAATCTCAGGGTAGTTTTGATTTGCATCTCTCTGATTGCTAATAATGTTGAGCATTTTTCATGCATATATTGGCCATTTAAATTTCTTCTTTTGTAAAGTGTCTATTTAGTTCACTTGTCCATTTTTTGACTGGGTTTCTTGTTTGCTTAGTGCAGAGTTTCTTGAGTTCTCTGTATATTCTAGATATTAGTTCTCTATTGGAAGAGTAAGTGGCAAAAATTTTCTCCCATTCTATTGGCTCTCTTTTGAGGTTCTTGATAGTTTCCTTTGTAGTACAGAAGCTCTTTAGTTTCATGCAATCCCAAGTATTGATTTGCCTTTTATTTTCTTGTGCCTCTGGAATCTTGTTGAGAATGTTTTTATCTGTGCCTGTATGTTGCAGTGTTGGACCTATGCACTCTTCAAGAAGCTGCAAGGTCTCTGGTCTGATTTCCAAGTCTTTGATCCATCTTGAATTGACTCTTGTACAGGATAAGAAAGTAGAGTTTATTTCCATTTTTCCATTTTTCTGCACATGGTTAACCAGTTTTGCCAAAACCATTTGTTGAAGAGGCCCATTTGTTGAAGACGCTCTTTTTTTCCATTGTATGTTTGTCAAATATCAGTTGGCTATAAGTGTGCGAATTTGTTTCTGAGTCTTTTATTCTGCTCCATTGGTCAATGCATCTGGTTTTGTGCCAGTACCATGATAGGTTTTTTGGGTTTTTTTTGTTTTGTTCTGTTTTGTTTTGCAGTATTGGAGATGGAACCCAGGGGCATTCTACCTCCAAGCTACATCCCCAGCCCTCTTTTTTATTCCTTGTTTAGAAACAGGGTCTCACTGAATTGTGGAGGGCCATACTAAGTAGTAGCTGAGGCTGTCTGCTTACCGGGATCCTCCTGTCTCAGCCTCCCAAATGCTGGGATTATAAGCATGCGCCACCACGCCTGGCACTATGCTATTTTTATTTCCATGGTTTTATAGTATAGTTTAAAGTCAGGTGTTGATGGAGGGGAAATCTCAGCAAAGCTTGAACGGAAGGATAGGAGAGGAAGGAAGCTGAGGTTGTTCAATGGAGGAGCTACATACGAATATGTGTAATAGTATAAATACAATATGACTAACCTGGACACTCTCTACTGGGGGGGGGGATGGGGAAGGGCATGAAGCACAATGTAAATGTACACCACTCTCAATATGTTCCACTTATAAAAAAATAAAAATTAAATTTAAAAAATCAGACAACAGTGATATTGAATTGTGCTAGAATTTTACCTAGAGATTTTGTCTCTCCCTCTTTCTATTCTCCCTACTCTTCCATTCTTCAACATCATACACTTCCTTTTTTTGTGCCAGGGATGGAACTCAGTGGCATCTACCTCTGAGCTATACCCCAGCCTTTTGTTTTTTAATTATTATTCTTTATTTTGAAACAGGGTCTCACTAAGTTGTGGAAGGCCTCACTAAGTACCTGAGGCTGGCCATGAATCTGTGATCCTCCTGTCTAAGCCTCCCAAGTACTGGGATTACAAGTGTGTACCACTATGCCCAGCTATTTCTTCCTTTTCTAAAACACTTTTGGTGCTGTTGTTGTTGTTATTGTTGTTTAGAAATGTTCAAACCTATCCAAAAGTAGAGGGACTAATCAGTGGGATGAACTGACGTTTGCATGGCCCAGCCTCACCTCTCATTGAAGCATGACTGATCTTTTTCAAGCCATACCCAAAGGTATGCCTGACCACCTCACTCAAATTATATAGCAAGCCCTATCATGTCACTTGTAAATATTTCAGCATTTCTAAAATAAAATAATTCTTACCCTGCAAACATAACTGTAATAATCTTACTGAACCTAAAAACCAAATCCTTACTGAGAGTCTATCATTGAATAGGTAGTCAGTGTTCATATTTTTCAAGTTTCTTTTCTTGGATTAGGATTGTGCATCACAATTTTATGCAATGCACTCATTGATAAGTTTCTTTTTTACATTTTTTTATTCGTGCACTGTATTGATACATCATAATGGGGTAAAAGTCTTTTGTAGACATACATGCACACATCACTCAGTTAGCCCCTACACAATCCCTACCCCATTCCCTCCCTGTCCCTCCTTCCTATGCTTGGCTTAGTGGCTGACTTTGATATGTTTAAGTACATCATGTGCTTTAGGAAGTTTCTTAAATTCTATTTAATGTATACATTCTCCTTCTAGACCTTATTCCATTTAAAATTTTGTACTTAAAAAAAACAGATCTTTTGGCATGTAAACTTTCCCAAAGTCTAAATAATGCCCCAACTTGAGACGTTGCTACAGTGAGGACAAGGTTTAAATGGATGAGCCTTTGAAGACATTCCAAATCCAAAGAACACTAAATTTGTGTATTTCACCAAATTGGGGAAGTGTAAAGATTTTAAAACATGTTGATTCCTGTGGTCACATCATAAGCTGACACACATGTGCTTATCTGAAATTTCTTATACCTAACATGAATTTTCTTTCAAAATTACATAAAATATTGCATGGATAAAGTCAAAGTTACAAAAATAGATATATCTGGTACCCTTCCATTAAAGGGAAAATTATTGTGTAAATTTTTCAAAACATCATATATTACCTCATAAATATGTACAATTTTATGTTTTCATTTTCAGTTTTATATTTTCATCAGTTAAAATAAATTTAATTAAAAAATAAATGTCATAGTTTATTTTTCATCTTTCCTCACCATAAAAATAGCTATATACTTCAATATTTCCCCATTTCTTTAAGAAATGGTAACACATTATATATTTTTCTAATGTTATATTTTATCCTATAGATTAATCTACCATCAGTTATAGAGACATTTGCATTCTTTTCATTGTAGCTTATTACTACATATTCTAGCTGTATCAGTCTTTCTCAAGTAACCTGACTGGACATCTCATTTATTTCTAGGATTTTGCTATGTACGAAAGGATCTATTTGTGCATAGCCCACTATCTCACAGATACGGGGATATTTTATTTTATTTATTTTGTGTGGGTGTTACTGGGGATGGAACCCAGGGGCATTCTAACTCTGACCTATACCCCAGCCCTATTTTTTATTATTTTGAAAGAGGGTCTCATGGAGTTGCAGAAGGCCTAAATAGCTGAGGCTGTCCTTGAACTGTGATATCCTGTCTCAGCCATTCAAATGCTGGGATTTTAAGTGTGCACCACCACGCCTGGCTACCTTTGGATTTTTTAATATAGTTATTTATACATTAAGACTACCATTTCTTGCTGAGTGCAGTGGTTCCTGTCTGTAATCCCAGCTACTCCAGAGGCAGGAAGATCAGAAGTTTAAGGCCAAACTAGCAACTTAGTGAGACCCTGTTTCAAAATGAAACATGAAAAAGGCTGGTGATCTAAATTAGTGGAAAAGTGTCCCTGGATTTAATTCCAAGGACTAAAAAAATTAAAAAAGAATATCAGTTCCTGTCTGTGATGAGACTTCTATTTTCCAGAGTTGACATTTTGTCTTTATATAGACATTTGGATGGGAAATTTTGGGGACCATTTAGAAAAAAACTAATTTTTGTTTCTTCTGGTTTATTATCTATTAATTTTAGGTGATATTTAAGCAATTTTTGTCTATAGAAAGGTTACTGAGACATCTGCCCATGTATTTTCTAATATTTGAATAGCTGAATTCTAGTTTAAAAACAATATTGGTAGATATATACAGGTTTCAATAATAGAATTAATTTTATATTTTTCTCTACAATATCCAGTTCTTATAGCATTCTTATTTAAAGGTCTATCCATCTCTACTGATTTCATATTACTATAAATTTCTCAAAGATTTGATTCTATTTTTGGATTTCCTATCCTTATCATTAGTCTCTGTAAATTTTTAATTATAGTTTTATATTAGGTTTTAATGTCTGGTAGAAACAAGCTCTTCTTTAAATAGAATTTTCCTTGATCTTCTTGACGTTTTGTTCTTCTAAGTGAATTTACAATCAGATCTCCAAGACATGTGTTTTAAAGAAGGAAATTTGATTTTAAATAAATTGGGACATTACATTTATAAGTTAACTCAGAATAAATGACATGTTTATGATGTTTCAGTCTTCCTAGTCAAGAACGTGGCAGCCCTTTCGCTTCCTCCAGTATACTTTTATGTCTTTGAGGTATTCTTTAAGACTTTTCCTCAGATGGGTTTTGATGTATCTTTTTTTTAACAATTTTTTATTGAACATAAATAGTATACATTTAAACTATATTTGGTGCCCTCTCCCCCCCCGCGCCCCCATTTTCCCTTCCCCCCTCCCACCAATGGTTGTCCAAGTTAACCATGTCTTATTCATAATTTTACCCATGTTCAGATGTAGACCCTCATTAATCAACATCAGCCTTCCTCCTCTCCTATCTTTCCATTCAAACTTTGCTGATATTTCCCCTCCATTATCTGGAGTCCCACTGGTATCCTCTGTGATGTATCTTTTTAAAACCAGGAACACCTAGGTATTTTATTTTCCTTATCAATGAGTAATTGGTATAACCCATTTCATTTTATCACCTGAAATGTTCTGAGTGGCTCAGTTTATAATTATAAGCAAAATTGATAGTTTGTAAAAGAAATGAGAAATGAATAGGCCACCATTTTTTCTATCCCATACATACTACACAATGAAACAGTAAATAAAAAAGCAAAAAAAGATTAAGAACAAGATAATAGCCAAAAAAGAATTTTTCTATTAAAAACAAAAATAGCCAGCAGAGCAATTAGTTCTGGAATAATAATTATTTTTAAAACATCAGCCTTTTTGAAAGAGAAACAGATACTCTATCCCTACCTCCAGCTACTTGTTAAGGACAGGTATGAACAAACTTAGAAGTTGAAATCATGCCTCAAATTGGTGAAAAAAAAAATAATTCCCATTATTAAGGAGTTCTTTACACAAGCTCAACAGTTTTTGTGTTGTCCCTATGTGCCTTCCTCGATAATTTTTTGCTAGATAATAGATTTTATTATGTTTTCTCACAGGCAATCCCACAATTACTGTATAGGATCAATATATCACATTAAGTATAAGAGAAAGAAAAAGTTTAAAACTTCTGATCAGAAAATTGGAAAACAAGTAAATATATTCCTATTTACTTTTGTGTCAATTGGCTTCATAACTCTCTCTTCGCCACCTATGAAAATAATAAGAATGTTTATAAAAGTAATAGCAAATTTTCAACATCAGAAAATCTAACTTTTTAGACTTTTCTATGATTTATTTTAAAGAAATATTAGCCGGGCATGGTGGCACATGCTTGTAATCCCCGTGCTTGGGAGGTGGAGACAGGAAGATCACACAGGTTCAAAGCCAGCCGCGCTGGCTTAAGAGACCCTGTTTCCAAATTTTTTTTAAAAAAGTATAAAATAGGTCTGGGAGTGTAGCCCAGAGGTAGAAGGGTTTCCAGGAACCCCAATACCACCAAAAAAAATAAAAAAGGAAATATTAAGGAATACACTTATTCTACTTAAATGTTTAAAACATACTAAGCAACAGAATAAAATAAAGTCACTTATAGTTTAAAATTATCCTTCTTTTAAAGACCTTTAAATTAACTCCTTGGGTTTGATCCATACATCAATCTGTCTAGGTCTACAACTAGTCAGGAATTTTATAGCATACACAGTTCTATTGACTTTAATTGGATATTTTCTTGAACAGAATAAAAAAAAAATCAGGAGTAATTTATAATAACAAGAACCGACAATGTGCAAACTCCAGCAAAACATTTACCCAGAACAATTTCAAACCATAATATGATTTTGGAAATAAACCATCTGATATCTAAATTGTCCAATAGTTTCTCTTAAAGTGATATAAAAATATATAGGCTAAAACCATTAACTTCCATACTCTGGAGCACTAAAGTAAATCTTGATAACTCACAAATATAATGAACATCCATCCACCTCAGAGAAATAAAATATGGCTGCCAAAAATAAAATAGCTATTTTCACATTAGAAGCTAAATACTTTTGTTTTCTTCTCTTAAGAAATGATGGAATCTTCAGAAATGTTTTTCATCATTTCTATAAGAGTTAAATGTTGAACAGAGGCAATGTAAAATCAATGATTCTACTTAGGAGACCTTTCCTGTAACTCTTCTACATTAGTTATTTATCAGTTACCCTTTTCCTCCTAATGAAGAAAAAATAAATGTTCCCTGTATAGTGTCATCTTAAGACTGACAAATGAGTCTATGCTGTGTGTGTGTGTGTGTGTGTGTTTGTAACTAGCACATACCATCGAGTAAAATATAGAAATTACCTGTTTCAAAGAAACTAATGAACTAAATGCTAGCATTAAATATATATTTGCATATATATATATAAAATTGCATATATAAATACTTACATAATTTTATATACATACATATACATATAAAATTGCAGTAGTAGAAACTTTGTTTTTAAAAATGGAGTGAAAATATTCCACAGGCCTCATGGTTTTTACTTATTTTAACTATTTGCATGTTGATTCACTTTAGATTACATGATTCTAATGTAAGTGCATGAAATTAATTTGTTTCTTCTCATATAATTTTGGTGTGACTCTACAAATGAGCTGAGGGAATTAGTGCCTGGTATCATAATTCAACAATCCTCATTAGAATTTTTTAACTTGAATTATTGGTAATATAAGATAGTAGAAAAGTTTGAAAATATTAA
This sequence comes from Muscardinus avellanarius, assembly GCF_963383645.1. Lineage (NCBI taxonomy): Eukaryota > Metazoa > Chordata > Mammalia > Rodentia > Gliridae > Muscardinus > Muscardinus avellanarius. The sequence goes on from NC_137798.1 coordinate 85,022,928, forward strand.
TGTTAATGTTAAGATTTGCCTCCCTCAGTTAAGAGGTTAAGATGGACAACTGCAAAAAAAAAAATTGTGCACATCTAAAGAGTCCTATATTGTAACTACGCAATCATTTCAACTTTAGCATTTGAAACAGCTCTGTCATATCCAGGCATGCTGAGCTTAACAATGTTCAGGGGTATACAGAGAGGCTCCAAAACTTTCTCTTCCAGCTCCAAGCTTCATCCAGCTGCAGCAATGAGTGTGGGAAGCACTGCTCACAAACAGCACCTCAACTGCCCTCCCTTAGACAGCTCTTCCCAGCCACCTCGTGGACCTACAGTGCTTACATTGTCCTGGGGAGGACGGACCTCGCAGGTAAGTGGGCTGAACTTCTCTTCTAGGTAGGTGCTGAGAGATTGCTCCAAGAACTCGAGGGTCCTGAGTACCCAGAACATAGTTTATAAAATGAAGAACAGAAGACAAAAGTTAATAGTGAGGCAGCCCTGGCCTCATGTATTCTTCATCCTATCAAAGGGCGCTCTTAAATCTCAGGCCCAAGGCAGGTAATTCAGATGCCTCATGAAAAGGCAGCTCAGAATCAGAGGACTCATCAGGACTTCCTCAACTGTCCATCCAGGAGATATCTCAACATTCTGTCAATCAAGCCACCTTAGAAACATCAGCTGTTCCATTGTTAATAGCCTAAAACAAAAAATAAGTAAGTTGGTGGCCATGAGTGCAAGTGTTTGAGCGTTCATTCCCCATTGGATCTACCTTGGGTTGGACCAGCAACCCATTTCCAAATGCCATAAGCCTACCAAGTCTTATATGTAAAACACAAAGTTGAGTTAACTGACTTTTCACGAATAATGCTTGACCTATCTAGAAAGAACACCAAAGTTCAATCTATTCATATCATATGTCAGTCAAGGAACACACAGGAATACCACAAAGATGAATAGTATTATAGGTTCTTATTATCAAAAATAAAAAAACTACCAAGAAAGCCCTGTATGGGAGAGGCTTAATAGGTAAGAAGCTGACTCTCCAATCCTCCTACAAATAAAGTGAATCATCCTGTTCACTTGCTAGAAAACATTTGGTAGTTTATGCTGTCTAGAACAGGGAGTGGCACAGTCTTATTCTTTGAATCTCCCTTACCATGCACATAGTAGGTTTATTATGTATGTAAAACATAAAATGATTTTAAACAGCATAATATTTGGCATCACAAGTATTAGGTAAGAGAAGGATGAAAACAATGATAGCGATTTTATTTAAATTTTATGCAAATTATATTTATCATCTTACAACTAGCCTATCTCTAAAAAAAGTCAAGAGTCAGCTGCACAGAAAACCTTGGTTATTAAAAACGATGTAACAACTGGAGCCTAGCCATTCAATGCTGCAGTTTCCTATTTTATTTTTCAGTGTCTGTTTATCTCTCTCGCTCTGCTGAGTAGTAAAAAATTAGAGAACCCAGTTCTCTGAATAATATTTATGCACCTGGGATCCACTTTTAGCATTCTGAAGAAATAAAGTTGATTGTGAGAATATATTGAATATGTATTCTTTTTCAATACTGTAGAGGTGAGAAAATTATCAAACTGTAAACCTCAGGCACCTAATTGTACAATATGCTGCTCCCTAAACAAAGGTGTTCCTTCAGCTATGTGTACACGACTGGAATTTAAATTTTTCTCCTGACTAGATAGGATAGAATAGGTAGAATCGCCAGTCCAAAGGAAAATGCATGACATGGTGTCCCCCTCCCCCCCATTTTCTCATTCTCATTATAATACACACAAATATCCTAAGGCAAAAATGAGCCTGGCTGAGTGGAAGTCAGCAGAAAGGAGGGACCAAGGAGTGAGAGTACTTGAATAGGGACTGCTAGACAAGGGGGTACCTTGTTCTGAATTATACAACTGCCATTTACCTGTAGTACGACCTTGGGCAAATTACTTAAACCTCTCTACACCACGGTTCTAGTAACAGCACCCTCTTGAATACAGTTGTGGTGAGGACTAAATAGGTTAATCCGTTAGTCCTTGGAACAGTGCATGGCATGGTAAATTGTGAAATAAGTATTAACCATTATTTATTTAGTACAGATATTATTTATACTATCCTTCCATGTCCATCAGTGATACATTTCAACACTTTTTATGCACATCTAAAAATGTAGATACTACCAAGATCTATACTGTGTGTACTCTTATTTTGTTACACATACATACCTGTGATAAAGATCAATCTATAAATTGGGCACCATATAATATTACCAGCAATAAATATATAGCCAAGTCTTTCAAACTTACAATTATGTATTTCTGAAATGTTCCATTTTACAGTTTCAGACTGCAGCCACCCACAGGTAAAACTGTAGTAAGCAAAACCTTAGAAAGAGGACTACAACTATATAACATATCACCACCAACTAAAAGATAACCATTCTGGCTGGTAGTTAAAATGAAAAATGAAAAAAGAAAACAAGTGTGTGAAAGCAAGGGTGAATTGGTCACAGGGAGGCCAGCAAGAAGGCCATGGCAGTACTGTCCAGGCAAAATACAGTGATGAACCGAGGTTACAGAATGGGACAGCCATTGAATACAGTTGACACGTAGAGCTGATAGGGCTGTTTAATGAACTGAATATGCAGTGATGGGAACAGGAATGAAATAAGACCCCAGGTTTTTAACAGCTAGATCTAGATAAAATTCACACAACATATAATTCATTATTTAAAGTGTACAATTCAGTCAGTTTTATTATAGTCACAGAGCTATACGACTATCACCACAATAAGTTGTAGATCATTTAGCTGGGCGTGGTGGCGCATGCTTGTAATCCCAGCATTTGGGAGGCTGAGACTGGAGGATCACCATTTGCGGTCAGCTTCAGCTACTTAGTGAGGCCCTCTGTAACTTAGTGACACCCTGTTTCAAATAAAGAATAAAAAACAGGGCAGGGGGTGTAGCTCAGAAGTAGAATGCGCCTGGGCTCCATCCCCGGTCCCGCAAAAAAGAAACCCAAACCAACATTTCCCTGTACTAGTCTTACAATCCCTTATTTTATCAATCAGTCAGAGTGATTTCTTTTAAATTGACGATATGGGTAATATAGCCATCAATATCTAAAGTGTGACTATTTGGGACATTTCATAAAATGTTTTGTGGTATATGTGATACTAAGGATTGAATCAAGGAGCATTCTACGTCCACAGTATACCCTAAGCCCGATTTTATTTTGATTCTGGAACAGGGTCTCACTAGGTTGCTGAGAGTCTCACTACTTGATAAGACTGTTCTCGAACCTGCGATCTTCCTTTCATAATTTTCCAAGTACTGGGACTGCAGGTGTGTGCCACCATGCCTGGTTTATTTCATAAAACTGTAATCACATAATATATGGTCCTTAGCCAGGCGTGGTGGCACACGCTTGTAATCTCCGTGCTTGGGAGGCGGAGACAGGAGGATCGAGCAGGTTCGAAGCCATCCTCGCTGGCTTAAGAAACCCTGTTTCCAAATAAAAAAAGTATAAAATGGGTCTGGGAGTGTAGCCTGGGGGTAGAAGGGTTTCCAGGAACCCCAGTACCACCACTAATAATAATAAAATAATAATAATAATAATAATAATAATAATAAATGGTCCTTTGTGATTGAATTATTTCACTTAGTATAATGTTAGTACTACATTTTAATTGCTAGATAACATTTCATTTTATGAATATATCACATTTTATTTATCCGCTCCTACTACTTGATGGACATTTGGGTTGTTTTTCCTTCTGGCATATACCTAGGAGTAAAACTGCTGAATTATTTAGCAAATTTATGATGACTAATGTGCACATTTTCAGGGACTCAAAGGCCATTTTACAGGTAATGTCTAGAATGATCCAGACCCTTACCCATTTTAAATTGAGTTGTTTATCATTTCATTATTAAGTTACAGGAGCAAAGCAAAATACCTTAAGTAAAGCTAAGATTAACTGCAGAAGAAATTTTAGTTAGCTCTAGTATGGTAGATCACAAAGTTCATAGGCTTTTAAGGGCAGGGAGACTGCCATCACGTACCTTGCACGTTGAGGTCAAATATTTTACAGAACATATGAAAATGCTAGAAGTTGAAGTCTTGAAGAAAGAAGGAAGTTCCGTTATCTTCAGTTCAATTAAAAGGCTAAGGCAATTAGAAATCGTTCTCTACCAAGATGAGCAACTGTATTTAACTTCACTGGTCAGTTCAAATCAGGGCAGTGGCTGCCATTTTAGAAGGGACATCCGAATTGTTACTGACAGAGGAGCTAAGCTTGGTAATGCCTACTGTGAGCATTAGAAAAGGAGAAATGATGGCATGGGTGTTAGGGCAGCATCCCAAACAAGGCTTAAACATTTAAATAAAAGACTATAAAGCTGGGCATGGTGGTGCATGCTTGTAATCCCAGCATTCAGGAGGCTGAGACAGGAGGAGCACGGTTCTCAGACAGCCTCAGCTACTTAGTGAGGCCCTTTGCAAGTCAGTGAGAATGTTCCATCCCCAATTCCACAAAAAGACTTTATAAACTGATACTAATCCATGTTTCTAATAATATAGAAATTGAAAAGCAATTAGATTTTTAAAGTAAAATGCTTAATTAAAAAAAGAAATTGGAGCTGGGTGTGGTGGCGCACACTTGTAATCACTGCGCTTGGGAGGCGGAGAAAGGAGGATCACGCAGGTTCAAAGCCAGCCACTCTGGCGTAAAAGACCCTGTTTCAAAAATATAAAATAGGTCTGGGAGTGTAGCCCAGAGGTAGAAGGGCTTCCAGAAACCCCAGTACCACCACCACCAAAAAAAAAAAAAAAAAAGAAATTGGAGACATTTGGTATATACATTAAATATTGAAAAATGATTACAAGAAACTCAAGGACTCTGTTTCTCTGCATGCATCTACTTGATCAATCAAAATATTTGGTCAAATGGATCCCTGATCTAATTTAGTATGCCATTTGACCCGTGTCTTGTCAGATCTTCCATCACCACCTGAACCTTTCTATCCATCTAATTTAGTAACGCTAAAGTAGTCAACCTGTGACATTTCCATGTTGTTGAAGGTATGAATCAGACTACAAAGTCTTACACAAATCAGTAGCTATGTCTTTTAGTATAATCTTAGAGTTGTACAACCAGGATCACAATTTTAAAGTATTTTCATTACTCCAAAAAGAAGCTTATGCCAACAATATCCCCACTCTTGTACTCATCCACTTATTTATTAGTATTTCATTACTAATTGATAATAAAGGAAAGTCTATAAATATTACTGTCACTTCATTAAAACTAAAATAAGGATGAATTAACATTAGTTGACACATACATTACTTTCTTTTCTTGTAACAAAAGTAGAGTTGCATATTTGCTTCTAAATTCTACTAAAAATGCTGACAGAAGAAAAATTTGACTTTTCAACAAAAGTAAAGTTGCATAATATTTGCTTGTAAATACTACTAAAATGCTGACCCAAAATTTTTAAAAATCTAGCTTGAATGATGAAACCAAAAGTTGCATGACAAAAAATGCAATAATTTGAACAAAATCACAGACTACAAGTATGCAAACATTTTATACTGTATACATATCACATAAGAATATTTTACCTCTAAGGTTTTGAGAAATTGAAGAGATAATAGAATTCTGAACATGGAATGCAAAATAGCAAGAAAAAAAAGTAGAACCACCATTTCCGAATGTAACAAATTTAGCTCACCGTGATTTTGCACGCATACTAAAAAAGCATTTTTTTACTTCACAGAGGAAATTAAAAGGTAACCTGACAGCTGCTGCTGTTAGTATATCCAGGTTTGTGGCTAGAAGCATTAATCTGTTAGAATTCTGCTTCTAAGAGTAGGAGGGCCAAGTCTAACTACTTGAGGCCAGAAGGATGGTATGCAATTGGCACAAATGATCAAAAGGGCACAAGCTTAAAGAAGAGTAAATAGGAAGAAGGGCTTGACACTACTAAGCCCGTCACTTGTGCACTTTTGTGGCCTTATTTCCCAGTCGGTTTTTTACTCTTGACATGGAATATATGTCAACTTTCCAGGGCCATGACCAATGTATAAAAATAAAGTTCTCTCTTTTGAACTTTTCAATAAAGGAGGGACTTGCAATGGCCAGGATTAGAACACAGGTCTTGAAATAATCCCTATAGTGAAGGGGAGTGAGGTACCGGATCGAATGGTTTTGGTTATATTTCTGTCCTCATGGGTTAAGAACTAGAGTCCACTGGAACAAAAGACATGAAACAGGGAAGGCACCCCCGACGAGTATATACTACAGTTTGGCACGATTAGCAAATAGAACATAGATGGGACAAAATACAAATAGGAAAAACAATTTAGGATGCTATTATGGCAATCCAGGTACTAAAAGGCAAATAATTGTTTTTAACACATAGTCACTGTGTTAATCAACTTTTTGTTGCTGTGAGCAAAACACCTAACAAGAATAACTCAGGGGAGGCCAGGTTTACCTGGCTCACATTTCAGAGGTTCAGTCCATAATCAGCTGGCTCCAAGACAATCACATCATGGTGGAGGGTATGGCAGAGTAAACCTGCTGAGCTCAGGGGACCCTGGGTGGGTGGAGGAGGGTAAAGACCAGGGAACAGAAAAAGCCTTCTAGGACATGCCCCAGTGACCTCTTTTCTCTAGACATGCCTAGTCTTCCAAAGGTTACCAACCAAGTCCATTCAAATTATTAATCCACTGATGGGATAACAGCTCTCACAATCCAATTATTGCCTACAAGCCTGACCTTGTGACCCTCAGCATGTGAGTCTGGGGTGGGGGACATTCAAAATAAAAACCATAACAGTTCATAGCAACCACCAGAGCAGGGCAAGGGATATGGTCACTGGCCTTAAGAAATTCATAGACTAGTGAGAAACACAGACAATAGACACATAAATACATGTCCATACGTTAAAATATAATTATATAATCTTTTGGAATAATTAACAAATTGCAATGATGGATATACAGTAAAGGATCTACTCAGTTGAGTAATGCTTAATTTTAAGGAGGTAATATTTAAATTAAAACCTAGGGGAGGCTGAAGACACATCATCAGGGAAAAAAGTAAATAGTAGGTATGGAGTGGAGGTAAAACCACATATCTGAAGGATATTAGGCAGAAATAGTCCTGGCATGTAAAATGCCAGCAAAATATGTTATTAGAACTTACATGTTGGAGTTTCAAGAGAAGTGGATCAAGAATCAGGAAGTATATTGCAAATCACAGTTAAGGCATTTAAACTTTTTTCCCCTATGTACATGCATGGGTCATTGAAAGTTTGAGGTAGAATCATTAGATGCTATGCTTTACTTTACAAAATAATCATCCAAGCTGGTGGTGAATGACAGGAATGATACATATTTTTTTAATAATTACATGAAAAAGAATAAAATTGGACCCTTACCTAACACCATATACAAATATTAACTCAAAATAGATAAAAGACCTAAATGTAAATCTCAAGACTATAGGCTTTTAGAAGAAAACCTGGGTCATAACACTTCACAACACTGAAATTGGCAGTGATTTTTTGGATATGATTTTAAAGACACAGGCAACAAAAGAATAAACAAACTTCCTAAAAAATAAAAAAAAATATTGTACATTCAAAAACAATGTAAACAGAGTTAAAGTTTACTGATAGAATGGGATAAAATATTTCCAAATGCTATATCTGAAGGTATGTTAATAAGGAATGATCCATATTTTAGCAAAAACACAGATTCATAACTGTTCCCTACACTATCAACCAAGTCACATTCCAAAAAGGTCTCTATTCTTTATTATCCATGGGTCCATGAATCAATAGACTTGTTGCTTAACCTCTACAACTACTGATTTCCCTACTATAAGAATAAAAATACCAAACTCAAGTAAAAGATTGTGAAATTATGTATTGTTCCTAACATAATGTTAGGCATTGCCGGGAGTGGCGGCGCACGCTTGTAATCCCCGCGCTTGGGAGGCAGAGACAGGAGGATCATGCAGGTTCAAAGCCAGCCACACTTGCTTAAAAGACCCTGTTTCTAAATAAAAATATAAAATAGGTCTGTTAGTGTAGCCCAGAGGTAGAAGGGTTCCATCCCCAGTACCACCACCAAAAAGAAAAAAGAAAATGTTAGGCATATGGCAGAGATATTAAGAAAACTGTGGATCCTTTCTCATTTACTTCTTGTAAAGCTAAAAAAAATCCCAAAACTTCAGAAATTTCGAAAAATAAAAAAACTAGAGCCAAATAACTTGGCCTATGAAAGAAACAACCAATTGCCTAAGCAGTATTGCCAACACAGACTAAATGAAACATAACATTGACCAAATCAAAATATTTACTACCTCCATATTTTAAAGCAAATACCACTGTACTGTTCTAAAGAATAAACTGAGTATAATATCCGTCCAAATTCTCCATCACAACGTAGACAACACAGAAAATCTAAGTATGAAGTAAATAAATGTCCTTGAAATGTTCTCTCTGATTTTCTCAAGCTATCTTTACTGGCTACTTGAGTTAGTAACTGGGTTATTCTCTACCATTCCGCTTCCTCTCTCACACACACAAAGCATAGAAATTTGGAAAGTACAAAGAATATATGGAAATCATTTCCACATATCTAGAATTTCTTAGTTGGTATGGGGGCTATAAATTGCCTATACTTCAAGCTACTTTGAATAATTTTAAAGATTCTTTTTCATAAATAGAATTAATATTAGAATACAAGAGTTTCAGTTTACATTTATCATCTTGAAAATCCAAAGAGAACCTACATAATCCTGTAAATTCTACTATTTATGATCCTTTTGTGAAAATAATGACAAACAAATAACTACTGATATAAAAAGTCCTCCAGAGCTGTACTGTCCAATAAGATAGCCATATGTCACATATGGACATTGAACATAAAAGATATGGCTGGTTGAAACTGAGATGGGCTATGAGGGTAACATACATGCTCAATTATCAAGGCTCAATAAGTAGAATGAATGTAAAATATCTAAATAATTTTTCATATTGATTACATGTTGAAATCATCAAATTTATGATAGATCAGTAAATGTATCATTAAAATAATTTCATATTTTAACATTAACTTCTTTAGTATGGCTATCAGAGAATATAAAATTACACATATAATTCATGTTTGAGTCTCATTTTGTATTTCTTTTGTATGGCACTTTTCTGTAATGTTACATTTTTCATTAAATCAACAGTGTAAATCTTATAAAACAAGTCAGTATATAAATAAATGAGCAGGTGAATTAAGAAGTGGATGCCCGACATGGTGGCACATGCTTGTAATCCCCGCGCTTAGGAGGCGGAGACAGGAGGATTGCAAAGGTCTGAAGCCAGGCATGCTGGCTTCAGAGACCCTGTTTCCAAAAATAAAAAAGTATAAAATAGGTCTGGGAGTGTAACCCAAAGATAGAAGGGCTTCCAGGAACCCCAGTACCACACACAAAAATAATGTAAGTGGATAAGATGGGAGTGGTGGCACATGTTTGTAATCCCAGCACTTGGGAGGCTAAGAAAGGAGGCTCAGAGTTCGTAGACAGCCTCAACCACTTAGTGAGGCCCTTTGCAACTCAGTGAGACCCTGTTTCAAAATAAATAATAAGAAATAGGGCTGGGATTGTAGCTCAGGGGTAGAATGCCCCTGGGTTCGATCCCACGTACCACAAAAAATAATAATTAATAATAATAATAATAATAATAATAATGTGGATAAAAATGATGTTCAAACTATGCTTTCTTGGGTGAAGTGATTTCAAAATGTTGCTTACCACTTATGAGAAATGTTATTACTAAATATTTCAGTTAGTATGACTGTTCATATCATTAATAAGTATGTATTAAACTAAATGGTTATGAGTCATAGATTATGCTAGATCACAGAAAGCCAATATAGCCGAGACAAGGCTATTGCTCTCATGGGGGCTGTAGTTATATGAAATTCATAAACAAGAAAACAAATACGATCAAATGTTTTTGGTGCATGAGAGCTGCATCCAGTAGTTCTCAAAAATAAAAGTACAACAGCATTTTTCTTACTTCAAGGCACAGATAGTGCCATGTGAATTTGGAGATCCAGGATAATCAAATGTTCCTCAATGTGTGAAAGTGTCCTGGGTCACAAAGAGTGTATCTATTCAAATAATTCATGCTGTTACTACAGAGAAACACCCAGCACCTTATCATGCTACCGGCAGGATCACCACTGAACAACAGAAGAGATAATTATTTTCTGATGCTGGTTCCTAAATATTGGGGTGATTACAGAAACTTGCTAAATACTCTTAGACTCTATTCTAAAAATAAAATGAACATAATACTGCACACAATCATCTGTTATTTGGACTATAAATTCATACAGGCAAACATAGATCGTGTGTGCGTGTGTGTGTGTGTGTGTGTGTGTGTATACATGGTATTTATATATATAGTGTCCATGATAACATATTTTGCCATTCTCAATCTAAGAAAAAAAGTAGAGGAAGTACTTAAGAGCTATAAAACAGAATGTTCTTATAAAAGCAATTAACTTATCTAAAATTTTGCTCATGATCTGCGGGTGTAGTTTAGTGGGAGGGACTTGGCCAATAGCACATGCACAGCATTAGCTTCATTCATTCCCCCGCACCAACAACCCAAAAAGACTCCCTTTAAATACTTCTGTTAACAAAACAGGATTACTAATCTTGCCATTCTTACCTAATTCACAGTAGAGAAATTAAGAAAGGAGAAGAAAAGAGCTTCTATCATTGGGCAGCAGAAAAGGTCACTTTGTATTACCTTTAGCGTGATGTACAGCCACAAAGTTACCCATGACAATCACTATGCTGAGCGTGGAAGGTGGGGAGAGAAAGCGACCGGGGCGGAAGTGGGGGAGAGCTCAACAGTGCCCTGTGCATGTATGCCTCTGTCTATCACCCTGAACTTCATCACGGTCTATGATTACAATGCACCAATAATTTAAAAACCAAGATGTCGCCAATCTGTACAGGTAGGGCGAGCAAAAGATAGTCAGTACCCAATACAAAAATAACAGAATCCTTAAAGGAGAAACCCTAAAAGAGTCAACTACTATAAATAAAAATTAGAGCATCCACTTTATAATAACAATAACTATAAAATATGTATGAAACTCATAAAAATGTCATATACTGACTTTCAAATCTGCTCTTTTCTCCTGTACATACCAAGAAAAGACTCCTTGAGGAATTTATATTCTAGAATTTTATTAAGGCTTGAGGCAAGAGAAATGTTTTAGTCCTCATTTAAATCTAGCAGAGAAAAGCTATTTGCCTCAAAAATAAGGGTGTGTATCCTTTTCACAATGTCTTACTATATAACTTCATTGCCTCTATAAGAAGCAGAAAACTTTGAACCATGAATTATGGAAGGAAATCTAGAATACGGGTAAAATGGTGTCCAAAAACTGATACCCTTTTTTGCATTAAAATATTCAGGGCTAATTATGATTTTAGCACTTGTTTTTATCCTTGCTTTGTTCATTGGCCAAACTTAAACACTTCTCATCTCCTTCAATGAAAAGTGGCACTATTATGTTCCTGGAAGCATGAGCAGGGTTCCTCAAAGCCCAATTTTAAGGTCTTAATTGGCTGAGGCAATGGAAGCCCATACAAAGCCCACTTCATAGAAAAGGGCGAGATTGCCAGGTCACTTGCGAACAGATGAAGAGCTAACTGGGAGCTACTGCTGAAAACTTACACAGTGTTCTGGGAAGTTTTACCAAATAGTAACTCACACAGACTGAAACACAGTCACCCATCCTCATAGCACAGAACCCAGAAAGGCTGAAGTTAGCTCATAGAAATAGATCAATTAAAACTGACACAGTTATCTTCACTTAATAATTGGCTATCATATCAAGTCAGGTAAGCTTTTAAAAGACTGGACACAGTGATTGGTTATAGGGGGTACTATTGATTCCAAAATAATTGTTTATGTTTCCTCCTAACTTCTAAGTACCAGAATCCATGTGCTTACAATTCAGGAGAGTCGCTACTTACTACACTTTTACACAGCCACACACTATATTTACATGTGCACAATTGAAGAGTAATTCATCTATCCATCAATTTACCCACCCAACATTTGTGGTGATAAAAGACACTTAACAGTTCAAAAATAAATTTTGACTAACCCTCAAGCAGTTTAATATTCAATAACAAAATCATAAATCATAAATGCCAACATAATGAAAACCAATCTGAAATAATTTGATTTAAATTAAATCAATTCCTTTATCATCAGCTTTAACTACTGATGACAGCTTCTCAAAACAAGCAAACAAAAATGGAAATTTGATTTGTGAAATTCAATACCATAGAAAAAAAGAAAAGTTAAAAATCTAAAATTGACCTATGAAAAACTTAAATTGTTTTATGTCCATATTTAAAATGATATTTTATACATTTGAGGTTTGGAGTGAAGACTTAAGTATTGGTTTGCATTTACCATCTGCTGCTCAGACAATTTTTGAAATTTCAATAGTATATTCATGAATTTGTATTTACTTTTACTATTACATAAAAATGTGAGGCCAAATATTTTGTTGTTATTTCCAATATTTATTCCAATACTGTTATTTCCAATATTAAATTTCCAAAATCCAGAGTTATTTCCCAAGCAAATCAATCTTTTTACTTATGTGCTTTGCTTCCCTACCCTTTCCTATCTGCCTTCTTTGTTCCTTTGCTCATTTACCCCTTTCTCTACTCAATGACTTAGTTATTGAACACTTATATCAATTTAAGATAATAACAAAGATGCCAGTTCTTGTGAGTTCTCCAGATGCCCCTATTGCACACTAAGTGTGTTTGGTTGTTTTCTCTATAAGCCACTGGAATTCACTTTTTAGGTTTGGATTTACTTTCTCATTATTATCTTCCCCAGACTTCTTACTGCAGTAAACTTATCTCTCCTATGTCTCTATGATATATACATAATATGCACTTGCTCTGTTTCAAGTTATCTCCAATAGAAATGGCCTGCAATTAGTAAAAAAAAATTATATATGCAAGCAAGAAAATTCTAATTCCACAAGTTATAATATGGCAGAATTTGGTACAAGAAGTGCCAATTGATCAGAGAACCCTATAATTTCAAATGTTAAAATTCAAGGAAAAAATCTTCTTTTGAAGAAAACATGCAGCATTAAACAAACCTAGACCCAGGCGTGGTGACACACACTTATAATCCCAGCATTTGGGAGGCTGAGACAGAAGGATCATGGTTCGTTGACAGCCTCAACTACTACTTAGTGAGGCCCTTTGCAACTCAGTGAGACCCTGTTTCAAAATAAAGACTAAAAAAGAAATAGGATTGGTGGTATAGCTCAGAATTAGAATGCCCCTGGGTTCCATCCCTAGTACTGAAAAAGAAATGTAGAAATCTTAAATTATGATTTAATTCCAATGAAATGAAATAATCAGATACTTTTTCTCAGCTGCATTTGAGGCATAGCTTTTAGAAACTACAAATGGGACTAATAAGACCTAGGAAAAGGTTTTTTGTCTCCTCAAAATAACACTTCCCTGGTAAATGCACCAGTCACTTCTTCTATACCTTCAACTGGAAGGGAGGAGGAGGAGGAGGTGGTGATAGCGGTGGAGGAGGAGGAGGAGGAAGAGGAGGAAGAGGAGGAAGAGGAGGAGGAGGAGGAGGAGGAGGAGGAGGAGGAGGAGGAGGAGGAGGAGGAGAAAGGTGGGAAAGAAAGGGAAAGGGGAAGGAAGAAAAGGAAGAAAAAAAAAAAAGGCTGGGTATGGTGGGCACACTTGTAATCCCAGTACTTGGGAGGATCATGGGTTCAAGGTAGGACAGTCTTGGGTTCAATCCCCAAAATGAAGGAAGAAAGGGAGGGAGGCAATAGGGAGATGAGGTACGAGGAAGAAGATGTAAGGTATTATTCCTACAAATAAACAAGAAACCCTATACGATCCTTTGTGATGGCAACCTGTGCTCATCTCAACTCTTCCGCTTCAGAGTCCAAATCTACTACCACCACCACCCCTGGCCCTTAGGCGCTTTCTTCCTCCCACTGGAGTTCAGATGCCAACAATTATCTCGTTGAACCATGACAAGCAGGATGTGTCTGTTCCAAAATAATAAGAGCTTCTGCTGTTCCATTAATAGAGAAACATCCTATCAACAGAATACACAAAAAGATACATCTTTGAGCATTCTTGTCGTCTACACTGCCCTTAGAGCATTTACCACATTACATCATCATAGAAGACAGAAGCAAAGATTCTGTCATTGCTTCTTGAAAAGCACTAAACCTTCATTTAAAAAAAAAAAAAAGCCTTTTAAAGCCAACCAGAGCCAGGCGTGGTGGCGCACGCTTGTAATCCCCGCGCTTGGAAGGCAGAGACAGGAGGATCGCGCAGGTTCAAAGCCAGCCGCACTGGCTTAAGAGACCCTGTTTCCAAACAAAAAAGTATAAAAATAGGTCTGGGAGTGTAGGCCGGAGGTAGAAGGGCTTCCAGGAACCCCGGTACCAAAAAAAAAAAAAAAAAAAGCTGACCAGAGCCACACCATCAACTCTTCCCTTTTGTAAAGTACACGTGCGTATCTTTGTCATAGCTTTCTAAGTACATTTTTAATGTGTGACTTTTTTTGTCTGAATTTTAAATTCCCTAAATGCAAACAGTATGTTTCCTTCACATATGGAATTCAATAAAATATCACACATTCCAAAGATGCTAATAAGTCGTCATTTAAAAAGTTACTCTATCTTCTCTCGCGCTTACCTGAGCAACACAAATACTTTCAATAGCACTAATTAAAGTTCTAGCAAAAAAATGTAAACCGCACAGCCAGATGTGCTACAGAGTTGTGGAATGAAATGAACACATCTGCCTAGGTAATAATATGAATAAATGGATATTTCAGAAGAAAGTTGAATAGAAAGTGAACAGGGCTTAATGATGACATACTTTTTTTTGTTTTTTTTTGTTTGTTTGTTTGTTTTTACTTTGGGACTGAGTTGCTGGAAGGTGAACAAAGTATTTAAAAACTAGAAATTTTAAAGGAAGGGAGGTAGTTGGCCTTCCAAAGTGCTTCTGGAAAAAAACTGACCTAAAAAGAGATTGCATAAAAATTGCAAGTGAAAACTAAACTAGAAATTGGATGGAACTAGAGAGGTGGAAAAGTAATGAGATGCACAGTCACCTGAACATGGTTATGAAGGTGTGGAAACTGAAGTACAATACCAATGTGAGGGGTTCAGATTGGTCTACATGGAGGCACGCACCTGAGGCCAAACCACATTTATGTCTTCTCTAATACTGACCTTATGCCAAGATGTACACAAAAATGAGGGTACAATTCAACCTTGGTGGGGGATTGTAAAGAAGCAACAGAATATATTAGTTTAATATGAAAGAAACGTCCCCCTACAGTATGGTGAAAAACAAAATAATAGGTAAGTACAAAAGATTTGCATGCAAAAGCCTCAAGAGGAAGCACATCCATCCATTCCAGTTCATTGCAGACATCGGAAGCAGAAACAGAAAGGAGAGAGAAAATCCTAAAGCAATCCTTTGCCAAAAGGCATGTTTTAGATGTTTCCAAAAAAGAAGAAAAAGGGCACCGATTTCTACAGGAAATATACAAATGGCATTAGGGGTAAACTCAAAGCTGAAGAACAGGAGTTATTGACGAACTTATTTCTAGTGTGTTTACAAAAACTGCTTTATGTTCTTTTAATGTCTGATGAGATTATGTGTATGTCTGAATTAAAAGAAGAAAAAAGTAAAACTTTTCATATTTAGGTACAAAATAAGTATAAATCCACGTGCAGATAAAAAATAGTTCAACACAGACATACTCTTAGGTCAGAGTTTTATCTTCTATCTGGTATGTACCCATGTATTACCTAGTCATACTTTTTCTCTTTTAAGTAGCTTTTTGATTTTATGTGTTCCTGCTGCCCACACTGAGTCAAAGGAACCACAGGTCCATCCTGAAACCTGTGTGGGTTAAAACCATCACTGAGGGCACACACTGGACAGCCTCCTGCTGCGATGATTTATTTTTATTGTTATTATGTTTTAGGAGGAAAGGTTCCCTTTATTCCTCGTGTACGGTTTATTTTTCAAGAAGAATTTTTACATGAAGAATGTTTCCTTGGAAGCCAATAGTTCAATGAAACTTTCCTCCTTTTAACGAACACCTTTATGATAAAGCAAAATATGAGAACTGGTGTGTTAGGGAGTACCTCAGAACATCCAGAGGCCACTTTATCTTCACTGTATTGCTCTTAGGAACGGTTTTAACTACAGCATAAACAAAGACACAAATAATAAAGAGCACCCACAGGAGATGGCTCCCTGCCATCAAAGACTAAAAGGCTATGTAACATAAATGCGTACCTCCTCTGAGGGTGTACATTAAATAGTCAAAGCCACAGAGTGGCTCAGAAGCAAGATTCATTCCTGAATTAAATGAAAGCTCACAATTTCAATTTAAGAAAATTATTTATTCATAATGATTAGTATTTCATGGCAATGAAATCATACCATACCGATATCTCCCTTTCTAAAAACCTCTAAAGGAATCCTCCTAAATTGCCATAAACATTTTCATCTCCAGTAATCTCACCGTTTCAAAGTATTCTTACATCTTATTTAAATCTTCCCAACTATAGCTTCTATTTCTTTTTTTAATATGAAAATATATCATTGACCAAGTATGCAGGGTCATTCTCTAGGCAGAATGGAAGACACAAAGAGAGATGTTAACCTGAGGGCAACTTCTGTACCACTGCCAGATCCAGCTCAAGTTCTAGTGCCAGACAGCGCTGTTTTAAAGGGGAAACGACTACTTGAAAGGGGTAAAAACGGGTTGTTTCCCTTTGAAGCAGCCCTATCTACCATTAGAACCTCAGCTCGGTCTGTCAATGTTCTAACAGTTGTCTTAACATCTCTAACTGTGTATCTCAGGCTGGAGATGCACCTCAGTGGCCTGGTTTCAATTCCCAACACTGCAAACAAATAATGATGATAATAATAAAACAAAACTTAAAAGATAACGTGTAGATGCCTTACTGGACTCTAGTAGACATTAAAAGCTTTGCAGAGAATCAAATTTCTCATGAAAGAGAAGCGTAAATTAGCCAAACAATAGACTGTGGAAATAGCTAATTCATGAGATTTATGTAGATGGCTAAAAAAAACTGATCAGTATCCCTTAAAACTAAATTGTACTTTCATCATTCTGAGTTTGTTTTATTGCTTTTATAATTTTATTGGTGTATTATAATTATACATCCTAGTGAGGATCAAAGTAATACAAACAGACGTATGCATATTGGTGATCACTCTGAATTTTCAAACCAAAACAGAAAGATATGATTTAGGGTGATAGATCCGGAAGTAGAGATCACATCCACAGTGGAGGTACACTAAGAAATGGATTGATGTTAGTTTCCTGTTTATGGCAGAGAAAAGTTGTATACCATGAAATTAGATTTAGCTTTATTATCTTGGGGCTTGATGTTCCTGTGAGCCATTCAAGAAATTATAGGTTATCACATACTAAAATGATGTAAAAGAAAATCTCAGGAATATCATAGATATTACAACACAGGGGTGGATATCTAAGAGTAAAATAAATTGCTTTTTCTGAATAAGGATTTCTAGTGGTTAAATCATTTTAATAACGAAAAATACTTTGAGATTTTTGACAGAACCATTTTCTTTCTAACATTTCTAAAAAAAAAAAAAAAAAACCTGATCTGTTTATAACTTCAGGGAATAGATCTCAACAAATTTAAGAAAGATGGGTTGTTTCAAATTTGTAAGGCTGATTGAAGTTGACAGGGTATTGCTGTTCAGTTTGATGTTATACTGGATTATGGGCACAAGCCTGAGTTTCAAAAATCTTCCCCCATCTGTAACTTACTGTTCAATCTTAGAAAAAATAACCAACCCATGCTTGCCTCCCCATCTGACCAGCTTGAAAAGTAAAAGGGAATTCATAATCTCACAAGGTTGTTTTAAGAATTAAATGGCATAATTTGTATTAAAACTTATTACCAAAACCTTCAAAAATGTTAGGTCCCTTCAGTTCTCGTACTGTCCATCTTCAAGAAGAATGAACATAAACATCTAATATAACCTTTAAAGGACTATGGTTATCCAGGCGTGGTGGCGCACACTTGTAATCCCCGCGCTTGGGCAGCAGAGACAGGAGGATCACACTGGTTCGAAGCCAGCCTCACTGGCTTAAGAGACCCTGTTTCCAAATTAAAAATATATAAAAGAAATAGGTCTGGGAGGGTAACCCAGAGGTAGAAGGGTTTCCAGGAACCCCAGTACCATCCAAAAATTAATTAATTAACTTAATTAAAGGACTACGGTTAGTAACCGTTTCATATTATGACATACTTAAAAATGACTTGTAAATATTAGATAAATTAAGCATTTATCTAATCTAGGAAGAAAAAGATGTGTTTCAAAATCTCTATTAGAACACAAAGGACTTTACTTTTGGAAAAAAAAATAGGAAAAACATTTTTTTATTGCCAAGGACCTTAGGTGCAAAAGATATAATGAAAACTGCTAAGCCAATAAAGAACATTATTGGAGTGTTTTGTGTGCTAATTTATAGTTTTGGTCCAATACTTCATATTTGTTCCTGTGTCATAAAGGAACAAAAATAAGAATAAATCAATACTAATGTTTGTTTTCTTTTTGATTGACATAAGAGATCTAAGTGTCCAGTGTAGAGATGAGGATAACACAGTGCAGTTTATATTGAAGAGAAAATAATACATGAGAAAAAGAAGACACTAAGTCTATACTGCCTATTCATCTGCCCACCTTCCCAAATACATGAAATATGTTTGCTTCTTGTTACTATAAAGCATGGTGACACACGCAATAGGGAACCAAGTATCTATATAAAAATGAAATAAAAATATAAAATAAGAACACATGTATGCAGATACCCAGAAGAGAAGGCAGTAAGAACAAATGCTATGCACTAATCTCCCAATGCTGTAATAGTAATGAAAGGGTTAATTTTTTTCTCTCTACTAGGTTAGCGACAATAAAAGGAATAAGAAGAGAAGGAGTGAAATTGCGGGTCCCTAGTTTGCACTTTGTTTTTCGACAATGGGACCATTTAAGGTTGGGGAGCTGGGAAGTCAAGGAATCAAACCTGTGTTTAATGAAGATTTATCTAGCAGAAATGATTAGAATGGAGGGTGTGACAAGAGGGTGTGTGTGTGTGTGTGTGTGTGTGTGTGTGTGTGTGTTCAACCCAAACTGGCACTATAACATCAACTATCTTGGGTCTTCAGATTGCTAAATACAAGCCTTGGAACTGTCCTGCCTTCATAACTGTGTGAGCTCATTTTCTAAAATCCCACACTACAAATACACACACACACACACACACACCCTCTCTGGCTCTGTTTCTAGAGGACCAGATTAATACAGAAAGAGGAAACTGGATATGTGAAAAATAACTACAGAAAATTTCATAAGGTCATTAGTTAGAACGGACAAGAATATGGGAGAATGTAAACTTTCTTTCTTATCATAACCATATGGACAGGTTTCAAATGCTCTTGGGTAAACTTTCAAATTAACATAAGTAAATTTTTCCTCAAATTTAAAAGCTATCAGGCAATATAAGCTTTGTGTACAATATGTTACCATTCTCTATTTTTAAATATTTCCATTTAAAATTTTATGGCATGCATATGTTTCTTTTCAGCAACCACATCTGGTATCTAAAGCATTTTGGATCCCAACTTAATCTAGAGTAAAGAATAATTAAGCATTAAATATTCAAGAATTCAATCAGTAATTAACATTTAAATAGTGTTCTCAATTTATCAATTTAAAATCATCCATTATCTCTAATGAACAATATCACTGAATTTCTGAGTAGCATAAAGAATGCTAAGTAAATTTTAACCAGAATCTAAGTAAATAAATAATGTTATACTTAGATACCATCCTCAATGGCTAAAGATTATACTCCAATATAGAATTTTTAAATATTGCTTCTACCGGTTTTCTATTAAACAACAATGCCCGCTACTACTTCTATAAATGTTATGATTGCACATTATCCTTTCAATAAGACAAATCTGAAAAAAATAACATAATTCGGGATATAAAAGATGAATGGATGTATAGCTAGAAAAAAATAAGAAGTAATAAAACAAAAATGATATGACCTCATTTTTCCCCTATGTGTTAGAAACGATTCCTATTGTTCACAAGTCCCACATTTCTTTTGGTCCCACAAATGCATTCTAAAAAAAGATCATCCTCTGCTCATCTATCAGCCCCCAATTTCAAAAGCTGAAAAGAGTTTCTCATAGCAATCGAACAGTGGTGAACAAAGGAAAAAACCTACAAAAGTTGAGATCACCAGTAGTACAATAAAGAGAAACCAGATAAATGTGAATGTTTAGAAGAACAAAGCATAAAAACTTAACACTCAAAGAACACCCTCAATAAAATGGACACTTGAATCAAATATTTCTCAAAAAGAGAAATAGAAATGATAAAACTGTAAAAAATGTCTCAACATCATGAGATTTCATCTGACTCCAATAGATGATTGTAGAATGGCAATCATCAAAAATGCAAACAATAATAAATGCTGGAGAGGATGTGGTTAAATAGGAAATCTTCTATATTGTGGGGTGGGACTGTAAACTAGTTCAATCACTAAGAATATCAGTATGGAGGTTCCTGCAAAGACTAGAAATGAAATCACTATCTGGCCCAGCAATACGTCTCCTTGGTGGCTTTCCAAAAGCACTGCAGTCAGAATGCTGTAGTGTTCCATGCATATTCATGTTCATAGCTCCACAAATCACAACAGCAGAATTACAGAATCCGCCTGTGGTATCGACACACAATGGGATTATACTCAGCAAAAAAAAAAAAAAAGAAGAAGAAGCAAAATTATAATTTGCAAGAAAATTGATGGGATTGGAGAATATTTTGCCAAGTGAGATCGGCCAGTGTCAGAAAGTAAAGTATTAGCCAGGCATGGTGGCGCATGCTTGTATTCCCAGCACTTGGGAGACTGAGACAGGAAGATCGCACAAGTTCAAAGCCAGCCTCAGCAGCTTAGTGAGACCCTGTTTCCAAATAAAAATACAAAATAGGTCTCAGAGTATAGCCCGGAGGTAGAAGGCCCCTGGGTTCCATCCCCAGTACCACAAATGAGAAAGAAAGAAAGAAAGAAAGAAAGAAAGAAAGAAAGAAAGAAAGAAAGAAAGAAAGAAAGAAAGAAAGAATCAAACGCAGAGAGAAAATAGCAAACAAAAGGAACTGCAGATAAATGAAGAGAGAGAGATCAGTAGAATAATGGAAGAGGATTGAGGATGGGAGGTGGGAGAGAAAAAAGGAAGACTGAGGAAGGGAACAGTTCAAACAATGTCATCTCCATAGATGAAGGTATCACTTTCAAACTCAGCAAAGTGTACAGTGATGGATGAGGGGAGAGCAGGTTGGAATGTGGAAAGACACCAAGGGCTGTATGCATGTATGTTTGTATCATTTTTAACCTCCCTATGATATGTAATTACAATGTATTGATAAAAGTGTAAAAATAAGTAAAGGTCTATAACTCCAAAAAAGGGGAAAATTGATGCTGTGAAGAACACAGTAATTTGTAAATCCAAGGGGAAAAAACTAAATCATATTTCTATTGTATATTAAAATAGTATATCTTCAAAAGCCATGCATAAAGCCAGAATAATTAGTGCATAATATATCAGATTCATCACTATATAAGATCCAATTTCTGAATACTTACCACAATACAAATATTATGCTTTTAAAGCTGATAGCAAAAAATGTAATCAAATATTCTACAATTAGGCTAAAATCTCTAAGATCTCTCTAAAATAAGCCACTCAAACTTGTTACCTAGAAATCCAGGAACTCCCTCTTATTGCTTTACTTGTTTTCTATAAAATTCTCATCCTTTCTTTTAGTATATACAAGGCATAGAGAATGAACCTTTTCTCCATTGCCAATTTCTAGGGTATATGTTGGGTTGTTGTTGTTGTTGTTGTTGTTGTTGTTGTTGTTGTTGTGTTTGTTTTTACTTCTAGAATATGTGTATGTTCATTCTTTTGTTGAGAATAAGGCTAAGATCAATGAGTTCAATCACAGATGTTGAGAAGCTAACAAAATTTTCACTAACAAAATTATAATGATATGGGGAATCTGTTAGAAAAAAAAAGTATTCAAAGCGTTTAGCAGGTCAAAAAAATATTTCTCTTTTGCCCTTGTTTTTTCCAAGATTCTCTTCTCTGCCTTTAATTTTGGTCTCATCTCTACTCATATCTCCTCCTCCTCCTCCTCCCTCCTCCCTCCTCCCTCCTCCCTCCTCCTCCTCCTCCTCCTCCTCCTCCTCCTCCTCCTCTTATTTGGCATTCTACAATCAAGCAACACTATCAACCCCATTTTATTTATTTTATTTTGAGACAAGATCTCCTTAAGTTGATGAACATCTCACTACACTGCTGGCGTTGTCCTTGGAGCTGCAATCCTCTGGCCTCCGTCTCCCAAGCACTGGGATTCCAGGTGTACGTACACCACCACACCTGGCTTCTGCTCGTCTCTTCTGAAATACTGCTCTATCAATTAAACCTTGTGTTATTCGCTCGACCTTTCTATTCATGGCTCCTTCTACCCAACATTTATAATCATGCTCAAGCTTTTTATAATTACACATATATACATTCAAATGTTTTTCATATTTTCTGTTTCTCCGTCATTTAGGTATTTTGCATTTTTTTTCACGATATACTAGAGAGGCAATTCAAAACATAGCACAAAATGGAAATAGAATTACTACTAACAATATTATAGCACCCCTAAATAAACCAGGAAGCTCTTGGAGAACAGTCCTAAATTTTTTTTAAAAAAAGGAAAGTATTTAAATACTGCTACTGTAAAATCCAATATATAACTAAAATATTAGGAAAGATGAATATTATAACCTAATCCCAGAGTGTCATAAATAAAATGTAAACCACTCTCATTAAATTACTCAATCCACTTTTGCCAAACATTTGCTGATCTGTCCTATGCCTTTAAAGAATTTATTAAGTACCCAAGTAAATTTCAGAAACAAAAGAAATGTGGGTCAGTGGCCGGGGTCTCATCTTTTTTGTTCTAAATTTAAATTTGGGGGAACACTTATGATTCCTTTATGAGCTGTAAATATTCTTTCACTAAATGTTACTATTATGGCTCGTCAGCCAGTTATTTTCTGTACCTAATTGTTCATTCACTTATTTAATAAATACTTGGCGTGCCTACTATGTACCAGGCTCTTTCTAGGCACCAAGAATATGGCACAGAATGAAACATTTAAAAATCACTGTGTATCTGTCCAAAATTCGAGACAAGAAATAAGATGTTTGTGGGAAAGCACAGCCCTCTAGATACCCGCCACACCCACACTGACAATTGCTACAGTAAAACTGAGAACTGAAAACGAAGAAACGAAGAATGATAACATATTTCCTCTACTGCCGGATCCGTAAGACAAGTCTTAACTAGAAAAAAATAGAGTCTTCTGCTGAGAGTGGCTTATGAAGTGGCTAGAAAATTATTTTACTTCTTGCACAACTTATTACTGTTTTTCCTTTTAAAGCTATTCAGAAAAGATGATTCCCTAACAAAGAAGCTCTTAAATCGGTTTGTTTCATCTTTAGATGTATATTCCCAAGAAATGATACCTGACCACAAAGGACAGATTCAAGAAGAATTAAGAAAGTGCATGCTGATGTTAAGTATTCTTTTCTCTTTTTTGTGTGTGTACATTGTACTTTTAGAGACAGGGCAGTAGAGAGTAGTTGAAGCGCTAATCGAATCCAACAAAGCTCAAGGAGTCTAACACAGTCCCCAAACTGGAAAGTGGCCAAGAAGAACAATTTCATCTTGAAGATAAAGGGATTTCAGAAACCATGTCAATTCTTATTACTTCAAGAAGAAAAATAAAGTATGCTAATTAGACACAGCTAACATCAGAGTACCTGAAAAGTGTTATCAGTACCTTGTTTACATAAGAATTCACAATTTCAGTTAAGGAAAAATAAATTAAAAATTTTCCTTCAATATTTGTTCATATTTATTAGCCCTTCATGGAGCTACAAAAAAAAAAAGTCATCACATGGTAAGTACTCCTCTTTTCACCAAGAACATGTTGCTTGTATTTGAAATGCCTTATTTATTTCATTCTATAGTACAGCACATGCAGAAGTCTCTACCTAGAATAGCATTTGTTTGGTAGCAGATTAAGGTCCTCATTATTTGAGACTTTAGTAGACAACAACTGAAACATCTTACAAACCTAAGGCAACAGGTTACTATACAAACACTCTGTTTAAACAGGATAGACTGCCACAAAACTTTATTAATTGGTGATTTTAAGAAATAGTAAAAAAAAAAAAAAATCATGTGACCCCTCCCTCTCAGAGCAAATCAGCTCACATATACTGACTTTCCCATTTCTTCCAACATCAAAAGAATCAAGGCACCTGGGTCCTGTGTAAGTTCTCTCTCGCTCACCTACACTGTCTAATCTCATATGATGTCTGCCAAAATATCCTTTGCATTTGTTGCCTATTTTCC
Organism: Muscardinus avellanarius; assembly: GCF_963383645.1. Lineage (NCBI taxonomy): Eukaryota > Metazoa > Chordata > Mammalia > Rodentia > Gliridae > Muscardinus > Muscardinus avellanarius. Next base: position 85,047,610 of record NC_137798.1, read on the forward strand.
AAGTGTACTACAAATAGACTTCTTCAATTTCTCTTTTTCTTTTACAGAGATGGTAACAACAGCGTCCTAAGTGGACACATTGTAATAGAACAATATTAAGATAGGATCTAACAACAATTTTATAAGATAAGGCAACAACAAAAATAAGACAAAGAGAAATTCATAGTAATTGTTGGATAGTATAACCGTGTTCTCTCAGGTATTGATAAAAATATACAAAAATAATAGTGACACAGAAATCATCAGGGACATAGAAAATTGTGAAAAATTTGGCATGTGACATTTATGGAGCATTTCACAATAAATAAAAAACATATTTTTTTCAAAGACACAGAAAAGTCACCTTAGAGAGCAGAATAAAGGTCATTAAAAATAAGCCTCAATGAATTTCAAAGTATCATATTAAGTATGTTATATGACTACAGATATTTCAACTTAAAAATCAGTAACTTTCTAAAATCTAAAAAACTTTTCATATACCAGTATAATGATATAAAAATCCAACATATCAAAATTTAGGTGAAGGTACCTAAAGTACTAAGATAGAACCATGAACTTAAGTAACTCTGTTAGGAACAAAGAGGATTAAAGATTCCCACTGCCGGGCGTGGTGACGCACACTTACAATCCCAGCATTTGAGAGGCTGAGACATGAGGATCACAGTTCACGGGCAGCCTCATCTACTTAGTGAGGCCCTGTGTAACGCAGTGAGAGCCTGTTTCAAAATAAAGAATAAAAAATCGGGCTCACATTTGTAATCCCCGCGCTTGGGAGGCGGAGACAGAAGGATCGCGTAGGTTCAAAGCCAGCCTCGCTGGTTTAAGAGACCCTGTTTCCAAATAAAAATATAAAATAGGTCTGGGAGTGTAGCCTGGAGGTAGAAGAGTTTCCAGGAACCCCATTACCACCAAAAAGAACAAAAGAAAGAAAGAAAGAAAGAAAAAAAAGAAAGAAAAATCAGGCTTGGAGTGTAACTCGGAGGTAGAATGCTCCTGGGTTCCATCCCTAGCACTGAAAAAAAAAAAAAAAAAAAAAAAATTCCCACTTACAAATCAGGTGAAAAACAGCAAATGATATGCAAAATGAAAATAAAAATAAAAGCAACGATCACTAAAATGTAAAAAAGATAATAACAAAAATATCTAAAAGTATTTTTGGAACACTAATAAAATTAAGTACTCAGTTTGAAAAAATACAAAAGAGAAAAATCAAGAATGTAATAGAGAATATTGAAGAAATAGACTGATTTCTTAGTCCATTTTTATGTCATTTACAGGGAAATGGATGGAACTGGAGAACATTATGCTAAGTGAGATTAGTCAGTAACAAAAACAAGAAATCAGATGTTCTCCCTAATATGTGGAAGCTAGGGAGAAAATGGGTCATAGGAACAACTCTAAATGAAGAACAAGAAACTATACATGAGCAAATAAGGTGACCTAACTAAGAGGGATGGGAGGGAGGAAGAGGAAAATTCCCTAATGTACACGATGTACAGTCACAAATATATTACAGTCAATCAGTAAGCCAAACTTGAGAAGGAGGGAGGGGGAGGGAATGGAGTGGGAACTGGGTAAGGGCTAAATGGATGATGTGCGCATGTATGCCTCTACCATCTTGTACTCCAGTAAGATGTACAACTACAATTTACCAATAAAAAAAATCAAATTAAAAAAACAAGATGGTATAAAATTTTATGGCAATCGATTTAACAATGTTGATGAAATGGACTTTTTTTTTTTTTTTTTTTTGCGGGTCTGGGGATGGAATCCAGGGGCATTCAACCGCCGAGCAACACCCTCTGTCCTATTTCTTTTATTCTTTATTTTGAAACAGGGTCTCACTAAGTTGCAAAGAGCCTCACTAAGTAGCTGAGACTGTCCACGAACCTCAATCCTCCAGTCTCAGCCTCCCAAATTCTGGGATTACAAGCATGCACCACCATGCCTGGCTTAGACTAATTTCTTTAAAAACACACCTTTTATAATAATTGTCTCAGGAAAAAAATAGAATTTCTGAATAATTCTAAATCTAATAAAAACCTTCTCAAAACCAGAACTATAGGTCTAAATGATTTCACTGATGAATTCTATGATACATTTAAAAATAGAAAGTTTATATAAATATTTCCCCAAAATAAAAGACCAAACACAAGTAAGCTTAGTTTATGAGGCCATATCATTAAATTAATATTTAAATCAGATAATAACATTAAAGAGAAAAAGCTATATGCCAACATTCTTCAAAGATTATTAATAAACTACTAAAAAACTCAAATCCATGCATAAGGGAAAAGAAATGTATATTAACAAAGTGGTATTTATTCCAAGAAGGCAAGATTTGTTTAATATTCACAGGCAATTAGAAGTAGTAAAGGCAAAAGGGGAAAAATAAAAAAAAGTAAATTCTTTTAGTTGCAGATGTGACTCTATACCAGGAAAACACTAAATTCTAAGAAACAGTCCACAGTATTAATAAAAAGCTACTAGACCTAACTTTTTCCAAATACAAAAAATAAATTATGGAATTTAAAAATTTGAAATACCATTTATTATCGCATTATAAGTTATAAATCATGCAAAATATAAACATAAACATTAAAAAGCTGTGCAAGATGTATTTGCTGAAAACCAGCAAAAGTTAAAGATAAACTTCATAGATACTCCATATTCATGCATTACAAGAGTCAATATTTTTAATAAGTCAATTCTCCTCAAATTAATACATATATTCAACATAATTCTGTCAAAACACCAGTAATTTCTTTTTGGAAAACTGACAAGCTGATTATAAGGTTATAAAGACTTAAAATACTCTAAAGATGCAAGGCAATAAAAAAAAAGGTATCATTAAATTTAAAAAGTAGAAATAAAAGCATTCATACTGAGAGATAATGCAATTTATAGGCTTAGCATCTCAAACTTTTAGAATCTGAATGTAATTATGAAAGGCCAGAATTGCTTCTTTTAGATTTCTCTCCATTGACAGCTTCTTGCTGTCAATTTATTATACACACTGCATTAATCCTTCATGAGGACCTGATTTACAAGGTGATAATATTAATAATATTTACTAGAAGTCAAGTTATCATCTAGGGCTAGTGGAGAAGAGTCCACAATGGATATGAAGGCCACACAGATGTGCCCGTACTCCATAGATGTAACTACTCCAGAGTTAGTGTAGCGCTATCTTCTTTTAAAAACACAAAAGCATTTTTGACATTTACTATGGGCACAGTTTACATTTGTCTTGTAAGTGTTCAAGTAAAGTTACACTGGATGGGACTTTCATGGATACTTTTTTCTCTTATTGGTGCATTATAGTCTCACATCATAATGTAAATAATGTTGACAATGGCACACATGCGCACAGCACTTTTCTTGGTGCATTGTAATTATCCATCAGACTGTGATGTAGAGTGACGGGATTATACATGCACACATGTGGTGCACATCCTGCCAGATGCCCCTTCTTCCCCCTCGCTGTCCATAGCATTGAGTATAGTATTGATAATTTCACATACATGCATAGCATTATTTAGACTGTTTCTATAGCAACAATTTTCCAGATGTGGCCTAGAGACTGCTCAAGATGCCTTCACACTACTACTAAGATACCATCTGCCTTCTAACACTCAATTTCTTTTTATATGTAAAAATTTAAAATGCAGTTTTACCAGAGATAACATGATATGCTAAGATTAACAACGGATAAGATACAGAGGCAAAAGGAGAATGAAACTTGTTTTCTTTTATGTCACTAATTAAAAAGATTTCTCAAAATACAAAACAAGGCAATGTTTCCACTCCTTGTCTTTGGAAATAGTTCATTTTCATCAATTCTTATGTTAATATAAAGTAGGTTTCCAATTTTGATTTTAAATAAATAGGTTTAAAGTTTGACTTTGGTTAATTTTCATCATAAATTTCAATTTTTATTTTAATATAGAATGGGTTTCCAATTATTATTTTAAATAAATAGGTTTTAAATGTTGACTTTCAATTTTTAATATTATAAACATCAATTAAAAAAGAATAATAAAAATATGAGCTCTTTCAGTCCACAAATATATAAGAATTCAAAGTTTCCTGCACCCATGAAAATTGAGAATCATCACAGTACAGTAATAAACAATTTATAAATGGTACATGTAGGAAAATAACCTTTATGACTAAAGGGAAAAATAGAAGATTTAGTTCAAAAAGGATTACATACGTTAGTATTTAGGTTTTGTTAGTAGGACACTACATTAACCCTCTTGCAGTTCTTAGATTAATAAAGTTCACCAATAAAACAATGGCTTAAGGTCAAACAAAACACAATACTCACAAGATTTCTATATATAACTGCAAATTTACTTTTTCTCTATAACAGAATGGATCTTCACTGATGCGCTATGACCACCTAATGTCTTATATGTTAATCAATTGATAGCATACATCCTGCCACACCACCCAATATAATGAAAGTTAAATAAGGGTAGATTTATTTTCTGTTTTATTCACTGATGAATTTTTAGCACCTAAAAAAGTATCTAACAAAAAAAGAGAAACAAAATATTTGTTGAATGGATTTATGAACATTTTACTGAAATAAAATGTAATCTTTGACCCAGATGTAGTAGCGCATGCTTGTAGGAATGTACTTCTGAGGCTAAGACAGGAGGACCACAGGTTCAAGGCCAGCCTCCGCAACTTAGAGAGACCCTAGCAACTTAGTGAGACCTTGTTTCAAAAAGTATAAATACATAAGACGAGGCTGCAGTGTAGCATAGAGGTAGATCGGCCAGCCCTGGATTCAACGAAGAGTAGGGAAAAAATGTAAATCTCTGTCATTTGTTCAGGGCCAAAGAAGGTCTTAGCAAATTAATACCTGCAAATATCCAGGAGAAACAAGTATATAATACCCACAGGAAGACCACTGAGGCTGAAGGGAAATTCTCAGAACTCAATAGTTCCCTATTCAAGTTTCAGAAAGTAAGAAAGATACAAAGACAAGAAGTATGGAAAGGAGCTCAATTTAGAAACAGTTCCAACTAGAAGGGAGAGTAGGCTTTTTGCCCCTTGAAGGATTCCATGCATAAAAACAAAAAACAAAATAAGGCAAACAGCGGCTAACACACCTCTCTTCTCCTGGTGTATCTCCTCCAGGAGCTGCTCCTGTCTTTCTATCTGTTCAAAGAGACACTGGAGCTCCGACTCCTTATTTTCTGTCAGATCCCGGAGCTGTTGTCTGCAGAGCATCAGCTGATGGCGCAGATTCTTCTCTCTGGTTTCTCTCTCTTTCAGCTCCTCACAGAGCCACTGAAGTTTAGTCTAAAAAAAATAATGTTTATGCCTAATTTAATAAAACAGACTCCAACAAAACAGAGGAGCGTTAAAAAATATTAGGAAAGATCAAAGGAATAGCATGATAATCTAAACGAATCTGGGCAACATCCACAAAATTTAAGCAAAAATTTTAAGTTTCTATTTTGGCAGTACTGGGGATTAAACCCAGGGCCACTCTATCTCTGAGCTATACCCCCAGCCCTGTTCCTTGTACTTTAATTTGAAACAGAGTCTCACCAAATGGCAGAGGGTCTCACTAAGATACTGAGGCTGTCCTTGACCAGTGATCGTCCTGGGATTACAAACGTGCACCAGCACGCTCGACAAGCAAAATTCCTAAATACAAGTGTCTTAATTTGCTCAAAGGGATATGGGAACTCAGAGTTGTTTCAGAAACTAAGCCATGTTATTTTTAAATTTTTATAAAATACTTAGAGCACCACAATAAAGTTTGGACTATTAAGTTTCCAATCATAATACAGATAATCCATCTGGCCATGCTGACACACGCCTGTAGTTCCAGTCTTTGGGAAGCTAAGACAGGAGGATCGTACATTTGAAGACAGCCTAAGCAATGTAGGAGACACTCAGCCACCAAGACCCTGTTTCAAAACAAAAAATAAAAATGGCTGGGGGTGTAACTCATGGGTAGAATGCCTTTGGATTCAATCTTCAATAGCAAAATGATGATGATGATGATGATGATGATGATGATGACAACGACGACGACGACGACGACGACGACGACGTCAACAACAACAATAATGATACAGGTAGTCCCCAGACTTCATATATGAGGTGGCCTAATATTGGCATTTGAAAATAAAAATCATCCCCAAATAGAACTATGTTATCAGAGCTTAAAATCTTAGACAAATTTTTACTTCTTATGCCTAAAATACTATCTCCCTAAGGCCAAGAAATCATGTAAGGAGAAGACTACCTGTAGGATCAGAAAATTAAGTGAACATTTGCCTGTAATTAGGAAGCTGAGACAGGTGTGGTGGCACACAACTGTCATCCCAGTACTTGGGAGGCTTAGCAGAAAGATCACAGGTTTGAGGCCAGACTTAGCCACTTAGGTCATCCGCAATGAAATGAGACCCTGTCTCAAAATAAAAAGTAAAACAGGGCTTGGGGGTGTAGCTTGGAGATAAATACCCCCGGGGTCAATCTCCAGTAAAACACACACACACACACACACACACACACACACACACACACACACACAAAATGAAAGCTAATAAGGCATTTTTTTCCATAGAGTCTAAATTCTCCCAATGTTAATATTTAGATATTTAAAGCAAGCATGTAAAATAAATATTTCCACCATCTTCAATACAAAAGAATTCATACCTATTTCAAGACATTCCCAATTAAGCCTACCCACCAATCGCAGTAGCTTTTAAACAATCTAAAGTCTTTATCATAATAAGAGGCAAAGGGGAGGAAAAGATGAAGATACATGGGACTAAGCTATGTGACAGGTCCCTGAATTAGCACTCACCTAAAGGTAGAAAAACTTCTAGGCCTTTACAAACCTAGAAATTTCTCAAGCCCCATAACCTATTTAAAGGGGCTGCGATAAAATACTTCAGCCAATGATGAAGTATGATTGAGATAAGGTCCCTAAACTGAGGCTCCTCACGTGTATCAGCTTTGTAAATACTCCCAGCACCAAAGAGACACAGGCCCTTTGGTCAGATTATTAGGCAGACAATGTACCTCTAGGACACGGAACAAAAGTCATCATTAGTCAAATTATGGAACAATTATATAACAATATAGGCAGGCAACCAAAGTGTGGTATGAGAATATATTTGCTAAAACAAACACATGCCTTTATGAGTGAACCCTAGATCAATATAAACCTTCATCCCAAAACTAGGTGAGACTGCAAAATTTCCTCTCATAGAATAACAGTATCAGAAGTTTTGAAGAAGTGGTCTTCAATGATAAATTAAAAGCAGCTGAAAAATCATCTTTCTTAAAAACCTAAGTCTTTAGAAATTATTCTTTACCCCATAGAAAATAACAAAGCAATTATTCACAATAATCAAATGAATTCAATTAACTCATTAACTCCTCAAGTTTTCAATTCTGTGAACATAATAAATATTCCAATATCATTCCAAAGTTACCATAAGTAATATATTTGCCATTTGATGTAGGTTTTCATAGATGTTCCACATCTGGGCAGATGGGCAAGAGGAAACATAAGAATTCTACAGCACGTAAACTATGAGTGCCTCCCTCTCTTGCTCACCCTTACTGGGACAGAATGTTGCCAAGAAGAAAGGGCTCCCTCTTCCCCTAGCTCAGAGCCAAAGTCCAAGCAACCTTACTTGAAGGGCAGGCTACCATGATATTTCATCTTCCCAATCTGATCTGCATAAATTACATTTTTGGCAAAAGTAGCCAGATGTTGGCATTCCTCTGTCCATTGATAACATAGGAATATCTGCTCTACCCTGAGTACAGCAGACTGAGAAGATGGGGCTAAAAGTGTTATTTCCCCAGACTACTTATAACATACAGGCTACGGCTTATGAATATAGATTTTAAATTAATCTTCAACAAAAAAATTAACAAGGAGAATCCACTATAATGTAGAAAAGTATTAATATCATGATCAACTAGGACTTATCCCAGGAATACAATGTTTGTATAGGCCTAAATATAATTAATGTTATAAGCATATCAATAAAATGAAGGGAATACCGCACGAATGTGTCAAAGGTAGAAAATCGTATGATGAAAACCATATGATGAAATGTAACATCCTTTCAAGATAATGGAATTCAGTACAGGAGTGATGGAAAACCATACAGAACAGGCAGAGGTTGGCAGCACAAAAAGAGGAAGAATGTCATGGCAACTGCATCCCCAGCTCCCATTGTAGGGGGAAAGAGAAACAGGAAATTCCCAGTGGATCCATCATCACTATAGATGCTAACAATCAGCTACAAGGAAGTTACACAGTCCTCCCAGGCATCCAGTCCAGTGTGGAGAGCTAGCTGGAGTATATATACATAAGAGCTTTGCTTCAGAGAAGGAACTCACACCATCTCCCCTCTAACTCTCAGAGCCCAAACTGCTCCATGGGGTACCATCTTGAGAAAGAAACCACTATAAAGTTCATAGTACCCTAGCGGCCAGTAGCTTCTACCATTCCTCAACCTGGTGACCTCACAAACATTCCAACACACTGGCACAAAAGACAGAAATTTCATATATACAACTAGATCCAACTGTGTTCCCGTGATCCCAGAAATCAAGCCCATGCAGTACACTGCACTCTATGGAGTATGTAGCCCAGCTCAGACCACTCTCAAGACCACCATGCCCAAGAACGAGGGAACTAAGATGTGGGCCCTGGGACTGTGATCAGGGACCCATCCTCCCATACTCTCCAACCACAAGCCAACTACCTGTTGTCCTACCAGTGCTCACCACTGGGAAGATTTTAAAAAGTGACTGCTATATGATATGTGCAAGATTCAACTCAGGGAAACAGGAAGCATGAAAAAACAAGAAAGCATGACACTTCCAAAGGACAATTCTCCTAAAAAAGACTACAAAGTAAAGGAAGTGTATAAAATGCCTAAACAAGAATTCAAAAGAATGATCTTAAGAAAACTCATTAAGATAAAAGAGACTACAGATACACAAATAGACAAAATGAGAAAATCAATTCATAATCTGAGCTTGAAATGCAACAAAAAGTTACTATTAAAAAAAAAGAACCAAACAAATTTTGGAGATGAATAATTCAATGAAATAAATACTACAATTGAGAGCTTCAAGAACAGCCCACAGCCTTTACAAAAAAGAATTTCTGAACATGGGAGACAAATTTTTAAATTTTTCAAAAAAGAATTATAAAGAATGAAGAAAAATTACAAGACTTAATGGGAAATATTAAGTGAACAAATGTTCATAATATAGATACCTTGAAGGAAAGGAAAAGAGTCAGGAAAGACTATTTAACAAAGGAAAAGTTTAAAACTATTCAAACAGGGGAAATGATATGGACATCCCTAACCAAAAAGCTCAAAGTACCTCAGGTATACTCAATCAAATTAATGTCCTCTATGAGGTAAAATGTAGTCAAACTATCAATCATCCAAAACAATAAAAAATTTATAAACAGCAAAAGTACCAAGTTACATATAAGGGAATCCGTATAATGTTAACAGTAAATTTCTATACAAAAATCTTACGACCCGAAAGGAACTGGGATGATATATCAACATTTCTGAAGGAAAAAAAAAAAAAAAAAAAACTGTCAATCAAGAATACTAAGCCCAGAAAAATCTATGCTTCAGAAATAAAAAAGAAATAAAGTCTTTCTCAAGCAAGCAAAAACTGAGGTAATTCATCACTGCTTGACTGGCCTTACCACAAAAAATAATAATAATTATAGGTGTCCTATATCTGAGACTGAAATAGAGAAGAAAAATTGTTGACTAATAATTCCAAAAGTTTCAGGGCATGGTTGGCAAGCTCAATTGCTCTGGACCTGAGGGAAAGCAGAACATCATGGCCTGAGGGCATGGCAAAGGAAAGTTGCTTCACTTATGGCAGTTGGAAGCGGAGAGCAAAAGAAAGAAATATAGAAAGAGGCCTGGAATAAGAAATATCCTTCCAGGGCATGTCCCTTGTGACCTACCTACTTCCTCCAACTATGTCCCACTGACTGCAGTTTCTACCACTTAACAATAATGACATTATATATGAATCCCTTGATGATTAATCTATCAACAGTGCCCGAGTCCTGGTGATCCAATCACTTCCCCACATTCCTCCATACCTTCAACATTGTTACACTGGAGACCAACACATGAGCCTCTGGGTACAGGTTTATGATTTGACAGTTCCTCACAAAATAGGGAAAAGAATTGGTGGTGTTGGTCAAGTTTCCATCTTATAGAACTATGAAACAGAAAAACTAAAAGCAACAAAGTATTCCTCGAGAAGAAGTTAATAGAAGATTGGAAAATATAAAAACTGTTAACCCTATAAAACATAAGATAGAAGGACAGATGGATATCTTATGTAGGTCTAAAGTTCAAAAGGTCTAAATGAAAGATGTGGACTAAGGAACCATCATCAGGCTAGGATAAAACATCATCAGGACAGCTAAGATACCCCACTGACACTGCTCCAGGAAAAATACAGAGTTTAGAAGAGAAGAAAAGAAGCCTAAAGACAAAACTGGGAAGAAATGGCTAAAAAATAGGAGAAAAAGCTAAGTCTGGGAAGATAGAATCTAAAGGGAGAAAATATCACAATAAGATGGACAAACTCAGCATGAAAGAGTATCAGATATATTTTAGAGTAAAATATATGTATATATTTTTCATATCTCTGTTAATATTTACTGCAGTTAACTCTAGCTAGAATAAGACTGAAAATGTTAATATTTATATCTTACTATTTACGATGATTATTTCTACTAAGAAGAGAGGGGCAGAAAATGAGATGATGTAGGTATTCGAGTTTATTCTGCTTAACTCTGTATTATCAGAACCTTTAAAATGAGAATGTAGTCAAGGTACTACATTCCACAAATTTAGTAATGATTCTTAAATGTTATTATGTAAATCACTGATTAATAGATATTAACTAGGCAAAGCGAGAGAAAGCCCACACTCTCTTCTATATGTAAGAATCTGAATGGACTGTAGAGGCCATACCTTTTGTTCACCTCACCATATCTTGCCATCTTCTCAAGAAAAACAAAGAATCATAAAACCTCAATGAGTATCATATTATTATGATCATGATGCAGGAAAAAAAGAAAGTTTATATTTATCTACTTAATGGAAAAGACATCTTGTCAGCCAAGTCTTTTTGATGTATTTTGCAGCAGGAACATACACATATCTATCCTGCAGAGTAAGGAATGTAATTCATCAAGAATTTCTCCAGAAGCTGGGCATGGCGGTGCACTCCTATAATCCTAGTACTTCAGAGGCTGAGACAGGAGGATCGCAGGTTTGAGGCTAGCCTAAGCAATCAGCAACTCAGAGAAACCCTGAAATATTTTTAAAATAATAAAATAGGGCTGGGAGAAGCTTAAAGCTAAAATGCCCCTGGGTTCAATCCCCAGTACCAAAAGAAAAAAAAGATACCAAGTATATTAAAATGTTCTTCAGTGCAAAGCTCCAGGGGAATGGGCATGCAAGGAAGCACCACAGCTCACACCATGTTCTTCATGTGGTCATCAGATGACATTTGCAACTCCGTAGAAAGTGAGATGCAGTTAGCTGGGCGTGGTGGCACACACTTGTAATCCCAGAGCTTGGGAGGCGGAGACAGGAGGATCATGCAGGTTCAAAGCCATCCACAGGCTCAAAGCCAGCCACACTGGCTTAAGAGACCCTGTTTCCAAATAAAAAAAAGTATAAGATAGGTCTGGGAGTGGACCCCGGAGATAGAAAGGCTTCCAGGAACCCCAGTACCACCAAAAAATAAAAATAATTTAAAAAAAAAAGTGAGATGCAGTTAAAACCAAGCATGGGAGGGAGAGATGGATGGGGAGGAGGTGAGGTGGGGACTGGGTGGGGCTGGCTGGGTGATGTGTGCATTTATGTCTACACAAGTTATTTTTACCCCATTATGATGTATAAATACAGTGCACTAATAATAAAAATTTTGAAAAAAATAAAAAAATTAAAGATCAGAGGGCAAAAAAAATTTGTGTAAAGAGATAAAGCACCTTATCTCATGAAGAATAGAAAAAGAAAATGATATTTTGAAAATTAAAAAAATCCAATTTTCTTTTGTAGAGTTAGTATCTTAACAACGCTTAATGAACATTCCAAAGAAATATACTAGAATTTGAACACTATCAATTTAAAATATGAAAAATACAACCAGAAAGGACGGCAAAACAAATGTACACATGCCAGCACCGCTGTCTCTATGTCCCTTAGGCACAATCCTAAGGACAGCTATCAGATGCGATGTGAAAGCTAAAGATTCTGATTCTGTTCAACCCATTTTGGTATTTATAAATTAATTCACAAAGAAGTTTCAAGGATCAAGATATTAACCACTGTGCTTCCGAAATTGGGGGAGCTGGGCAAAAAGCAAATCCATGAACTTCAAATTCCCATTTAAAAATTGAAGTACCTGAAGACTAAAATATATTTTTAAAATTATTTAATCAGTGACCATGTAAATATGCTAGAGATTAATTCTACAAGGACTTATCTGAGATCAGGTATTACTTAATGTCATCAAAAATGACTGGATGTCAGAATATTAAATTGACTTATTAATATAATGATGGTAATAATTATCTTTGAACAAAGAATAAAATAACTTTGGTAATCATAAGAAATACATATACAAAAGATAACTTTAAGAGAGATAAACCTGAAGTAATGTACTTTCTTTTTTGAGTGGTGCTAGGGATTGAACCCCCGGGCATTTTACCTCCAAGCTACACCTGCAGTTCTTTTTCTTATTCTTTATTTTGAAACAGGGTGTCACTAAGTTGTAGAGGGCCTCACTAAGTAGCTGAAACTGGCTGTGAACCGGGATCCTCCTGTCTCAGCCTCCCAAATGCTGGAATTACAACTGTGCGCCACCATGCCCGGCTTGAAGGAATGTACTTTAAAAAAAAAAAAAATGGATGCCAGGTGTGGTGGCGCACACTTGAAATCCCCGCGCTTGGGAGGCAGAGATAGGAGGATTGCACAGGTTCGAAGCCATCCTCACTGGCTTAAGAGACCCTACTTCCAAATAAAAATATAAAAAAATAGGTCTGGGAGGGTATCCCAGAGGTAGAAGGGTTTCCAGGAACCCCAGTACCACCAAAATAAATAAATAATAAAAAATAAATGGAACATGGATTGATAAAAGGTATGTGACTTGCAGTCAACCATATACAAGAGAAAAACAAAACAGAAGTCAGTCTTTTAACCTCCTGTCAATAGGAAGGCCACCTGCACTATGAGGTAATAATGTAGAATTAAGTGCCATGCAATAAACAGGAAGAAGAGAAAAGGGGGAAAATATTGTTTTTCTTGAAATATACTACTCATTTAAGCTATTGTTTTACTGTCTTACCATTTTGAACTACACATGAATACAAGAAATATATCCATTTCTCTGAAATCTATTCTACGAAAAATAACAGGGCAAGCAGAAGGCCAAGTAACACAAGCCTTCTCTGCTGGGAATCAATAATGAAATAGCAGGAGCTGAGCATGGTGGTGCAATCCCAAAACTGGGGAGGCTGAGACAGGAAGATCCCAGGGTTGAAGTCAGCCTTACCAACTAAGCAATAGCTTGTTTCAAAATAATACATAAAAACTGGATGTGGTGGTGCATGCTTGTAATCCCGGCATTTGAGAGGCTGAGACAGGAGGATCTGGGTTTGCGGCCAACCTTGGCTACTTAGTGAAGCCCTTTGCAACTCAGTGAGACCCTGTTTCAAAATCAAGAATAAAAAATAAAGCTGTGGGTGTAGCTCAGAGGTAAAATTCCCCAGGTTCTATCCCCAGTACTGCAAAAACTTTTTTAAAAATAATAATAATAGATAGAGCTGGGGGTGTTGCTTGCAGGTAGAATACCCATAGGTTCAATCCCCATTATCGAAAATAATAATAATAATAATAATAATAATAATAATAATAATAACAACAACAACAACAACAACAACAAAGAGGAATGGCAGGGGCTAGTCCAGCTATGTGCAGACACCTTTCTAAAATGACAGGGTCCAAAGTTCTTCTCACCTCTATTTTCTTAAATTAACATGAAAAGGAAAGCATAGTTTTATCAGATCGTATGTCTCAAAACAAATTTCATATAATAACTCTGTAATTACCTGATGTTTTAAATAACCATTAATGACTCAATTTTTTAAAACCTATGAGGGAAAAACAAAATTAATCACTAGGGGTCACCTGTTTCCATCCTTTGGTTTGATCTAGACTGTTTTTACCCAGTAACTTAACTGCAAATATAAAAAATGATTCACCATAGCCAAACTATAGAACCAGCCAAGATGTCCATCAACAGATGAATGGATTACAAAACTGTGGGATATACACACAATGGAATTTTACTCAGCCATTAAAAAAAAAAAAACTCAATTACATCATTTTCAGAGAAATGGATGGAACCGGAGGACATTATGCTAAGTGTAATTAGTCAGTCACAAAAAATAAGAAATCAGATGCTTTCCCTAATATGTGAGAGCTAGGGAGAAATGGGTCATAGGAGGAACTCTAAATGAAAAAGGAAATCCTATAGAGGAGCAAACAAGACGACCTAAAGGAGGAGAAAGGAGGGGTAGGAGGAAAATCTATAAAACACACAATGTACTTAAACATATCGAAGTCAACCACTAAGCCAAGCAAGGGAAGGAGGGAATGGGGTGGGAATTGGGTAGGGGTTAAATCAATGATGTGTATGTACATGTATGTACACACAAGTTTTTTTTACCCCAATATGATGTATGAATATAATGCACCAATAAAAAAATTAAAAAAAAAGAATTCACACTTCCCTTTGCTCAGTGCTTTCCTACGTACTCCATTCCAATCGTTGATCCTTATTTTTTACTACTTAAGGTCACTACTACTGATAAGAAGTGGTAATAGAAAAATAACAAACTGGTTTTTTTTTTTGCAATGATAATCCATTAAAAAACAAAATTAAACAATAGCCCCCACTCAAAAAAAAAATAAAACTCCACAAAATCCCTATGGTATGAAATTATCCTCCCAAAATTCACATAGGAGGCCTCGGCTTCACTCAGAATCCGAAGTGCGACTACACATAAAAACGGGGCCTTTAGCAAAGTCATGAAGCTTAACAAAGGTGATAAGGGTGGGGCCCTAACCCAACAGGCCTGGTATCCTTCTAAGAAGAGGAAGAGATTCCAGTTTATCAGAGCACATATAAAAGAAATGCTAAGTGAAGTCACAGAGGAAAAATGGCCTTCTACAACCAGGAAGAGAGAGCTCTCTGGAAATCAAATCCTCCCCTCAATCTTGAACGTTCAGCTTCCAGATCTGTGAGAAAATAAGCCACCAGCCTATGGCACCTTGTTAAGGCATGCAAAGCAGACTAACAAGTGTTCGGCTAATAGCTTCATTGATTCCTGTGAAGCAATTCTTCCATTGCCAAACAAAATAAAACAGATTAGGGCTAGATTCTTGTTATGAATTGAATATGTATATAGAATATGTTATTAATCCAAAACAAAATACCAATTTGTGGAAATGTAATCAACCAATAATCAATTATGTGAAGCAGAGTTTGTTAGATAAATATCCAGCATCTTCATTAAGTATACTGGGGAAGCATCATGAAACATGGTACAGGAATAACTTTAACAATTCCAAATAATAATTAGCTGACAAGGCTATTAATCATAGAGAAAAAAACATTCTATTAAACACTCACAGGAGCATTTTACAGATTATATAATAGGCTCATTTATTTATCTATATCAGCAAGTACTGCTAAATGAACCCAAATAGAGAATCTCAAAATAATATACTTTTTTGCCAGCTTTCAATTAGGTAGAAATATTCATAAGTATCTTGTAAAACTGTCACAATGATCTTTTTCATCTCAGAGAATCCTCTACTGAGTGATATTTACCATAATAATAAAGTTACTAAGAAATGATTCAAAGCTAAAAACAGAAAATTCAAATGAACAGATTATAGCTTATAGAGTTCTCAATAATATTAGAACCCATAGTTCTATTGCTTAAACTACTGTGCTTTCTTTATCAAAACTCTAAAAATATTTTGAAAGAAAATGTTTATATAAGAACCAGACAAAAAGACAGAGAAGAGCAACTTTTAAGATTATGCTGGGCCATCAAGCAAGAAATCACCCAGAACAGCAAAAACTAAAACCATATACCCTAAAAATATAATTATAATCTAAGTGAACACTTTTTCTACATTTTTACTTAGCTATTAATAAAATCAAAAAGAAATTTTAAAATCTCCACAACATTACATATTTTAAACCATAATATACCTTCTCATTTGAACTAAAAGTATGTATTCTATGTACCAAATCTAAAGTGTATTTCTAACAAATGAATCAAGATAATGGGTATAATATTTTCTGTATTAGATGGATAAAAACTAGAGTATTATTCAGATTCTTCAACAAGAACTAAATACACCAGGTACAATACTTCTTATACAAAGGCTGGTCTGAAATATTCATGTCACAGAAAAGACAATGTAAGTGTAAAAAGTAAGACAAAAAGTAAGTGTAAAAGTTCATATTCACATCTAGATTACATAAACAATAGAGAGAAACATTGGCACAAAGTTCAAAAACTCAAGTTTTAAACCCTTCTCAGTGGCTATGTCCTTTGCTAAAACTCATTACCTAAGCCTCAGTCATCTCTGCAAGACATAGATTTCAAACAACAGGATCTCTGAAGCTGCTTCAGTTGTCTGAGAAGGAAATGCAAATGCTTACCAATGCCTACAATGGATTATACTATAAAAAGTGTGACTCCCAGGAGAGATGCCAAAGAGCAGAACACAGAACTCCTTTCCTCCAAAAGCTACGACTGTAGTTCTTACCAAAGTAATCTTGAAAGTTTACACCTCTGATCAAATAAAAGCAATACTGGAGAAATATTTTACTTATTTAAATCTCATCTTATTGTTGGTTTCTCTCCTGTAATTTTTAAGTCAAGAGAGTAACCTGAGTGGAATAATACAAAAGCCCAATATAACTACTCTGTTTTTTTCCCCCAGTATTAGGGAACCCAGGGGCATTCTACCACCGAGCTATACTCCCAGGCCTATTTTTTAGTCTTTTTAGTTTTGAAACAGGATCTCACTGAGTTGTTAAGGCCCCTCCTAAGTAGCTGAGGCTGTCTGAGAACTACGTTGAGCCTTTATGTGGGCACTGTAATGGTGCCAAAATGGTAATGAAGAACAGGAAAAACAGAGGATTTCCCTTCCAAAGCTTACAGACTACAGAAAGAAAAGAGTAGGCGGGGATTTTCAATATAGTGATGTCAAAAAGAGTGTAGCTGGGTGTGATGGCGCACGCTTGTAATCCCAGCATTTGGAAGGCTGAGACAGGAGGATGGTGGTTCGAAGACAGCCTCAACTACTACTTAGTGGGGCCCTTTGCAACTCAGTGAGACGCTGTTTCAAAATAAAGAATAAAAAATAGGGCTGAGGGTGTAGCTCAGAGGTAGAATGCCCTAGGTTTCATCCTCAAAAGAGAGAGGGGTGGGGGAGAGAGGGAGGGAGAGGGAGAGAAAGAGAATAGCTTTATATGGTCAAAGAAGTATATTGAATTCATCTTTTTGTGTCTTAAGGGAATACTTAATACTGGAATCCTAGAATCAAATGTGCAAATGGCAGGGCACTCAGGATCTTGTCCTGTGCAGAAGAGCAGGGAACATCAGATTTCCTTTATTCGCTACCACAAACAGTAATGTACGATCTGGGATCAATAGTGCTTCTCCATCCTGAGGGAGCGCCTGTCAGCTCTAGATTTGTGAAGCAGTTGCTATAATCTCATTGTGAACATTTTTGCTACTTTCCATTTCTTTTCATGATTAGAACCTAATCTCAGGTCTATGCCTGTGTACTTGCTTCTCTTTGGCCCTTCCTGTGCAAACCAAACATTCTGAGTAGAATGACTTTCAATACCTCCTCTAGTCTGCCTGCCTAGAACTCTACATGCCCATTCATTCACCTATCAACACTTCCCTGAAGTCTTCCAATTTGACTTGAAAATCCAGATAGCTCCTTGTCATCACCTTCTGACATAGCATCAATCATTACAGTTATCACCAAAATAATATTCCTGTCTTGTCTTACTTTTGAATCTGAACAATTTCCTTAGATCAGACTGTCATCCAACCTCACCGACATTACAGGAAAAGCCTCTTGTCTTCCTGACTTCGATCTTACACCTCTAATCCACCTTTCACATCACTATCAGGGTGATACTTCTAAAATATAAACATGAGCATGTCGCTCTCTTACTAAAAATTCCTTTGTGATTCTTCACTAAGTGCAGGTGTGCCACACAAGATCCTGGAAATGACAGATAAAGCTCTTCTCCAACATCCCCTGCCTCTGCCGACAGCTTCTTCCTCTGACATTCTGTCTCTCCCTTTCATATTCTGCTCTTGCAAAATGACTTGGCTTTTTTTTTTTTTTTTTTTTTTTTTACTTACAATTTTATTTCTCTACCATGCCATGCCATTGCTAGAATTGTCTTCTCTGAATCATGGGCTTTCCCGCTTTCCTGGGTAGCTTCAAGATTTATCTGCAGCAGCAGCTTCCATAGCAGCTTCTACACTCTCCTATCTCTTACATATCGTATTGAAATTGCCTGCATGTGTGGATGCATTTTTTCAAACAAAGCAGTTTTCTCAAAGATAAAATCATGTCCTACTCACTTTTAGGCCCACTGTGCATAACAGAGTATCAAGGACATAGAGTTACTCAGCAAATTCTCTGTTAAAGTGAATACAATTTGGCCTTTACAGGCCTTGGTAGAATCGATGACAAAAACATAACCCTAATCAATGGGAAATCCCTGCCTAGCATTCCTTAACAACCATCCCAACCTGCTTCCTTCCTATAATGTCTTATCTTGACCTTACATTGGTTACTTTATCTGTGACTCTGGCCCAACTCTAAGGTAGACTTCATGTTTACCTTATACACCAAAACCAACAGAGCAACAGTGATAAAATCCCCACCCGATCTGCTAGTTCTTCTAGAATTAACACTAACAGAAGAAATTCATTTAGCAGATTTATGAAAACAATTACCAAATGCCCTCAGAGGTCTTTCCAATATTGCAAGATGTCAGCAAGGACTAACTGAATAGCAATTCTACTTTCCATACAGTTTTTGTCCTCTGATGTCAGATCTTATCTTCAATACTTATAGAGCTGTCAAGTCATAGTTCATGGGAATTACAGTATTGTAGCACATCAATAACCAAAGCCATCTTTCTAGTAAATAGATTCAATTCCTTCTTAGTCAGTTGACCAGGGTGCTATTTTTTATCACAACCCTTTTACAATGTAGAAGAACAGTTGTCTCATGCAGTATTAAAACGGTCTGATCAGAAGTTCAATCCCATTAAATGATAAGGGAAAACTGCTCACTAGCTTCCAAATTAAAGAGCTATGATTAAGAGTCATCTCTGGTTCTCATAATTTAACTGAACCACAGCAGTGAAAGCTTTCTGTTCCGAAATGATAAAAATTTTAACTTGAAAGAAAATACCAAGTACATTGCTCTTGTCAGAATTATGGAGTTAGGGAAACAAAAAAAAAAAAAAAAGAAAGAAAGATGCTGTATTAAAAAACAACAGAAGTCTCTGGCCAGAAATGAGATAGCAAAATAGATACAAAGATTTTTACATTTATTTATATCTCCATTCTCCCTAATTGGGTTTACACTATAGGGGACCAAAATGCATGGCTCGCTAACCCTTATATCCACAGTGTGTGACACAAAATATCATACGCTCAATCTTGTCTGAACCAGCAGCAACTCAGAAGACAGCGTGTGTAATGGCATGACACTGTGAGCCGGACTCGGCATGTCCTCTGGTTCGTCATTCTCCACAGAGCAGTGAACACGTTGCTTATTTTTTAAACAAGGATAATGAACAAAACGTAAAAGTTCTTATAATAAAAACCAAATTGGGTATAAGGGTTGATGTGTATGGCACAGGTTTTCTTATGAAATCTAAATGAGACGAACGGTTTTCAATATTAGGAAAATGAAGCAGAACAAGTCTACAAAGAAATGCAAGTGCATAAGAGTTGATACTTGACTAAAGTCTTACAACAAAACCGTCATAAAATCTATATACTTTGCAAGTTGATTTGATATATAAAATTACCTTGCATTTATCTCATGGTATAGTAGAGTCCTTTTGAAAAATTAGAAGGTTCTTCCTCTTTATATTTGCTTACCTTCCATTAAATTTAAACCGCAATGCCAAAGAACCATGAGGAGTGGAATTTATCTTTAGAAAATCAAGTCCAAACCTCTCGTTTTGTAAACAACACCCTCAGAAGTGAAGGGATCTTCTGGAGTCATGTGGAGTTGGCAGCTTGGTTAGTGTCTAACCCAAGGAACTAAAGTAAATTAAGTGTGTAAGTATGAAATGAAGATTTGTCCCAACTGCCCTGACCTTTGTATACCTCCAGAGACATTCCCAGTCCATGGAAAAAGCAGAAGACTCTGTTTCTATAGCAACTGATTCTTAAAATCTCCATAGTTTTGTCTTCCTTCATCCTCTCGTTCTATTCCTATGTATGTAACCTAACTTACAAATGGTAAATGAGAAGCATAGAGGTTTATTAAGTGCACTGTTAGGATACCTTCTCCTACAAAGATTTCAGATTCATATGTTCAGTTATATCACAAAACGTATGAATAAGCCAAATAGGAGCCCTTGAAGATCATACATATTATGATAAACTTAGGATGAGCAAGGGTAATTTACCTTGCTTTCTGCTAACCAGCGATGTGGGTCATAATGTATTTCAGGACCAGAGGATAAAACCTGTAAAAAAGAAGAAAGAGTGTTACAAATAGATTTTACTCTGACATAAATAAGGTCATCACCAAAGCATTCAAAATTTAGTCTCTAAACTTAAGGATTTAAAAAAAAAGTTTATAGCAAGTATTTGATCAGTTCCAAACCATCATTTTTAAGTGCCTATTTATGAGTTTATCTATTTATTTATTTATTTATTTATTTATTTATTTATTTATTGGTACTGGGGACTGAACCTGGAGCTCTACCTTGAGCTCCAGCTCAAGCCCTATTCTACTTTTTACTTTGAAACAGGGTCTTCCTAAGATCCTAAGAATCTCCCTAAGTTGCTGAAGCTGGCCTCAAACCTGTGACCCTCCTGTTTCAGCCTGCAAATGCTAGGATTGCAGGCATTCACTACCATTCCTCAGGCTCTTATTCCATGTAATGTATTTCTGTCCTTCTTTAATACTATGAGGGTCATTTTGATTCATTAATGACTGTGAAGAACAATCAAAAACTCATCAAAACTTCATGCAAATATAGCTTTATAGTTCACGATAGTAAGAAAACTCGAGGATAAATTGTTGTCTATATTATCTGCCCTTTTTCTTTTATATTATTGTATTGTAATCATACATCTTGCTGAAGTTCAGAGAGATAGTGGCACGCATACACACAGTACTCACTGAGCCCTCCTCCGTTCTCACCTGAGGGGACCACCCAAGATGTCTACCAAAAGAAAATTGGATTACAGAACTATGGGATATACACACAATGGGATTCTGCTCAGCTATAAAGAACAAAATTATGTCATTTGCATGGAAATGGATGGAACTGGAGAATATATGCTAAATGAGATTAGCCAGTCATAAAAAGTGAAATACTGGATGTTCTCTCTCATATGCAGAAGCTAAGGAGAAATTGGGACACAGGAAGGACTCCAGACAAAGGAGGAGGAACATTAATGGAGTGAAGGAGGAGACCTATCTGCCGTAATCTTCTTCACAGGGACTCATTTATAAAATACCTTGACATCTGGTTTTGCCTCACTCCAGAATTAAAATTAAATCAAGGGTTGTCAATAACTTTATAGTTGTAAACACAACTTCCTTATTCTTACTTTCTTTAATCCCTATGATATATATGATATTTTGCAGTATCTTTTTCGAGACATTATTCCGTTTAAATATATCCTCTTTCTCTGCAGAAATGTCTATTCCTATTCTTCAGTACTTCTATACCTTCTGGTCTGGTAGTTTACTTCCCTCTAAGAATATCATTAATTATTTTACACATACAATGTATGTATATAATTAGTCTAAAAGATATCAAAAGCAAAAGTGTTGCATACTTGCAACCAATATTTATCTCTCTCTAAATCTCAGGCAATCTCTGCTTTCTCGATAAAATTTTTTCTGATTTCCCTAGTTCTCAATATTTTTCTCCTCTTATACTTGTCTACAATGTTGCTGAATATGAGCAAACATCCATTTGTCATTGATCAGTCAGAACATACTTTCCCTTTTTTTTCATTTGACTATCTTATATCTCAATAAAATGTTCACTGACCTAATATGTAGTGCTCAACATTGATATAAAAAACAATTTAATTGGACTTCCAGGAAGATGGCGACCGAGAAAAGCGGGGCTTAAGAGCCCCGCTAACAACAAATCTCCATTACCACAAAATCAGCGCCTTTCATTACCAGAAAACACCATAACCAGTGAAACAAAAAATCACCAGGCTCCAGAGAGAAAGCGGACTGAGAACAGAGCCACAGAGGAGATACACCGGCCTCACGCCCGAGGACGCAGCAGACGCGGCAGCAGCGCCATACTGCTGGCGGCACCGGTGAATTCACGGGACGGCTACAGCAAGCCGAGGTGACCCACTGCGGAACAGCTAGGCGGGATTTCTCTGCGCAGAGAGCATCTAAAGCTCCCAGTGGCCGAGCTCAGCACACGCTGCAGGGATTCAGAGTAGAAATCAAAATCAAGAAGAAAAACGCCAGCCCCACAGCCGAGGACGTAGCAGCGGTGCCATATTGCCACCGGCGGCAGCAGCAGCGAATTCAGCGAGGCCAGTACAGCTACATCTGCGTACTCAAGAACAGTAAGTCAAACTGCGGGCCACAGAGGAGAAATCCCAGTACTGTACTCCCTGGGACTTGACCCAGTGGGGGAAGGGCGGTGGCAGAGATATCACACCATAGGAGAACTTGCAACCTGGCACCCCCCACAGTCTAAAGCAGCCTCTATCGACTCTCTGGGTCGGAGACTCTGTGATACAACCCAGTAAAGGAGTAGTGGGGTCTGAGATACTACTGACTCGAGATCCAGAACACCATAAGGGAAGTCATAGTGACCCAAGGGAAGAACCCAGAGAAGGCACAAACATCCGAAATCATGGGAAAGAGGAATAATACTGGAGCAATGAATGCCCACAACCCCACAACATCAGAATCCGATAAAACTGAAAATCAGAGATTTCTAGAAGATCAAATCAGGAAAATAACTGTAGAAATAATAGAGGTGCTTCGAAAAGAACTCAGAGAGAGCCAAAAAGAGATAAAGGATGCAATTAATGAAGTAAAGGCCTCAATTCAAAGCACAAACAACCGATTAGAACACATGGAGAACAGAATCTCGCTCTTAGAAGATGATCATTCCACAAATGAACGCATAGTTTCTAATCTAGGAAAAAATATCCAACAGCAGGAATCTGATATTGAAGAAATATGGGCCCATTTTAAGAGAGCTAACCTAAGAATAATTGGAATAGAGGAGGGAAAAGAAAGTGAAACTAAAGGGATCAACAATCTCTTCAAGGAAGTAATAGCAGAAAATTTTCCAGACATAGAGCAAGAGGTCGATACGCAGGTCCAGGAAACGTATAGAACTCCCTTTAGACAGGATCGGAGAAAAGGATCCCCACGCCACATAATTGTCAAAATGACCAATGTGGAAGCCAAGCAGAGAATCTTAAAGGCAACAAAAGCAAAGGGCCAAGTGACATTCAGAGGCAAACCAATTAGAATCACTCCAGACTTCCCAAACCAAGTCATGAGAGCAAGAAGGGCTTGGAGTAACATATTCCCAATTCTGAAAGAAAACAACTTCCAGCCAAAAATTTCCTACCCAGCAAAACTTTCTATCAAATTAGATGGAGAAATAAGAAGCTTCCATGACAAACAGAAACTGAAGGAATTTATGTCTTCAAAACCAGCACTAGAGAAAATACTCAAAGAGATTAACTACAAAGAAGAAATAGGTAACACACTCCAGAACTAGAGAAACAAGATTTTCCATCCAACAGACAACTAAGATTGGTTATCTGTGGAGATTCATTATTTATGTTAGTCTTTTACCTATCTCTAAAGGGTATTGTTTGCCTTTATTGTTGTTAATTTTTAGGATTTCTAGTTGGAATATTAATATACCTTCAGATATAGCAATTGGAAATATTTTATCCCATTCTATTAGTAACTGTTAACTCTGTTTACATTGTCTTTGGATATACAATATTTTTTATTTTTTAGGGAGTTTGTATACTCCTCTGTTGCCTGTGCCATTGAAATCATAACCAAGAAATCACTGCCAATTTCAATGTTGTGAGGTTTAATGACCCAGATTTTCTCCTAAAAGTTTATAGTCTTAAGATTTATATTTAGGTCTATTATCTATTTTGAGTTAATATTTGTTTATCGGATTAGGTAAGGGTTCAATTTTATTCTTTTCCATGTAATTATTATTTTTAACAATATTTAGTTAAAAGATTATTATTTCCACCACCAAATGTTCATGGAAACCTTGTCAAAAATAACTTGACAATATAGGGAAGAATTTAGCTCTAGGCTTTTATTTAACTCCAGTGGTTTATATATCTGCCTTTAGAATAGTACTACACTGTTTCAATTATTGTAGCTTTATATGGTTTGAAATCAGAAAATATATATCTTCTAGCTTTGTTCTTTTTCAAGATCGTTGTGGGTACCTAGAGTCCATATTCCATATTAGGATAGATTTTTTTCTGAAAAATAAATATATAAATATATGATAGTTTCACCTAAAAAATAGAAAAAAATATTCTCTGGTAAGAAAGAAAGCAAAAAGAAATATTGAAATGTTATCTTTAAGTCATCAAAAGCTTGGTATCAGACAAATGAAACTGTTATGTGAGATTATCATTTTTAATTTTAGATAAATTGCCATAATACTAGATGTCAACTAGTAAGCCAGGCATGGGAGGGAGGGATAGGGAGAGAATGGGGTGGGGATTGGGTGGGGGCTGACTGGGAAAAGTGTGCATGTATGTCTACAAAAGTATGTATCCTACTATGATGTATGAATACAGTGCACCAATAAAAAAAATCAATTTAATAAATACAAGTAATGTCCATTTCTTTATTTGCTTCACAGATTTATGTATGATTTTATATTTAAGAGAACAGCCTTAACCACTTGTAAGTGATATGGCATAATTTCTCTAAGTTTTAGATTATCACCTGTAAGGTAGAAAAAGTACCTCATGAGGCAGATCAAATAAAATAGGTGTAAGCACACAGTGTCTATCACACGGAACATATTCAATACCCCAGTAGTAATGCATGTCAAGATATCATCCTCAATAAACAAGCTTTCAGGTCTATCAATGACAAGAGCACTAGAGCAGGTGTCTGTCACTAGAAAAAGAAAGAAAACCTATGTGTATATGGGAACGTATTACAAAAAACCATTTTTTTTATTAGTTGTGCTGTAGAATTTTCTAAGATTGGCCTATGTGAATGAGAAATCCCTAATGCAGACACTTTTCTAAATGTTTTATAATGGTGGTAATTTCTTTTGGGGGGTGGTACTGGGGTTCCTGGAAACCCTTCTACCTTTGGGCTACACTCCCAGATCTCTTTTATACTTTTTTATTTGGAAACAGGGTCTCTTAAACCAGAGCGACTGACACCAAACCTACGCGATCCTCCTGTCTCCGCCTCCCAAGCGCAGGGATTACAAGTATGTGCCACCACACCCGGCCTTATAATGGTGGTAATTTAATGTATGACTGTCTCTGGCTTCCAAAATGTTACATGCATTTACTAAAGTGAAATAAATAACGAATGTGGTTAAAAACATATATAAAACACAATTAGAAATAAAATCACTATTCCCCAGAACCAAGCTCATTAGTTACAAATCTATTATTTAACTATTCTACAGAATAGTTATTCTCTACATAAAGCTGTTAAACTTCATCAGCAATATTTGAAAAATAAAAAACAACAAAAAAAATCAAAATAATTGGCCTTTAAAAAACATTTCACATAATTCTCCCAACACTCTCCCATTGAGCTATAAATTACAAAGCGCTTAATTTTATTTTTAATAAATACTTTAGTGGTTTCCTTGAGGTGAGAGCAAATGATAAATTAATGGGTTTTCTTTTTTCACATTTATAAGAATAACTGAAGTTACTAATGGAAAAAGGTTTGGAATAAAATATAGGTAGACTTCTAGATTTACATTCCATCCATACTTTGAATGGAGTCGCTTATTGTTCTGGAAGTGTAGAGACCAATTACCACAATCATTCCAGGCCTCAAAACCTATTCAAGAATAAGAAGAACCAGGCACAGTGATGTACACCTATAATCCCCGTACTCAGGAGGCTGAGACAGGAAGATGGCAGGTTCAAGGTCAGTACATAGTAACTAAACAAGACCTTATTTCAAAGTAAAAAATATGAAGGCCTATTGTTCATACCCCAGTCTCAGTCTTTCTCTTTCTCCCTCGCCCCCCACACGCACATACGCATGCACAGGATGATTTGGGGAAAATGCTGAAAAAATAACTTGTGCTTCATTAAGAAATAAAATCAGGAGCTAGGCATGGTGGCGCACGCTTATAATCCTCGCGCTTGGGAGCCAGAGACAGGAGGATCACTCAGGTTTGAAACCAGCCAGCCACACTGGCTTAAGAGACCCTGTTTCCAAATAAAAATATAAAATAGGTCTGGGAGTATAGCTCAAATATAGAAGGGTTTCCAGGAACCCCAGCACCACCAAAAAAAAAAAAAAAAAAAAAAAAAGAAAAGAAAAGAAAAGAAAAGAAAAGAAAAAGAAAAAGAAATAAAATCAGGCTGGGCATAGTATTGGTAATCCCAGTACTTAGGAAACTGAGACAGAAAGATCTCAGGTTCAAGGACAGCCACAGGAAGAGTGAGATTCATCAACCTAGCAAAACAGTTTCAAAATAAAAATAAAAACTAGGGCTAGGGATATAGCTCAGAGGTAGAATTCCTCTGGTTCAACCCCCAATACCAAAAGGGAAAAAAAAGAAAAAAGAAAAGTCAGCCAATTGGCCAGATATGGTGGCACACACCTGTGATCCCAGTATTTGATAGGCTGAGACAGATTCAAGGCCAGTCCCCAATAGAGCAGCCTCAGCAACTTAGTGAGTTTCCTAGCAACCTAGTAAGACCGTATTTCAAAACAAAAAATAAAATAGTGCTGGGGGTAGAGCTCAAAGGTAGAATGCCTCTGAGTTCAATTCTCCATACTACAAATAATAAAGAAAAATATTTAGACAATCACCTCTCTATGCACCACATTTCTGCCTGCAATTGCCCATAACAAGGTTTATATAACATGCTTCAAATATTTACATTTTTTAAATTCCTACATGGCTGAAAATTATTCTGACATAAATATTAAATATAGAGTAAATACTATTTTGTTAATACATGCTTCTTTTAGATGAAATTAGAACTTACAAGGCCACACGTTATTTAACAAGTATAACAAGTCTTAAATACATAAGGCAGCACTAGACAGAAAAATAGAATGAACCAGCATTATAACAGGCTCTGTAAAAGCCCTGAGTCAGTTTTACCCTTAAAGCCAATTACTATTCATATTAGGCTAACAGCCTTCTCAAACTAATGTTTTTAAAGGAAAATATATGAAAATACAAATCATGAAAATTCTATCAACTCTACCAAATTCTACCAATTGAAATATTCCTATTAAAATTGAATCCTAAAAAGCCTTTGACTATAAGAATAGAGTTAGTTTATTATTTTTAACACCACTTATAGTTTGGATCTGGAACATCCCCCCAAAAGTTCATGTGTTGAAAGCCCGGTCCCCAGTAGAGCAGGGTTCGGGTTCTGAGGCAGGCTGGCTGGAGGAGGTAGCCACTGGGGACATCACTTCCACGACTGCATCTGTCCCTGGCTCCTTTCTGTCTCTGGTTCTCTGTCTTTGCTGCCATGAGCTCAGCAGCATTCCCCTGCCATGCCTGCCACCATGAGTTTCTGACTTAGAGCCAGCCCACCCTGTACTGAAACCATGAGCCAAAATAAATCTTTCCCCCTCTAAGTTGTTCTTGTCAGTTATTTTGGTCACAGCAATGCAAAGCTGACTAACACAGCCACTTATGAAAGGGAGCAAGAGAGAGCATAGAAGGGCAGATTGTTCTAGACAAAATAAAAAGAAATACTTGAAAAGCAAAGAAGAAGTTCAGCATAACAGCATCATTTGAGTGCTGTCATATCATAAAATGAAATAAACACAACTGTAAGTGATGCTGAACCATGAAGTGCCTATGGATATACCAAATCCAAGCAAGGCAATGCTCTTTGCACGCAGTCCAAAAGTACCAGAATTAAGTCTTTACCCTGAGAGAATTCAAAACTTTCATGATGACATCCACTTTTATTTATCATTTTGCTACAACTATATATTGAATAGCAGTAGGCCATTTAAAATAGAAAACATAAACTAAATATAATTTGTTTAAAAAGGTAAAGAGAGATAGCATAGTGGTTACCTTTAATTAATTAGTTAATTAATTTTTTGTGATAGTGGGGATGGAACCCAGGGGCAATCTAACTCCGAATTATACCATTAGCCCTATTTTTCATTCTTTATTTTGGGACAGGGTCTCACTAAGCTGTAGAGGGCCTAAGTAGCTGAGGCTGTCCTCAAACTGCCATCCTATTGTCTCAGCCTCCCAAATACTGGAATTACAAACTGGTACCACCACGCCCAGCTTTTTATTCTTAATTTTGAAACAAGGTCCCATTAAGTTGCTTGGGGCGGGGGTCTCTAAGCAGCTGAGGCTGTCAAGGAACCCATGCTCCTCCTTGTCTCAGCCTCAAGTGTGTGCCACCGCACCCAGCCTTATTTTATTTTTTGTTTAAGGTTTCAGAGTAACACTTCCAAATTTTGAAGTCCTAGTTTAGCGTTTAACTAGATGGATGGTCAGAAAAACTTATTTAACCCCTTAAGGTCTAAATTGGATCCAATCAGAGTACCTAAGTGATAAGGTAGTACTAGGGGTTAAGAGAGAGACTGTATAGACCACACTCCACACTTATCATGAGACCAACAGACAGTAGCGAGTAATATATTAACAACACAAATATCCCATGACAACAAAAATTTAACACCCAGGTCTCTGGACTCCAAGGATATTTTCATTAGAACATTTTCTTTCCTTCGAACATTTTCTGCTACAAGAGTGAGACTCTGATAATTCAAGAGAATAACAACACATTTTCTCTCACCATGACTGTGCAATAGATATAGTGCCTCATTCTTAAGAAATTATTTTGTTTCACAAAACTTTCTGCAATAGAAATACAATGACTCTGTAACCATATATTACAATCCCATTAAAATTATATGTTAGGAAACTAACAGAAAATCTAAGGTACAATGAGAACTCATAATTACTTTCAATTTCTCCATCGAGTCTCTGGAGAAAGTTTTACAGGCTGCATCAATTTCCTTTCCTATCACACCAAGAATGGATTCCTGTTCAGTCTCCAGACAAAGAAGTTGATCCTTGAGCTGCAATCTGGCTTCTTCCATTCTCCGTAAGTGCTCTTCTTCATTGCTTATGTGTTTTTCCTGTGCATTGAAAAGAAATGAAACAGAAGCTGATTAAGTGGAGGCAAGAAATACTTGTACTATCCATACAACCAAATTGCAGAACTGGATTTAAAAACAGATTTGACTCTGACAGTCCTATTACTTTAGAAAGACAAAGCACTCATTATGGACTTATTAACTATGTAGAGTTCTAGAGTTCAGAAATATGGACTTATTAACTGATATAGAGTTACAGAGTTCAGAAATATAGGACAGTATAAAATCAGATGACCAGATGCTGGCAAATAATGTAATGATAATTCTGCAACTAAGAGAAAAAAAGTTGAAGATAAATTCTTTCACATTTAATAACATATTGCTATTAATAGATCACAGTGTAAAAACTAATGCCACAGACTGACTTAGAATTTGCCCTGCATGTTAATAAAGGACTAGAAAATGTAAACTGCCCGATATGCAGTTCATGTCTTCATTTGAGAAAAACGCAAGTTATTACCACCATTATTTCATGAAAACATAGCTTTTAAAAAGCCTTATTTTTCAAATGCATTTATACTACCTGTATGCTTTTCAGTCATGAAAACTTAATAAAATCAAGATCAAGATAAATTTCAAGAATGTGAATATACTTAATGAAAAAGAGTATTAAAGGAGTCCTTTAAGAAATTATAAAGACTCAGGGGCCTATTGCTAGCAAAACAGTCTCACTCACTAGCATTATACAATTTCAGCATGAGAATGCTTAATCCAAACAACAAAATCTAAAATTTCCCCAAACCCAAATCTTTTTTTTTTATTTCTTATTGGTGCACTGTATTCATACATCATAGTGGGATACAAAAAAAAAACTTTTGTAGACATACATGCACACATCACCAGTCAGCCCCCACCTGATCCCCACCCCATTCCCTCCCCATCCCTCCTTCCCATGCTTGGCTTAGTGGTTGACATCTAGTATTATAGCAATTTATCCAAAATTAAAAATGATAATCTCACATAACAGTTTCATTTGTCTGATACCAAGCTTTTGATAACTTAAAGATAACATTACAATATTTCTTTTTGCTTTCTTTCTTACCAGAGAATATTTTTTCTTTTTTTTTTTTAGGTGAAACTATCATATATTTATATATTTATTTTTCAGAAAAAAAATCTATCCTAATATAGAATATGGACTCTAGATACCCAAAATGATCTCGAAAAAGAACAAAGTTAGAAGATGTATATTTTAAAACACATAAAGTACTTAAACATATCAAAGTCAATCACTAAGCCAAGCAAGGGAGGGAGGGACGGGGAGGGAGAGAAACATGATTTTCCATCCAAAAGACAACTAAGATTAGTTATCTGTAGAGATTCATTATTTATGTTAGTCTTTTACCTATCTAAATTGTATTGTTTGCTTTTATTGTTGTTAATTTTTAGGATTTCTAGTTGGAATATTAATATACCTTCAGATATAGCATTTGGAAATATTTTATCCCATTCTATCAGTAACTTTTAACTCTGTTTACATTGTCTTTGGATATACAATATTTTTTTATTTTTTAGGGAGTTTGTTTACCCTTCTGTTGCCTGTGCTATTGAAATCATATCCAAGAAATCAATGCCAACTTCAATGTCATGAGGTTTATGACCCAGATTTTCTTCCAAATCTTTTTGAGTATCCTATGGATATGCAAAATGTGAAAACATTTTGAATTTTGGATTAAGGATGCTCAATTAATAAAGTCTATGCAAATATTCCAAAATCTGAAATATTCCTAGTCCCAAGCATTTTAGATAAGGATATCCAGCCTGTATTAGAGAAATTAAAGGTGGAATTTCACAGAGCTCGTAATACCAGTCACTAGACCTGTATATATAAACCGTGAATCAGTCAGGACGGCTGGTTATTTAACAACTTCAATCACTACATAATGATATCCTAATTGTCATTACCCTACTACATATACGGAAACCAAGATTATGAGGGAAACAAACCCAGCCTCACTTGAAAGAAAGGAAAAGGAGAGCCACTCGTTAACAACTCATCATGAAAGGAAGAATGATGTTTTACCAAATAAGATGCAAATACTATTGCAATTCAACTTACATTATAAAATGAATGAAATCTCACCTACCCAAAAGGATAGACCTTTTCACACCTGTCTTTCACCCTCATCTCTAACTTCAACTGCCTCTTTTCCAATATTCAGTTCTGCTTAGGGCTATACTACTTCAAGCCAAGAGGGGGCATTTATCTTGAGGGGTTCACCTTAATCAGTCAACTGGCCTAAATCTCCGCTTCATAACCTTAGGGACTAGGATTTCTTTTCCTTGACATTCTCTGAGTGGTGTCCTCTTTCCACCATAGAGTAACATTAAGCTCACAAGAGACTTAACATACAAATGAGGACGCCATTCACTCAACTGCATGAGTTTATGATGAGAACCGCAATTGCCATGTGGACCGGAATGCAAATGTCAGCATAGCCGGCACCCCGTCTCCCTCTGGACAGAATCAGACATGAAGGCAAACTCTAGTCAGGATGCTGCTTAATGAAGAGGAAATCGGAGCAAAGGGGGATTATTTTGTAAAATGATGTTGAAATGACACCAGGCTCACGGCAGCCTGGCATGCCCATCTCCACGTCAGGAATTTATAAACCACAACAGCAAGAGTGTTGCATTCTAGGCAGTGCTGAGATAAAAGTTACTCAGGTCTATCTCCCTAAGCTGCCCCTTTGTCCATTCCCAGTGTGTGCCCAAGCTCTCCCTCCTGATTGATACATTTCTTTAGATTTATCACTATTTTCACCAAGTCTTGTTCTCATATGAGAACTTTTCAGAAAAATTAATATCCTAGCTCTGAAGAGCATTTGATAATTTTATATTCTATTAGAAAGCAACCTTCCTGCCAAGTTCCTGGATGAGGATACTTACATTCCTATTAGCCATAAGTACTTAAGCCCTATATTTCTTGTCTTTCAAAATATGTCCTTCAAGATCCAATCTCCTTTTTTGATCGTTCCAAATCAAATCATTCCCACAGCATGTTATCTATATCACAGCATTAAAAAAAATCACCTTGTAATATAATTGCTTGTGCACTTTTCTCCCTTGATAAACTGCTAATTTCAGAAAACTATAAACATGCTTTCAATGTTCGAACTCCCCTATTTTGCTGCATAATTTGTTTTGTGGCAACTCAAATTCAACACTGTAAAGGTGATTTTGTTAATTGTTATGCAGATCTATACTCTCAAAGGTTACCCAAGGTGCACTAAGAGGCTTGCCCTGACACACATACAGTGCTTCCAGATGGTTGTAAATGGTCTTACTGATGTGATGCTAATAAATAAGATGTTCTATCAGAGGTTACTGATGTATTAGAAGACTGTCCATATTCTAAACCCAAGAAAGTCACAATGATATTCTAGTGGAATTTTTCCCTGACTTCTTCACAGCCATCTCTTTTATCTGCTATCACATTGTTGTGATCTCTATCCCTCATATTAACAAGAAGATAAAACTACTTCTATCTTTTCATATTCTCAAATTTTTTGAAATTGTCAGCTCTATAACTTTACCTCTTTAGCAAAGACAGAAAATTTCATTGCATACTTACTATCCTTTGTGCGATAGTTAACACGCTATATCAAATCTCCCTTTGAAGTAAAGCTCACAGAACCATAGACACATGAAACTTGGAGATCAATAGGTTTAACTATCTGCTCCTTCAGGAATTCTTCTTTGGCATTTCTGATAGATGGTCATTCAACACCTTCAAGAACATCTCAACTTGCAAAGAATATCCCTGACAAAGATGGGAAAAAAAATCTCTCCATGAAGATAACTACCTACATAAAAAATTAAAATAAATTCATGAATCTTCCAAACCCCACTAAACCTTCTAACCTTCCAGGTAAAAATTCCTATTCTGGGCTGGAGATAGAGTTAAATGGTAGCATACTTGCCTAGCCAAAGTATATCCCTGGGTTTGACCTTCAGGATCGCACCCCCTGAGGGAGGGGGGAATCCTAGTCTTTTATTTTACCCCACTAATTTTTAGTTGACTGGATTTCTGACATTATATCATATGTCTCCATCCTTGCGTTTGCCCCAAGACACTAAATCTACAAGGTAAGTTAGTTCTTCCACCTGTAATTCAGCAGCACTGTGGTTGTGGTGTGATTTGTTTCTCAAGGGCTCAGATGCTGGAGGCTCAGTCCCCCACATGGTGACAAGAGAAGAAGTGTAAAAGTTAAGACATGGAATCCTGTGGTGGGAAGTCTCTGGGGGCCTTGTCCACAGAAGGAATTAATGTTGCTGGCATGGCACTCTGCTTAGTTCTCACAAGAGGGTTGTAGGAGAAGAGCAAGTCAAGTGCTTCTCAGTTTCCTTCTGGCTTAACGCACTTTGTGATCTCACTCTCACACATAGTCCACCATGATGCCATCTGCCACGATATGCCACAGCCAGTGGGGTCCTCACTAGAAGTTGAACTGGCCAGTCTTGAACTTCCAGCCTCAGAACTATGAGTTAAATACATCTCCTTCTGTATGCATTACTCAGCCATAGGTATTGTTAGAGTACTAAACAAAAGTTTAGCATCTCAGCTATAATATGATTTCATTCATTTATTCCACAAATATTTATGGAAAGTATATGGGACACCAGACATTCTTCTCTGCAATAAAGATAAAGTTGACAGACAAGGCTTCTGCCCTCACAGAGCCAACAAATAACTCCATGAAATTTTTTCATTTTTGTTCTATTCGATCCCTCTGGCTTGGGGATATATATATTTGAACCCTAGTTAAGATACCCAGTGAATTAGCTCTTTCTTCTGGTTTCATGCTTCAAAAATATGTGTAGCAGCCAGGCAGGCAGAGCTAATGCTGGGGGAGGGATGGGGAGAAGAGGGCAGGAAAATTGGCTGAAGTTATAGAATCATACTTTCATATTTGGGGATATTTGATTAATAAAGATAGATGTCAATATCTGGGCACTATTATTTTCCCAACTGGTGAAGTCACAGGCAGGAATATCACACAACACTATAACAAGATAACATATTTCTAGAGAACCAGCACTGTAAGACAGTGTTTTAGCGAATGTTGGAAAATGTAGAAGACATAGTCTAACTTGTGTTTCAGAGTGAATGGACACAGATACCTGAGCTATAAAACATATGGGACTTCTTTGAGAGAAAAGAAGGAAGACAAGTGAAGTTGACCATATTAGGCCAGCATAGATTTCCCAAGCTTATTGGCTTACATCCCCTTTTGCAAAAAAAGGGGATGTAAGACACTTCCACTGTCTCCTTATTTTTTTTATCCAATGCCCCCAATTGCATTCTAGCATCATACTAGGGGTGTGACCATTCTAGCATCACATCATTCTGGATCATTCTAGCATCACACTAGGGGTGTGATCATTCTAGCATCACACTAGTGGTGTGATCGTTCTAGCATCACCTCATTCTGGATCATTCTAGCATCACACTAGGGGTATCTCTGAGTCTGGGAATCTATGGTAAGGGAACCAGAGATGTCCTTCATAATGGCTGATTTTGAGGAAAGCCTTGGAAAAAAACACATCCCTTAACTTTACAAATAAAATTAGAGCTAGATAGACTAATTAACTTGACTAAAGTCAAAGAGTCTATACCCCAAAACCTACATACTCTGACTCCCTGAAGAAACCTCTCTCCTTTAAAATGCAAGAGAGACCAAGTTCTTAAGAATGATATTTAAAAATACAAAACACTCAGAAAAGTTATCAGCAGGTGATATGGAAACTAACAATCTTAAAATAGAATAATTCAAAAAGTAAAATTTTAATGAGTTCCATTATAAATTAAATATGACATTGACATATTCTGAAAAACACTATCCCAAAAAAGCACAATGAATGTACACAACACCTCAAATTTCTTTTCTATTGTTTATTTTTATTGTTGCATTGTAATCATGCATCTTAATGAAGTACAAGATGGTAGAGGCATACATACACATATCACTCAGCCATTCCCCAATTCCTACCCCATTGCCTTCCCACTCCCTCTTTTTCGTGTATATCCTAAATTTCAAGGGGCGACCCAGCCACCTACACTGAGATGTACTTGTGTACCAATAAAATTTGCTCTTGGCTAATTTCAGTTAAAAACTGTACTAATCATACGTGAAGAAAAGTACACTTTCATTGTTAGGAAAGCAAAGTTTTCATTTTAAGACAGAAAAGTCTTATATTGTTGGTATATCTATCTAAAGAAAATTCTGAGGAGACTATGTACAATCTCATGATTTACACACACACACACACACACACACACACACACACACACACACACACACACACTTGGATTGATCAACTGACCTGTAATTCTAAAATTAAGAAATATTACTCTAATTATACACTTAGGTTTCAGCACGCTCATTAGAACTCAGAACATTCACATTCCCAGAGGCTTTAAGATTATAAAAGCACCATCTTAATGAAAATATAACAACTCTGAAAAAATTAGTAAAAGCTTATGAGATTACTTCAATGTCTTAAGAGTTCCAGAAATGTCACTTTATTTCCAATATACTTATTACATAAATTTGAAAAAAATCATCACATACCTTAACAATAACATTGTATTAGATGAAGCACACTCATGCAACTAAATAAATCATTAATTTACGAAAATATTGTTTTTCTTTTACTGACAACATTTGAGTCCAAAAACAACCTATAACACATCACAGGAGAGACAGGATGAGAGGTGGGGAAATAGAGAAATCAAATGATATTAAATGTGGAAAGGAACATTAACAATTTAATTTGCAGATATTGGGAGTGTGGCTTTTCAAAAGCGTAGAATTGTACGCATCACCTAAAATGTTTTAGAGGAGGAATATTTCTATAACTACAGCTAACTGTTATACCTGAGCTTTAAATCCAGGACAGTAGCATTGCAAGGCAAATTATGAAACTATCCTGAACAAAAATTGGATCTGTCTTGAAGCCATTCATCTGACTCCGTAAAGCAGGCTCACACTACTTATGCCAACAGTTGACTCAGCTACAAAAAAGTTAAGATACAACATCAACTGTCAACCGGTGCAGAAACTATATAATACAACTGAAAAGAGAAGGGATCTACTTTGGATATTATAGAGAATTGGGAAAGAGTTTGATCTGGAAAGTTACTACACTGCAATTCTAACTGCCTTGCAAAAGAGCCAAAGAGTAAGTAAATGATCATTTAAACAACTCATCTAGTGCTGGTCAATCCCTAATTTTCAAATTTATATTTAAATAGATTTTACATAATGTGAATTTCTTTAATTCAAAGTATGACTATATATTAAACACTTGAGTGGCACAAAAAAATAAACAAAAGCAGTAGTAATGCTAAAGTTCAGACGAGTTTAAAACAAATCTCAATTCACATATACATCTTTTATCCTCAGTGAAAGCAATAGCAAAATGAAATGAGCAGGAAAGGTCATTTGCTGAATGAATTCTCCACTCATTATAAAAGCTCAATGACATGTACCTCTTCTTCTCCCACATAGATATCACAGCAATAGACAACTGCAACCTGAGGCAGGGATGCTACCAAAAGACCTTTCTCTGTACTTCCAGGATGCTTTATGCAAGTGATGCTGTCTTTCTCCTCTTCAGGCTGAGTTCCTCCAAGACAACAGTCTTTTTCACTTAAGAATGGCAGCAACTAAGAGTGTGCCTCACATACCAGTCAACTGATGAAATTTCTAGAATGTAAATATCCTATTACGCTGCATTCATTCAGTGTTTTTTAAATGTAGTCTCGATGTGTCAAGGATAATTGACCCCACACAACAAGAAAAAAAAAAAAAAAAAGAATCTCTGAACTCTAACTTCTGGTTTTTCTACAAGATTCTTTTTTTTTCTTCCTTTCTGTCCTCGCTAATTATAAAGCTCATTGAAAGTGGTCACCTTGTCAGTAGCAGGGTATTGTAATCATCAGAGCAATATTCCATCACAAAAGCGAGAGCCTTGAAAGTAATAAGAAAAAAATGAGATGCAGAACTAATTTTAAAAACAAAGCCAATGAAATCTGCCAATGAGTTAAGTGTGGCTTCGTGTGTGAGAGAATAAGATGGTTCTTTATAGATATTAACAAGCAAAAGAACACTAAAACCCACTAGAAAATTGATGTTCTTAAACAAAAATGCTGCTATTTTGTGGGTTAGATCCTTTCTCCTACATTAGGCAGATACTTTACACTATTTCTTCAAAGGACAGCAAGAAATTATAATTAATAGTGTGTCAAGAATAAGACTTGACTTAGTAAAATAATACTGCTAGTAGATAAAAAGCTGTGTGATTTGGTAAGCGATAAAACCTGAGTGTGACAGACTTTCTAATCCATAATCTGGTCTGTAGCATCTTACAAAAGTAATTCATAAGGGATAAACAAAAAAATGGAAATTCAAATTTAAACTTTTAACCCCATTTAAGGAAATTGTTCTTGCTCTTGCCTCAGGCATTTTAGAATCCTTTTCAAAGAGAGTACTGAGTACTGCAAAGATCATTAGTAGCATAATCAAGAAGTGTTAGAATATATATTGGATACATTCCTAGAAATTAATATTCAAAGTTAGAAACAAAAATATCTCCTAAGGGGTATTTTATGCATTCATAATTAGGATCATTTTGTAATTATTACATATTTCTCTTAAGATAAATACCTAGAAACAGAAATAAGATTAGGTATTTAAAATCAACTACTTTTGATGCAATTCTACTTCTGAAACAAAATAAGAACAAAGAAACAAACAACTAGAGCTTCAAATTTTTCATTTGAAACAAGTATTCTTTAATTTTGAAAAGAAAGAAGTTATCATTCATGTCAAGACAAATGCTAATAAGCTTGAGGTGTCTATAAAACACTGAAATTTCTTCCTCTCTTCATTTTTATTTTTCTTTTCCCCTTCAAGGATACTTATGCATGCATTTGTTCTTATGAAAGAATATGAAAAAAGTTTAAAAATGAATCTCCAAATAATATGGCTCACATATATAATAAATACTTCCTATTTGCTTTTCTCCTAAAATGTATGGAATATTGTTCAATAAACTTTAAATAAGACCTGACTTAGTAAAATAATATACTGAGTCAAAAAGCACTTAAAATGGCCATAAAAGAAAACCTCAAAACAAACCTGGGTACTCGTTTTATGTTCCCTTTTGGATCAACCAAAGTCAGCAAGGACTCCTTAACTTCAAGCAAAGCACTGAAACAATATAGAGACCTTCTTATGGCCTATCCCCCTTGGTTTTCTAGACCATGGTCAATCACACATAGCCTTCCTTAGCCTAATGCCTAGGCTATGGAGATCATGCACAAACAAATGAAATCAAACTCACAATACAGAAAATTCAGAGTGCTCAACATATGTGCTTCCTCCCCAGGTCCTAGTAGTTACCAACTACTCAGTGAGCTCAACAAGAAATGGCAGGCCTCTCAATCAAATCCAAGTCCAGTGCCAATACGTCTGGGAAACTTGGACTATAGTCCTAATTTCATTTAAAATCCACCTCTGAGACTGCAAACAGTTGGTACGGAAGTCATTTCCAACAAAGGAGAGTATGAAAATGGTTTCCACAGCTGAGTTCTAATTAAGACAGGAAAGACCAGATGTGCTTCTATATACCTTGACCTCATGCCCTTCCCTCTGCCCCAGGGCAAGCATAAGTGCCCCTGTGGCTTCCCACTGTATATGCCCTTCACTTTTGTAACCTCAGATTTTCTCTTAGCATCTGACAGAGGATTTCATACCTGGCAGACACTCTATTGTTTTAGCCCATTCTCTGTGAAAGTCAGGGACCACTTCGGACCTAATGACTACAAGTGATTCAGTTAAAAACACTCTACCAAAGACAACTACAAGATTTATCATTTTACCTTTTATATAATAATTTTATAATTTTTATTGTTGTTTTCAAACTACAGGAACCTGAAATATAACTACTCATAATATCCAATTGTTTAGAATACCTAATTGAAATTTGCTTTCAAATAAATGTATGGTGACTATAGCTTTATTGTACTCATAACTAAAAATATATAAGCTTAAAAATACATTGAATACCAAAAAAAGAGCAGTCTCCAAAAATGTATTTGCTTCTATTTCTCATTAGTCTGGAAAATTTTGAGATCAAAGATTTTTTTTTTTTTTTTTTTTGTGTGTGTGTGTGTGTGTGTGTGTGTGTATGTGTGGTACTGGGGATGGAACCCTTCTACCTCCGGGCCACACTTCCAGACCTATTTTATATTTTTTATTTGGAAACAGGGTCTCTTAAGCCAGCGAGACTAGCTTCAAACCTGCACAATCCTCCTGCCTCCTCCTACCAAGTGTGGGAATTACAAGGGTGCGCCACCATGCCCAGCGAGATCAAAGAATTCTGTCTGCTACCATCACACAGTACTTTGTCAAAACAAGGAATGTAAGACAGGTGTAGTGGTGTGCCCTGGTAATCGCAGTACTTGAGAGGATGAGAGGGGAGGATAGCAAGTTCAAGACCAACCTCAGCACTTAATGAGACTCTATTAGAGACCCCATTTCAAAACAAAACAAAATAAGTGCTAGAGGTGTAGCTTGGAGATAAAATGCATCTGGGATTAATCCCCAAAAATGGAATATAATGTTGTAAAATTAATGAATATTTTATAGAACACACATCTGACAATGATGTATTTTTTCTAATTATCAAAAACCAGACATCTTAAGTAGGTGGTCAAAACAGAACCAATATATAATCATTTTTAGTTGACACACAACACTGTATGTCTTTATTGCGTACAACATAACGTCTTGAAGTATACACATACTTACCTACATACACACACACACTGTGGAATGACTAAATCCAGCTAATTAACAAATGCATTGCCTTACATGGTTACCAATTTTGTGTTGATTCCATTTAACATGCACCTATATTTCCAAAACATAAAATTTTAATATGCTGATTCCTTTTTTTTCTCTAACAGATATGTTTTATGTGGAAATTTTAGGCTTAAAATAGTTTTTGTAACAAAATCACTGACAATTCCCACTTTAAAATGTGTCTTACTAAAAAGTGTATTGTAACTTGTTGAATATAATAACCCTCTAACAAAAAGACAGAAATGTGAGTCATTTTGCTGACAAGGAAAAATTAAAAAGAATTTATGCTAATATCCTGTTCCTACCATGTTTCTACTTAGTGTTGAGCAAACTACTATATTCCTTCAACTGCAGCATCTGCCATCTGAAAATACTGGCATCACTATTAAATTTGCAAATGTAAATTATAATCACCACTTTTTAAATACCCACATTTTGTATAAGAAATATTTTACAGTGTTTTTATCCAACATATCCATAGCTTTAAAATGTTACTAGGTCTTACATTACATGTATTTTCAATACAGTATTTCATGACTAGGAACAAATATACATTTCTGTGAATGCTAATCTATTCAACACTCAAGTTCCCATGTACATCCCACTATAGTCAGATGTTTCACAATTTGTACTCAGAAAGTATCTCCTATGGTTTTTATTAAAGTCCCTCTCATCTTCTTAAAAAGCTAATAGCACAAACTAACTTCGTCTAAAGACAATCAAGAATAGGTATTAAAATAAGCATATATTAATTTAGATAGCCAAACATTTTAGATAACCAACAGAATCTATATAACTGGCTGTAAATGGTTCCTACAAATATTTTGGTTTGATTAGGGGGATTTTTTTTTTTTTTTTTAGAATTAGGGATTAAACCCAGTGGCATTCTACCTCCAGTCTATACCTCCAGATCTTGCTATTTTTAATTCTGAAACAGGGTCTCATTAAGTTACTGACGCTGACCTTGAATCAGCAACCTTCCTGTCTCAGCCTCTCAAGTACTGGGATTACAGATACGTACCACCAGATTCTGATACAATGGAAACAAAAAAATTCGTAACCCTGAATCCTGCTTCCATTTCTACTATCAAAAAGCTATAGTTATAGGAAGAGTCAATTAACACTTTGGGCTGAAACCTTAGCTACAAAGTAAAGTGCTTGGACTTGATAAGCTTAAGGTCTGTTATATTTTACACTGATACCAAATGTTTGGGGGCAATATCACCTTTGCCTCAATAGTCCAATGCTACTCTACAAACTTTGAAACAATGCTTGTTAAATAAAAGCTAGCACACAGATTGGGGGGGCAGAAAAAATGAGGACCTACTGAAGAATCTTCCAACACTACCAAGGCCAGCTAAAGCATATGATATCCATATAACAGCATCTCCTGTGACAGAGACTGCTTCACATGTGGATGTGACTGAGAAAAGTAAATCGAGGATGGCAGGAACCACAGGCTTCTTTGAGGTTTGTAAAAAGAATATTCTCTTAATTCTGATTAGAATATATATCTTTTATACCTATACAATTTCATATTTTTTTTAGCATGCAGTAGCTGAGGCTGTCTGCGAACTGCAATCCTCCAGTCTCAGCCTCCCGAATGCTGAGATTACAAGCATGAGCTACCACGCTTGGCTTCAATTTCATATTTTTATGTGGTTAAAAATGAATGCAATCAGTAAAATTAGTATTTCACAAATATTGGGAAATAAATGTCTTTATTATGACTTTTAAGTGTTGGACTTAAAAAAAAAACCCAAAAATTTTCTATCACTGTCACCATTTTTCTCACTGTTTATAAATATATCTGCATGTCGGGCCTGGTGGCCCACACTTGTAATCCCAGTACTTGGGAGGCTGAGACAGGAGGATGGCAGGTTCCTGCCAGCCTCAGCTACTTAGTGAGGGCCTCCACAACTTAGTAAGAACCTTTTCAACTTAGGGAGACCCTGTTTCAAAATAAAAGATTAAAAAGTAGAGTTGGGGATATGGCTTGGAGGTAGAATGCCCCTGGGTTACATTCCCAGTACAAGGATGAAGAAAGAAAGGAAGGGAAGGAGAGGGAAGGAACTCACACAAAATACTATATTTTTTATAATATGTCCATACTTATAGAACCTAAGGACCAATAGAATGCATGTGTTATAAGTAGAAAAATCTCTATAAACTAATGTTTGCTTAATTTGGGACATAAATTTTGGACATTTTGAAATGATGCAAACATTTCAAAATTAAAATATCTTTAATACATTTACTTGTAGAAGTCTCTACAAAGATAGCCACTATCAGTAAAAAATATGTGTTTGAATATTAAATATTTTTAAAAATTAGATCAGATATAGATCTACATATTTCAGACATTTAAAACCTTTACTATAAGCCTGGCATGGTGGCGCATGCTTGTAATCCCAGCATTTGAAAGGTTGATACAGGAGGATCGCGATTCGTGGCCAGCCTCTGTTACTTCGTAAGTCCCTCCACAACTTAGTGTTAGACCCTGTTTCAAAATAAAGAATAAAAATCAAGCTGGAGATATAGCTCAGAGATAGAATGCCTCTGAATTCAATCCCCAGCACCATACACACAGATTAAAATATTAATACCAATAAGATACTTCTGGAAAAAGAGGAATATTTTCCTATAAAAGTTAAGTAAAAGAATGAATTTTAATGGTACTATAGATAGGAGGAAATTTTCTAATATTTCAGGAGAGCTTTTTCCTGGTAAGAAGGTCATAATAAAGTCCTAAATGCATATATGAAAGCTTTCCATAATACTTGTTCTCTTTGTCATGTAAAACTGAAAAATAACATTTGGTAAACCAAAATCTGATGTTAGAAGAAATACATTTTATTACCACATATCACCACTGGATGCATGAGAAAAATATGCCACATATAGCTATTCTGTGCATATATATTAACAGCAATCTTCTACCGCTGATTAATGCTACCAGCGATGCTAATGGTTTACATGAATTATAATACAGTTTTAACATTGCTTAGCTTATCAGAAAATAATAGTAGGATAAGAAACACAGCCTAAAACAAAGTACACAGCCAAAATAATAGCAAGATTTTTTAAAATAAAAACACGGTGAATGTATTAGTAGCCTTAGAAACATCATGTATTTATGTTGCGATAGGCAAGCAAGAATATTATTTTATTAAGAACACAATAAAAGCTTTCTTTTGATTATAGCAGAGCAAATTATAAATTCCCTTCAATCCATAAAGCAGCATTTATCAAGCTCATTACATTGCATAAACAGTATTTTTAAGTCTACCAGTGATTGAGTTTTCTGCTTTCCTTCATTAAAATATGTTTTTGTTAGGTCTTAATTTTCCCAGTCTACCCACCTTACCCACGTGCATGGCTCCTTGCTCCATCTAATTTAATTATAAATTACCTGCTATGTGTCAGGTTCTATGCCTAATCTTACAGATGGAAAAATGACCAAGATGTGATTCCTCTCCTCTGAATGGCAAGCGAGAAACTATAACACTGCCCACCACCTTCAATATCACTTATTGATGGAACTGCCAGTTCTCTTTACATGGGTGTTTCCTTTATTAACCATCTGTGTCAAATGATTCAACACTGCCTGGCTCTGAAACTCTAATCAGTAGAGTTCTATGGCTTTATGATTAGGTAGACCACAGACGTATTATTACTATCACTATCAGTATCATTATTATCATCATTATTATCACATCATTGGATAAATATTAGGTATTCTATCAGCATCTGATTGGTTGATTGCTTGGGTGAACCATTAATCAGCATCTATTTGAAAACAGCAATAACAAAAGAGCAGCCACTACCATTAGCTAATATATCAGATACCAGATAAGATGCCAAATACTTCATATATATGCTCACATCTACTCCTACAATAACGATGTTACTTTAACAATAACTTATAAAGATTGATTAAAAACTGAGGCATTGCAATTTAGGCAACTAGAGCCACACAACTAAAAAATAATTTAAA
This sequence comes from Muscardinus avellanarius, assembly GCF_963383645.1. Taxonomy (NCBI): domain Eukaryota; kingdom Metazoa; phylum Chordata; class Mammalia; order Rodentia; family Gliridae; genus Muscardinus; species Muscardinus avellanarius. Next base: position 85,092,279 of record NC_137798.1, read on the forward strand.
CTCGACACTTTGCCCACACCTACTATGCTATACTACCTCTAAATCAGATGGTCTTGATCCATACATAGCACAAACTGATAAAATGTTGATTCATAACTATCCATACTAAAGAATGAGTAAGCACAGATAAAGCAATCAAAACTACATAAGAATTGCATGTACAAAAAAATAAATATTAAATAAAATTCAAACTGTACTGTAGGCCCTCCATGTTCATGGGCTTCAAATGCAAGAACTCATTCAAACTCGAATTGATAATAATGAAGAAATATATGTACTGATCAACATATGTAGAATTTTTCTTTTTTATTATTTCCTAAATAATACCATGTAACTATCGATATAGCATGTATATTATGTCTTACTAAGTAGAGATAAATTCAAGTATATGAAAAGATGTTGCATAAGTTACATATAACTATTATACAATTTTTTCTAAGAGATGAGAATCTGCAGATTTTGGTATACTTGGGAGATACTAAAACAAACCCCCCACAGGATAAAGAAATAATTCTTGTGTAAGTGTGTGTTTGTGTGTGTGTGTGTGTGTGTGTGTGTGTGTACATATGCATGTGAATGTGTGTATCTTTGAAATTGTACACTATTCTAAGAGTACAGAGAACTTTTTTCCCCCCTCTGTGCCAGAACACATTGTCAGGACTTTACTATAGGCTAAAACTTCCTAATCTAAAAATCTAAATCCAAAACACTCCAAAATTCAAAAATTTTGAGTGCATAAAGATGCCACAGTTAAAAGTTCTATACCTGACCTCAGGTGATAGGTCACTGTCAAAATTCAAGCATGCTAAAAATGTGTAAAAGTCTTTTGGGGATATGTATATAAGATACATGAAATATAAATGAATTTTGTGTTTAGACCTCGGTCCCATTCTCGATATATCTCATTATATATATGCAAATCTCCAAAACCTGAAACTCTTGTGACCCTAAAAATTTCAGAAAAGGGACACAACATGTGAATAGTTTTGACAACTGAAAGAGTCCATCGCCACACTCTTCCTTATCTGTATCCTATCCTCAGAATCTAGCACAATGTTGGCCATATAATAGACACTTCATACACAACAGTCTAGTATAATTATTACTCTTCACACTCTGTTCCAAGGTAAATGAACATCATAAATAGGATCAGTAAAAAAGCAATTAAGTAAAGAAAGGTAAACTTTATATTTTCAACAACTCAAAAGTTTCAGCACTCTTTCTTAAATGCAGATAATATAAAACATTTAAGCACAATCCTCTGGCTAATATTTTAATTATGGAAAAGTTGGAGAATTTAGCGTCATCTCCATAGCAACTAGGCCTCAGCAACAAATACATTAAATATGTATGAACAGCAGCAAAAAAAAATTAAATCAAAGCAAAACATGACATAAGAACTAAATTACAGAAGCTGTCAGAACTATAGGCTGAAATTTAGCAACCTAAACACATTAAATCATAAATTCCAAACTAACTTATCTCCTTGGTTTTAACAATTTCCAGAGTTAATATGCACATATAAATATACATATGCACAAACTAGTGAAACTACAAAAAAAAAAAGAAAAGAGGAAAGATGCAGCAAGGATAAAGAAAGTTTCTTCCTAAAAGTTAATGAATAGTTTTATGACAGCTCACCTAGTGGCAGGTTCTTCTTCATAGATTTCAGTAACCCTCAATAAGAATAGCAATTATCTGGACCGTGTGTATTCTACTTTGCCCATTATCTGCAAGTTCATGATCATTTTAACATGTGACTTCTGTCCCACTCCACTGCGAATTTGATTTAGAAGTTGGTGGAAAAAACAGGAAGCAAATTTATATACTCTGTTTTCTATTCTTAGTTATTTCTTATAACAAGAAACCCTCAAAAATAGTGACTTCTAAGTCAGGTGTGGTGCCGCACGCTTGTAATCCCAGCATTTGTGAGGCTGAAAAGGATCGATTACAGGTTCGAGGACAGCCTCAGCTACTTAATGAGACCCTCCACAATTTATTGAGACCCTGTTTCAAAATAAATAATAAAAAGTAGGGTTAGAGATGTTGCTTAGAGGTAGGATGCCCCTGAGTTCCATCCCCAGTACCACAACAAATTAATTAATTAATTAATTAATATTTCTAAGAATCCTTACTATTTTACCCAACATGCCATAAATGTTAGTCACCCAAAATAAACTTATAGACTGACTGAAGGAAAATGAAGACCCTAGTAAAGATATACCAAAGTTATATTCTATTTAACCTTCACCTTCCACAATTATACAAATGAGACTGGTATGAATGTGAAAATTACTATGAGCCGGGTGTGGTGGCGCAGGCTTGTAACCCCAGCATTCGGGAGGCTGAGACCAAAGGATCACAGTTCGCGGACAGCCTCAGCTACTTAGTGAGGCCCTCTACAACTTAGTGAGACCCTGTTTCAAAATAAAGAATTAAAAATAGGGCAGGGGGTGTAACTTGGAGGTGGAATGCCCATGGGTTCCATCCCCAGACCCGCAAAAAAAAAAAAAAAAAAAAAAAAATTACTATGAGTAATAGTGAGGGCTTAACCAATATTTTATCTTGAACATTTTATCATTTATCATTTTATCATTTATCATTTTATCTTGATTTTTTCAGAGATCAATGCAACCAGCTACTGACTGAACGTTTGTGCTTCCCCAAAATGCATATGATAAAACATAATCCTCAGTATCTTGGTATTTGGAAGTAGGACTTTGGGGACATAATTAGTTCATGAGGGTGGAGCCCTCAGGAGGATTAATTCCCTTATAAAAGAGAATCCGGAAGGGTCTATCACTTCTGCAATGTGAGGATACAGAGAAAAGGCGCCATCTATAAGCCAGGACATTCACCACCAGAAACTGGACCTCCCAGACTTTCAGCCTCCCAAACTGTGAGAAACTTCTGTTGTTTTTAAGCCAATCAGTCAATAATATTTTGTTATAGCATCGCAAAGAGTAAACATATGTAAATCAGTTGGGATAAATACCAGACATACATTTAGTACTCAATAAATCATTAACTCTTTTCTACCTTCCTAACTTGCCTCTAAATTCTTAAGACACAGGAAGAAATTTAAATTTAAACATCTTAGAAGGTAGTCGGCTGAATGAAAGAGAAAAAAAAAGTCACAGCATTCTAACAAACTTCCCATTTCTTTTTTTTTTTTTTTTTTTTTTTTTTTTTTTGCGGTATTGGGATGCATTCTACCTCTGAACTACACCCCCAACGCCTTTTTTTATTCCTTATTTTGAAACAGGGTCTCACTGAGCTGTAAAGGGCCTCACTAAGTAGCAGCTGAGGCTGGCTGTGAACCACGATCCTCCTTTCTCAGCCTCCCAAATGTTAGATTACAAGCATGCACCACCATACCTGGCTACAAACTTCCCATTTCTTTTCTGGCACAAAGAGTACTTGCTTATGAAAGACTCGATCACCATTTATTAATATAGGATATAATGGTACAATTGAGAAGAAATTAAAATAGTCACTTTATTAGAAACTGTTTATATTTTTACCTTCTCTTCTAGTTGCTCTTTCAGACACTGATACTTGAGCTTCAGCTTTTTGTTCTCATTTTCAGTCTGCGTTAATTCCTCTGTCAGCCTGTCGCACTGTGACTTCAACTTCTCCAGCTGACAGCGATGGACTTTCGCCATATTCTTATCTTCTAAGCTTTCTGCCTGAGGAGAAAAGAGAAAGCACACTGGCTAGATCCAGATTTTACCAAACAACTAACATATTTCATGAGCGGAAAAATACTTCAAGATTTTAGATCTCTCGAAGCATTCATAAAGACGTTAAACACAGAGGACGTTATTGAGTTCGTTCAATTATTCATCAGCATGTGCTAAGCATGTACTGAGTGACGGGTTCTGTGCTCACAATAACAGACATCAATAGTACAAGTGACAGAGGCAATAGTCAATTGACAACTAGAAATCCGAAGTGCTTGATAAAAGATGGAGGCTGGGTGTCTTGCAACCAAAGGAAGGGACACCAACTGCTGAGAGGAGGAGGAGTTATTAGAGGAAAATATCCAAAAAGCCGAATCCTATGGCAGATCAGTTTACACCTCTGCCTGATCTGTTTCCTTTTCTATAAAAGGAGCTTAGCGTATCTGTTCTTCCAGACTCTTGGGTTTTAGGAGAAAATTGTGCACTTTTTGTATACAAAATGCAATTATTGATATAACTCATAAAATTGGAAAGATTATAAATTATAACAGCTGAGAAACTAAAACTTAAAAGAGTTTATTTCAGCATCAATAGTGTAATAAAGTACCTTTTTATTCATCTGTATTTGGATATAATCAGATCAGCTTTAAAAAAATAAATATTAGAAATAATCCATTTGTACATGAGATTCAATTAAGAGTTTTATAATAACAACAGCGATACAAACACTATGCGTCACCTACTGTTCTAAGACATATTATTAACAGTTTCTCTTCATTTCATCCATACAACCTAACAGGGAGGCACTAATACTGCCTTTTGCCTCCTGTTTAGGACCCGAAGCAGAGAAAAGCAAGTAACTTGCCCATGATAGGGAGTAGGGAGTAGGGAGGACCAAGTATTTGAAGCCAGGAATTCTTTCTAAATTCTGATCTCAGCCACTCCATCACTGTCTCTCAAAAGATTCACTATCACAAGGCTTTCCCAGAATGCAGCACTGAGTGCTACCTGCACACCTATACGTTCCTGACAGGACGACTACACATCATCTAGTTGAAATACGTCTCGATGCATCTTCTTTTGTTTCTATTAGTTTATTATAGTTGTTTAGGTATATAAAAATGCAATCGTTGGAAACAATTTCCTAAAAATATAAAAGAAATTCTGTGCGTTTTAGACAGTCTCTATTTTGTTTACTCTACAAAATTAATCTAAGACCTGCTGCCACTTAGAATTAACAAAGGAATTGATTTTTTTATGAGCAATCCTGTATTCACAGTTCAAAAATAAATTTACAAAGTAAAGTCCCTCATCAGGAAAATTGCTCAATTAGGATTTTAAGTTTCAGCAGAGTGCTTCTACTTTTCTTTATTTCCTACAGAAAGCATAGGTAAATCAGGAAATGTCTCCAGCAGACAAGTGACAGGATATAGCCAGCACACAGCGATGCTCAGAAGCAAATGTGCCCACCGATTGCCAACTTCACCCCATCCAGTGACGTCCCACTGGAAATCAGCCCAGACGGAGATATTTACACCACAGTACTTGGCAAATTATACGAGTCCGTTTTTTCTACATAGGGAGTCTGCTTCTAAATATTTGTCAGCATACCAATTCCTAACTTAGCTAAAAACCAACCTATTATTGTAGTTTCTTATTACATTTACCTTTTATTTTAGGGTTTACAAGGTAATTATGTGTTCACAGCAACGCAGTGATGTAGAAGAATTTTACTCTTCCCTTTTTGTTGATAAAGCATAAAAAGCGAAGCAACTTAGCCAAGACGAGTGGCAAAAATATAGAACTCCACTTAGGCACCTTTCAGTTCCAATAAAAGACTACAAAATAATATTGTTGCAATTACAATAAGATGATGTCCTGAAAATGCTAATAGCAATTACAGCACATCAGTAAAATACTTTAAATTTAAATCTAAAAACTAGATATGATAAAGGTAAATCTAGAGTGAGGGGGGAAATGCAGTTAGTTTATACAGAGAAAAATATCGATGATATATGAGACATTTGGACTGATAAAGTAATAAATTATTTACGATAATTTTTGAAAGACACAAAAATACACCTATGTGTCCAAAACCTGATGGCACAAAATCAGTATACTAGGTCAATGAGGTTTGCTATTAAACTTATAAGTAAAAGTATGAGATTACATTAATAAAATATCATAAAGTGTGGACTGTTCCATAAGAGTAACTTATTTGGTTTAAAAGGAAACTACCAGATGCCCATGATCTCTGGTCCTCCTTTTAACTCTGTGCTACTCCTGTACCACAAGTCAGGGAACAGCACAACACCCATCTCGGTTCTGTCTTTCAAAACAAACCAAAAACAAAAAACTACAAATTTTAGAAGATCCACAGCATATTTATAAATTATAAATTCTTTAGCCAAGAAATTCTTAAAATTTTTTATAATCTTACTACAAATAATTCAAAGCATTTTTTAAAGAAAGGATGAGAAAATAAATTTTCCCATGTCACATGGAGAAATACTACAGAGCTCAGAGCACATCAGGAGCACATTCTCTGATTTTCGGCTTTGTAAATATCTCAAGCCAACATGCATTGGGGATCTCACTGTGTATGGGGAACAGCAGCCCGGACACCAAAAGAGGATACATAAATGGCAAAGACCTGATGACTGTCTGTCGGGAGAATAAAGGACACCCATCAAACCAAAAGATAAGGCAGGCTCAACATGCTGTACCAGGAACCAACAGAGAGCTACAGGAGATTGAGAGATTTATCCCAAGCTCAGTTGAGAATGGCTCCAACTTCAATGGATCCATTACAGAGGCACAGAAGGATTATACAAAATGCGTCCTCCTCCGGATCAGGGGAAACGGCGATCCCAATGGGGAGCAAGCAGAGAAAAGACTGTGTGGAGAACTGTTGGATGTTTTGTGAAGAGTGTTGGGGAGTACAAAATGAAATCAATGTGCGCAGATAAGATGCGGCCACAGAAAAGAGGGCTATCTAGAGCTGAGATTTTGTTCCAGAGATAGTAAATAACTCACGAAGGTTCTGAACAAGCAAAGACCCATTCAGACACATTTGGGGAATGGAAATCAGGTGGTATCTGAAGGCTGGAAAGGAAGAGGTGGGAGTGGAAAGAGGAAGTAGGCAGAAGGAGAGGCTACTGAAAGTCTGTCAAGGTAGTCCAAATTAACAGCTCACTTTTTTTTTTTTTTTTGGTGTTTCTTTGGATTGAACCCAAGGCCATTCTACTTCTGAGCTTTGAAACAGTGTCTTACAAAGTTGCTAAGGGCCTCTCTCTATTGCTGAGGCTGGCCTCAAACCTGCTACCCTCCTGTCTCAGCTTCCTAAGTCCTTGGATTACAGGTGTGCACCATCACTCTCGGCTCCACATCCTTTTTTCACTCCACATTCACTTTCACTGTATACTTAGCACACTCACCCTTGTCCAGCAGGCTGTACTTCAATAATTTATCTGTTAAGAAAGTATATCTGAATGTAAGAATGATGTTCTTATAAAGATGATCCTGAACCTGCTCTAAGTTAATAAATAATTACCAACTCTTGATTCGTGACTTGTAGGCAATCATACTAACTAAATAACAATGGTAAAGCATCCTTAGCTATGAGAAGGAAAAGAGGATCTAGTTTCAATGACATTCAAGAAAACGACAAGCTCCTTGAAAAGAATGCTTTCTCATGGCCACAGCCAGTGTGACCAACCAATCACCACACACTCCTCAGGCAAAATCCCTGCCTTCCCTCGAGATGCACACTATTCCTGGTCTGGGACCTCTCTTCCTTGCTGGCAACCGCTGACGGATCACTCATTCTCTTCATTGATGGTTTTGGTACGTGGCCAATTGATCTTTTCACAACAGCACCATAAATACACCAACTCCACCAGCGAGCTAATTTAGTTCAACCTGTTCTATTCCAAGTATACTCAACGGTAGGACAGTGCTGATGGTATAGTGGTGAGCAGAGCTGCTTTTCAAATACCACAATGGCGACTCAATGAACGACCACATGTTGGTTCTGAATTCTGAATGTGCACTCTAATATAAGAACTTCTGACTGAGAAAACAAAACAATGTATAGCCACAGGCTTGGGTCTCTCAACTCTCTCATGCCTCTGCCAATGACATTATCCTGCAGCCACAGAGCAGAACTGTACACCCTCCCACATTGGTCTTATGCAGCTTATCAAAGTCTTTACAGCAGCTTTTGTTCTTCAGTATTCATAAATTTCTTACTACTGCTTCTCTACTTCAGAGAGAAGAAAGGAGCCATCGGTCTCATCCACTCCCCAGGACCAGCTCTGTCAATGTCCTCAACCTTCCTGGTTCCCTCCAAAAGCTTTAGAGGAGGAGAGGCCTCATCTCCTGTTGAATGCTTTATATTTTATTTTTGATCCAACCTCCCCCCCAACACCTCCTCAAGAGGCTTTTCCATCAACGACTGCCAAATGGAAGGAACGTGTTCTTACTTATTCTAGCTCATCTGCTACATTTAATACTCTTGATTAAATTTTTCTTAAAATGTCCTACCCAGGCTTCCAAGACACCAGGCTTCTTCTGATTCTCCTCTCCCATATAGGTTTTTGCTCTTATTTTCCGGAACATTCTCAATTCTTTCCTTAAAGATTGGAATTCTAGATGTTCATACTCTACTTTCTGCGTAATCCTCCAAATCCTATGATTTCTACTACCACCTATATGTTACTAACTACCAAATCTTTCACTCCGATTTCAAATTCTTCAATTCCTGAGTTATTATGTACTACATTGTTATACTTAGATTTTTCCAATCTAGCTCAACATATTAAAGAACTAGATTCAGAAATGATGATACTGTTAAATGACTAACACATACGAAGTTCTTATATGAGTGACTGACAAAAAATATTGGAAATAAATGTTAGCTAGTCAGAGTATTATTGATATAATCAATCAACATGTGATATATTCTGTATTTCCTTTAAAATCAATTCTTCATATGCCTAATCCTACTTTTGCTTACATCCTTATCAACTCTGAAAGGGGATTATTCCACCATATTTAATCAATATTAAGAGATATATTTTTACATTTTACTATCTCTGACATAGGATGCTGTCTTACAGTTGACAGCATGTCACAGTATCATTGAAAGAAGGAAATGTTTTGCTTTTTATGCTTTTTAATTGGGGGGTGGAGGGTTAGTACCATATAACAATGACGCACCTTACAACTGAGGGTATCTTAAGTTCAGTGAAATACAGTAAAGGTCTCGTAACTACTCTTTCAGCTTCCATTGTGATATGGTCTACCATATCTAATGACCCCCAAGTCCACTGTTACCATAAGGTATACAGGCCTGGAAAAGGACCCATAAAGTTGGTACAGTGTTCTACAAATGTCAGCTATTTCAATATAATTTCATCTTGCATTTTAAGTATTTTAAAGTACTAGGTTCATTTCAAAGACTTTCAAAAATGTCTTAAAATACTAACATTTATCCATTCATTCAACTATTTAACAGATATTTACAAAGTTCCAGAAACTGAAGCATTAGACTGGAAACATTTCTCCAATGGCAAGATCATGATTAGGTATTTATCTAGGCAATTTTGATTTGGAACAGAAAGGGTAAATCTGAAGCCTTGGGCTTACACAGTCCATAAGCTGATCCACTTTAGTTACCATACTAATAAGGACTATGGTTAGAGCTTCTGTGGCCTTGACAAGTCTTGGCCTTTTATATTTTAGGAGGTCATAAATGTTGAATGAGGGCACATTTCAGGTCCACGACTTACTGCCACCTCTACCTTTCCTGAATTCCCCAAATAGCTAAGTATTCTTTTTAAAGGGCTTCAATGCTCTGAAATAGGTGTGCCCCAGTGGCTGCTATAACTCGCTTCCACCTGGCTGAAGAGGCATGAATAAACCTCTTTATTGTTGGTTTTATCTTCCCCTCAGTACTTGAGAATACAGAATGATCTCAAAAGTTTACGCTTTATTAACTTCATGAGACACCAGAAAAACTCCTTTAGTATTACCAAGATAATTCAGCACAGGTACCTTCAGTGTCCTAATATGATTCTCAGCTTCACTCTTTTCTTTTTTAAAGTGCTTCATCAGCTCCTGGATATTCTGTTCGTGTTTTGTTTTCACGCTCTGCAATGAGGATGTGAGATCTTCCAGCTCCCTCTTGTGAACATCTCGTTCTAGCTTTAACTGTGTGATGACAGTAGCTGTTTCTTCGTCCCTGGATTTGGCCTGGGCTGTGAGGTCAGAAAGATCCTTCAGCACTGCTTTCTTGGCCCTTTCTTCTTCAGCCAGCTTATTAGCAAGATCTGCCCGGATGGCACTCAAGTCCTTGATGGACTCTTGCATCTCAAGAAGTTTAGCCTTGTCCTCGGCCTGGCTCTTCCTGAGCTCTACGATTTCTTCCTCCAGGTGAGCTTTCTCAGCTTTCATCTGGCTGTGAATCTTACTCTGCTTTTTCACTTCACTTTCTAGTCTATGAATGGTATCCAAGGAATTCTTGACTTCCAGTTCAAGGTCAGCTTGATGAGACTTCACATCACTTAGTTTCTTCTCCTTACAGTGAAGCTCCTCTTCTTGAAGGGCACGCTTAGTTAGGACGTCATTCAATTCCTTTCTGAGATTCTCTATCTGTTGTAATGCTGCATAAAGCTGGTTTTTCAAGTCATCCTTTTCTTTTAGCATCTAATGGGTTAAGAACATTAAAAAAAAAAAATTACTGTAATATTCACCACAGACTCTGCCGGGTAGCAAAATAAAGTTTAATTCACAAAAAAATCATCAAAGAATACTTTGTGATTTTTTTTTTCATTTCTCTCATGGAAAGTACTTTTAGGCCAGAAAAAGGGAAAGTTATATAATTGCTCTAAAGTAGTACCACATTGAAACATGCATTTTAGATTTTCACCACAAAAATAGATCACTCCATGATCATATTTAAATATAAGATAAAATTGAATATATAATGGGGAATTTAAAAAATCATATTATAATTTATTACAGGTTGAAATAATAAAGTACTACTAAAAATAACAATGATGTACATTATACTTTTTAAAAGGAAAAAGCTTATAACCACGTGAAAAATCATATAGGATTCTGTATAGATACAATCTAAGAAAAGTTATGACAACAGCTATTATAAATAAAATAATGCTAATATTGACAAGACAAGAAACACATCGATACACAACTGAGAGTCTTGAGGCTCACAAATGCAGAAATGAAATTATTTAAAATTATGATACTTTAGTACCAATGCCTTCATATATGGACATAGCATTATTTGAACTGTTTCCTTCACCAATTCTCCTTGTTCTCCCTTCCCACCTGCCTCTCCCAGCTCTTTTTCACTATTGTACTGGTGTACCCATTGGTCTAAAGTCTCTTTTCTTTGCTATTTTCTCTCTAGTTTCAACACAGGAAAGAAAACATACATCCCTTGACTTTATAAGTCTGGCTGGTCTCTCTTAGAATAATAGTCTCTGCTTTCATTCATTTTCTTGCAAAGGACATAACTTTGTTCTTTATGACTGAGTAAAATTCCACTGTGTCTATATACAAATTTTTTGTCCATTCATCTGTTGACAGGCACCTAAGCTGGTTCCATAGTTTAGATATTGTTGATTGTGCTGCTAAATCACTAGCATATACAGGAGGAAACAGAGAGCACCGTGTGTGATACAGGGGAAAACACACCAAATGCTGTGTGAATGTGTGCTTGAACCACTTTGAACCTTACTATGATACAAATCTACAACACACCAATAAAAGTATTTTTAAAAGGATTAGGATAGGTTGGGAAGGTGCTTAAGAAAAAAGTTGATGGATTGCATATTTGCCACCCTCTGTCAGCTTTGCTAGATGGTTAGGGATCTAGCCATCCCTAACACTGAGGGACAGAGGCCAAAAATTAACCATCATGGTTTCTAATTATCACCATTATGATGAGAAAAGCAGAAAACCAATAAAGCCTAGATTGTTTTTCTTATAATGCTGACATCAAAGACAATGTCCATGCTTGCATACTGATGTTCACTACATCTTTTTCTTAAAAAAAAAAAAAAAAAAGAAAAATTACTAGCCGTGGCACACACTTGTAATCCCAATACTTGGGAGGCTGAGATGGGAGATCACAGGTTTTTATCCAGCCCCAGCAACTTAGTGAGGCCCTCCACAACTTACTGAAACCAAGTTAAAAAAAAAAAAAAAAAAAAAAAAACAGAGCCAGAGGATACAGCTCAGAGGTGGAATGCCCCTGAGTTTGATCCTTAGCACCAAAATTTTTTTCATTTGAAAAATATTGTGAATTTCAATGGGGAGCAGTGTGATGTTTGATACTTGCATCCAATATGTCCTGAACCAAGGAAAAAATTAGGACTACTTTCATAATCAGAAATGAATTAAAGTGAAAATGTATGTAAAGCATTTGTATTTTATACTTCAGGATGAAACAATTAGTAATAAAATGTAATGAGTTGATCACTTCAAAAAAAGTAGCAGCCTTAAATCCTCTTCAGTTTCTCCTGTTAAGAAAGTATAAGCACAAAGCAACATGAGAAATAAGAACAGGAAATGATTAAGCAGTTGAAGTTTGAACGGGGAAAACTGAATTTGACTTTCAGGCTACCCAGGAATAGATCTATGGACTTAAAAAAGTCATTTATCTTCATAGAAATCATAGTTACGCCGTTATGATACAACACAAAGGTTCTTTCCAGACGTCGTACCATGTTCTCAGCCTCCAAAATTCTGAGCTGAATAAAATTCTATTGTCTATAAATTGCCTAGTCTGTAGCAGGAAATGGACAAAGAAAACAGAAAAGTGAGGCTGCTGCTGTAACACAACTCTGGAAACATAGAAATAGCTTTGGAACTGGGTAGTAGATGCAGGTTGAAACATTTGGAGGAGCAGGCGAGAAAAAGCCTAGATTGCTCTTCATGAAGTATGAGAGAAAATGCTGGTAAAGAAGAAATAGAGGCAACGTGTGGAGGAAATATGGGCAGTAAAAAGGCCGGTCTGATGAAGTCTAAGAAATGATAAAAAAAAAGGGGGGGGGGGGATTTTAACAGAAGTATAGGCCACCCTTGCTATACACTGCAAAAAAAAAAAAAAAAAAGGCTGCATTGAATCCACACCCTAGGGCTTTATGGAAAGAAGAAATTAGGAATATGTAAGCAGCAAAGAAATTAAGCTATATAGTGAAGCCATGGAGACAGGATCACCCTTGAGAACCCAGAACTCAAGAGCTACCAGTATGCAAACCCAGCCTGGGTGAACTGCTGCCTGGCTGAGCCCAGCAAAGGCACAGGGGCAGGGCTGCCGGAGGCGCTGGGCACCCGAGGACCATGTGTGTTCGGGAGGCAACACATGAAGTGAAGTTATCCCCACCTCTAAAATCTACTGCGATTTTTCCCAGCCTTGGGTATTGGACTTATTGTACACTTATTCTTGCTTATTTCTCCCTTTTAGAATAGGAATTTCTATCCAGTGCCTGTTCTGTCATTGTGCTTCAGACATAGAGATCTTGTTTCAGAAATTTTGTAGGCACACAGCTGGAGGGAATTTGTCTGTCTCAGGATGAACTGTGTATTGAATCTTAACCATATCTGATTCACCTGAGACTCTGGACTTTGGACTTTTTAGTAGATGCTGGACAAATTAAAACTTGAGGAACTATTGAGATGTAATGAATCTATTTTATGTGTGAGAAGTTGCTGAATTGAAGTTTGGGGGCCAGGGATGCAGTGCTCTGGTTTGACTATCCCTCCCAAAAGTGCTATAGTAATAGTACGTACCTTTAAGTGGTGATTAGATCTCAAGGGCTCTGGCCTCTTGAATGAATGGACGTTATCACTGGAATGAGTTGATTATCTCACTACTGGGTTTATCATAAAAGTGAGTTTAGCCAGATTCGTCTCACATGTGCTTACTGGCCCTTCCACAGTGACAGGACACAGCACAAATTCCATGCCATGTTCTTAGACCTGACACTTCCAGAACCTGAAGCCAAATAAACCTATATAGCTTATAAATTACCCAGTCTGTGGTATCTTGTTAGAGAGGGAAAAAAAAAAACAAGAAAAGCTAAGACATGGCTCATGTGATTAGATTTGGCCCACAGAGATAACCTCCTTATCTTCAGATCAACTATGCCATGTGTAATATTACAAGAGTAATATCATATTTATATGTTCCGGGAATTATAGTGAGACACCTTTGGGGAAAGAGAGTTCAATCTACTGACCCCACAAGAGAATATAAAAACTGGCTCTAAGAACAACGTGGGTTGGGCATGGTGGTGCACTCTTGTAACCTCAGTACTTAGGGGGCTGAGACGGGAACACTGCAGGTTTACAGCCAGGCTCAGCGTCTTAGTGAGGACTTGGGCAACTCAGTGAGACCCTGGCTCAAAATGAAAAATGAAATAAAATAGGGCAGGGCGTGTAACTCAGAGGCAGAATACCCCTGGGTTCCATACCTAGTACTACCAGAAAAAGAAAGAAAAGGATAACGTGAGGGCTAGGAGTGAGAAGAGGTGGCTAAAACTGAGATAGTAGCTTTTGACACTGATAACACAGTCTCCTGAGCGTGACTTAAGAGGCTTCCAAGCATTCCTGGAAATCAAATTCATCTTTTCATGAACAACTCTTATCAGGTAAAGTGTTTTTCATTATAAAATATTATGTTTTTTGAAACTGGTTTAAACAGCTAAGATTTTTATTTTCCTCACATAGCAGGAAGCTCTGAAATCGGATTGTTCAAGAAGAGTCCTTTGAAATTCAGGCTCTGCTACTCTATACTTCTCCAGGATTTATACTCTTCTCAGTGTTCCAAGCAGCGTATCAATTCATCTCAAAGGTGACAGCCTGAGCAGGGCATGGTGACACATGCTCGTAATCCCAGTATTTAGGAGGCTAAAACAGGAGGGTCACAGGTTCGAGGCTGGCCTCGGCAACATTGTAAGACCCTGTTTCAAAATAAAACACAAAATAGTGCTGGGGATACATCTCAAGTAGAATGCCCCTGGGTTCAATACCCAGTACCACCAAAACTGAAAAGAAAAAAAAAAGTGACAGCCTTAGGCTGGACAGTGGCAGGTTACTGGTCCAGCCTGGATATCCTTTGGCTTCCCCTTCATTGTTAGGTTAGAAACCACAGTCCAAGATACCATCCAGACATTGCCTCTGAGTATGGAAATGTCAGTGTCTTAGCCACCACCTCAATACCCTGGACACTTCTAGGGCCTAGCAGTGGAACAGCCTTTACCTTCAGGAAATTCAAATCAATAGACTTAAGTCTCTTTTGTCTGGCCAGGAATGCTTAAATATTTAAAAGGGCTCTAGGAGAAGGCTTGTTTTTTACTTCAATTTTTCCCTATCTCCTTCTTGTACTTGAACAAACTTCAACTTAAATATTTTGACTTATCCTACATAAAATTTTCCAAATTAATCAGACTCCAATTCAGTCAACCTGTATTATAGGTTGCAGACTATAGGGTCCTCAAGCCAAAAACAATCTTGCTCTCTGTTTTTAGAGAGACAATCTTCAACCTAATTTCATCTTCCTTTTGAAGGACCTTTCTGAAGGCTAAAGCATGTACATAATATCCTCCAACATCCCGAAGTTTTCATATCAGTCACTTAATAGCATTCTCTGATTAGTATCAGTGTCCCAAAGTATGGTGTCCAGTAACTGTCCAGCAAGTAAGTGTCCCAAAGTATGGTGTCCAGCAAGATTTAACAACTTTCTCTTTAAACAATAAGAGCCTCTCTCCTACCCCAAATCTCTACTCGCTCAATCCTACAACTTTGGTTCTTTTACTTTTAACTCCTCGCTTCTAAAATTCAAATTTTGAAATTCAAATGCAGCTCCAATTGCTTCTGAGAGAGTAAGAGAAAACCCTAATTCAAATTGGCTTCAAATACATTTCACAAAAAAGATGTATTGTCATTCCACTCAGAACTACTCCACACGCCGCAGGTCAAAGCCATAGCTCCATGGATCTCCATTCTCTCAACAATACCCTCCTCGTAGGAAGCTTCATTCTCAGGACGGTAGCAAGACAGCTCTGTCCACTCCAGGCCTAACAGACACAACAACTTCTAGAGAGAGGAGAAAATGTCTCTTCAAGTCTTTTTTAAGAGTAACTAAATGCTTACTTATGAGCTCTCAGTCAGATTTTATACCTCGTTCTTCATTGATCAGGTTAAGAATCCCTGCCCAGGGGCTGGCTTATATTAATTGCTAAATGGAATGTATGGGGGGGGCAGGTAACCAGGACCACTACCCGGGGCCAACTGAGATTTCTACGCATGTTTTCCTGGTACTATTCAGGAAAAGCAATAGAAAATTGGGGAACTGGTTGATTCCAGATTGGAAATGAGTAAAATGTGTGAGGTGAAAGGAAGAAACTGAAAACGCTGGTGAGTCAACTAGCCTTTAATGAAGTCCAGTCCAACTGGGGAAGCAACTGCGTGCAGGAAATGCTAGTCTCCCAAAAGAATGCAGGAAGACCGAAATCAGGTGTTAATGGTTAAAAAAGGAAAAGAAAATCAAAGAGCTGAAAGATCCCAGACCAAGATTTTGGAAGGTTTGAACTGTAGGTTTTAACACAGAACAATTACAGACGAAGACAAATCTTAACCACAGAAATTAGTTGCTAAAGTAGAGTGATTTTAAACGTCACCGTAAAAATGGAAAATTAGTGAATAAGGACACGGAGTTCAGTGAGTTGATGATTTGAACTCTGAAGTCACCAAAGATGATGGCAAGAATTGCTTCTAATGAAACGGGTTGAGAGGAAGCCAGGTGCCAAAAGCCTTGAGAAGTTTGAAGATGTAATGGAAAAATAGCAAGAATTGGAAAAGAATGTTCTAACCAAGAAAACCCAATTTACAAAGAAAGGGCAAAAGGAAAGGTTTCAGAAAAAAGGCCTGAAAATGGCTATGGGGTCGAAAGAATGGCACTGTCTCAAGCCACGCTAGTTACTGAAGCAAGATACAACCCTCCAAAGGCCGGACCACAATATATTTCATTATTTTAACTTTACTAAAAGGTAATGGGAGAAAACTTTTAATGGCATTTTTCTTCATATAAAAAAATAGAAAAAATGTCGGTACTTGAGCCTCTTGAATTGTATACGATAGTTTGGTGGGCACATTAAAACCTGGAGCACTTTAGCACTGATCCTTCTTGTTTTCAACTATTGAGGATTTCAGGTTTTATGAGACAGCATATGTTACATATAACTCTGTTTCTCTCCTCGGGAGAGAAAAACACCGAAAGAAAAGATGACAATTTAAGATTCTTAAAGTCAAATACTATTAAGGAAAAAAAATCTCAATACATGGGTAAGCCAATAATTCTGCCAATTTAGCAGGAAAAAAGAAAAAGAGAAAATAAAACCTAGGAAAACAATACCTGTGTTAAAAAATCAAAAGATGAGGAAAGAACCTGAAGATATTCAGAAAAGTGGACAAGATGATTAGACTCAAAGCTCAAAATTTGCCCTTCATCATTTTTTGTTTGTTTGTTTGTTTGTTGCGGGTCTGGGAATGGATCCCAGGGGCATTCGACCTCCGAGCTACACCCCCTGCCCTATATTTTAATTCTTTATTTTTGAGACAGAGTCTCACTAAGTTGCTGAGGGCCTCACTAAGTAGCTGAGGCTGTCCTCAAACTGCAATCCTCCAGTCTCAGCCTCCCGAATGCTGATGCTGGGATTACAAGCGTGCGCCACCACGCCCGGCCCGTCATCATTTTCAAAGCACATATAAAACCAATTATTTCAAAAGCACTTTAAAAGAGAATATTTGCATCTATACAGTTTTAGATCTCACAACATATGTCTGCCTATATATTCCTAAAGTATAACATCAGTTGGCGGAGGCGGCGCCATTCCTGCTGTATGACAGGGTCGCAGCTGGAAAGAGAATTCCGCAGGGCTGGAAGACTCTGGCAAAACTGAAGCCAGTATCCCTCTTGATTTTAGTTATAATAATGATGATATTAATGAAATTTGAATATTGCTTTGATTGAGGATTGATGCTTTTAGTAATCTAAAAGTTGATGTGAATATGATTGGAAAATGCCGTAAGATTTGTACTGGGAATAGCACTAAGAAGAATATGACTGTGGGAGAACTTTCAAGAAGCTACATTGGAAAGAGCTCTTTGCTCCTCTGCTTACAACACCTAACTCATTTAAGGCTTTAGTTATGAAAGGAAAAAGTTAACTTTAGGCACATTATACCTACTGTGCAACGCCCTCCATATGTGGCTTATAAGTTAGGGGGTCGCCTGTGGTATCCCCCTCAGGGGGCTAGCGCTAATCAGAGTACTTTTCCACTTCCAACCATCCACTTTCCTGTACAGGAGTGTATGATCATTGGAAAACACAGAATTAATATTACTAGAAAATGGCTTGACGTCAGGACTCTGCCGTTCCTACAGAGGGTTGGGCGGGCAGGGACCTCCTTGGTGCCCGCTCACTAAAGACAAAAGAGTTCTCTTGGTAAACAACTTAATAGGTATTATAAGAAATTAGATGTAGGCATTGTATGTTAGAGAAATAGAATAAGTTTAGTATAAATTTGGTGGTTGGGTCAAAATGAGTTATAGAATACCTAGTAGTCAAAAATAAGAGATAAAATTAGCAGCTAATTTTCGAAGTAAAAATAGTTAAGTTTAGCATTTAGTAGTTAAGGATAAGTTTAGTTAAAGTTTATTATGTGTGATGGAGAAATCAGCTAGGCAGAGCCTCCCCCCCTTTCTGGTGTTTTTGATTAAAGATCATAAGAATTTAAAAAAAATAAATTGTACATTTAGTATTTTAAAATATAAAATATAAAAGTAAAATGTTTTGTGCCCCTTAAAGATCTTTTAAAATCTTTGTGTTCCTTTTAATGGAAAAGTCCCTTGCTTTCTGTACTTTCGTTTAGCTTTAGGTTTAAATGTGCTTTGCAGAGCTCCATTGTTAGTTAGGTTAATAATTAAAATAAAATTGATCTTTGTGGCTAGGTAACCAGGATGATTTGTATGACGTTAATTTGGATAATTTTGGGTATTGGGATATGAGCTCATTGAGGCAGGTTAAATTGTTCCAAATAAAGTGCAAAATGTACCTAGATATATTGAAAACATGTATTGCTAAAAGTTGTTTGTATCCAGGTGTATTAAGGATATGTTTTGCCAAGTTAATACCAAATATTTCCGTGTAAAAGCATACAAAAGACAAAAAAACAGGAAAAACAGGTGGCTTCGAGGTGTGCCTGCTACATGGAATTCAGGTTAATGAAAAACTAAATGAAAAACAATGTATGTGTAATGTGGTTTTAAAAAACTAAATGAAAGCAAAATACGTATGATGTGGCTTGCTGTAATTTGTTAGATTCATGTATAAATAAAGTATATTCTAGGGCACAGGCAGAGATGCCTTCCCCCTGCTACTAAGCATGGCGTCTCTCATTCTTCAATTTCGCCGACCCTGCGCCTCCTTCAAGACCCCTGGACTGACCGAGGCTGGACGCCGGCAATCATTCCCTGATGTAAATATCCATGTCATTGTCCATTAAGAAAACAATACTACCTGACCTTTCTGGCTTTTTCTGTCATGGTATATATGCTATTTGTTTGATATTGCATATCCTCTAGTAATGAAGTAATTCTGTAACAAGTTACAAAGATTCCAAAAATGTATAAAGCAGCAATAGAAAAAAAAAATATCACAGCAATTTTAAGAGAATAAAAATATTTAGCTTAACATAACTTAAGTACCAAATCTTAAAGCAAAAAACAAACCGAATTACACTACAAAAAAATGGGGGTAGGCATAGAATCATTTTCCCAGTACAAAGACTACGTTATCTAACCATATAAAATAAGTCAACAAGGCTACTTAATAATTTTTTCTTTAGCTACAAGTTATACTTATGAGTTGGCAATATTTTCATTTTAATATATACTTCCCAAAGTGTTCCTGAAGTTACTTTTTGAAAGCAATTATCCAAAAACAAAAAAGGATTGACTTTGTGATTATTGAGAATTCAATATCCCTAGCTGGGCACTGTGGTACACACCTATAACCCTAGCTACTCTGGAGGCTGACGCAGGAAGAGGGCAAGCTGAAGTTCACCCTCGGCAACTTAGTGGGATCCTGTCACAAAATTAAAGATATAAAGGGTTGGGGTGCAGCTCAGTGGTAGAAACTGCCTAGCATGTGCAAGGCCCTGGGTTCAATACCCAGTATCACACAAAAAATTAAATATTCCTTATAAGTAATATTCAGCAAGATACTTTTTAAAAATACTTGTTCTCCATTTATCATGTATTTCTTCCTCATAGATATACTGGACACTTGAATCCGCACTGAAACATTTCTTAGCCTTTCTTCCTTGATTAACCATTGCTCTAACTACGACATGCTGCATTAATTTTGAAGGCTTTTAAAGGAGAAATTACAATGCCTGCTGTGATAATTGTGATACTATCCTAACTGTGGCAATCACTTTAAAACTACTTCTTTGCTTATCATTAGCAATGCTAAATGATAAAATAATTATATCAGGAGTGTTCTGGGAAATGATTGTTTAACCATTTTTAATATTCTGAAAACAATCCAGAAAACTCTTAGCACCATACCATGAATTGTGATACTGTCAGACGGATACGGACCCTTCTCAACTTCCTCTAATTAAGTGAAATCCTCAGAGGATTCCCAATCAATCTCAGCCACTCTTCTCTCTAGCTACTTCCTTCACAGTTAGACTCACTGAACAGTCGCTAGACCCAGCTAACAACAGAATAATCAAGGTGGAGCAAGTTCTTGGAATCAAATCAGTTCAGATTCAAGTCTGAGAGCTGAGGAGCTGCTTCACCTCAGGGTAGCCAGCCACTCAGCACGTGTGAGATGGGTAAAATGAGAAGCACTCCACAGCGAGTGCCAAGAGACGGCTCCCTTCATCTTCTACAGGGCTGAGAAATTCCTAACTAAAAGGTTAAGCATCTTTTCCATGACACCTCATCTGTAATAAGCATCCGTAACTCTTATGTGCTGTCGATTAATTTTACAAATGTAATTGCCCTACATTTTGTTTTCTTTTGAGACAAAGTCAACTTACCCAACTGATTATTTTTTCTGCAATGTTCAGAGTTCTTGACAAGTGATAAATGAAAAACACAAGACTAAACACAGATTAAAATCAATCATGACTACCCCGCTTATGATCTCCTAAGTGTCTTGATTTCATTTAACCCAAATATATAGTTGAGAATCAACAAAGGAATAGCAAAGCCATTTAAAATAAGTGATTATATAAGAGAAAAGATTATGTGAAACACATACAGAGGTAAGTAAAATGCTTTTCAGATGCTATGAAAAGGGCATAAAGGCAAAGTCCTAAGAGGCCTGTGATCTGATATCACTTACCAGTGAGGTTGTCAATATCATCCATTTAACTAAGCCTCTTATGCTTGCTTCCAGAAAATAACCCAGTAGTAACTAGTACGTTTGTAAAATGCTTCTTGCTAACCAATTCTGAGATTGAAATGTATAAGTAAATGAGATTTTAAGGTACATGCACTTAGGGAAAAGTAATAGGATGTTACAGAAGATTTCGTGATTTCCTTCCATGTGATTATAGGAACACTGAAAAAGAATACAACTTAGGGAACTTAAAGCTAAACTGAAGCAGACAGTGACTATACATTAAGGGTCAATTCTGGAGAGTCCTAAAATGTAAAACTGTTAAGAAGGCATTGCAAGGCAAACAAGTATAGCAGCTATGGAGATGAATGTGGAGGTTTCTCAGAAGACTGGGAACAGAACCACCATATAAACCAGTATAGTGCTCCTGGGCATCTTCCCAAAGGAAATGAAACCAGATTATTATAATAAGACTTGCATATCCATGTTCACAGCAGCACATTTTACAATAGCCAAATTATGGAACCAGCCTAGGTGTCCATCAACAGATGAATGGATCACAAAACTTTGGTATTTACAAACAATGAAATTTTATCAAGCCATAAAGAAAAACAAAATCACACATTTTCAGGAAAATGGATGGAACTCAAGAATATTATACTACATGAGTATAGTCAGTCTTTTTTTAAAAAAGTAGATATATGTCCTCGCTTTTATAGGGAAGCTAGAAAGATAAGGGCAACCTGAGATAGATTAGCAGACTCCAAGAAAGCGACTGAGGGGGCTAGAGAAGGAAAGGGGAACAGGGAGGAAGTCATTAAGAATGCAATAGTTGAAACAATTCTAAAAATGTATACAAAACGACCAATTCCAACCTCAAAGACAGGTAAAGGGTGGGGAGGCACCAGTAAAAAGGGTACCAAGAGCCGTGAGAATGGATTTTTCTGCCACTGCAACCCAGTATGATATAAAATTACAATCCACCAAATTAAAAAGAATAAGAGAGACTGCAAAAATAAACAGCTAAATAACTTCTTGCCTTGAAATAGCCAACACATAAAGACTCTTTTCTTGGGGACACATTGATGGAGTGTATGCATAGCATGACACTCACGTGTTTGGTCAAAGGATGGATGAGTGGATGGGTAGTTATAGCAAAAAAACACTACTTAGGAATTGGCTTTTATACCTGATTATTCGTGTCTGTCAGTTGATCGAGAGTTTCAGACTGTTTCTCCAATGCTCGCTCTAATTTCTTGTGCTTAAGTTTCCACTGTCGAATGGACTCTTGAGCTTTGGATTTCAGGTCTTCCCTCTTCTTCTCGGCCTCCTGTCTCTGGGCTTCTGACTGCTGAAACTCAGTGAGGTACTGCTCTGCCTGCTTGGTCGCGTCCTCCGCATGCTGCGTCAGCTCCAGGATCTGCAGGTCTGCATGCTGACGCTCAGCCTCACAGGTCTCAAAGTGCTGCTCAATTTCCTTAAGCCGACCCAACATCTGGAGTTGTTGTTTCTCCCTGTTCTCCAATTCAAGGGTTAAAGTCTAGGAATAAAGCATAGGAAACATTAAAAATTCTTGTCAAGCTGCGTGTGTAATATCATCCAAGAATCTCTAACGTCACTGAGGTAGAAATCATCAGTATTAAATTTCCTTAGCAATCAATCTAGAAAACACGAGTCCTTTATTTTATAATCACATGAAAATAATTGTTATCAAAACAATCCAGTTTTTTAGACTATTATCAACAAAAGGAGAGCATATATATTTCCAATTGTTACTAAAACAGAAGGCACTGTTGAGAAAAACAATGTGCAATATTTTAGTAAAAACCTAGGTTTTGTTCAACTAAAAAAAAAAAAAAGTCCCAGTGATTTACAATGTGTCAGATCATTAGTAAGCTATTAGAAGCAAGCATGTAATATTTCAGTCTCTAGCAGCACATAAAATTTTATTATAATAAAATAAAAATCAGTAACAATAAAATGAGTATTGATGACAAAAATATTAGTGTAGCTAACACTATATTTTAAAGTTGATTCAAAAGATTCCCAGGAAGTGTTCATTGATGGGTTATTTCCAGCTAAAGCCACAAAATGTTATAATTTGAAATACTTATCTCAGGCTGACTTGAACAACTGTACTACAGATTTTTAAACAGCCTTGATTTAAATTGATTTGAAATATTTCTCTAATCACACAACAATCTTAAAATCTAGCTTTCCTAAAATAAGGGTGGTCATTAATATATTTAGAAATTATACTAAATCATCATGAATAATACACATTTTATAGTGAGACCACATAAACATCTATTTCAATAAATGAGAGAATATTGCTTTTATACAAGTGAAAGAATGTTCTAGCCATTAATATCAAGCCACTTTTATAAAACTTTAAAGTGACAAATTCCAATATTAAGTCCTTAAAATGGGTTATATAAGCTTTCCTACCTGAACCTCAGTTTCCAAATACCTAGGGATAATAAAAGTAACACAAGAAGGCCATTTGTCCAGGCAAGAATGGGTTCAAGAAGCTAAGATAATGCCATGGATTAGATTAAACAATAAATACCATCTACATTTTACTGACGCAGTGACAAATGAACAGGCTAGAAACACCTACAAAGTTCTTTTGTCCCTAACAGCAAAACTCCATTAGCCATGATCAGTGGCCCAAATAATGTGGAATATAATCTCCTGATGATTAGAGTCATGGTTTTATATTACAGGAAAAAAAATTAAATAATTATGTATGGCTCAAAAACAAAGTTGACTTTCTGAGAAACAAGTTTATATTTGCTCAGTTTGCTAAATTCAAAGCGGCCTGGAAGAGTTGAGTCACTCCTTCACCCACCCAAACAAAACAGTAAATTGAGAACTGTGCACTTGTTTGTGTGGAAAATTCTAAAATGAGATCAGAAAGCCCTCGTGATTGTGGCTTACCTTTGGCCTTTACTTTAAAAGTTTCACCAATATTCTAAAAAATCAACTTTATTAATGAGTGGCAACCAATGATTACACATCAAAAGAGAGGCAGAAACTGATTTTTTGGTAACAAATACTCGGAACAAGGGTGATTATACCTATTCTGTGCCAGACATAAGATTTATAGAAAAATTAATCAGATGTGGCTTTGATACCAAAGATGCTGACGATCTGACTGGGGAGGCATTCACACCGACAGCTAAGTGACAACAGGAGATATGACCAGCTGCTAAAACACAAGAGAGTTATTTGAAGAGCTCTATATTCTATGGTGTAGCCGGAAAGGGTCTCGTTTAGAAAGTGATATATGCATTGACCTGTAAATGACATATAGTAGCTAGAAATAATAAAGCAAATATGACTACTACTAAAATTTATAGAGCCTTTGAGTTGTGCCAAAGATTGAGCAAATGCTTTACATGAATCAGGTACTATCATCCACATTACAGTGATAAGTAACGGACACTTGTTGCAGTCAAAAAATCTTGACCAAGCTCATATACTATGTGAGGACATGCGAGTTTGGATCTAGATCATTTGACTACAGAGTACGTTTTCAAACTTTTGCTAAATTTTCTGATTCTGAAATGGCCGTAACTCTGTGTTGTTTCAGCCTCTCACTCCCAATGATTCTATCTTGATGATTTAACAGAACTGCCATCCTTAGGAAAGGGGGTTGTTCCTATCAACTAACCATTTTTTCATCCCTATTTGTTGCTATACCTGTTCGTACCTGTCAGGGGGATTAACACAGTCTTGACATTCCTTTTGCTGGCTTTAAGCCCTGGGTTTTCTAACCTAATCTCCATATTCTTTCACTTTGGCTATTCTCTTGCTCATATCTCACACTCCTTTTTTCAAAATATTTTTATTGGTGCATTGTGGTCCTGCATCTTACTGGAGTACAAGATGGTAGAGGCATACATGCACACATCACTCACCTAGCCCTTACCTAATTCTCACCCCTTCCCTCTCCCTCCCTCCTTCTCATGTTTGGCTTAGTGATTGACATGTTTGTGAATGCACATCATGTACACATTAGAGATTTTTCCTTTTCCTCCCTTCTGTCTCCCTCCCTCAGCTAGGTCACCTTATTTGCTCACCTATAGTTTCTCCTTCTTTGTCTAGAGTTCCTCCTATGACCCATTTTCTCCTTAACCAATTTCTTATTTTTTGTGACTGACTAATCTCACTTAGCATAATGTTCTCCAGTTCCATCCTTTTCCCTGTAAATGATATCATTTTGTTATTCTTTATGACTGAGTTAAATTCCATTGTGTACATATCCCATAGTTTTGTAATTCATTCATCTATTGATAGACATCTTGGCTGGTACCACAGTTTGGCAATGGTGAATTGTGCGGCTATGAACTTCCCTTAGTTTGGTTAGTTTCATTTCCATTCTTTTGGGTAGATACTCAGAAGTGGTATTGCTAGATCATATGGTAGGTTCACTCCGATTCTTCTGAGGATCCCCCATACTATTTTCCAAGGTGGTTGCACTAATTTGCAATCCCACCAACAATGTATTAGAGTTTTTATTTCTCCACATCCTTGCCAGCATACATTATTGTATGTGTTTTGAATGACTGCCATTCAGGTTGGAGTTAGGTGAAATTTCAGTGTAGTTTTGATTTGCATCTCTGTGATTGCTAATGATGTTGAGCATTTTTGCATACATTTATTAGACATTTGAATTTCTTCTTTTGTGAACTATCTATTTAGTTCACTTGCCCATTTTTTATTACATTATTTGTTTTCTTAGTGCAAATCAAGGTGGATCAAAGACTTGGAAATTAGACCAGAAACCTGTAAGAGGGCATAGGACCAACACTGCAACACATAGCCACAGGTAAAAACTTTCTCAACACAACCCCAAAGGTACAAGAAACTAAAGGTGGATTAATACGCGGAATTGCATTAAACTGAAGAGCTTCTGTAAAGTAAAAGAAACTATTAAGAGCCTCAACCGAGAGTTAACAGAATGGGAAAAAATTTTGCCAACTATTTCTCCTATAGAGGACTAATATCTAGAATATACAGAGAACCCAAGAAACTCAGCACTAAGAAAACAACCCAATCAAACTTCTTTTCCAAACTGTTCTTTTGCTGAACTCTAACAAACAAACAAACAAACAAACACACACACACACCAGGTCTGGGTGAACAAAAAATTTTTCTATTTCCTACCAGGTTACAGTGTTCTCTAAGGAAAATCACACAAGGGGCTCAGTAGATGTGACTGCACATTGAGAGCCAGCTCATCGGGGCCAAGAAATTTTTTCTCATGCCTCTATCCAGTTCACACAGTTTGGCCATTCCAAAATATCTCAGCTCAAACTCCACCATCTTTTAATGTGTAATATAACTCATACTTTTGAGATTAAAATTGAGGAAGCTAATGCAGGCAGAACATCCCCAAAATGTTCTACTTAGACCATTCTGTAACTTAACAATAATCTGTCTTCCTCTCCTGCTTCTAAAGTTCTTTTCTAGCCAAATTAGTCTATCTTTGCTATTTCCTTCCACATCCATTATGGACTTCACTATTTGGGCGGGGGGGGGGGGGTCCGGGGATGGAACACAGGGCATTTAGCCTTTGAGCTAAACACCCTGCCGTATTTTTTATTCTTTATTTTGAAACAGGGTCTCACTAAGTTGCAGAGGGCCGCACTAAGTAGCCGAGGCTGGCCGCGAACCACGATACTCTGGTCTCAGCCTCTCAAACGCTGGGATTACAAGCGTGCGCCACCATGCCCAGCTTGGACTTCACTATTTCAGTCATATCTTCTTTTTCATATATTGAACCTCTCTTTCCCTACCTATCAATCTACTCTACTTCACCCACCTTAAAAAAAAGCAATGATTTGAAAATATAAACAAAAAAATTTAACTCTCCCCTACATTATCTTCTAATCAGCACTCTGTACTGTCACCCTTTTAAGCCAAGCTGCTACAGAGAAGTCCAGACCTGATGCTCATGCAATCTTATTGCCAAATCATTTTGTTTGCTATATATGTATTTCAACCTATCAAACAATTAACACAGCTCTCATTAAGATCGAAATATATTCTATACTGGATACAATAAGACTCTAAAATTTTTTTCTCACTTAGTTTCCTGCAGCATTTGGCACTGTTAATTACATGTTGGCCAATCTTCAGTTTTTCTTCCTCCTTGATTTTCATTATATCACTTTTTTCATCTCTCCATTTTCTTCCTATTCTTTCATAATCTCCTTTCATGGGTCTCTTCTACCATTTAGTTTTCAAATATACCTAACTTTATAATGTTCTAATATTAAGCCTCATAATATCCTTGGTGATAAGAAAGTCGATATGTAGGCACTCTGAGATATAAGTGATTCCTAATACAGAAAAAAGAACATCTAAACTCCAGACTTTTAAGTATCTAATTTTTTTTTTTTTTTTTTTTTTTTTTGGTGGTGGTACTGGGGGTGGAACCCAGAGGCTTTCTACCTCTGGGCTATACTCTCAGACCTATTTTATATTTTATTTGGAAACAGGGTCTCACTAAGTTGCTGAGAGCCTCACTAAGTAGCTGAGGCTGGCTTCGAACCCGTGTGATCATCCTGCCTCAGCCTCCCAAGTGCGGGGATTACAAGCGTGCGCCACCACGCCTGGCAAGTATCTAATTTAAAATAACTTTCTTCAGAGAGAAGTCCCCTAGTTACCTTACATTTAACATATCAGTAGGTGAATTCTATGATACCCAACTCCAATTAAAAAGAAAGTCCTATTAAAATGGTGTGAAAGTCTTTCTCTGATGAGGGAGGAAAGAAATGAGAACAAAACTATATATTTAAGTAGTGGCAAGAAATGGGAGTTTAAAAGATAACAAATGGATATAAGGTTCCTGTTAGGTAATCTTACATTTGTAATGGATTTAAGAATTACAAAATTCTTTGAATTTCTCTAGCAATTCTTTTGAACCTACAAGCAAAGTAAGTTCAGTGTTATTTATTTTTCTGGTAAAGAATAACATAAATAGTCACAGGATGAATATATACAGGCCCAGATCTTAAGCATATAAGCTTTTTTATTCTTCCACTTAAAAGCTGCAGACTTTTACCTTATCATGTTATATGCAATCATTCACATGAAATAATATTTAAAATCATAGCGTCATTGACTGGATATGTGAGTGTAAATCAAAAGAAACAGGTATGGATTGTATTATACATAATCAAGATTCTCTCTACTAATAGAAAAGCAAGTGTGCATTTGAGCAGGATGGGCTCTGTCTCTAACCGCCCCGAGTCTGGAAATGATGGGTAGGTACAGTTTTGCTACTGTCAGTTTATATTATGCCTCAGGTAAAATTTGTCATGAGATTTCTTCCTATATTGTTTGGCTAAAGTTCTTACTTAGCCATTGTTTTTGCATTTTATTTAATCCATCTTCATCAAATAACTGGACAATTCTATCTTTAATAAACATTAATCTATAGAACTTTCATAACGATTTCTTACACACAGACATGCATTCACTTACTTGTACATACATAAAAATACATATTGTATATATATATGTATATATATATATACACTTGCATACTCTGTACACTCATTAATCATAAACATAACATTAACTCATTGATGAATGCTTTCAGGATATTAATGGCAAATACTAACGTGCATTTACTAATACTTAATCATAAATATCAGTATCCTCCTCATGTGCTACATGAAAAGCTAAAGCATTTTTTATTTATTCTATTATGAAGATTTTTTAGTTTTTTCATTACTATTATATATTCCTAAACATATTCCACCTTGCAGAACATTTTTTTTTTTTTTTTTTTTTTTTGCAGGTCTGGGGATGGAACCCAGGGGCATTTGGCCTCCGAGCTACACCCCCTGCCCTATTTTTTATTCTTTATTTTGAAACCAGGTCTCACTGAGTTGCACAGGGCCTCACTAAGTAACTGAGGCTGTCCGTGAACAGGGACCCTCAGGTTTCAGCCTCCCGAATGCTGGGATTACAAGCGTGCGCCACCACGCCCGGCTAGAACTTTTTATATTTAGATGTTGTAATATTATCTCAGACCCAAAAGCAGAATGTTTAAACTGCATATCACTCAGTTAAGTTCAATATTTATTTCTCACTATATAAACACTCTCAAAGAAGGGGATATTACAAAACAGAAAACTCCTTTTTATCAAGAATTCTGTCTCATACATTATTAAAATCTTATAAACTCTCCAACTAAATCTAAAAATTTATACACTTGAATTCCATTCCATTTCTCTTTCTTTAAATAGAGGAAAAAATTTTGTAGTTGTGTTGAGGGTTCCTGGTTGGGCAAGAGAAAGATTCCCTGGTCTCTACACAAGATAGTTGGATCTATGCTAAAAGTTCTTAAACTGAAAAGATGCAAAGTAAAATAAGCAAAGGGAAAAGGAACATGAGATAAAATTCAGTAGGAACTAGGGGCAAGTTTCCAAGAAGTCTCTCCCTGTTGAGTTACATAAAGTAGGCTCAATTCCTTCAATAGTGAATCCTGACAACATGTGGTCTACCAGGGAAGCCCATCAGCAAGTCAGTACTCAAGGTTTAATTATTACTAATCATTTAGGCACCATCTGCCCAAAATGTGCCAAAATTCCAGGTTCCCATATGGAAAGCAGGTGTTCAACATAAGCTATACTCTGAGGACAATCTAGGCACCATGAACTATTCTTACTATCATTTACGGAAAATTCACATCAATGTAGAAAACTGTTCATCATTCAAGTTCTGAGATACTAGATAAAACCCTACTTACAGCAGGCCTTTCTGGGGATAAGTGCCTCAGGCCTACTCCATTAAGTCTTTCTTACCCATTAGTATAGTAGCCAAAAAGAAAGAAATAGAAAATAATAAGGCCTAAACAAGTTCTTATTTTTAAAAAAAATACAAGTAGTATCTTTGAAACAATGTATTTATGGCTTTCTCCCTTTAAAATAACTAGCTTTCATTGCCATTGGCTTCTTTTCTAATTTCTATAGTAGTAGTATTTAAAAATCTCAAGAAAACTCCACCTACTCAGATAAATAAGGCATTAAAATGAAAATAGAAAATGAAGAGATGGTCTCTAAAAAGAAATAGTGAGTCCACCATATAACCCAACTTGGATCACATATTTAACATCACAATTTTACACAAGTCGATTACAGTATGATATTTTATCAAAATGAGATTATAAAGTGGGAAAAATTAGGATAGGTAGGAGAATAATGGAATAAACATAAAGAAATAAACTCTTCAAGGCATACAAAAATCTCTCCACTGACCTCTTTTATCATATTCATGAGGAAATTTGCTAACCTGCCTTTAAAACAATTC
The DNA here is from genome assembly GCF_963383645.1 of Muscardinus avellanarius. NCBI lineage: Eukaryota > Metazoa > Chordata > Mammalia > Rodentia > Gliridae > Muscardinus > Muscardinus avellanarius. The sequence goes on from NC_137798.1 coordinate 85,122,741, forward strand.
CCATGATGACTTACATAGACTACCAGGTAGGTGGCACCAGTGACTATTTGTTCACTGAAGTAACTGAAATGTAACCTAAGGCAATTTCTTTTCCATTAATTCTTGATAGTCTATAAACACAAGACAGTGGGAACCCCAGTGAACATTTTAAAACATAGGTCAAAAATTTAAAATCTGTCCCAAATAAGCCAGGGTAATGTAAATAATCTTATGTTAAGTAATCTTTTGAACCCATACTATTTATATGCTTTGTGTAAAAACTAGGAAGAGTAAATGTGAAAACAGGCAGACCTTCCTGACTCCAAGCAACCTTTTGGGGAAGATAATGGCATATCATGAGCGGAGCTCTTGTCAGGCTGTGACCCCAGGAGACTTGCTGACCCTGTGAACCACAGGAATTTCATTTATAAAACAGACAGTAATACTTACCTCCCAGAGCAATAAGAATCTATATGAGGTCACCTAGATAAAGGACCCACTACATATTTCAGAAAGTCAACAAAGAAAAGTTTTATTCCTGACCAAAGACAATATTAGAATAAAAGAAGTAATCCAATATCTATATTTTATTTATTTATTTTGTTGTTTTTTTGGGGTTTTTTTTTTTGTGGTACTGGGGTTTCTGGAAACCCTTCTATCTCCGGGTTACACTCCCAGACCTATTTTATATTTTATTTGGAAACAGGGTTTCTTAAACCAGCTGAGGCTGGCTTCAAACCAGCGCGATCCTCCTGTCTCCGCCTCCCAAGTGCAGGGATTACAAGCGTGCGCCACCACGCCCAGAAATATCTATATTTTAAAGATTAAAAAAAAAAACTGGGGCATAGAGTGATAATCAAAGACAAAGTAAGTAGTGTGGTGCAGAGAAAGGACTAGGGTACAGATCCATAGGAGTCGGTATGATCGTCACTCCACTATATCAATTTCTTGGATATGAGCCAAACTACTTCTTTAATAGCTATTTAATTTGCCATATTATTCCAGAGATAGGAGGAAATTCTGTATAGATGAGTTATACAACCCATCATGCATAGATGTTTCTGGAATGTATTTGGAACTATGAGGGGGGGAAATCATGGGATAAGGTTGACTTGGATTTAAAAACAAAAACAAAAATATGCATGGACCACTATTATCTGCTTAAGGGATATCAATGGGGCAGATATGATTATGTAGAAGGGAAGAGACATCAATATTAACTAGTGGAAACAGGATTTAAGTTAGTAGATTTAAGAGAAACTACTCTGTTCAGTAAGACTCCACAAGGGAAGAGAAATTAAAATAATAATATACAAAGAAATATGAGAAGAAAAGACTTGGCCACTGGTAAAAAGAAAATAATCATCCATGACCCAAAAGAAAAAAAAAATAGCAAGAGTGGGTCCCTGGTGGCTCTTTATGAAGAGAAACAGTTCCAGAGAGCTAAAAAGAGATTGTACAGTCTGAAAGTTGAGGGGACACTGAAAAGCTTTCAACAGTTTTTCAATAAAAGAATTACAAATATATTCAGATACGTTCTTGAAGATTAATCTCCAAACAATAGTACGCTAACACTAAGACATTAAAATATTGCTGTGACATTAAAAATAATTAAAGATCACCCTTTTAAAGCAGAACCAATTTTGGTTTTTGTCTCAATTCAATTTCAGCAATCAAATTCAAGGGAGCTGGTTTACAATAGATAAGAACAAACTGCAGAATTTGAGACTTGAAATAGTGGGAAAAACATATTTGCCAGTTTTTCTGAATAAAATATATAGTTTCCATTCAATCAATAACTATTTACTATACTTGGCATTATTCAAGATGTGGAGATACCAAGACGAATGAAATGCATGTTCTGTATTCTGTGGCTCTGGAGAACCACAAAGCATAGCATAGAACATAGATATGTAATAGTTGGTTTGGGGCTTTTTTTTTCTTTTGTAATTTTTCTTTTTTCTTTTTGTGGAACTGGAGATTGAACCCAAGGGCACTCTACCTCTAAGCTACACTTGCAGTCCTTTTTTCTATTATTTTTTTAATTTTAAAGAGGGTGTCATTAAGTTGTGGAAAGCATCACTAAGTTGCTGAGACTGGCTTTCAACCTGTGATCCTTCTGTCGCAACTTCCCAAGTACTAGGATTACAGGCTTGCAGCACCATGCCTGGCAATCGTAATTTTTTAAAAATGTGGCACATATGAGCAATTTTTCTCCATTTCAAAGCTGTACTTTCTTCCCATTTCACGCTACCTAGTCTAAACTGACATTTTATTCCTCAGGTTCTTTACCTGACGATATGGTATTTTTTGTTTGTTTCTCTTTTGTTTTGTTTCTTACTAGGGATTGAACCAAGGGGCATTCTACCATTGAGCTACATCCCCAGACCTATTTTATTTCTTATTTGGAAACAGGGTCTTGCGAGGTTGGTAAGAATCTCACTACTCATTGAGGCTGTCCTCGACCCTGCAATCCTCTTGTCTCAGGCTCCCAAATACTGGGATTATAGGCCTGCAACACCAAGCCTGGCTAATGTGTTTTCTAACAATGAGAGTCTCTACAAAATAAGAGCCCTGAGCCAACATTAGGTAATAAATCAGGAAACCAAAGAAGATAATTTAATGGTGTCTAGTGAAAATATTTAAGAAAACATAGAGAAAGGGACAGGGGTGGAGAAAATGAAGATAGACATAAAAACAGATAAAAACGAATGGCAACATCAGTCAATTCTTAGCTCAATTTCCAACATCACTAAAGAAGACTGTGCCTAGCAGTCCTGTCCTGTTTCACTTTAGTATTTTTCATCGTCGATGATACTTAACACTGGTGTTGGTAGGAGGAAAAGACTTGACAGGAGAATGGGGAAGGAATGGGGAAGAGAGAGAAGATCAAGTGATCCACTCAACAATATGCTGTTCCCCAATATTCATCAACAAAGCCTGTTTTTAAATTTTAAATTAATATGACTCCATAATGTTTGAAAATTTGATCCCAACATTAGGAGCAAGCCAAATGGAAATCCAATCATTTGTAATACTTCTGTTTAATACTAAAAAATTAGTGATGAGAAAAAGCACTTAATAAATTTGTTCAATTTTCCCCATCACATAGTGTCTCAAAAGCCCTTTTTTAAACTGAGGGGAAATTAGCTATAAATTCTTATCTTAATGTTACACTAGTGATCCAGTCATTTATGGATACATTAAATGCATCATATAACAGTGATGGCTTTATATTTACATACATACATATACATACACACATAATAATACATAAGAATAGAAGTATATACTATAAAATCATGTAATGCTTACACTCATTTTATAGATTATGTAAGAATAATTTCTAAATTATTAAGATTAAAAGGTGGGCTGGGCATGGTGGCGCACACTTGTAAACCCTGCGGTGGGAGGTGAAGACAGGAGAATCGCACAGGTTCAAAGTCAGCCGTGCTGGCTTAAGAGACCCTGTTTACAAATTATATATATATATATTAGGTCTGGGAGTGTAGCCCAAAGCTGGAAGAGTTTCCAGGAACCCCAGTACCACCAAAAAAAAAAAAAAGATTAAAAATTTTCACATTTTATTAAGTTCATTTAAAGTATAAGCTTGTAGCTACAAATTCAAGGTAAGAGCCCAATTCTTCACACCTGCCTTGTTATTTATTTATTGTAGTAGTACTCGATCAGAGTTGCTCTACCACTAAGCTACATTTCCAGTCCTTTTTATTTTTTTCTTTTTGGCCAGGGTCTTACTAAGTTGTCAAAGCTGGGCACAAACTTGTGATCCTCCCATTTTAGCCTGCTGAGTCATGGCTATCACCTCCATGTCCAAGAAAAAAAATATATATATATACATATTATAAATGTGTTATAAAATATATAGTTATATATTATACACAAATATATGTATATATATTTTAATAATAATATTTCTCACATAAACTCATCAATCAAAATAGAATAATCTATTTCACAATAAAGATTCTAGAAACTCAGTACAGTAAAAAGTACTATGTAAATGTACCATAGTGATATGTTAAAACAACATGATGTTTCAAGCATAGGCATATAAAGATGGGTTCTTTACAGGGATGAAAGTACTACCATTAAAGGTAATAAGTGGTAGAGGGTGCAAAGAGAATGGTGTTTGAAATAGAATTAATTATTTCTAATATTGACCTATGAAGAAAGATTAGACTAACTGATGCCAACAGTATGATTTCCTGAAAGCAGAGAAAAGATAAAAACACTGAGTGAAGAGAATAAGAATGTTCTTCTACATAGAATAAAATGAAAATACTTTAGAAAGTAAAAAGGATGGCTGACTCAGGTACAGAAAAAAAATATTAAATTTTTTTATTTTTTATTGGTGCATTATATTCATATATCTTATTGGGGTAAAAACTTGTGTGAACATACATGTACACATCACCAATTTAACCCCTACCCAATTCCCACCTCATTCCCTCCCCATCTCTCCTTCCAATGCTTGGCTTAGTAGTTAACTTCGATATGTTTAAGTACATTGCGTGTTTTAGAGAATTTCCTTCTTCCTCCCTCCCATCCCCTCATTTAGGTTGTCTTGTTTGCTCCTCTATAGGATTTCCTTTTTCATCTAGAGTTCCTCCTATGACCCATTTCTCTTTAGCTTTCACATATTAGAAAAAGCATCGTATTTCTTATTTTTTTGTGAATGACTAATCTCACTCAGCATAATGTACTCCAGTTCCATCCATTTCCCTAAAAAGAATGTAATTGAGTTTTTTTTTAATGGCTGAGTAAAATTGCATTGTGTACATATCCCAGTTTTGTAATCCATTCATCTATTGATGGACATTTTGGCTGTTTGCACAGATTGGCTATGGTGAATTGTGCAGCTATGAACATAGATACACATGCATTAGTTTAGTAGTTTGGTTTACTTTCTTTTGGGTAGATATCCAGAAGTGGTATTGCCAGATCAAATGGTAGATTTGTTCCCATTCTTCTGAGGATTCTCCATACTGTTTTCCAAAGTAGTTGCACTAATTTGCAATCCCACCAACAATGTTTTAGAGTTCCCAATTCTCCACATCCTCACCAGTGTTTGTTATTGTGTTTTGAATGATTGCCATTCTAGTTGGAGTTAGGTGAAATCTCAGGTTAGTTTTGATTTGCATCTCTCTGATTGCCAATGATGCTTAACATTCTTTCATGCATTTATTGGCCATTTGAATTTCTTCCTGTGTGAAATGTCTATTTAGTTCACTTGCCCATTTTTTTTTACTGGATTATTTGTTTTTTTAGTGTTGAGTTTCTTGCGTTCTCAGTATATCCTAGATATTAGTCCTAGATCAGAGATATAGGTGGCAAAAATCTTCATTCTGTTGGCACTCGGTTGAGGTTCTTGACAGTTTCCTTTGCTGAACAGGTCTTCAGTTTCATGCAATCCCACATATTGATTGACCTTTTAATTTGTTATGCCTTTGGGGTCTTGTTGAGAAAGTTTTTATCTGTGCCTATGTGTTGCAGTGTTGGACCTATGCCCTTTTCAAGGAGCTTCAAGGTCTATGGTTTAATTTCCAAGTCTTTGATCAATCGTAAATTGACTCTTGTACACAGTGAGAAAGTGGGATTCATTTCAAATTTTCTGCATATGGTTAACCAGTTTTGCCAACACCATTTGTTAAAGAGGCAAATTTTTTTCCAGTGTATGTTTTTGGCCCCTTTGTCAAAAATCAATGGGCTGAAAGTGTATGAATTTGTTTCTGGGTCTTCTATTCTGCTCCATTGGTCTATGTATCTGGTTTTTGTGCCAGTACCATGCTGTTTTTATTACAGGTATTGTGATTCCTCATGCATGGTTTTTGTTGCTGAAAACTACTATGGCTATTCTGGGCTTTTTCTGATTCCAAATAAATTTCAGGACTGATTTTTCTATGTCTGTGAGGAATGATCTTGGTAGTTTAATGGGCATTGAATTGAATCTGTAGGTCATTTTTGGAAGGATAGCCATTTTAATGATATTTATTCTGCCAATCCATGAACATGGAAGATCTTTCCATCTTCTAAGATCTTCTTCGATTTCTTTTTTCAATGTTTTATAAGTGTCTTTGTAAAGATCTTTTACCTCATTGGTGAAGTTTCTTCCTAAGTATTTTATTTTTTGTGAGAGATACTGAGTGGAAGTATTTTCTGAATTTCTATTTCAGTGGATTTATGGTTGATGTACAGAAAAGCCTCTGGTTTTTTAAGATTGATTTTGTATCCAGACACTTTGCTGAATTTGTTGATCTGTTCTATAAGCCTTTTGGTTAAGTTTGTTGGGTTTTCTAAATATAGTATCATGTCATCTGCAAATAGTGAAAGTTTGAGTTCTTCTTTTCCTATTTGTGCTCCTTTGATTTCCTTTTCTTGCCTTATTGCTCTAGCTAGAGTCTTTAGTACTATATTGAAGAGAAAGGGTGATAATGGACATCCTAGTCTCATTCCTATTTTTAGGGGGAATTCTTGAAGTTTTTCCCCATTTAATATGATGTTGGCAGTAGGCCTATTGTAGATTGCCTTATGATGTTGAGATATGTTCCTTCTATTCCAATTCTCTGCAGTGTTTTTATCATAAATGGATGTTGAATTTTATCAAATGCTTTTTCAGCATCTATTGAAATGGGAAAATCTTGTTTCTCTGGTTCTGGTGTGTATTATGTATTTCTTCTTTGTAGTTAATCTCTTTGAGTATTTTCTCTAGCACTGGGTTTGAAGACATAAATTCCTTCAGTTTCTGTTTGTCATGGAAGCATGTTATTTCCCCATTTAATTTGATAGATAGTTTTGCTGGGTAGGAAATTTTTGGCAGGCAGTTGTTCTCTTTCAGAGTTTGGAATATGTTACTCCAAGCCCTTAATGGCTTTCATGACTTGGTTTGGGAAGTCTGGAGTGATTCTAATTCGTTTGCCTCTGAATGTCACTTGACTTTTTGTTTTTGTTGCCTTTAAGATTCTCTGCTTGGCTTCTACATTGGTCATTTTGACAATTATGTGGTTTGGGGAACCTTTTCTCTAATCCTGTCTAAAGGGAGTTCTTTAAGATCCTGGACCTATGTATCGACCTCTTGTTCTATGTTTGAAAATTTTTCTGCTATTACTTCTTTGAAGAGATTATTTATTCCTTTGGTTCCACCTTCTTTTCCCTCCTCTATTCCAGTTGTTCTTAGGTTAGCTCTCTTAAAATGGGCCCATATTTATTCAATGTCAAATTCCTGCTATAAGATTTTTTTTCTAAGTTATAAAATATGAGTTCATTTTGGGAGTGATCATCTTCTAGGAGCGAGATCCTATTCTCCATGTGGTCTGATTATTTACAGTTTGAATTGATGCTTTTACTTCAATGATTGCATCCTTTATTTCTTTTAGACTCTCTAAATTCTTTTCAAAGGTCCTGTATTGTTTCTACAGGCGTATTCCTGATTTGATCTTCTGGAGATCTCTGAATTTCTATGTTATCAGGTTCTGATACTGTGAGATTGTGGGCATTCATTGCTCCATTTTTGTTCCTCTTTTCCAAGATTTCAGAAGTTTGTGCCTTCTCTGAGTTCTTCCCCAGGTCACCACGACTTCACTTAGGGTGTTCTGGATCTCGAGTTTGTGGTAATCTCAGCCACCACTACTCCTTTACTGGGTTGTATCACTAAGTTTCAGACCCAGGGAGTTAATCGAGGCTGCACAAGACTGTGGGGGTGCCCGGCTAGGCGTTTTCCCACGGGAAGCTGTGACTAGGGTGTGGTATCTCTGCCACCGCTATTTCTTCACCAGGTTGGACTGCAAAATCTCAGAGCCAGGGATATTATCAAAGCTATGCAAGTCCCTGGGTGTGCAGTGCTGGGATTTCTCCTTTAGTGGCCGCAATTTCACTTACGGTTGTTGAGTACGCTGTTCTGGAGCTGTCCCGGGTGTGGTGAACTTGCTGCTGACGCTGGCAATATGGCGCTGCTGCCAGCCCTCAGCCATGAGGCTGGTGTATTTCTTTTCTGGTTTTGAGCTCTGTTCTGAGTCCCTGGAGGGCGTGATGAGCTTGGCCACTGGGAGTTTTAGACATTCTTTTCATTGAAAGAACTGGTGGCTTACACCCGAATGGTCTGCAGCTGCTCACTTCAACTCCTTGTTTAACTTTCTTCTCTGGAAGCCTGTTGCCATGAGGCAAGATGGTGCCGGTGTGGCTCCCCAGGTGCAATGCAGGCTGGTTTCTTTTCTGGTCTCTGGTTGTTCTTCTAGTCTTCTTTTTATCTGACCTTTGTATTTACAGTTTTTATTTCTCTGCTGATAGTGTTTTCTGGCTATGAAAAGCGCTGATTTTGTGGCAATAGAGATCAAGTGTTAGTAGGACTCATAAAGGCTGCTTTTCTCAGTTGCCATCTTCCCAAAAGTTTTCTAAAATTTTCTTGATATGTTTGTGTTTACTGAAATTAAACTCAGGATGTAGGGATTTATACATGTCCATGTAATCAGTTAATTATATTGAGAGATGATTTAGTTTTAGCTGAACTAAAATGAACATGAAGTTTAACAAATTCCTGCCAAGCCAGGCGTGGTGGCACACGCTTGTAATCCCTGCGCTTGGGAGGCTGAGACAGGAGGATCGCACAGGTTCGAAGCCAGCCTCAGCTACTTAGTGAGGCTCTCAGCAACTTAGTGAGACCCTGTTTCCAAATAAAATATAAAATAGGTTTGGGAGTATAGCCCGGAGGTAGAAAGCCTCTGGGTTCCACCCCCAGTACTACCAAAAAAAAAAAAAAAAAAAGAATCCTGCCAAGAAACTACACATTGAATATACCACTAATGGTGCATGGACATGTGTTTCTAAGTGTGTTATTAGGATTAACATGAGCCAGGCGTGGTGGCCCACGTTGTAATCCCTGCACTTAGGAGGTGGAGCCAGCAGGATCACGCAGGTTCAAAGCCAGCCTTGCTGGCTTAGGAGACCCTGTTTCCAAATAAAAATTAGATATATAATAGGTCTGGGAGTGCAGCCTGGTGGTAGAAGGGTTTCCAGAAACCCCAGTACCACCAAAAAAAAAAAAAAAGGATTAACATGAATTCAACAAGCCTTCTTGCTAATTTTGGCTTTTTGCTATTGAGCAACAAGGTCACACAGACATTATTTTGCTCTCCTCTTGTGCTAGTTGAGAGGCTTTTCTTTGTGGCAGCAGGTTCTCATCCTTCTCGGAATCCTATGTATAGCCATGTCTGCCTATTATAAACACCTCTTTCAAAAAATACCTAAAGCAATTCTTCCCACATTAAACCCTAACTGATATTTTAAAGTTTTGGCTTTAATGAACAAAACAACTAACAGATTTAATAGGATTTTACCTGAAATTCTCAAATTCTCAATTAAGCTATGCCCCACTCACCTCTATTGGGAAATTAGCTTGACATATTCTTGCATGTCTTGATGAACTCATTCATTTCAGTATAATTTAGGTGTTTTATGAACTGATACTGAGAGGACAACTAATCAATTTTCCACAGTAAGGAGAACTAAGGCAAGTCTCTTTGAATAAAAGAGCTGAAATCAATCAAAGCAAGTCTGGTAGACCCAAAATATATCTACACAAAGCTAAATTAGGCCATCACTCATGGAGACGATAGTATATAAAAACTTTCTTTTAAAGCACAGATGGTTTGAAAACAGGATATATACTTAAAACTTGTGAGCCAATTTTTATAACTCAAGCAAAACACATACTGACAACCTTTTAAGGCAAATTTAAGTTTTTAATGAATTGAGGGCAAGCAACAGCAGAGGCCACTGCAGTAACCATGGCACAAATACTTGTCCTTTAAAAATGCAAGTTTCCATTTTCTACCATATTAATTTTAAGCACATATACATATCTCATTTTCTCTTTGTCAAATGAAGCAGGGACACAAAAGGGCACTGATCCCAAATATTACATCTCTAAGTCTTACTGATTAAAAAATAATTATTTCTTCACAAATCCTATGAGAACATATCTATTTCATACAGCTACTTGTACTTTTTAATGAAACATGATACTAAGCTTAAGCAAAGCACAGAAAATAATGTTCAATTAATTAAATACATTCATCTCTTTGTGAAGAAGCAAAATATTAACTTTTGACTCGTTAGTCATGATAATGTTCATCACATGGATAATTTTCGATGGACATTTCTTCAGATTATTTAACTTAAAACACAAGGGAGCATATAATTAACATCTAGGCTCCAGCCACACATGAGGGAAATCTGAGCCTGGCACACATATCTCAAAGTGCACTTATGTTTTCTTAATTTTTTTCACATTCTATTAGACTGAGAATTTTACCTATGTAATTCTAATGTTTACTAAAGTAGGCACTTTAGGAAAAGAAAATGTGTGAAGACAAACTATTCTGCTTTGTGCAGGTTGGAATTTGGGATTGCTTTTGTTTGAGGTGGAGCAAACTGGGGACACATTTGCGCTGAAATACAATGTGCCAAACAGGTGTCAATAAAGATACACACTGTATCTTACTAATATTGATGAAGTAACATAGATTACCATGATACAGTACACAGTCCTAAGAAAAGCATATCATTTCCAATTTTATGACACATATTGGGAAATCAAAATAGATTTAAAAAATCCACATGACAGAATAACCTAAGTACTTAGAAAATATTAAGTTTTCTATTTTTGACATGAGAAGGAATCAGGAGGTAAGGAAAGCTAACCTAAAAGAACTCTTCTCTGTGCTTCAAAATACATAACAAATCAGGCATGGTGGCACACACCTGTAATCCCAGTACTTGGAAGACTGAGAGAGGAGGATTGCAGGTTCTAAGACAGCCTCAGCAATGTAGTGAGACTCAGTTTCAAAAATAAAAAATAAAAAGTTCTGAAAGTATAGCTCAAAGATAGAAGCACCAGTGTTCAATTCCCAGTAAAACACACACACACACACACACACACACACACACACACACACACACACCTAGAAATAATTTCAAACAAATTAAAAGTTCCTATTTTGACTCCAGTATACATAAAAAGGAATGGCTTTTATAGATGATTCTTTAATCAGCCCCTCAATAAAGCAGATCAATGCTAACCCCGTACAGCCACCCAATATTCAAAGTAGAATCAACATGCTTTCTATACTAGTGAAAGATGCAGACATGTTACCTAACTTGTTTCACACCATCTAGTCATATTGCTGTTTAGTTCAACATTTGTCTGAAATGAGAAAAAATAAAAATTTAAACATATTGGCTTCATTTGAGGACTAAACTACATTGTATAGCCCAGATTAAAACATCTCCATTGCTAAAAAAAAAATGCTATCAGACAATAGTAATCTACAGTTTGAAAATATAAGCCCATAAAACTAATACAATAGCTTGATATTGTTCACAATTTTTCATCTTCATTGTTTCTATAAGCAGAGCCACTTTCTTGCTCCTAATATTGATCATGGATATTTCCTTTTATACTTTTAAAACATTTTACTTGCATTGATTTTACTTGAGAGTGAAAAGTCCTATTTTCATTTAAAAAAAAAAAAAAGCTAGATGATAGGTTGGGGCAAAGTAACATGGCTAAACATGATTCATTATTTTATTCTTTTAAATATAGCTTTAAATGTCTGAATACTATTTTACTTTGATATTTAATTTTATTGTTTTAGCGAAAACCTAAACCTCACTAGGTAATACAAATAATGTGCCTTTAGATTATGCTGAATTTTTAAATGTCAACTAAGAATATTTATTCCTTATTTATTCCTTTCCCAGATACCTTTTTCTTCCTTCCATTATTGCACAGACTAGCAGTGAAAAGTATGTTTAAAAGGGGAAAGTTCTTGTCTCTTTAAAATCAATGCTGCACTGCTAAGAATGGCTGTCATCATATGTTTTTAGTAGATACTCTTTGATATCAGGAAGTTTCTTTCTCATCCTTTCTACTAAGAGTTTCTAACAGGTGTTAAATTTTCACAAGTGCTCTGATATTTCATTCATTTATTTTTGTACTGGGGATTGAACTCAGGGACTTTCTCCCTCCATGCTACATGCCCAGCCCTTTCATTTTTTGTTTCAAAGAAAGATCTCACTGAGGTCTTGAACCTGAGATCCTCCTGTTTCAGCCTCCCAACTATTAGGATTACAGGTGTAAACTACCATACCTGGTTCACAAGTGCATTTTCACTACTTTTTGCAATATGTTTTTTCTATTATATAATTTTTTTGTGTGTGTGGTACTGGGATTCCTGGAAACCCTTCTACCTCGGGGCTACACTCCCAAACCTATTTTATACTTTTTATTTGGAAACAGGGTCTCTTAAGCCAGCGAGGCTGGTTTCGAACCTGCACGATCCCTCCTGTCTCCGCCTCACAAGCGCAGGGATTACAGCGTGTGCCACCACACCCAGCTCTACTATATAATTTATAGATATTAAGCCAACAAGGCTCTCCTCAAATAATCTAAGTACAAAAATATATATGTAAAGATAATACCAAGTCTTACTGTATAAATGATGGGGAATATTTTCCCAGTAATTTGTGGTTTATTTTTGTTTTGTTTTTTCATTTTTCCAGTGATAACTTGCATAGAATAGAAATTTTTAACTTGGTCAGAATATCATTTATAATTATTTTATGATCTGTGTTTTTGAGGTCCTAACTAAGAAAGCTAGACTTATCCTAATGTGAAGATTTTGTTTTCTTTCAGAAGTAATCAATTATTATATTTTTTTTATCCCTTGTATGAGCTTCAGTTAAACATTCATTATTCTTATTTTAGTAGTAACCTAGACATTTATATATGCATCCTTGATTTTTTAACACATAAATGGATAATCTAACAACTTCCTACACCTTAAAACCAAGAATTCTAAAACATATTAACTCAATATACACTGCCATAAATTACAAAGTATTACTGGCCTAATTTAATTCTATAAATATTTAAAGCAAGACATTTATTGTGTTTTAAATCAATATTCACATAGACATTTCCCAAATTTTTACCCCATATATTGGGCTTCATTTTCTGCTGTTCCTTCATTCTTTTTTCCCTGTATATTCTAAATATTAGTTCTCTAGGAGTAACTGGCAGAAATTTTCTATTTTGTTGGCTCGCTGTTGAGGTTCTTGATAGTTTCCTTTGCTGTACAAAAGCTCTTCAATTGAATGCAATCTCACATATGATCCTTCTTTGTATTTCTTGTGCCTTTGGGATGGATAAAGTTTGGACTTCTGCCTATGTGTTGAAGTGTTGTACCTATGCCCTCTTCAAGGAGCTGTAAGGTCTCTGGTCTGATTTCCAAGTCTTTGATCCATCTTGAAGTGACCCTTGTGCAGGGTAAGAAAGTAGGGTTATCCGGGTGTGTTGGCGCACACTTGTAATCCCCGTGCTTGGGAGGCTGAGACAGGAGGATCGCGCAGGTTCGAAGCCAGCCTCGCTAGCTTAAGAGACCCTGTTTTCCAACAATACATATATTAAAAAAATAGGTGCTGGGAGTGTAGCTCGGAGGTAGAAGGGTTTCCAGGAATCCCAGTACCACCAAAGAAAAAAGAGAAAGAGAAAGAAAGTAGGGTTTATTTTCATTTTTCTGCATATAGTTAACCAGTTTTGCCAACACCATTTGTTAAAGAGGCTACCTTTTTTCCAGTATATGTTTTTGGCACCTTTGTCAAAAATCAATTGACTTCAAGTGTGCAGATTTATTTCTGAGTCTTCTATTCTGCTCCATTGGTCCATGTGTCTGTTTTTATACCAATACCAAGTTTGCTTGTTTGTTTGTTTGTTTGTTTGTTTTACTATCACTTTGTAGTATAGTTTGAAGACAAGTATTGTGATACTTCCTGTATGGTTCTTGCTGCTAAGAACTACTTTGGCTACTCTGGGTTTTTTATTGTTCCAAAAGAATTTAAAGACTTATTTTTCTATATCTTTGAGGAATGACCTTGGTAATTTAAATATAGGTATTGCATTGATCTGTAGACCACTTTGGGAAGAATGGCCATTTTGATATTTATTCTGTCTATCCAAGAATATAGAAGATATTTCCATCTCCTACGGTCTTCTTTGATCTCTTTTTTCAATGTTTGGCAATTTTCCTTATAGAGGTTTTTTACCTTCTTGATTATGTTTATTCCTAAGTATTTGCACATTTGTGGGGGGAGGGGGGGTATCCTGAGTAGAAGTGTTTTCTGAATTTCTTTTTCAGTGGATCTATGGTTGGCATACAGAAAAGCTTCTGGTTTGTTAAGATTGGTTTTGTATGCAAACTACTGAATTGGTTGATCAGTTTTATAAGCCTTTTGGTTGAGTTTGTTGGTCTTTAAGTATAATATTTCATCTGCAAACAAAGATAGTTTTATTTCTTCTTTTCCTATCTGTACTCCTTTGAATTGCTTCTCTTGCCGTATTGCCCTGGATAGAGTCCCAAGTACTATAACCGAAAAAATGTGGTAAATGGATATCCTTGTCTTTTCCCTGTTTTTAGGAGGAACTCACAGTTTCTTTCATTTAATATAATGTTGGCTGTGGGCCTATTGTATATTGCCATTATAATTTTGAGTTATGTTCTTTCTATTCCAATTCTCTGCAGTGCTTTTAGCATAAATGGGTGTTGAATTTTATTGACTGCTTTTTCAGTATCTATTGAAATAATTCTGTGATAATTGTCTTTCATTCTATTTATGTGATAAATTACATGGATTGATTTCCGTATGTTGAATCATCCTTGCATGCCTAGGATGACCCCTACTTGGTCATGGTGTATGATTTTCTTAATATGGTTTTGAATAAGCATTGCTAGTATTTTGTTTAGCACTTCAGCGTTTAAGTTCATCAACAATATAGGCCTGTAGTTTTCTTTTCTTGAGCTATCATTATTTGGTTTTTGTATTAATGGATGCTGGCTTCATTCTCCTTGACAAAAATTCCTCTAATATTTTCTATAGTACAGTTCCAAATTGAATTCATCAGTTTTTGATGTTTAGAAATAACTTTACCTTCACTTTTCAAAATTATTTTTTCTGAATATAGATCTAGGCTAGCAATTATTTTCTTTGAGCACTTTAAGATTCTAATTCTTCTGTTTTCCATTTTGATCTTCTAAAGTAACATTTCTATTTTACCCTCTATACCTGCATTTGATTTCCTTCTCTTCCTTTATTACCTTGGCTAGAGTCTCAAGGCCTATATTGAAAAGAGGTGGTGAATGAACATCCTTGTCCTTTTTTTCAATTGTCTTTGGTTTTATTAATTTTTCTATGCCATTTTCAGTTGTAATTTTTATTGAATTTGTCCTGCTTGAAGTTTACAAATATGTAAACCGATGTCTTTTTTCTGCAAATATTACTTCTACCCATTTTCTCATGTGGATGTAAAATTTCATTTACATACATATTAGAGTTTTAGACCTGCTGCCTATGAGCTAGTCCCTTATAAAATTTTCTGTATTCTATTTTTGTCTCTCTGTTATTAAAAATAGATATATTCTGCTAACAAGTACATTACTTCTATTAAGAAGTAAAACTTCCCGAATAGTGATTTAAGCACCTCAGCAGATGTTCTTCATAGCAAGGTAACCATTAACTGGAGAAAAATATTTTTAAAAAAAAATAATTATTTAATTTTCTTGAAAATTTTCTGAGGGCACAAAAATGGATAAATAATTTATTAAGGAAAATCTATAAAATTCTAGTGAGAATAATGAGTCTATGGCATGTGAACCACAATATATTCCCATCCTTCCCTCTCTCAGCTCCATGGAGTCCATTCTAGGCAGATATAGCTAAGAAGACATGGGTTGCACCTCAGCTCTCAGTCTAGGACAACAAATTCACCCTCAGAAGGGCAGGACCCCAACTCAGTAACGCAGAGAATCTACATAAAGTAGACAAAGCCAAAGGACTGAGGCTTCCCTTCCACAACCAGTCCCCACTTGTAGCGAAGAAGATTTGGCAGGCAAAGAATAATGCACACACCTGCCTGTGCCCTAAGCCACACATAAAATGAAGGTTCTACAATAGAGGGAACACGATGAGATGATATGGAGCTACCATCCCTGCTCAGTACACCACTTGCACAATAGGGGCATCATATGAAGAGAAACAAGCTGTCATCCTGACCACTATCCCCAGTGCAGAAGTTCTTCAGAAAGGGTGAAGGAGGCCCCATGAGCAGAAAGCTCAGCAGCTCTGCCTGAGGGGACTGATTTTATTTAGAAAATAATATGAGAGCATTCCCTCAATAGACATTGTCAAAAACAATGGAGATGCTGAGGTGAGCATTTAAAAGGTCAGTAACTCCATAATAATAGCAGCAACAAGTGAAGTGGCAGATCAGCTAGAAGTTCAAATGGCAAATTCAAAGAAGTCTGAGCCTCCAAGGACTGACAAAAATCTACCCCTGCAAAGAGGTGTAACTTTGAGTCAGACTGCAGAAAAATTAATGCCCCAGGGCATTAATCAAAAAAGAAAAAGCAATCAGGTAACAAATAGTGGAGGCTAAAAGCCACGTGAGATATCAAGAGTCAGACCAGCCAGGAGTTTGATGGGGATACTAAGAGATCCTAGCTACAAGTCAAAAGAGATGCTAGCAAAAGCCTTAGTCATCCCAGGTGGTCAGAGAGGCGGCGTGCAAGATAGAAAGTGACACCAGAGGCTATACACTATAGAAAAAAATAGGCTTAACTAACACTCCATCCAATTCACTAAACGAATAAAAAAATAAGGAAGGAAGAGATGGAGGGAAGAAAGGAGGGAGGGAAGCCATATTCAAACTTATTACACCTATTCTCTAAAATGTCCAATTTCAATAAAAACTTCAAAACATCCAAATGACTTATATAAATAAAAAAATATATAAAGCCTTTGAGGAGGCTCAGATGTTCAACTTAACAAACAAAAATTTCAAATCAGCTACTATAAATATGTTCAACAAACTAAAGAAAATCATTTTTTTCAGCAGGGGGCAGGGAGGTTACTGAAAATTGAAAAGAGGCTTCTACCTCCAAGTTATACCCCTGGCCCAATTTTATTTTTTATTTGTAAACAGTCTCACTAAGTTGCAGAGGGCCTCACTATGTTCCCAAGGCTGACTTCAAACCTGCATTCCTCCTGTCTTGGCCTCCCAAATACTTTGATTACAAGCATGTACCGTCACACCTGGCTAAGAAAACCATTTTTTAAAAAGTATGATAATAATGTCTCATCAACAGAGATATCAGTAAAAAGATGGAGACTTTTTTTAAGTGGAAAGTCTGGAAATTGATAGTATAAGAAATAAAATAAAAATTTTATGTAAAAGCCTCAGTGAATCTGTGTTGGGAGAAGAAAAAATACTCAAACCTGAAGAGAGATCAATGGAGATTATGCTACCTGAAGAAAAGAAAGAAAAAAAAATAGGTAAAAATAAAATAGCCTCAAATAAAAATAGAATGCCAACATACATGTAATAGGAATACCAGAAGGAAAGGAAAGAGAGAAAAGGACATAAAAATATTATAAAAAGTAATAGCTAGAAAAAATTTCCCACGTTTGAATTAAACCATCAGTCTACATATCCAAGGAATTCTATTAACTCCAAATAGGGTAAATACAAAGATATTTATCCAAACATATCATAGTCAAACATATCATAGTCAAAACATTGGAAGACAACAAGAAATTCTTGAGAGTAGCAAGAGAAAGTGACTCTTTGCATAAGGAAACCCAATAGGATTAATATCTAATTTATGTAAAATGCTGGGGACAAAGAGCAATGCATTGATATGGCATATTCAAGGGCAAAAAGAAAGGCAACAAAACTCTCATATTTAGCAAAGCTGCCTTAAAAATGAAGTCATTTCCTGAAAAAAGCTGAGAGACCGTGTTGCTAGTAGACTAGCCTTAATAAGAAATAAAGAAGTTTATCATGCTGAACACAACTGATACCCAATAATTCAAATCTACATGAAAAGCAGATTAGCAGTAGAGACCTGTGACTCCACGACCCTGACCATACATGACTAATCAATGAATTAATGACTGAAGCCATGCCAGCCACCTATGGTAGCTTAAGTTTTCGGTATTTGCAACAAAGAGTCTCGATGATGACACAGTCAGCATGTTAACATGTATGGAATTTATTTTCTAACACAAAGCCAAACAGGAGAACTGTCAAGATAGTGTCTCACCTCCCTTGCATGAGACATTAATATGAATGTGGCTCAGTTTCTTAAAACCTAGAAGGTAAAAACAAATATATCTGAGGAATATAACATAATAGATTTAAACATGCAGAATCTGACGTGCAAAATTGTCCCAATTTTCAATTAGAAAACATTAATTTCTATTTGAAGATACTTCTTCTATTCTGTCTACTGATGAACAGCTGCTTTTATATGTGTTGTTTTATTCTTAAATGGTGGGAGCCATCATGGTGCAAAAGGAATAGAAGAGCCCCGCCTGTTTCCTAATATTCGGAGCCCCGCTCCCCTAGTCTCCAATCCCTATTTGAAGTTTTATTACAGTTCTGCCTGTCCTCATCACTTATGGCTACTCTAACACAGTACTATAGGTCAACCTGCTTATAAAGAAAAGAAATTTCTGGCAAGCACGGTGCTGCACTCCTGTAATCCCAGCGTTTGGGAGGCTAAGACAAGAGGATCATGGTTCACAAATGGCCTCAGCTACTTAGTGAGGCCCACTGCAACTCAGTGGGACCCTGTTTCAAAATAAAGAATAAAAAAAAGATAGGAATGGGGGTAAAGCTCAGAGGTAGAATGCAACTGGGGTCCCATCCTCAGCACCACACACACAAAAAAAGAAATAAAGAAGAAAGAAGGAGGAGGGAGGAAGGGAGGGGAGGAAGGAAGGAAGGAAGGAAGGAAGGAAGGAAGGAAGGAAGGAAGGAAGGAAGGAAGGAAGGAAGGAAATTTCTCACAGTTCTAGAAACTATAAGTTAAAAGTCAGGGTGCCAGCACGGTGGGATTCTAGTAAGGGCTCTCTTCTGGTTTGCAGTCAACTTCTCTTTATATCCCCACATGAGGAAAGACAGCAAGCCAGCTCTCTGCCTTTTTCTTATAAGGACACTAATCTCATTCATGAAACTTCAGCTTCATGACTTAATTACTTCTCGAAGTCCAGATTTCAAAATACCATCACATTAGGGATGAGGCTTCAACATATGAAGTTGGGGAGGGACATAAAATATTCAATCCATAACACTGTACACCCATGCTGAAAAAGGCGGGTTTTCTTAGTGAATGAATAGTTTCATGCTAGATTTAAAAATTGGCAATTTATTAAAAGCAAAGATTGTGTTAATTTGTATACTCCTTCAATATAGTACCAGAACCAATGCTTAAAGGGCACTTAATAAAAATTGATTAGAAAAAAAAAGACGCTATTTTTTCCTAATTGTAAATTAGAAAATAAAACACACATGGATGGAGGCCATAAAATTCTTTGAAGTAATGTGAAAATGTCTTTTGTTAAACCCTACCTAATTACCCAGCTCTTAATTTCAGTTATTTATTTTGGTTGCAGGATTTCTAGTTGATTCTATCTTTTATTGTTCTTTGCTAGTAGTAAATACCATATAATTCCTTAGTAAGCCGGGCGTGGTGGCGCACGCTTGTAATCCCAGCATTCGGGAGGCTGAAACCTGGAGGATCGTGGTTCATGGACAGCCTCAGCTACTTAGTGAGGCCCTCTGCAACTCAGTGAGACCCGGTTTCAAAATAAAGAATAAAAAATAGGGCAGAGGGTATAGCTCGGAGGTCAAATGCCCCTGCGTTCCATTCCCAACCCCTCAAATAATAATTAATAATAATAATAATAATAATTCCTTATTAATATTCATTTTTAAGTTGATTTCTAAATACTCCAGTATCTCAAGAGGTTGTGGTCTTCAGTAGTGTGGTTTTGTTTCCCAATATGTCTGCTAAATTTGTACTGAATGTTAAATACCAACATTCAGTCCAAAGAATGTGTGATGATTGTAGAAATAATACAAATGTTTGGATGATGACATTTCCTCCCCTCCCCTAAAAGACTTACTTTTTTTTGGGGGGAGGGTCTGGGGATGGCACCCAGGAGCATTTGACCTCCGAGCTATACCCCCTGCCCAATTTATTTTTTTAATTCTTTATTTTGAAACAGGGTCTCACTGAGTTGCGGAGGGCCTCACTAAGTAGCTGAGGCTGTCCGCGAACCGTGATCCTCTGGTCTCAGCCTCCCAAATGCTGGGATTAAAGCATGTGCCACCACGCCTGGCTAAAGTCTTACTTTTGACAGGTAGTTAGAATGAAGAAAGATAACCAAACAGATTCAAAGCTATGCTACAATGCCATAGTCTTGGTAAGTTTGAAGTGCATTTTTTAAAAATCTAGGGTGTTTACCAGGGTTCTTTTACTTCAGTGAGGCTAGAAAACTATCATAAGCTTTCCACATTTACAAATCAGAACACATTTCAGGGAAAAAATACTAGCGAATGTCAGAACCAACACTCTGCACCTGCCTCCTCCATAAATCACTTGAACCCTCCTGTCCCTGCTGCCTAGACAGCACTGTGATGTCTTCAAACACATTTTTAAAAAAAATACTTTTCTTACCCAGCTTTTCTAATTTTCTCAGAACAAGATTAGTTCTGCAAAAAGAAGCTAGTCCATCATTAAAGACCAAAATTATACTTCTATTTAACTCAGAATTGAAAAAACGTTTGCTTAATTCTAACATCTTCTCCTAAAAAGGTTCCCCAAATAAAAGATTATATGTATGATACAAACACATTCTTCACCCAAGTAAAGCACTGGAAGTTAAGTGCACTTAATGCATCTTGTGGGAAAAAAAAAAAACTAACATTGACTTTTGAATTTAACATATGTTACTTACTAAAATCTAAAAGAATGTCTTCTCAGTGCATATGAATAATGTAGCTTTATTTTTTTACAGAGATGATTTTTATTATTTGAAGATTTAAAAAGCATAATGGGTCTGACTTGTTGTTGTTTAAGACTGAGCACAATCTCATTTCTTTTTATGCCCTTGTAGAAAAGCACCTGAAAGCAAACACCTAAAAATCAATTTAATTGGCTACTCAAAATGATATACTGCCAAATTAAAACCATTCTGAAGATTAGATAACTATGAGAACTACAGTAATAATGTATGAATAGTTAAAATGTACACATGATAAAGTTTACTTATCCTCTTTTAATGATATTTCTGATCATCAAGAAATGAGGAACTATCAATTACTTAGATACTACAAGACATTACTGCATTTCATATCTGCCATCTTTCCATAACAAGCCTTTTAGTAACTATTTCCAAAGCTGTATTTTACCTTTATAATTGCTTTAAACATTAAATCAATTTATAGCTAATATAAAGTTATCAATACTTTATATTTTGGGAGGAACCTATGTTGTTTCTCTTTTTTCTCTCTTTCTTACATAAGCACAGACACCTCGTATACATATACAAAGAATACAAGGCCTGCCCATTTAACTTATTCATTAAAACATGAGAAATTATCATGATTTCAAAAAATAAAGAAATTTAGGAGGGAGGAGGAAGGAATGGGGTGGGAACTGGGTAAGGGCTAACTGGGTGATGTGTGCATGTATGCCTCCACCATCTTGCATCCCATTTAGATGTATACAAACAATGCACCAATTAAAAAAAGAGTACTCAGGTAAAATGTGCCAATAATTAAAAGAAGATATTTAACCTATACTCAAGGAAAGAATAGTATATCAGACTGTAAAAAGAATCATGAGTACTTTAAAAATACATTACCAGAATAAGTGAATCACATTTTTAACAATACTGAATCCATGTGTAGTAAAACTTTTAAATATTTCACAAGCTGACAGATCGAGCAGGATTAGCAGTTATGAAAATGATAGGAATATCACAACTAAATGCTAACCTAATTAAAAAATATAGATTGTTTTACCAACAAAAAATAGAGAAACCTAAAAAAATAGGTCTTTTTTACTCCTAAATTGTCTTTATTGGCAACGTTCAAATGATAAACCTTAATAAATATTAGTGGTACCTTAAAGAAAAAAATAATATATTCAATTTACCTCAACTTTCTGGCCTTCCATGCAACTTACAGAGCTACAAAATGCAGAAAAGCAACCTATTTCCAAACTCCTATTTTTCATATAGATGAAGGGTGTGGGAATTAAACTCGGTCTTTCAGGGAGTATAAACGTTTGTTTAGTTTCAGAGTTTTGTAGACAATCTCTGCCAATAATCCTCTTTTTTTAAATACAAGTATAGAGCATTTGTAGACATAGAAAAATGCCCCAATTTCAAAGTAAATGTGGTTAATAACAAAGCAGACCTCATCTCCACTGGATTCTATGTATTTTTCCTCTCTTACACAGAGTTTTGCTTTCAATATTTGTTTTGTTTATAATCTATCTTGACTATTAGGAATTCATTAAAACTCAGATACTTATATAAAGAAAAAAAAGTCATTGGAATTTTTAAAAAGAGAATAGAAAATTATAGCCAGAGTTACTAAGGTTTCCAAGAATGAAGGTCTCTGAGAATCTTGCTACAAAAAGCAGTATTTAAGGGAACATTATTGTACAACAAAGTTGCCGAATAATAGAAGAAATGCAAGAATCAAAAGAACTGATGTTAAAAGTATGGCAAAAGAAACAACCTTTCCTTGGTATCATTTAAACAAAAAGCATGACGCTTACCATTTCTCTTTTTTCCACTATCCTCCCTTTTTGAAAGTAAACTCTGGCATTACCAGACCAGGCTTCTGCTTATGAATAATCATGTTAGTTGTCACTCAATTATCACTTTCAACATTTAATCGAAATTATGTTCAGCATCTTATTTTGTCTTTCTTTGAAGTTCTTAGTTGAATTTAAAAGTCAAATTTTTTTCAAGAAGAGTTAAGTTGATGGAGGATGGAGGCAGAGATTAAATCAGGAGGAATCATTGATCAAGGATGCTTGGAATTCTTATGAATACAAATAGCCTATCAAGGTTAATGAGGTTCGAGGTGAGCTTAGAAGAAGAAAAGGCACTTAGTATTTTCTATGCATTTACAGATTTAAAGTGTTAGATACAATTTGAAAGGTACATTATGCAAACTCAAATGTACCTTCTTTTCATTCAGGTTTTCAAAGAGCTACTTTCACTATTATTCCCCAGTATAAAAGAAATGCTTAAAATATATATTTGGGGCCGGGCGTGGTGGCGCACGCTTGTAATCCCCGCGCTTGGGAGGCGGAGACAGGAGGATCGCGCAGATTCGAAGCCAGCCACACTGGCTTAAGAGACCTTGTTTCCAAATTAAAATAGAAAATAGGTCTGGGAGTGTAGCCTGGAGATAGAAGGGCTTCCAGGAACCCCAGTACTAAACTAAACTAAAACTAAAACAACAAAAACTAAAACAATTAGTCAGACACAGCAAAGATCCCCTTGAAAATTGACAATTCTTCCAGAAATGAATGTGCTTCTAAGAAATGACTAAACAGGTAGGGCATGGTGGCGCACATTTGTAATCCCAGTACTTGGAAGGGTGAGACAGGAAGATCACAGGTTTGCGGCCTCAGCTACTTGGTGAGACTCTCTGCAACTCAGTGAGACCCTGATGGCCCTGGGTTGAATCCCCGGGACTGAAAAAAAAAAAGAAAAGGAAAGGAAAGGAAAGGAAAGGAAAGGAAAGGAAAGGAAAGGAAAGGAAAGGAAAGGAAGGAAAGGAAAGGAAGGAAGGAGAAAGAAATAAAGAAAGAAAGGACAAAAAGAAAAGAAAGAAATGACTGAACATAAATTTTAGCTTTAAAGAAACTATAAAATTTGTTCATATTATCTCATTCAACAAATGTTAACTGTGTACATAATATGGCTTAAAACAGCTTGTGGAAACCCAGACTGACAGATAATAGACTGACATCAGAACCGGTATCTGTATGTAGTAACATATGAAAAAGATGATGAAAATGAAGAGGAGACTAGAACAGTAGAGGAAGAGGCCAGGAGAAGGGAAGGAGGTGGGAAAGGAGAGATACCAGGGAATGAAATTGAACGAATTATGTTATGTGCAGGTATAAATATATAACCAGAAATACCACTACGATGAGTAATTATAATAAACCAATAAAAAGATTTTAAAAACAATAAAAAGATTTTAAAAACCAGTAAATGTAAGGCTGAGCATCAGAGTGAAAGCTCAGGAGACCTGTAGGAAGATAACAGGTCTCAGTTCAGCACGCTCCTGGAACAGATAGGAAACGTAACTGAGGGAAACAGGCTATTCAGCACTCTGCTAAGACAAGGCAAAGCTGTGATGTAAACCCTCCCTGTAGTCAAGAACAAAAAGCCCTTTAGACGTTCTTTGATTCTGGGTTCACCAATCATCTTTTTTGGTTACCAATTCTTTTTTTATTTTTTGGCAGTACTGGGGAAGGAACCCAGGGGCATTCCACTTCCGAGGTAAACCCCCGCCCTATTTTTAAATCCTTTATTTTGAACCAGTCTCACGGAGTTGCAAAGGGCCTCACTAAGTAGTAGCTGAGGCTGTCCACGAACAGTGATCCTCCCGTCTCAGCCTCCCAAATGCTGGGATTACAAGCGTTCGGCACCACACCCAGCTGGTTCCCAGCTGGTTTTGTTAATTCTAATACCTAGATTAACAGAAATAAAGAAAAAAATTGGATGCTTGGTACCCTGGTAAAGAGAAGAAAGTTTGTTTTGACATTTTTGTATTTTTTTCATGGATATGGGGCTCCTGCAGTGTAAATCAAAGAACTGGAACTCTTGTATATACTGTTTTCTTGTGAGCTGCAGTGTTAATATGAGCCAGTCTCCAGGATTGTATCAAGGGCATAGGAAACTCATGTTTCCCAAAATGAGGGCACTCTTTAAAGCATGCTATCTTCACCAAGGCAAAGCCACCAAAGTCAACTCTGTCTTTGTGAGAGAACAATTAGTTTTTCTCCTTTTCTACTTTACTTTGTCCCACTTTAATATTTTAAAGAAATATATCCAGATTCTGTCCACAGAACATTAGTTGTGCAGACAAAAGAATCACTCGAAGGATTACTGCTTATGGCTGATATAATCCACAAAAGCTTCAGTGAGGAAAACAGATTTTCACATACACATTTAAAAAAAAAAAAAAAAAAGGACATCGGCCGGCCAGGCGTGGTGGCACATGCTTGTAATCCCAGCGCTTGGAAGGCTGAGGCAAGAGGATCACACAGGTTCAAAGCCAGCCTCAGCTACTTGGTGAGGCTCTCAGCAACTTAGTGAGACCCAGTTTCCAAATAAAATATAAAATAGGTATGGGAGTATAGCCCAAAGGTAGAAAGACTCTGGGTTCCATCCCGGGCACTACCAAAAAAAAAAAAAAAAAAAAAAAAAACGACATTGCAGAAATAGTGAACAACCAGAACCAAAACAAAGAAGATGTAAATGAGTAGAAAACATAACGAAAAAATTATTTGATAAGACCATATATATATGAGGTTCTACAGATGAGTTGTCAAAAAATAAAAGTTAAAAAGACATTAATGAATGACTGAAGAAGTCATTAGAACAGTTTCTATACAAACAGTATTAGGCCTAACCAATAATCTAATTTTTATACATATTTGGCCTATAAAGCAAACAAAGGAAATTTTGATTTATATAAAATATATAAGCCAATATATAACAACCATCCAATATTGCTTAACACTTTCTAAAACTAAAAGGCTGGAGACATAGTTAGGTCTTAGAGCATTTGTCTATCATCCATGAGGTCCTATACTGAATCCTCAGTACCAACACACACACACACACAAAGTGATCTTTGAGCTATATATCTCTCTCACAAATTTTGCACAAGACTTAGGAAGGAAGGGTTAAAAGGTCTCCACAAGGTATAAAAAGTAAATGAAAAATAATCATAAATGTTACAAAGTGTAAAACAATGTAAATTTAATTCATGTAAGTGTAATTAATTATTTTATTTCTAACAATAAGAAAATCTGAAAAAATAAAAGTGGAAATTCTCCCAGGAATAAGCATTGTTATTTTGTGATGTCATATTCAATGACAGAAAAAAAAAATCATCTTTAATTCCCCAAGAGGAGGTTGACTTTAGAAGCAAGACAAATCTAAAGACCTTCCACACGACAGCCAGCTGAATTTCCATTCACTGCTATTGTGCTAACTCCTAGAACAGTGCCTGGCATGTGATAAACAGCTAATAACAATGAATGTGTGAGAAATAAACCTCTCTCCAGTGGCTTTCACAAACCAAACCCCTATACAACCAGCACAAAATAATCGAAAAGAACTAAAACTCTTCCCATAAGCTGCATAAAAATGACTGCATACGGTCAAGCTGTATAAAATTAAGTTAGGAGAGAGAAAAGCCAAGGTCCTTAAATAAAAGCATCGTTAGACTTCTGGAAGTAATTTTTAAGGCCCATGCATTTGAGATTCTTTTACTCCAGTTTATGTAACAAATGGTAACGAGAAGAAACAATGGGAGAAGGGAAAGGATGAAGGGAGTGAGCGAGCGAGGGGAGGTCAGAAGGGACAACACACAGCTAAGAACAGGGAGCAAAGGGGCGTTCCTACCTTTGAGATTTATTAGCATGGTTTAAAAAGAACACTTAACTTCAGCAAAAGAATCTTATTTTAGCATTTGCATCAGCAGGACCAAGGGCCAAAATAATGCATATGAAGTAAACTTTAAAAGTCATACAATTACCATTACTCTGAGCTGGTTTCTGATAAGTATTTATTAAACTTGTAGAGGGCTTTGTAAAGAGGATGTCAATATTTCATTATCTTTACCATCTGAATCTCAAACCAAATCTCAAAGACACTTTCTATTGATGTACTGACAAGATGAAAGCAAAACTCAGACTGGAGTAACATTAACTATTTCCTTTGGGTTGTATAAAGTTGGGTGATTCCAATACAGACTGTCTACCTTTCATTATAATTATTAAGGTCCTTCAAATGCAGCAACTTGTTACAATTACAGTGTATCTGCGCTTCTAAAAACAGATACAGGGCAGGATTGATACGTATCTATTTCCAAATGTGTCATCCATGTCTGAGCTAATTTAAATAATTATAATTGGAATTAATCCATTTCCTCTTATGAGGTTCTTTGATTTGTAATATATTCTGATAATTACCTCTTCTATGCTAGATAAAAGGCAAGCAGGATGCAGTAGCTGCCTAGAGACATTTCATTCATGGTTCCTGCATCATTCATGATCTGCGCAAGTCTAATCAAAGGAGGCAACACAACCCACCTCATGCATAAGAGTTAGGGATCTGAAAACCTCTCTGGCCCCAAAGAAGAAATATCACAAATTCCTTATGCTATGCCATCTTCTGGCTTTGTCCCCAAAGTAAATGATAATTCACTGTTAGGAAAGAAAGGTAACTTCTCCAGTAACCCAGCTACTACTAGAACAAAAAACATTTTGAAGTTTAATAACAGCAAAAGTTATCACTATAAGATAATGAAGGAGAGGAAAAAAAAAAAAAAAACCCAAGCTGGCTTTGGGGTCCCAAATGAGAGAAAAAATGAACCTGTAGGAATTTCCTTATATGATTAAGTTAGTCATTAAAATAAGTGTAAATTATCTATGCCCATACTAAAGCTTATGAAGTAATGTCATTGAGTTAAAATTTCATTAAGCAATTCTCTAAAGTTAAAGTCTTTCCAATGTAACTTAAGGATACTGAGGTCACCTCTATTTGTGTCACCAAAGTCCCTTTCTCCTTGTCTCTGCGCTCCAGGCACCGCTTCACTTCCTCCAGCTCAGCCGCCATCGCGTTGAAGTTCAGCTGCGCCCGCAAATCTGACATCTGCTTCTCCAGAACGTGTCTGTCCCGCTCTACCCCTAAAGAGGGAAAATGCCAAGCTCAATGACCATTCTTCTTTCACAGGAGAAGTTCGTTCAGAGGCACTAATCCTGATGCTTCTATGTTCTACCTCACCCAATCCCCTCATGAACGCTCAAGCAACAGGCCTTTCATACTTTGCCAATCTACTGTTTCAAAGCCTCAAACAGTTTTCAAACCATCTAGATTGCTGTGTCATCCTTTATGATTCAACTGTGGTATTCAATTTAAAATGTTATCTAATTTCTAGTATAATTATTTCGGGAAAAATAGTGAAAATCTTTTCTTTCGTTTTCTCCACATTTTCTTTCATTTTCATCCAATTTTTTTTTTTTGAGGGTCTAGGGATGAAACCCAAGATCATTTGACCTCTAAGCTACATCCCCTGCCCAATTTTTTATTCTTTATTTTGAAACAGGGTCTCACTGAGTTGCAAAGGGCCTCACTAAGCTGCTGAGGCTGGCTTCGAACCTGCGCGATCCTCCTGTCTCAGCCTCCCGAATGCTGGGATTACAAGCGTGCGCCACCACGCCCGGCTTCGTCCAAATTTTTAAACACCAAAACTGAAAGAATTTTCAACTAGCTGTTATCTCTGACATTATTGAAGTTTACACAACAAATGTAACAAATGATGCCACTAATTCTCTGATCTATTACTCATTCATACTAATTCTGGAGACTATGACCCAAAATTATAACACTGAATGATACAAACTTAGTACTTAATTCAGCATATAACACTTTGAATCTCATTGTGTTGTATAATTACAATGCATCAATACATTTATTTTTAAAAAACATGATACTACGGGACATGTTGGCACATGCTTGTAATCCCAGTACTTGAGATGCTGAGACAGGAGGATCGAACGTTCATGACCAACCTCAGCTACTTAGTGAGGCCCCCCACAACTTAGTGACCCCTGGTTCAAAGAATAAAAAATAAAAAATAAAGTAAAAAAAAAAAAAAAGAAAGAAAGAATAGGGCAAAGAGGCGTAGCTCGGAGGTCAAATGCCCATGGGTTCCATCCTCAGACCCGCAAAAAAAAAAATCATGAAATACTTGGTCTATATTGCCCAGGGCACTATAATATTACATTCTTCTAACACAAAGATGAGTAACATTAGAACTCTTCCATCATGAGATTGCATTCCAACAACAGAGACAAGAAATACAAATAAGTTTCTTTACCTTAAATGTCAGCAACTCTAGACTATCAGTTCAAAACTACTGTTTTTCCAGTAGTTTTCTTTTCAGAACAGAAAAAAAAGGAAAAAAGCACTACAAAATCAAATTTATGTATCATTCACAAAATTCATGCCAACTTCATAAAGTGTTCAAAACTGTACACTTCAGAATCAAAGACATATGGGCTTCTCGGTAGCATGAGTAGAATACTCATGCTACCGAGAGACAGATACCTGAGCATTACTGAGTAGCAGTGCAAAGGATACAGTGATTAACTCTATGTTGTTGAGAATCATAGGCAGGAAGGAAGAATGGGGAACTAAGGGAGAGTTTAAAAATGAATACAAAATTTCATCAAGCAAAGGATTTGGGGTGGGTTTTTTGTGGGTTTTTGTTGTTGTTGTTGTTGTTGTTGTTGTTGTTATTTTTATTTCCATGCTGGGGATGAAACCCAGAGGCATTCTACCTCAAGCGACACTCCTAGCCCTATTTTTTATCTTTATTTTGAAACAGGGTCTCACTGAGTGGCAAAGGGCCTCACTAAGTAGCTGAGGCTGCCCACAAACCCGGATCCTCCTGTCTCAGCCTCCCAAATGCTGGGATTACAAGCGTGCTCCATCACGCCTGGCCTGAGTATTATTTTTAAGGAAAGAACACAAAGAGCAAGAGTTCAAAATTGGATTTAATATTCAGGTAAGTGCATGCAAGGTAATTCTGTAAAGCTAACATTTATAATATGATGGTGAAGAAAGAGGCTGCAGGGAGATTATGCACTGCTTGGTAAATGAGGATATATTCTACAGACCAAAGGAGTGCAAACGTTTTCTGTAATGGGTAAGATAATAAATATCTTAACTCCATGCTCTCTGTCACAATGACTCAATTCTGCCAATGTCTTGCAAACATAGCCTGGACAGTATGTAAATGCACAGGGGTAGATATAAAGTTTATTTATAAAGTTTATTTATAGAAACAAGCATTAGTCCAGATTTGGTCCGAAGGCCCTACTTCACCCATTCTGTTTATGTCTCAGTGATGAAACTGTGCATGTGTAAATGCAGTTATTTATTTTATAAATATATGTATTGACTCATTTTATTTATCTATGTATTTCATATTTACATGCATAAAACATGCCTCAATAGTAGGCACATATTGCTACATATTTCTGATATATATTAAAATAGATACTAATGAGTCTTATATAAAATATGGAGGTATAGACACATATACATATACATGTATACTTTATGAAATATCTGATATTAAGACATAATATTGAATATGCTTAATAATATGTACACATATAAAATATTAGTGTGGATTAATATATACATACATATATGATATAAAATAAAAATTTAGCAATATAAAAATATGCAAAACATAAAGCATAAGTAGTTGCCAGGCATGGTGGCACATGCTTGTAATCCCCGTACAAGCATGAAGCTGAGACAGGAGGATCGCACAGGTTCGAAGCCAGCCTCAGCAGCTTAGTGATGCTCTCAGCAACTTAGTGAGACCCTGTTTCCAAATAAAATATAAAATAGATCTGGGGTTGTGACCCAGAGGTGGAAGGCCCCTGGGTTCTATCACCATTACCACACACACAAAAAAGGATTTAAATAGTATTACAAATATTCTCCTCCACATTCAGAGAACTGTGTCATATACTCTATTTCGAAGAACACCTGGGAAGTCAAGGATAGCAGTTAAGAGCTCACATGTTGAGCTCTTGCCATTCTAATGGTATTAAGATGTGGGACCTTTAAGAAGTGATTAGGTCGTGAAGGCTCTGACCTCATGGGTGGATTAATGCCATTACTGCAGGAGTGGGTCTGTATGATGTAAGTGGTTTTCTTTATAAAAGCTATCAAAGCGATCAAGCTGGCACTAGCACACTTTGGCTCTCACACAATCACGCTTACATCCAACCCCCTGCCCCAAGTACTGCTCTCTGGAGAAAATAAACAATGAAAAAGTAATACAAACGATGGATAGATTCCTTTAAATTTGACAGAGGAGACAACTAATAAACCAACCAAACTCAATTAGAGAAGATAGAATCCATTTTCTAACAATCAAACAAGTTAGAATGTGACAATGAGTATGATTTCTTCTAAATAATTAATCTTTAAATAGGCTTTTTTGTGTGGTAATACAGAAGTGGAACACGGGGGGCTTCTACATCCAGTGTATACCCTCAGCCCTATTTTATTTGTATTTGGAAAAAGGATCTCACTAAATTTCTGCTTGCATCACTAAATTGCTGAGGCTGGCTTTGAACCTGTGATTCTTCTACCTCAGCCTCCTAAGTACTGGGATTACAGGTGTGTACCACTATGTTAGGCTTCTTTAAATAATTGGAGTACTCTATAAAGATAAAAAAAATTGAGAATTGTTCTCTAACATTTTTTTAAATCTGGTAAGTAATTGAGAAAAGTTAGTTTTTTTCAATTCTTCAAAGATGTATACTAAAAACTTTATTTTATGATATACTAAAACAGAACAAATTTGCCACAGTTTTTCAAAAAAATTCTTATTTGTATCTTGATGGAAATTTAAGAAATAATCAAATAGATAAATACTTTACTTTTAGGGGTAGGGGGATACTCGAGTTTGAAGCCAAGGGCATTCTACCACTAGGATCCACCCACAGCCCAATTTTTATTTTGAAACAGGTTTCAGCAATTTATTGGACACTGTCTTCAAACCTGCAACCCTCCTGTTTCAAATTCCCAAGTCCTGGAACAATATTTTATGTCAAATGATACTTAAATTATAATACCACAGGAAACAAATGAACTTAGTGGCATACAGATATGTTAAGGTAATTTTGACAAAACTTGTCATCTATTGAAGATTTTCCTGGCAATGTGGAAATTCTGACTTAGGCACCATATTGAGTTGTTTGGGAAGTCTGGGAGCATATTTATGTTCCCTGAATTATCTGTACATGGAATGTTTACAAGAGTTTCTCCAAGGATTGAGAGTAAAGAAAGCACAAGTTTAGCGTCCTTGAGGCTCCCAGAGTAAATCTCTAAGCACCATAAAAACAAAGAGTTTCTCCAATAATTTTTGCATTTGAGTGGAAAGCTTCAATGCTAAAATGATTTATAATCTGAGCATCTGGGCCCTTCAGTTTTAGATATCGTGTGTGTGTGTGTGTGTGTGTGTGTGTGTGTGTGTGTGTGTGTTTTCTTCCCTGTGGTACTAGGGATGGAACCCAAGGGCATTCTACCTCCGAGCTACACCCCCAGCCTGGGTTGTTTTATTCTTTAGTTTGAAACAGGGTCTCACTGAATTGCAAAGGGCCTTATTAAGTAGAGGAGACTGGGTGAAAACCCAGATCTTCTTGTCTCAGCCTCCCAAATGCTGGGATTATAAGCGTGCGCCGCCATGCCCAGCAATATTATTTTTTTAAATCTCAAAGATTACTATCTCATTAAATATGAATTTCCAAAGAGAAAATCTATCCAAACTGATTAAGCTCCACAATCTAAATTAATATCTTCACTGAGAAGGTTTCAAACATGAAGTATTCCTAATACACATGAGGAAAAGCTTGGCACTGTGGCTCATGGCCAATTCTGGGATACTGTTGCCAATCTCGAGACAATAACAGTATCTTAATTTTATTTGTTCATATATTAAAAATTAGAACAAGAGAAAGTTGAAAAATAGAGGTGTATTGATAACTTAAATACAAAGACAAGTACACACACAAACACACACACACACACACACACGCTTTAGCACAAGAACAGGAAAACTAAAAAACTTTCACTACTGCCTTTGCAGGCTCTTTCTAAAAGAAAGTCTCATGAGATAAGCAGATACAACAACAGAAATGGTTTAGAAATAAAGCAGAGAAAACATGAAAATCAGATGCTAAATATAATCAACTTGCTGGAAAACGTAGTAAGTATAGAAAGAGGAGGACACAAGCACAACATAAAGATGGCGATTCTGAGACGGGACAGCTCACGCCGACCAATGAGCGTGATACCTCTCCTGAACCTCCAGTCATCTCCTTGTTCATCCTGATGGCTCGAGTGTTGCTTGGAAACCTGAGACACTTGATGCTGTAAACCCTTGCGATCACCTTCTGCTTTTGTAAGTTGCGTACGAAGTTCTTCTACCTAAATGCACATAGTCAAATATCAAACTTTTATCACTTTCCAAAAGCAGTATTAAATTTGAACTTAGGAACAATTATAAGTTGCTTACCAGGGCAAAAAATAAATACGTATATAAGTATATTCACTTCTGATGGGCTAGTGCAAACACTAGTCAAAGCCAAGTTAGTCTCCTTGCTATATCAAACACAGAACAACAGTCTCCTAAGTAAGCAATGGTTTTATTCATTCTTATATTTCTAGAGAGAAACTAGAAAATTGCCTAGCACACAAGAGGTACATCCTCGAAGAACATAAACAAGTTAGCAGCAGCAAAAAGACTTGGCTAAAGTCACTGTGACAACCTGAACAAAGAAATCACGTGCTTCAAAACCTGCAGTTGGAGATTACAAATCACAGAGTTCAAAAAAAATCAGAATGGAACTGACAAACTTCCAAAGCCATGCATGGTGACCCTGGAAGGCTGAAACAGGAGAATCGCAGGTTTGTGGCCAGCCTCCGCTACTTAGAGAGGCCCTCTACAACTTAGTGAGACCCTGTTTAAAATAAAGAATAAAAAGTAGGGCTGGGGTATAGGTCAGAGGTAGAATGCCCCTAGGTTCTATTCCCATTACTGAAAGAAAAGAAGAAAGATTCCATAAAAGAAATTCTGAATTCTGTCAACATTAGTTCCATGTGCCCACTGACTGCAGACCAAAGTCAATGAACATTTTCCAAGGTTTTGTAAAGCAGGTGCTATGATGCATTTTCAACACCAACTATCAAAATGTAAAACTCCTGAATATCCATGACTCCTGACATCTTTGCCAACAGAGGATATTATTTAGGTGAGTTATGTAATACATAACACAAAACAAAAGCAGGAATAATGTTAGTTTTTATTAAATACATGCCGGAAGGCCACTGGATACCACCCATCCTTATCCAGTGCATGTAAGGTGGCTATTGAAACATACTGAACTTTAAATTTTAGAAGCACCAAACTCCCATTATGGGATAATGAACTGCAAAATATTATGCTCAAAAATTAAGTCTTATCTTTGCTTAAAATGGGCCAGGAACATCTTGAAAATGTTACTAAGAGATGATGATATATTCAAAGTAACTTGAATAGACAAAGGTTTGTTTCACATATTTTACTTCCTCCTTTATTCACCAATGCCTCTTTGAATAAAATTAAGCTCCTGGGAAAATTTTATCTTACACATCCAGTCGTACTTTTACACTGCTCATGCTAAGAGAGATAAGTAGCAAGTTGGAGCAGCAATCAGCAAGATACATTGTCACAGTGGGAACTTGCTCTGGTGTTTTGTACCAGCTTTTTCTGATTCTCCATCTTTTGCCTATGTGTGCTAACATACATTTCTTAGAGAGAACAATTTCTAGACCTAGTTTTTTGTCGTTGTTTCACAAAAACATTTAAGAGAATAGGAGATTCAAACTTGATTTAATGCAAAAGCAGATTGTCAATCATTTGCATACACTTACCTGATGCAAAAGTGTTTCTCTGCTGCCTTCTGACTGATTCAATAGCCTGCGAGATAGCTCCAATTCCTGTTCAAGCTAGGGTTTCAACAAAGGATAAAAAATATGTTTGATGGGGCAGAAAATGACTTAAGATTATGTGCCCAATCGACAAAACATGTCCAGTGGGGCACAATTTAAGAGGAAAAGAGTAAAGATTAAAGGAGATATTTATGACTAATATTTAACTACAAATATCCCACCAAAAGCATATACGAATATTTCCATTAAATAATGTTAATTGCATACTATAAAGTGTATCCAACCAGGCATTAGAAGTCTAAAATCTAGTTAACTCAATCTCAACTGTGATTCTGTTTCAGTCTCTTCTTCTTCGACCTCAATTCATCTCCAAAATAAGAATTTTATATTAGATAGTCTCTTGAGATCCCTTCCAGTTCTACATCATTTTAATCTAAGTTCTAAAGCAATTTATTCTCTAAATTGGAACATGTAGTGTCAAATGAACTAAATTAGAATAAAAACTACAGGGACCTAATGATTCAAAGTATATTCCATCTAATTGGTGATTGCTTAGATTCCTAATATTCATTAAGATATTCCTAAAATTTTCAAATTCAGAATAAATCATTAAAATCTCATTAATAATATCACCATTAGATAAATATCAAAGGGAAAAATGGCCTAAATGTTAGTGGACTAAATACCCAGAAAAGTCTGAATATGCCTAATTTTAAGTTGAAGAAATTAATAAGATGGATAACAATCTTGTTTAAATATTTAGAGCTTGCATATGCTGCACTTGTTTGCATTTTATAACAATAAAGTTGCTTTGTAAAATCACAAGTTTATAGTGTGATATTTTTAAATGCTTAGATTTATAACAGTCATTTGAATAATCATTTTACTTGGAAAAGTTGCTAACTAAATAACAGTACTTTAAAAACTGCACACATGGTAGTTGTGCTCATCAGGGACCTGCAGGAAGCCTCATAGTGACAGAATAGTTCTGTATCTTAATTGTGACAGTGGTAGCAGGAATCTACATATGATATAAAATGGGGCAGAAACACACACACACACACACACACAGCCTGGCAAAATCTGCATAAGCACGAGTGATTATACCAACTGTCAGTTTCCTGGCTTTGATATTGAATGGCAGTTACACAAAATATTACTATTGAGGAAAACTGGGTGAAAGGTGTGTGTATCTGTCAATACATTTTGTTTTGAAACATCCTATGACCTTAAAATTATTTCAAAGTAAATTTTAACCAAATTATATAATTTTTCAGAAAAGTATACATATGGCTCATAAAATAAATGTCCCATTTAAAACATAAAGTTTATGTGGTATCATAAAGTCCACACAAAATATTGTCTAATCCATTTTCTCATTTCTATGAAGAAATAATAGGAGAAAAAAACCACACATTAGTCAAAATGGCTTTGAAATCAAGCTAGGCCCACACTGGTTATAATTGCTATGAAATATCCAGCCTCAATTTCCAGAGGGCAGACTTGACAACCTGAGCCCTTGATATTAAGAAAACATGGAAGCATTATGTAACTTTACGAACGTTAGTGAAATATGATACAATAGGAAATGGTAGGTAGAAAAAACATGATATGAAAAAAACGACAGTAGCCGGGCGTGGTGGTGCACACTTGTAATCCCCCGCGCTTGGGAGGCAGAGACAGGAGGATCACACAGGTTCGAAGCCAGCCACTTCCAAAAAATAAAAAGGTATAAAATAGGTCTGGGAGTTTAGCCTGGAGGTAGAAGGGATTCCAGGAACCCGAATACCGAGAGAGAGAGAGAGAGAGAGAGAGAGAGAGAGAGAGAGAGAGAGAAAGAAGAAGAAGAAGAAGAAGGAGGAGGAGGAGGAGGAGGAGGAGGAGGAGGAGGAGGAGGAGGAGGAGGAGGAGGAAGAAGAAGAAGAAGAAGAAGAAGAAGAAGAAGAAGAAGAAGAAGAAGAGAAGAGAGAGAGAAGAGAGAGAAGGGAAAGGAAGGGAAGGGAAGGGAAGGGAAGGGAAGGGAAGGGAAGGGAAGGGAAGGGAAGAGAAGAGAAGAGAAAGAAGATCGACCCTGTTTTTAAATAAAAAAGTATAAAAATAGGTCTGGGAGTGTAGCCTGGAGGTAGAAGGGTTTCCAGGAACCCAGTACCAGAAAGAAAGAAAGAAAGAAAGAAAGAAAGAAAGAAAGAAAGAAAGAAAGAAAGAAAGAAAGAAAGAAAGAAAGAAAGAAAATGACAGTAGCAAACTAAATTCATTACCTTGGGCTCTCCCTTAAATCTACTCATTTGCAAACTGAAAGGAGTTGTTAGGCCTCTGAATTCCTTTCTAAAACTCTTATTTACTGGTCTATATGTGTTCATCAAGATGATATAAATCAAAGGTCCTTAATATTTAATGAGAATAGAGAATGTTTTCAGAATTAAGCTGCTGACTGTACCTATCTTCTATAATAAAAATATATGCAGCCTTCAAGTAATATATCTTTAAAACTAAAAATGATATGTATTTCCTAACACTTCAACAGAGTCAAGTCGTGTGTGTGTGTGTGTGTGTGTGTGTGTGTGTGTGTGTGTGTGTGTGTGTTTTACTCAGGATTGAACCAAGGGGCATTCTACCCCTGAGCTCTGTTTTATTTTTAATATTGAAACAGGGTCTTGTTAGGTTGACGAGAATCTCACAACTTGCAGAGGCTGTCATCAAAAATGCGATCATCCTATTTCAGCCCCCCAAGAACTGGGTTTACAGGAATGAATGCATCACCACACCCAGTTGAGTCAAGTCCTTTAAGCATTACCGAATAAAGAAAGGTAAAATTTAATTAGCCTCACCAAATGAAGAATAGCCACAGACGACAAAGCAGCAAGTGACCTGCGTACGTGTGTTTCCATGAGCAATTGTTAAGACTGGCAGGCCCAAAGAACCAAGCAACTCCACAGCACAGCATAAAGCTTCACTGTATTCTAATCAACGATCTCGGGACCACTCAACAAATACCACTAGCCCCAAAGCACATTATTAATTGAAAGAAAATGTTCAAAATCTTACTTGTGTCTTCTCAGTTTCAGTTTGTCTAAGCTTATTTTTCATGACTCCCTCATTCTCATCTGCTTTAGCTTCTTGTTTCTTCAATGCCTGAAATAAAGTAAAATAAAATAAAATAAAATAGGTAGAAAAAATGTGTTATTCCAGAATGTGTATAAAACTAAAAGTCACTACTGGGAGTTAAGAAAAGGCCAAGGAGGTTATTGTTATAAGTTGCACAAAACCAAAATCTTAAAAGTACTTCAATAGAAATCAAATATAAACAATTTCTGAGTCTTTCTAGCCACTTTCAGTTGGTTTCATTTCCCCCCAATCTTTGGGAATCTCGTTACACATTTAAAGAGCCTACATAGCTAACAGTTGTCTTGGAAACAAAACTGACTGCCTACTGAAATGATAGTATTGTTATATGGTCTGCTCAACTCTTTAAAAATAACACAAAAATTATCTCACTAGCTTTTCAAATTCTGAAAAAAATACTGTATACAACATAGAAAAATGCTTGTTGTAGTATCATTACACATGTGACTTTTTTTTTTTTTTTGCGGGTCTAGGGTGGCATTCAACCTCTGAGCTATACACCCCCTGCCCTATTTTTTATTCTTTATTTTGAAACCAGGTCTCACTGAATTGCAGAGCCTCACTAAGCAGCTGAGGCTGTCCCCAAACCGCAATCCTCCGGTCTCAGCCTCCCGAATGCTGGGATTACAAGCGTGCACCACCACACCCAGCCATACGTGACATTTTAACCCAATACATAATAGACTATTGAGACTGTACTTCACATGGAGAAAAGAAAGCATTCTTTTCTGCAGTTTCTCCTCTTTAAGAAAATGGAAAAAATTTACTTTAAGAAAATACAAATTTCAAAAGTTAATCACAAAAGTAGTTGTTTTAGTTTACTTCTATTTTAAAACAAAAAAAACTTACATAAAAACACTAGAGTAGTCTTTCATTACATCTAAATGCCATTCTAATTGAAAAAAAAAAAATTTTAGCAATTAGACTCAGTAAGGTTTATGTGTAAAGGCCACACAAATTGAAAAAAAGCCAAATCGCCTGAAGTCTTTTCCAATAAGATCAATAGAAAAAAATGTTTAGAAAAACAGAAAATGTTAAAATCTGCCTTGATACCAGTATATTAATCAAGTTCATTAAATTATATATTCAACAAATACCTCCTAAATTAATTTCCTGTGTATCAGGTACCATGTCAGGAGCTACTAATACTTATTTTTTTAATTTTTTATTGGTGCATTATATTCATACATCATAATGGGATTAAAAAACTTGTGTAGATATACATGCACATATCACCCAGTTAGCCCCTACCTAATCCCCATCCCATTCCCTCCTCATCCTTCCTTCCCATGCTTGGCTTAGTGGTTGACTTCGATATGTTTAAGTACTTCATGTGCTTTAGAGAGTGTCCTTCTTCTCCCATCCCATCCCCTCAGTTAGTTTATCTTGTTTGCTCCTCTATAGGATTCCCTATTTCTTCCAGAGTTCCTCCTATGATCCATTTCTCCTTAGCTTTAGCATATTAGGGAAAGCATCCAATTTCTTATTTTTTGTGACTGACTAATCTCACTTAGCATAATATTTAAATATATTAAACCACAAATAAATAAATAAAAATAAATATAATAAACAAGTTGGGTCCTCAACTCATGAAATGAACTCCCTCTGTCATGACTCCTACTCTCACTAGGAAAATATCAACTGAGCAAAAAAGCAGAACACATAAGCAAAATGAAATAATTTTGTGCTGTTATTGGTGCATTATAGTCTTATATCATACTGTAAACTGTGTTGAAAATGACATACCTGCACATAGCACTTGTTGCCCCACTCCCACCTCCCCATTTCCCCCCTTCCCAATACAGATTACCCAGATTCACATTGGTAATATTCACATGCACACACACACAGTCGATGGTAGTATTTCCATTAATGAACTCAGTCTTCCTCCTCCCCTACCTTTACATCTCCTCCCTGCCTCCACTGAGGTTTCTCCTCCATTATCTGGAGTCCCTCTTGTATCCCAATTAGTCCGTATCCTGCATATATCAGAGAAAATATATGACCCTTCACTTTTTGTGGCTGGCTAATCTCATTTTACATAATGTTCTCCAGGTCCTTTCATTTTCTTGCAAATAGCGTAATTTTGTACTTCTTTATTGCTGAGTAGAATTCCATTGTGTGTATTTCCCATAATTTTGTAATCTCTTCATATGTTGTTGGATACCTAGATTGGTTCCATAATTTGACTATTGTGAGCTGTGCTGCTATGAACATGGGTACGCATATATTACTGTAGTTCTCTGGTTTCAATCTCTTTGGAAAAATATCCAGCAGTGGTATAGGCAAATCATAGGGTGGATCCGTTCCCAGTTTTCTAAGGAATCTCCACACTGATCTCCACAGCAGCTGAACTAATTTACAATCCCAAAAGTGTAGAAGAGCTCCTATTTCCCCACATCCACGCTAAAACTTATTTGACTTCTTAAAATAATTTTGATAGAAGTATAACACTTTCGTAGTGTTTAATATGTACACGCATCCTTACACTGTTCAATACATACACTTAGGCTCTGTTAATTCCATAAATTATTAAGCCCATATAATCATGGAGGGTATTGAAGCACAGGAGCTAAATAACTTGTCTAAGATCATTTAGCTAGTTAGTGACAGAAACAAGATACAGACCTTACAGGGTAGTGACAAAGACTACATGGTTTGATACTTATAAAGCACATATGTAAAATACCTGGCACATAACATGTGAGCAATAAAGGTCAATAATTATTATTACTGAGTTATTGAACTGATAAAGATTACAATGCCTTTCAGTTATAAAGTGGTTTCAGTGGTTGCTATTTGCTCTTTATTGCATAGCAAATGAAACTTACATTTGTTTGCATAATGTATTCAATTTTGGCTATGGGATGTGTTTGTAAATTTTTTTCTGAAGAATACCCTAGAAATTTGAAAATTACTACTGGGCATCTTTATTCTTTCTGTCATCCTCAGTCTTTTCCTTACTAAGTGATCAAGTTTGCATGTATGTGTGCATGAAGTTGTATGTGTACATGTGCTTGACAGAAAGAGATATAGAAAGAAAAACATTGCTCCTACATTTTTATCAGTTTATTCTTAAAAACTCCATCTTTCTTACTCCATATCATCATTCCATCCTGCCCCATTTTTTAGTGAGTTACAGTTCTTTTTCTTTTCAATACTTTTTCTCTGGACTAGCCGCCAGCCTGGGCTTTGCCACAAAGCAGTGATTAGGAAAAAAGACGTTTTTAAGTAGATGACAAATTCTGCCTGTCAGCATCCACTGGTTGATCCAAACTCCTGAGCAGATGCCACTCCAAACAAATATGTAATAAGGGGCTCATACAGGCCAGGGAAGGCTATCTGAGACCACAACAAGCACAGAAAGAAAGAGTAAAGAACTCCAAAAAAGAAGGGATTGTCCCAAAGACAAGAGTCTTTCCCTTCCAAAAGTGAGTTCAAAACTTTCTCAGAAGATTATATATAACCTTTAAGATGAAACGATCCCTGAGATTTCATATCTGTTTTCAAGTTCTTCTTCTTACCAGTGTAACAGAAGCAGGAGTCATTTGCTAAGCTTTTAATGAACTTAACCTCATGCTGCGACTCTGTTTAATTTACCTAAGAATTTAAAGCCCCCAAATTCTCAAGTGAAGAAATTTTTCCAGTCCACTAATTAGAACTAATTGATTTCTATATTTTACCATGATTTCCAAATATCAAGTTTCAAGAATCATAACATTTAACATTTAAAAAACAAGAATGGTAAGTTAACATTTCCCAAATGTTTGCTTATTTTGATTAAACACCGTAAAAATATTTTAATTCACATATATACTTATTTTTACTTAAATAGACATTCAACATGAAAATTTTTATTTGCCTCAATATAATCTTTATTTACCATAAGGCTTATATTTCCAAAGAGTAAAAGAAAATCTTCCACGTTATTATAAGTTTCAGAAGGCCAAGGACCTTGTCTGTCATCATCATTTTGTTTCTAAAAGGAGTCACTGGCACATAATAGGTGCTAAATGCATGCCACTGAATGTATAAACATTCCTTTATAATTTATGACTAACAATTTTAAAGTCAGCCAAACATGGCCGCCACATACTAGCAGGCTTTCCAGATTTCTCTCGTCTTCATTAAGCTGCATTCTCAAGCACCAAGTTGTCCTTCTTGAAAGACTATTAAACAGTGTAGTGATGATGAAAAAAATAAGTGCATTTTGAGTGTTTAACAGATAAAACCTTTCCTACTTTCAGAAGTTATCATTTCAGGAAAAATAAACTCCAGAATGGAATTTTATGCTTTTCTTGGTGCATTGTAGTCTTCCGTCATAATGTAATGTAAATCATACTGACAAGGATATACATGTATACATCTTTTTGTTTTGAAATAAGGTATGATTTAGGGAAGAGTTGTAAAGATTGCTCAGGATTCCCAACATACCTTTCCCTAAAACTAGCCTCTGATATAACCATAGTACATGTACCAAACCTAAGAAATAAACACTGTTTTAAAAGAAATAGATGGAGGGAGGGAAGAAAGGAAAAAAGGAGAGAGAGGGAGAAGGAGGAAGAAAAAAGGGACATAGAGGTGGAGGAAGAAAGGAAGAAAGGAGGAAAGAAGGAGGAGGGCAGGCAAAAGACTTTATTCAAATAACACTGGTTTTTTTCTGCTAATATCACTTTTCTGCTAATATCGTAGTGTGTGTGTGTGTGTGTGTGTGTGTGTGTGTGTGTGTGTGTGTGTGTGTGTGTGTTGGCAGCACTGCTGGGGATTGAAACCAGGGCCATTCTACCTCTTAGCTACACT
This sequence comes from Muscardinus avellanarius, assembly GCF_963383645.1. Taxonomy (NCBI): domain Eukaryota; kingdom Metazoa; phylum Chordata; class Mammalia; order Rodentia; family Gliridae; genus Muscardinus; species Muscardinus avellanarius. The sequence continues at coordinate 85,165,350 of NC_137798.1, forward strand.
CCCAGTCCTATTTATTTTTTTTATTTGATAACAGGACCTTGCTAACTTGCTGAGGGCATTGCTAACTTGCTGAGGCTGGCCTCAAACTGCAATCCTCCGGTCTAAGCATCCCAAGTACTGGGTTTACAAGTGTGCACCACCACTCCCAGTTGACTAAGATCCTTTTTTATTCCAGTATGCTACACTCCATTTCTTTGGCTTGTTCCCCTAGTCTCCTCTGATCTGTTAAAGTTTCTTAATTTTTCCTTGTCTCTTATAATCGCAACATTCGTGTGTGTGTGTGTGCGTGTGTGTGTGTGTGTGTGTGTGTGCACGCTCGCATGTGTGTGTGTTGTGTCAGGGATAGAACCCAGAGGCATTCTATCTCTGAGCTGTACTCCCAGCTGATTTTTTATTCTTTATTTTGAAACAGAGTCTCACTACATTATGGAGGGCCTCACAAGTTGCTGAGGCTGGCCACGAACCTGCAATCCTCTGTCTCTGCCTACCAAGTACTTAAATTACAAGCGTTCTCTACCACTCCCAGCTAAAACATTCTTAAAAATCAATGGTCAAATATGTTATAGAGTATCCCTCAATTTTGGTTTGTTTGACATTTTCTCACGATGTGAAAGAGCTTATAACTATTGGAAAAAAATATTAGAGAATTAAAGTAGCCTTTTAGTTGTATCAACTGCATGGTCACCATGACTCATGACTAGTGATATAAACCTTGTATTCTTGAATACGGTAAGTGATGTCACCCACATTTCTCTTGCTGCTGAATTTGTTAGTAGAGAGTCACTGAAACATCCCATACTTAAAGGAAAAAGAATTCACATCTCTTAGGGAAAGAATATCAAAAATTGTGTTTAGGTTAAAACCACCAAAGTCATTGTGTTGAGAGATACTTTGAGACTATGCAGGTAGTCTCACCCATAAATTTTAATTCAGGGTCAGACCCATATTTCACAATAGCAACTACTTTGTTTTCTCTAGCCTAAAAATATTTCCCCTATCAGACCTTACAACCAATGCAACCCACATTTCTAGACCAGTGACCACCAGAAAGTAAAATGTTGAGCCTCTTTACATGCACCCCAAAATAATGTGCTAATACCAAAAACATTAATGAATGACCTAAAAATTACATAAGACTACATAAGAGAATGGCGTACATTCGCAAATCTCCATCAAACATTCCTGTATTCTTAATTTACCTGAACTATTCCACCCACCAAAAGTTCTCCTTCTGTTCCCTGATATCTTTTCCAGTCTCACTGTTGGCTTCGCTACAGCTTTGAAGGCTTCTCCAAAAGCTTTTATAACTGCCCTCTATGTTAATCAAAGCAAGTTACCACTATCCCAAGTTATCAATTTCTAACACCTCAACTTTCTCTACCCTGCAAAGAGAAAACTCATCAACCTAACAGGATACACTTTCCTTAAATGGGAGTATAGAAAATAATTATCTTCTCACACTAATGAATACTTATTCCTGTCTCAGTAGCTTATAATCAATATAAATATTAACATTTTACTTGTTGCTATAGGAATAAAGAATTAATAAGCTGAACATTAATCAAATTGTGTTTATGGAACTACACCCTATATAAATATAATTCTTCTGAAAGTCTAATTCTTTTCAAAACTCCAAGTTGGCATATATAAGCTGGTTTAATAAAAGACCTAATTCTCTTGGATACATAAAATTATACTAAAATGATCTTGTTTTATTCCTTTCTTCCTCACCCTCCACCTTTCAATATCTGCTCAGTTATTTCTATCATTTGTCCAAAATGATATGTTTTTGGGTTATAACTCTATTTCCTGTCTGAAACTTTATTTAACATTCTTTTTTTATTTCTCCTCTTACTTTAAACATATGTAAGTCTTAGAAAATTTAGTCAATGTGAACCTAAATTTTATTGTTTTCAGTAAGAGGAGTAAAAGTGAACTATTGGGAAGGATTCCAAAGCAAATTACCAAGCCTCCTCTATATCAGCAAGAAATGCCATTAAGTTGGAACACTATTTTTGCTTCCCATACATGGGAAGTCAGTAAACAAGTAAACACAGATGCAATATTCTAGCCCGGAATATTGAACCAATTTTTCTACATTATCTAACGCAAATGGAAAGACAGAGAAATCTAACTTGTAAGACCTATTAAATATATATTGATGTACCTTAAACCTCTGAAAACAGATAATACTCCCAAAGAAAAATTTTTAAATTAGTTGAATCAAAATTACAAGCCATTTCTTTAAACCTTAATAATAGACTTTAACTCATTTACTGCCTTTAAGGGTATAAGACTGCATTGAATTTCTTTCTGTTTGATTTAGATCAAGCAACTTAGAAATACATTAAAACTGACCCGTAAAAGCAGTTATAAAGGTAGAAAAAAATCACATGCCAGTGAATTTCTATTACTATGTTATTTTGCCCTTTAAAGCTTGTTTTTTTTTTTTTCTTAACAGCAGTTTAACTATAAAGCTATCATGTGCCCTGCTCCAGAATTCAGACTGTCGTTTACACTTTTAAGATCAGAGCAACAACAGTAAGCCTTAATAGAGGGTCCCTGGGGTACATTTAAATCTTTAATAACAACTATTTTTCTTTTTTTCCTTAAGTATGCTTATTTCCATTCAAAAGATTAACATACTGAGTATTGTACTACTGCAGGTCTTTGGAGGTAGATGATTCTAAACTCTTACAATTGAAAAAGGAAGGCTCTCCTTTAAAAAGTAGATAGGAGAAAAGAAAAATGTGTGTAGACCTCGCATCTAAGCAAAAAAACTTCTACGACTTTGACAATAAACATGTTTATCAAGAGGCTCTTAGCATAACATGCTCAAAGATGTAGAACAAATAGGAAATTACAGGGCCTTTGTTTGATTCAAATGGACCAGCAAGCTTAGTTATAATGATGGCTTTGGACTTTGGAATGAAGTAAAGATCACATGCTAAACCCCCAAAGCCCACTGTAACACTCAGGAAAAAGAGAGGAGAGAGAGAGGATAGGAGAAGGAGAGAGAGGGGGAAAAGGGAGGGAGGGAAGATGGAGGAAGGGAGGATAAGAGAGAGAGGGAAAGAGGGAGAGAGAGAAGGAGGGAGGGAGGGAGGGAGGGAGGGAGGGAGGGAGGGAGGGAGGGACGGACGTAACTAAACTCATCCTAATCACAGCAGTGCTACAACTGCAAACCTTTAGTCACAAGGCAAGCAAATGCCCATGATTCACTGGTAAACCCACAACATACAGAAAAACCAATCTGTGCACATATCAGAGAGCAGGTTAGTATCATTACTGAAAGTACAAACTGCTGAATCAAAATTTTTTCAGCAACAATGAACAATAAAGAAAGGCTATGTTACTGAGAACTAGAAAGTAGTTGTTCTTGTATATAAATGTTTTAATAAATTCTTTTTGTAATACAAGATAAAAGCCAGCAAATAAGTATTTAACACTTGACAGGACATAAGGAAATCCTGATACAAATTAAACCACCTAAGTTATAAAGTGAAGTTATATGTTGTTATATTTTTACATATTAAAATTTTTAAGTAGCTTTAAGGACATGTTATATCTCAAATCAATCAAAAACTTTACCAAGTACACAGTAAGCGTAAAACGCTGTGATGGAAACTTCACTTAGGATTTTTTTTAAAAAACATGAAAATCTGGCATCTAGCTCCAAAATTCTCTGTTGAAACCTAAATACAAGCTCTGAAACTATTGAACATTAATATAATAGTGCATATTTGTAAAGGAAAGACAGATGCACAATATAGAATACTTTATTGCTTAGAACTAGTACTATCCCTTTAAGTTAGCATAGATTTTGTTAAGTTCTGTGAAGTTCTAAATTTGTTTCATTACTAAATCAAGTTAGCGATTCCTCCTCCATGAGAACTACCTAAGATCATGGAAATTTTTTATCTGGGTTCATCCAGTTAAAAGATTATCTCAGCCAACAAACCCCCTCCCCCAAAAAAAGTTTCTCTTCAAGGCAAATGAAAAAAAAAATGCATTCATGTTCTAATTCCCTAAAACAATATCTAACTCAAAACTAGCTAAGTGGGTTTTACTGAAATTGCTCAAAAATTTATTTTTCAGCCATCACCAAGAATAAACATTCTAGACCAACAACATCAATTAAAACAAACAAAAATCTCACTTCAGTAAATGAAGTAATATCACATAACAGAAGCCAATATTAATCCAATATAGAAACATTAATGACACCACACCAATTTGGGGGTATCAAAGAAAAAAACTATCCTTTGAACTATATGTATTTTCCAGACCTAAGTGGTAAACACATAATGAATAAAGTCTAAAACCATGGTTGTTTTCAAAGGATACAATAATATCCAATGTCATCTAGTTCAGAAGGATTTATCACAAGTAATATTGTTTCTGATAATGTTCATAATCCCCAATAATGTTCTTTAAAAATATCTGAGGTTTTAAAAAATAAAACTCAAAGTTTCTCTTTGAGCCTAGATGTCTGTTGGATTTTTTCCTCTTCTTAAATGATAAGGTATTTACTGTATCAGGAATCCTCGTGCTCTTATAGGAATTATTGTGGTAGGATGGATGGGCACGTACTGCTGACCTATTTTCCCCAAGGAATGAGCAAACCTCTGGGTTCCACTGTTAGTACTTCTAAAGTCTGTAACTGTCTAGGGCACCTGGAGCCAATGAAGCCAAACGAGGTCATGGGTTCAGCCATGGTGAGAGCCAATTTCCTTTGCTTTCTTCCATGGCCTTAATCCTTACCCTAAACCTGAGCCAAAGGCCACCAGGAAGAATAAATAGGCTGGAGATCATGAATGAATCAGCAAAAAATCCACTACCATGACTATAAAAAAAAAAAACTCAAAAATAAAACCCCTGTTGACTTGTGTCAGGATTTCATTCTTCAAAAGTTATTAAATGTGCCTCTCTGCAAAACAAAACCTTAATTACTGCATGCAGAGCTGGCAGGCCAAAAGACATACAAGTCTTTTAACTTCTTTAATTCAAAAACAACAATGGTAATAAGTATTATTCCCTAAAATACCATTGCTTTTACTGGAACAGATTATATTTTTATGCAATCTTTTACTTAATAAAAATCTTGCAAGTGAAGTTAAATGTGAGCCCAGCAAGTGCACTTTCCAGGATTTCCTTCAAAATCCAAAGGCAATTTTTTTTTTTTTTAAGTTGGAGGGTCTGTTTATATCCAAGCAGCTTCCTCTCAAAAATGAGAGCCATAGTTTTATTAGAAATCCAAAGCAATCTGATACTTCATCTGACTTTCTAAATGCAGGACCACTGAGTTAGAAATGTTGACAAACAGATAATTATGGAAATTTAATTTAGAATTTCTCAACTTTTATGTCTTAGAACAGAAAGCCCTGAAAATATACAACATCTTTCATTGTTCATAGTTACAGAATGTTATTTTATGCCTTTGGGTTTGGAGTTTTTTAAACTATTTTCTAATAAAAATAAAACAGTACTAAGTCAATGAATAAATCCATCTGTTGAAGAGTGGTCTTTGTTTTCCCAATATTACTATGCACTCAGTAGTTGCCCAATAAATATTAATTGATAATGATGGAAAAGGACTCTATAAACAGATGGTCTAGCATAAATTCACTGGAAACATAGATAGAAGCATTCCACTCTTCAAGAAAAGCGTAACATAGAAATTAAACAAGTCCTGCATACAGAAAATCTCCGTCTATTGTCAGGCAGCTGTTCCGTCAACAAAAGCAGCAGACATTTTTCATTATCATCACAGCATTAACAGCATTAAATGTCTCTTTGCATATGGTGTTGCACAAAGGAACACACACAGATCTGTGCTAGCCTTTAAAATAAAAATATTGGCATGAATAAATAGAACACACAGCAAAATACACATGATTAAACAATACTTTGAGATCTAATAATACGTGGTATGAACACAGAATACAAGTCAGACTTGTGTACTATTTATAGTAGCAATAAGACTAATAATGTATTTACATTCATAATGTAAACCTCAACTATTTACAAACAGAATTTGAGAGGCTTTTCAAGAACACATACACATATGCTTAGAGAACAGGTACAGTAAAGAAATAAGAAACCATAATAGAGAAAATAATGATTCTTCAAGAATTTAAAGAGAATACATAATCAGAATAATTGCCAAGGGGAAAAACAGGGGACAAAAAAAAAATCTTCTCAAAACTAATTTAAGTTGGGCACGGTGGCATATGCTTGTAATCCAATACTTGGGAGGCTGAGACAGAAGAATCACAGGTTCAAGGCCAGCTTCAACAATTTAGCGAGGCCCTCTGCAACTTAGTGAAACCCTGTTTCCAAATAAGAAATAAAATCAGACTGGGCGTTTAGCTCAGAGGTAGAATGCCTGTGGATTCAATCCCCAGTGCCACACACACACACACACACACACACACACACACACACACACACACACATTCAAACAGGATAAGGATGAGGACACTACAAGCAAATTGATCAACTGAGGAAGACATCCTGAACCCACAGTTTTCAAAAATACTTGACTAATTATTAAAAAAAAAAGTCTAAGATAGCATATGTGGTAGAATTTTGAAGAAAGAAGACCGTTGAAATTAGGAGGTAAAGGGAGGCAGAAAGTGCACTGCAAGCATTTAATAACTAATAGCCTTAAGTAATATTTTCTTAATAAAGTCAAAAGCCTAAGAAGACATGACCAAAGTGTTAACTATATGGAAATAAGAATTTTAGGGCAACTTATATGTACACATCATCTCCTAAACTACATCCTTCAAAGAATCCAAACGCTAACAATTGGCATGCCACTTCTTCTATAATATAGAATATATTTCTAAACTTCTGACTTTTGTTATCATCATTTTTCAATACTAGGCCCTTGAAACAAATGATCTAAATGGATTGTATTTCATCTAACCAGCTATTTCTCCATACTAAAAGGACAATATGTCTTGGGTATATTTCTGTCTACGATATCCATGAGGCATCAGAAATTCAAGAATCAAGTGCAAAATTTCAACAGACACCCTCCAAAATCTCCTGCAACTTCTTTTCAACAAGTTTTTGGGGGAAAATTTTTTTCACTGAAATATTAAAAGCATTTGAGTGTCATCTGAAGTAATCATAATCCAAAGAAATAGACTACAAGTTAAATGGGGGCAAAGAGAAAGGGGAAAAAAAAAGACCGAGAAAGAAACCAAAGGAATATGATATATCTCGGACTTGCACATTTCAAGCTGTGCCAAATAGTGTTCAAACACCTTTGAAAGATAAATCCCATAATAGACAATCATTCTTCCCCATCCATTTCTTTTTATCAGCATGTTGACATTAATGGTTCTTTCACAACCTTGCAGAGAACAGCGTTTACTTTGTCCTTGCCAAGGGAAAAAAAATAATAATAACAACCCACAGGTAACAAACATAAAGGAGGGAAGAAAACAATTAGCATGGCATAAAATGATAAGACAAAGAGCAATGGTGTGAATCAAAACTACAGCGAGGCAGAATTTAAATAAGTGTTTCAGCCACGACAGGCAAAGTGCTTAACATGTAGCAATAAGCAGTGGGACAAAGTCATACTCATAAAAGAACTGCCTATAATGATTTGAAAATGCAAAGTCTGTGCAAAAATACGGCCTCTTCCACCCAAAGCGCCTGGAGGGGGTAAATACTTCCCCTCTACACTATTCTAGACCCCATGCAAATCTGGAACAATATTACTGAATTACAATGACTGTTAATATCTGAGAGCCCCAAAAAGGCAAGGCCATGTTTTAGGTAACTAAATCCTTAGTTGCCAGCACAATACCTAGCAGACAGTAGGTACTCAAAAGTATTGGCCAAATGAATATTTTACAAAGTACTGTTCTGACTATGCTATGCAACATTTGCTCAATTATTGACCCATAAACTCATTCATGAAACAATTACGGGGCCTCTCCTCCTTAGCAGGGAGTGGTCTGGGTGCTGGAGACAAAGCAATGAGCAAAGGACATGAAATGCCTGCCTTCATAAAGCCTGCTCTCTGGGTAGAGGGAGAGGCAGATGGCAGGTGATAAAAAAGAGATCAGTGTAACAGGCTCGGAAATAAGGGTATTTTATCTGGGATAGTTAATAAGGTCTTGCTGCAGTAGAGTTTTCAATGGCATGAGGGCACAACCCATGTGAAGATTACCAAGTTAAATGTTCCTGGCTCTGGGAACAGAAAGTGCAGGTATTCAACAGCAGGAGGTGCCTGGCACATCCATGGGGTAGCAGGAAGGCCAGTGCAGTTGGCCTGGAGTTGAAGAGGGGAAAAACAATAGGAGATTCCAGTGAGAGAAAATCAGGGACCAGATCAAGGGCCTTGATAGTCTAAGAACTTCAGATTCCATTCTAATGCTGAAAAAGTAACCACAGAAAGGTTTTAAAGAAAGATGTGCCTTTACCTGAATGGGTGGTGGGAGGACCATAAGGCGATAAGGAAAACCAGCCTGCTGCTGTATTATTAGTCCAAGCCGGAGAGGACAGTGGTGAGCAAGAGACAAGAGGAGGCCCAGCAGAAGAGGAGTTACTGACTCAGAAAATATTATTAAAATAGAGCTGACAAAATTTAATGATGGAATGACCATATGTGAAGAACAGGAGAAAACGAGACAAATAAAGGAAAAATGCAAAGTTGTCGAGATATAAAAGTAAAACAATGTTATAAAGATGATTCTCAAAAGCCAGGCGTGGTGGCTCATGCTTGTAATCCCAGCATTCTGGAGGCTGAGACAGGAGAATCCCAGTTTGCAGACAGCCTCAGCTACTTAGTGAGGCCCTTTGCAACTCAGTGAGACCCGGTTCCAAAATAAAGAATAAGAAATAGGACTAGGGATGTGGCTCAAAGGTAGAACGCCCCAGTATCACCAAAAAAAAAAAAAAAAATGATTATCAAAGTCTGGCATGGTAGTGCATGCTTGTAAGTAATCCCAGTATTGGGAGACTGAGACAGGAGGATCACAGGTTCAAGGCCAGTCTCAACAATTAGCAAGCCCCTCAGCAACTTAGTGAGACCTTCTTTTAAATTAAAAAATACAATAGGGCTGGAGGTATAGCTCAGAGGTAAAATGCCCCTGGGTTCAATCCCTAGTACAAAAACAAAAACAATCATTCATATATATATGAAAAAAGAAGGTGGCTAATCATATATATATATATATATATATATGATTAGCCACCTTCTTTTTTCATTTGGGAGGGGGCGTTAGGTAATTAACCCATGGTCATTCTATTCCTGAGCTACACCCCAGCCCTTTTATACTTTATTTTTTACTGCTGTTTTTGTTTTGCTTTTTATTTTGAAACAGAATCTCCCTAGGTTTCTAATAAGAGTCTCACTACATTGCAGAGGTTGTCCTCGAACCTGTTCTCCTCCAGTCTTAGTCTCCCAAGTAGTGGGATTACAGACATGTACTATCACATCCAACCCACCTTTATGAGAAAAAAATATAAATATCTATTTGAATAAACCACAGAAAAGGATAAGAATTTAGCACCTTCTGAACAAGTTCACAAGACAGGAATGGAAAAACACATGAAACTGGAGCTGCAGAGACCAAGTCAGCCAGCGCTTTGTGGCTTCAAATCATAGAAGCTCTGTAACTAGATACCCTTCCAAAAATGATCCTGGCTACAAAGGCTTCAGGATACCATTCTCAGGTACCAAGCATGAAACTGCAGCACCTTTTTTATCCCTATCACGTTAGGTCCATCAAATGACAAGATAATAAGGCTATAATTCTAAAGAGCATTATAAAACTTAGCAATTCTATGGACAAAGGTATATTTAAAATAACCTCAGAAGTCTCTCATTACTTGAGCATTAAATAATTAACACTACAGTTTAAAAAAAGGTCCATGGTAGTTAATAGAAATATAAATTAGGAATGCAATGAGTCATAAGAGAGCTATAAAACTCACCCTTCTATCAAGTAGCAAGGGGGAAGAAAAGATTAGTCAAAGGAAAAATAAATGGCATCAGAACACCAAGAGAAAATGATTATAACTGGGGAGAGTAAACACTGCAAAAAAGATGAGTAGTAAGGACAAGAAAATGATCAGTATAAGAAAGAGGCTGTGTATTTATAGGACAAAAATTTAGAAAAAGTATATTTAGGACACCAGTACAGCTCAAAGACATGAACAAATGAAAGGAATAAGGGAATATATGATTGTTATAAAATAAACTGTCATAAAAAATTATACTGTCTTTATACTATATATAAAAAGTTTATTTCATACAGAAAAAAAGGAAAGAGGAAAGGAGGAGGAAAAAGAAAGGAAGGAAAGAGGGAGGGAGGAACAGAGGGAGGGATGGAATCATTAATAAAAAAACATGAAAGAATCCTTAATAAAGAGGCACAGAAATGACAATTTTAATGTTAATACAACAGGTATTTACGTAATACTCAATTTGTCATTTTCTTTTTCAAGAGTAGAAATACAGTTTCAAATTTAAATTTTATATTAGCTAAATAATTAGAATTATTTCAGTTGCAAGATTTATGCCAAGAATACTTTCATAAAGCCTTAAGAATTAAGAGTATATACTTTATAAAAAATCAGTTTTTAAATAAGTTTGACAACTTTAATAAACAATTCCTACTAAGTCACAATTGATGGTTCAATACTGACGACTAGTGGTCAAAACATAAACTCACTTCCTATTAAGTATCCGTGACTTTTATAAAGTCCATTTGAAAAAAAGAACCTGTCCTTACAGAAAAGCACAAAAGAAAAAGCTGTGCCCTCAAAATTTCTTAACTGTTTCTTCTGCCCAATATTCGTAATATATCAAAACAAAAGCCACTTAGCATTGCTGTCCACCCATAAGCATCATGAAGCCTCAGTTTCTTCCCATTCACAGAGCTAAATTAGCATTTTTCCAGAAATGTTATTTAGAAAATAATATTTCAGAGAGGTCTTGTTTTTAGAATTCAAGTATCTGTACAGTTTCACTCTACATTTTCCCCCCATAATTTTGCCTGCTATACGCTAAGATATTGGAAATACAGCTATTTTTACTAAGTTTTCGATACATTTTGAAAGCCAGCAACCCACTATATGAAAGTTTTCTTTACATGAAGTCAAATTTTCTTTAATCATAATTGAATTCTTGAAAAATAGTTGTGGTATTTTATTATGTCATTTAAATTACTACATATTAAACTTCAAAGAAACTAAAGTTGGTTAACATCTACTTTCTTCTCTACAAGAATAAGTAATAGAGTAATACACTATAGAAAACCTCTGAATGGAAACAAAACTTTTCCAGGAATGTTATATACAACTAATCATTTACACTTGAAAACAACTTTTAATCCTTCAACAAAACTCTTTACTAAGTTGTCCTCTACAGTATGATTAACATTGTAACCCATGTCCCAGAAGCAGGTAGACAAGTGGAAAGTCCCTGCCAATAGAGCCCATATTATAGGGAAGAAGACATACAATACCATAAGTAAACAAGCAATGATTAAATTTAAGTTCTATAAAAAATATGACAGCGATGGGGCAGAAAGAGGGCTATTTTAAGAAGGGGAAAAGGATAGAAAAAATCTCTATGAAGAGGTGACGATAAATCTTAAAGTATGAAGAGATAAATTATGCTGAATACAAAAAAAATGTTCTAATAAGACACTGAGAAGAAATCACTATGTTAAAACACAAGTTTCTTGGAATAATTTACAGTAAAACAAGTATGCTTCAATTTTGAGAATAGCCATCAAAAGAATGGAAATATAGAATACAACTTCAAAGCCAAACGAAAGCATTAAAATGGATATACGACACACCACCCCAACAAAAGACAATAAAAGGGAAAAATAAACGGAGAATTAGTTAATATTTCCAGATATGTCAATAATCACAGTGAGTCTAAACTGGCTAATCCAATCAGTGGAAGGCATAAATTTATCTAATGAGGTTCTCGGTTTTTAAAATCAATCTATAAGGTGTTCATAAGAAATATAAAGCTACAGAGAAAGGATAAAAGTATAGCCCTTGAAAACAGTAACCTTGAGAATGCTAATACAAAGAGGCACACTGTATAATTTTTTAAAAATAATTGACCAAGAGCCGGGCATAGTGATGCACGCTTGTTATCTCAGTAGTTGGGAGGCTGAGACTGGAGGTTATGGGTTCATGGCCAGCCTCAGCTATTTAGTGAGACCCTCCACAACTTAGTGAGACCCTATTTCAAAATAAAGAATAAAAAATAAGGCTGAGGTGTAGCTCGGCGGTAGAATACCCCTGGATTCTATCTCCAGTACCGCAAATAATAACAACCAAGAAGTAAGCTAAGTAAATTACGCACAAGAAAGCAGGTACTAAATAGATAACAAAACTGAAAAACACAGGGAGAAATTGACAATTACAATTAGAAGCTTGAGAGTGACATATCAAATAAGAACACAGAACAGAAGAATAAAATTTACAAAGTTGACCAACAGAATTTGTGTATATTTATGTATTGGTGTGTGTCACATATTAACACATAAAGTTCTGCACTCAAAAACAGATGCTTTCTTACTTGTTTTACTATGGAGTACTCACCAGGGGGAAAAAATGACCATAAACTAGGCCAAAATGAGAGTTTTGACAAATTTCAAAAGAATTAAGTTTAAAAAAAAAGTTAAAAAATAAGCATAATGGAGGAGTGTGAACAGTAGAATAGTAGAAAGGAATAGGGGAAGGAAAGTGGAAAGGAGGAAAGAACTGATGAAACAATTCAAATTATGCTCTGCCCACATACTCACTCGCCTTTATTAACCTCCGTGTGTTAGGGGAAGGGTGGGCAGTGAGCGGGAAGCTCACCTAGGCCCGTGCACACGTTGACCTGCCTGACCTTCAACCACATTAGGACGCATAATGTCAACGCACCAATACAAGTATAAAACACTAAATTGCAAAAGATAAATCGAATCATGAATTACCAAATTGACTTTAAAAAAACTAAGTCAATAAACATTAAAATCTAAAGACATCAAGAATCAAAAAGGTAACATGTGCAAATGGTTTTATGTATGACTTTTAATGAACAGTAGAGATAGTATTTCTCTTAAACTGAACCATGAAACACGAAAAGAAAGTATTTTGTACATGTATGTACACACAAGTTTTTAACCCAATATGATATATGAATATAATGCACCAATAAAAAATTTTAAAAAAAGGAAAAGAAAAAATCTGTCCAACTTGTTTTATATGATTAATGTAACCTTGCTTCTAAAACCGAATCTCATGATGTACATTCACATATAAAAGTCACTCACTCAGCCAAATATAGGAAGGAGGGAGGGGAAGGGAATGAGGTAGGAACTGAGAAAGGGCTAAACAAGTGATGTATGCACGTGTGCCTCTACCATCCTGTACTCCATTAAGATGTGTGACCATGCACCAAAACAAATGAATTAAAGAAACAAAGCAGGCAGTGCAAATAAAATTATAAACTGATTTCAATTATAAATATAAGTCAGGCAAGGTGGTGCATGCTTGTAATCCCAGTACTTGGGAAGCTGAGACAGAAAGTTCCTAAATTCCGGGGCAGCCCAGGAAGTTGTAAGACTCTCATCAACCTAGTGAGACCCTGTTTCAAAATAAAGAAAATTAAAAAAAAAAAAAAACAGGGTTTGAGCTCTGAGGTAGAATGCCACTGGGTTTAATCCTCAGAACCACAAATAAAATAAATAAATACATACATACATACATACATACATACATACATACATACTAAATAAAAAACCATAAAATTAATTTAACAGTGTAAAAAATTAATATATTTTAACCAAATAAAGTTCTCAGAAATGCAAGGAGGGCTCGATATCTATTGAGATCAAAATCAGTCACACTTAAATATCAAAACAGAAATATAAACCAAGCTAGTAATCCCAGTACTTGGGAGGCTGAGACAGGAGGATTATGGGTTGAAGGCTAGCCTCAACAATTAAGTGAGGCCCTCCACAATTTAGTGAGACACAGTTTCAAAATAAAAAATAAAATAAAGTAGGGTTTGGGGTATAGCTCACAGAGAGAATAGTTTAGTCACCATTATGACAGAGCGAGCGAGAGAGAGAGAGAGAGAGGGAGACAGAGATACAGCAACAAGAATATTTAATATAAATTTCACAACCATAATTTTAAAAGTAAATAAATAAGCAACATGTAGCATGGGGATGCCCACAAAACCAGGAGCAAACACCATTCGAGGTTCATACTTCAGAAATATACAAAAACAGAAGTAAGTCAAGAAATCTCGCTTTCTCTGCTTCTATTCAATGTTGCCCTTTAAGTTGTAGTCATGCAATAACATTAAATTTTTCAAAAGTAAAAGGATTATAAAGAGTCTTATAAAGTTGTCTTAAGTTTCAAACTGTATGATCATTGAAAATATGTCAGTAAAACTACTAATAAATTAGGAAAACTAGTAAGAGCTTTGAAAACCAGCTGTACTCCTATATACTATAAATAACCAGAAACACAACCAAAGAGAACACCCATTTCTAACAGGAAGAATAACTGTGATGAATGGTAAACAAGACCTTAATAGAGGCCACTATAAACTTTATTGAAAAACATTATAAATGACCTTCTCATCAGTTATTCTTTACATTAATACAATTACAATCAAAATGCCAGCAGGATTTTTCATAGTGTATGACCAGGGATTTTCATTATCATTTACTAAAAGGTAATAGCAGCTATAATAATTAAGACAGGTGGCATCAGTATGGGATACACAACAGATCAATAGTGAAGCATACAGAAACCAAAGAGATAGGATGGGAAGCTAGGTACATAATACAGGTGACTTTTAGAGTGAAAAAAATAAACAAGTCTTTAAAACTGATGCTGAGGCAGCTGATACGTCAGATAAAAATCACTCAGATTCTTCTATCAAAACAGAATTTCAGAGATAAAACTCAAATAACCATATCATTTTAACTGAGCAAAAGTTATAAACAGGTGATCTATACAAGCACAAAGGCAAACTGACAACTATGTGAAAAGCTGCTCAAATTCACTAAGAAAGAAATGCAAATAAACAAAAATGAATAAACCCACCTGCCTGGCAATTAAGCACCTATAAACAGTACTTCTAATAAGTGGGAAAAGGGGCCCTCTCGATTATTGCTGGGAAAAGTGAAATGCTAGACCTTTGGGGGAAAATAATCTGGTATGGGTATGATAATAAAAGATTAAGTCATGGTGGTCATGGTGGCGCACGCTTGTAATTCCCGCGCTTGGGAGGCAGAGACAGGAGGATCACGCAGGTTTGAAGCCAGCCTCGCTGGCTTCAGAGACCCTGTTTCCAAATAAAATATAAAAAGTAGGTCTGGGAGTGTAGCCCAGAGAGAGAAGGGTTCTATCCCAGTACCACCAAAAAAAAAAAATTAAGTCAGGACTACATCAGCCAACTGAAGGAATTTCCAGAAAATACTAATGAAAAGGCAGGCCAGGCATAGTGATGCACATTTGTAATCCCAGTACTTGGGAGGCTGAGACAAGAGGATCAGTTAATGGACAGCCTCAGCTACTTAGTGAGGCCCTCAGCAACTTAAGGGAGGCTTTGTTTCAAAATGGCTGGGGTATAGTTCAGGGGTAGCATGCCCCTGAGTTTCATCTCCAGTAGTGGTGGGGAGGGGGAGAAATGACTTAATAACAATAGGTAGACTTAATTAATTTTATTAAGATAAAAATATTCCAATATAAGCAAAGGTAGCTATAGTCTATGTTTGCCTACAATATTAAAAACAAAAAAATAAAAGGATATGTCCCAAAATACTAATATTGGTTATCTTTTTCTTTTTCTAAGGCATAAAGGGACTTAATAAGACAACAGAGGGAAAGAAAGGGGGAAAATGAGCCATATGAATAAGTGAATAAAAGTTCTACCATAAGAGAATGAACATTTTGTGATATGATCCCACTTACTACATATTTATTTAAATTATACAAGGAAATACTTTAAAAGAACTATATGAAGCCAAATGTGGTGGTATATACCTGTAATTTCAGTACTTGGGAGGCTGAGACAGTAAGGCTACAGGTTTAAGGACAACTTCAACAATTTAGCAAAACCCTGTTTAAAAAGTAAAACAGGCTAGGGGGTAGCTTAGAGATAGAATGCCCCTGGGTTCAATCCTCAGTACCAAAAAACAAAAACACTATAAAACTAATTAAATAAAAGATCAAATTAATGCCATAATATGGTCAGTACTTAATGTTTTGAACAAATATTTACCAAGTGCAATGTTTGGATGCTCAAAATAAGCTTGATTTAAAAATATAATATCTCAGCAACTTAGTGAGACCCTGTTTCCAAATAAAATATAAAAAAGGGCCGGGAGTATAGCCTGGAAGTAGAAAGCCTCTGGGTTCCACCCCCAGTACCACAAAAAAAAGTAAATAAATAAATACATAAATATATAAATACATAAATAATATGTCAATATACAGTAATTATCATTAATAACCTGGAACAAAACCCAGGTTATTGTATCTATCAACAAAGACTGGAGACTAAGAGGGAAAAGGACATCTTTGCAAAGGAGGAACAACAGTCAGTGGAATCAGGGTTTCCTAAAACAATTAAAAAAAAAAAAAAAAGTGTGGCTAAAAATAAGGCCCAGAGGCTGGGCGTGGTGGCGCACGCTTGTAATCCCCGCGCCTGGGAGGCTGAGACAGGAGGATCGTGCAGGTTCAAAGCCAGCCTCAGCTACTTAGTAATGTTCTCAACAACTTAGTGAGACCCTGTTTTCAAATTTAAAAAATATATAAATAGGTCTGGGAGTATAGCCCGGAGGTAGAAAGCCCCTGGGTTCCATCCCCAGCACCACCTAAATAAATAGATAGATAGATAGATAGATAGATAAGGCCCAGATTTATACCACACACACAGCTTCACCCACATGGAAGGACCAGTAAAGAAGACATTTTAGAAACTGCCCCTGGCACACACACTCCCCTTCAAAGCAGTAAGTGGCACACATGTGGCTGTGGCTGTGCAGTTGTGACACTCGGTTTTCAGCCCTCAGTAAGCTAAGGACTCAGTCACCCCGCATGTTACTACACCCCATGGGGATTACCAAGTCCTCACCAACAACTGGAATCTAGAACTCACATCCCCCAGGTATCAGAAAAACAAGGTGCATCTTCTGTGAGGATCAAGGGGAAGGTGCTTTGATGAGCATTTATAAAAGGCATCTATAATATCATGGGGAAAGGGAATCCTGTACATGAACTGAACAGACACAAAAATGTAGGTGATAAGTCAGGCATGATGGCACATGCCTGTAATCCCAGTACTTGGGAGGCTGAGACAGGAGCATCACAGGTTTAAGGCTGGTCTCAGCAATGTAGCAACACTCTCAGTATGCTAATGCTACTCTTTTTCAAAACAAAACAAATTATATATATACATATATATATATGCATATGCATATATATGCATATGTATATGTATATATATGTATATATGTATATATATGTATATATACACACACATATATATGTACATAATATATATATTATGTACATATGTATATGTACATAATATATATACATATGTATATGTACATAGTATATATGTATATATACACATGTATATACATATATATTATGTACATATATATGTGTGTATATATACATATATACATATATACATATATACATATATACATATATACATATACATATGCATATATATGGGGCTGAGAGTGTAGCTAGGAGGTAGAATGCCCGTTTCCAATTCCCAGTATCACAAAAAAGAAAAATTGCACATAATAACTACCAAAAGAAGATGGCACTGAGCTACGGTAAAGAGAGAGACAAGCAAAGTGAATGGCTAGCAAAATTCTGTGACTCAGCCTTGGAAAGGTAAATGAAAGTGTATCCAATTTCGACCAGCCTTAGAAAGGCCTCCCTCCATTTCTCCAAAGTGGGGTTGTCTCAAAAGAAGTCCAGGAAAGGAGATTAAAGAAGCCAGGTTAGATAAAGTTTTCCTCGCTAGGTTCTCTGCTTTCCTACAGAAATCTCAAGGGAGATGTTAAAGCTATTAAGGAGAACTTAGAAAAATAATCTTGGCTCTCGAAGCTTCTCCTAAAAAGAACCCAAACTAAACCCATCAATGACCCACATTCTGATGTGCAGCACCCATACCACTCAGTAGCTCTGAAGGCACAGCTACAGTTCTGGGCAGGAATGAATAGCTACTTCATTACATTTTTCAAAACCGATGCAGATGACAGAAAATAGTGAAAAAACATCAGTTATTTTCGTCTCTCTTCACGTGGTCTTATTTTTCTGATGTGGCTCACATGGCCTGGTTTTCCACTAGAACACACACTGAATGCCACCAGAGCTCCCACCTTACATACTTTACAGATCCTCAGTCCTCACTGCCTTCTCTTAAGGACCACGCCCTTTCCCGCCCCAAGCCTTCCCCATGAAGCACCTTTACGTTTTAAGAAACCTAAATTACCCTAGATTATATGCAAGCATGAAATATTCTTGATGGGCATAATGGGGCAAACGAGCAATTTAATATGCTATGAAATGCTCTGAAAAGCACATACAAATACACTCAACACTCAACATCTAGCTCCTGCTTTTCATTTCAAGTAATTCAATCAAAGATGAAGACACAGCATTAACAAGAAACAACTTAAAAAAAAAAAAAAAGAACCGGGCTGGGCGTGGCAGCGCATGCTTGTAATCCCACTGCAACATTGGGGAGGTTGAGTCAAGAGGATCGCAGTTCACAGACAGCCTCAGTTACTTACTGAGGCCTTTTGAAACTCAGTGAGACCCTGTTTCAAAATAAAGAATAAAAAATAGGGCTGAGGGTATAGCTCAGAGGTAGAATGTCCCTGGGTTCCATCCCTAATTACTGCAAAAAAAAAAAAAAGAATCAGAAATTCCCAAGATGCATAGCCGAAACATAAAAATTTTATCTAGGACTTGATGTAATCTTTGGACCTGAACAAAAAAAATTGGGGCTTTTGTTTACAGCCTATCTCTCCAAAGACCAGCACCCACCACATCTACCCCCCACTTCACTTAATTTAACTAAGCAAAGTTTGGTTACTAAGAAGAATCTGATAAAAAGCTTTATAATACAAAACATACCCTACTGTTCTACAAACACTTCATTGTTTATATTATGGTTCAACAAAAAAAAATGGATAGTTACAGGTTTAAAAATATTTTAATTTTATTAGAAAAATTTCAAACTACAAGAATAATCATTCAGAATTAAAAATAGAACAGTATAACCTGGCATGGTGGCCCACACTTATAATCCCAGTACCTGGGAGACTGAGACAGGAGGATCACAGTTTTGCAGCCAGCTTCAGCTACTTAAGTGAGGCCGTCTGCAACTTAATAAGACCCTGTTTCAAAATAAAAATAAAAAATAGGGCTGGGGGTGTAGCTGGGAAGTAGAATGTCCCTGGGTTCAATCCCCAGTGCCACACACCAAAAAAAAAATAATAATTACTAAACCTATATAAAACACTCAATACTACTAAAAGAGACCGCTACTAAAAGAAATCAAAACAATGTTGTTAAAATACAACATTATGAGGCCAGTTGTGGTGTTGGACACTTGTAATCCCAGTACTTGGGAAGCTGAGACAGGAAGACCACAGGTTTGAAGCCACTCTTAGCAATTTAGCAGAATCTCAGTACCTTAGTGAGACCCTGTTTCCAAATAAATAAATAAAAATAGGGATGGGAGTGTAAATAAATGTATGAGTGAGTGAATCTGTGTGTATGTACCTATATCATACATACATTGCATATGAAATCTGAAGGCCAGTAAAGGTCCTTACTAAATCAAGAAAATTTAGCGTCCACGCAACTTCAATAGTATGGCTGGCTACAACTCAAAAAGGAAAGTGAATTCCATAATGTGTCTTATACTTTTGCTCACACCAGGAGAAAAGCAACAGAAAGAAAGTGAACATTTCCCTAAGAACTCTCAACAAGAACAGGAGACTCGCTTTCCCTCAACCAATTTCCAATGATTAACACTGGGCTTTCCCTTAAATGGGAATAGATAAAGCTCCCAGATCCTAAAGACTTCATTAGAGCAATAAGAAGCAGCGGGTTTTAGCCCAAACCACAGATCGCCTCTCTGTAATATTACATTATGCCTAGAAATCTCTGACATTCTGAGATTTCTAATGAATTCTTCCAATTTCTTAACAACTATTGCATCATAATTTTCGCTACCGTTGAAATATACATTTTCAAGAGGCCAGAGCACAGCGGCCGGGACACCCTCGCTCACTGACTCACCTGCAGATTTCCTTCTCACCACATCATGAATCAAAGTACATGAGTGACTATTATCCTACAGGAGGGGAATTTCCATAAGTATTTTTTAATATGAAAAAGAAAGCAAAGCATTTTCTCTGCTTAAATATGACCTTTCCAGAAACAGTCGAAGCCATTTAACTTGGGAGCAGAAGAATGCCTAAATTAATCTTTTTCTGTTTCCACTGCACTGTTTATAATCCAAAACCACCCTCTAAAAACGTATAGGTCACTGCTTATATTAGAGTGATGAAATGTGAAATTCAACATTTCTTATCAACGGTGATCCTCTATTGTATTGTCAGAGATGGAATTCCAAATCACAACCCAAGCTTTTAGTCAAATTGACAATTACAATGCAAATACTGCGGCTTTGGTTTCTTAAAAATAGGGGTGGGAAGCAATCTCCCTCCTCTCCCTCTTTCTTTGTGATTTTGTGCATTCTGCAAAGAGAGAAGAAAATAAGTATGGAAAATTTCTCTAATTTTCTCTTGCAGAAAAGAACAATTGTCTCTCCAGTACTATTCTTATGCTTACCAGAGGCAATTTGCTTTGAGAACAAATGTATAAAAATCAAGGTTGAAGAAAAAATAAAGGGCTACCCACATGTTGTATCTAATTATTCAACAAAGTATCCTCTTGTAAGCAATTACCAACTAACAAGGGTATGCCTCCTTTTGTGAAATGGAGAAAAATGGAATTTTAGAAATCAAAAGCAGGTTTTCCTTTCAGTTTACATTATAATTTCAGGGTTGCAATTTTTGTTCTTAATTTTGAATTGGCAGTGTCTCCTAATGTTGAAAAAAAAAAAAAACCTGTCTATTGGTAAAGGTTAATGATCTGCAAGGACACATAAGTTTATTTTTAGATCTCTTAGGGAAAAACATTACGTAAAAGAAAATTTTTCCATCTGTTTTTAACTTTCTTGCTTTCTCTTTATTTCTAATGTTTATACTATTTATATGTATAGATACATATATATATATTACACACACATATAAAAAATTTAAAATTAATGTTAAATTCTCTAACATGGCGATATGAAATATAAAAATATAAGCAATATAATAAAATAAAAATCCATAAGCTATACTAATATAAAGAAAATTTTTTCCTTACAGTTGATTCTATGATATAGAAGATGTGATTTTTTTTTGTCTTTTTTTTTATTCCGATCACCATTTCGCATCAGTTATAGTAATAATTATTTCAGGAAGGATTCAATACTAGATGCTAAAATTAGTAGGTCTGAGTATGATTTTTTTTTAATAGGTCTTTTCAAGTCTTAAAGACTCTCCTCTAAAAAGAGATAATTAAAAAAGAATAATAGTTAGCCAGATGTGGTGGCGCATGCTTGTAATCCCAGTACTTGGGAAGCTGAAACAGGAAGATCTAGGTTCATGGACAACCTCAGCTACTTAGTGAGGTTACCCTCTGCAACTCTTGCAACTCAGTGAGAACCTGTTTCAAAATAAAGAATAAAAAAGAGTAATAGTAGCCTTACAGTGGAGAAACCTAGCAGGCAGCACCGTAAACAAGTATTCAGTTTTCACCAGTAAAGTGACCCATCACATTACATGGCTTCTTATATGACACTCTAGAAAGAAAACAACACCAGGTATCTGGGTGTGCTGCCAAAAGTCCATAACCTGCATCTAGTTTTGAGGAAATAAATTGCAAATGAAAGATAGCCTCCAAAATAAATTTATAGGACTCTATAGAAGCATCACAAATGACAACTAAAAACAGTTCCAGATTAAGGGAGATGATGCATATCTATGTTCATAGCTGCACAACCTACAATTGCCAAACTATGGAACCAGCCAAGATGTCCATCAACAGATGAATAGATTACAAAACTATGGGATGTGTACACAATGAAATTGTACTCAACCATAAAGAAAAACACAATTACATCATTTACAGGGAAATGGATGAAAATGAAGAACATTATGCTAAGTGAGATTAGTCAGTCACAAAATAGAAGAAATCAGCTGTTCTCCTTAATATGTGAAAGTTAGGGAGAAAAATGGTCATAGGAGAAACCCTAGACGAAGGAAGAGAAACCATAGATGAGCAAATAAGGCAACCTAACTGAGGGGGATGGGAGGGGGAAGAGGGAAATTCTCTAATGGGCATGATGTACATTCACAAACACATCAAAGTCAGTCACTAAGCCAAACATGAGAAGGAGGCAGGGGAGGAAATGGGGTGGGAATTGGGGAAGGGCTAAATGAGTGATGTGTGCATGTGTGCCTTGTACTCCCCATTAAGATGTGTGACTATAATTCACCAATAAAAAAAAAAAAAAGAAAGAAAGAGACATAACTGAATGCTTTGTGTGAACCTGGACTTCTATCCTGGACCAGAAGGAAACATTGCTAGCAAAACTGGCAGGGTATTGTATTGATTTAATTTCCTGATTTTGATCACTGTACTGTGATTACACAAGAAAATATACATTCACAAATTACTAGGGTGGTTTCCATAGTGTAGTGGTTATCACATTCGCCTCACACATCCACAAATTACTTAAATGTAAACACATTTACATTATCTGAAACTTTCTCAAACATCTTAGAAAAAAATTATACACATATATGTATATATACATAAAAATGATGAAGTAAGACTTAAAATATGAACATCAAGGGAATCCACGTACAGATTACATAGAAATTCTTTGTTCTAATTTTCACCTATATCACAAATCTGGAAATATAAAATAAAAAACAAAGCCAGGCGTGGTGGCACATGTGTGTAATCCCTGTGCTTGGGAGGCTGAGACAGGAGGATCGTATGGGTTTGAGCCAGCCTCAGCTAGCTTAAGAGACCCTGTTTCCAAGTAAAATATAAAAGAGGTCTGGGAGTGTAGCCCGGAGGTAGAAGGGCCCTGGGTTCCATCCCCAGTAGCATCAAAAATAAATATAAATAAATATATAAATAAATAAATATAAATAAATAAATATAAAACAATCCCTGAAGGGTAACATTCTCCATTTTGGAATGGTTTGATGATAAACTGATTCGGGGCCACTACACTTCTGTAAAGGGCGAAATTGGCAATGCTTTGGGCCCTGTGGACCACATATACATTTTCTGTCACAATTACTTAACTCTTGCTACTGTGTCACAAAAACATAAGAGCAGTTATATTTAAATAAAACTTTTTTACAAAATTGGACAGTTGGCCAGATTTGGCCCCTGGCCCATAGTGTGATGACCCCTTGATCGAGTCCATGCCCAAGATAGTTAAACAGAGAGAGTAACTATGATTCTACTCAGCAATTTTGAGAACAAGGCAGACACTATATTAAGTGTTTACCAACATTAACTTATTTATCCTTGTACCAATCTGATGTTATATGTTATTATTTCTACTCTCCAAAGAGAAAACTAGAATCTAGAGGAGTTTTAAAAAAAAAATCCACAGGGCGTGGTAGCACACGCCTGTAATCCCTGCGCTTGGGAGGCGGAGACAGGAGGAGCGCGCAGGTTCCAAGCCAGCCTCTCTGGCTTAAGAGACCCTGTTTCCAAATAAAATATATATATATTAAAAAAAATAGGTCTGAGAGTGTAGCCCAGAGGTAGAAGAGTTTCCAGGAACCCCAGTACCACCAAAAAAAAAAAAAAAAAAAAAAAAAAACAACCCTGCCCAGCTCACACAGATAGCAAGTATAAAACAAGGTAGATCTGACTACATACACTGAACTATATATAACCAATGTACTTTCCTTCTCATATGGGTTGAATTATACTGACATGTACAAAAACTGAGGAATTATAATCATTTAACTATGGCTAAACTACTGTCAAATTCAAGATTGCCAATCCAAAAAAATAACTTCACAAACCTCCTGCAACTGCAAGGACATAAGTCCCAATTGATCCTGCCGTCGTTCCACCAGCTCTCTTTCCGTGCGCATCTCCCTCTCTATTTCCTGAAGCCGCCGCTCCACCCGATCTGAAACCTAAATATGAATGAAGAAAAAGAGTGACATTAGAGAGCTAATAAAGAGACTAGATTGGGGAGGTATTTTATACCAGATATCTTACTGCCTGAAGCATTTAATTTTGACTTATTTGTAGAGCCAATTCTAATGAGACAATTATGAAAATTAACTGAAAGATACAAAAGAAAGCAATTATTGGGCCCCAAATAATCTACACCTGGATCCCAATAACAGGCGTCAAATTTTTCAAACTATAATACAATAATTCAATTGCTTAGATTTAAAAGTAATACACTAGAAAAGAGTGCCCTCTGGTGATTTAAAAGCAAATACCAATTTTGCCAACAACATTTATTATCCAACTAATGATAAAACTGCTCGATCTATTTAGTTTCTTGTTGTTGTGGTGGTGGTGGTGGTGGTGGTGGTGGTTGTTTTTGTGGTACTGGGGTTCCTGGGAGCCCTTCTACCTCTGGGCTACACTCCCAGACCTATTTTTTTATATTTTTATTTGGAAACAGGGTCTCTTAAGCCAGCAAGGCTGGCTTCGAACCTGAGCAATCCTCCTGTCTCCGCCTCCCAAGCGCGGGGATTACAGCGTGCGCCACCATGCCCGGATATTTAGTTCTTTTCCATTTTAGTTATCCATGAGCATGACCTGCTTAGGAAAATACTGGCGTTTATGCATCATTTTGTCAATCTTTTCAACTGTGATCTGCTAAAAATTAAGCTGTAAACAATCAAAAACCAAAGTCAAATTGAAAAATGTTTATAAAACAAACATAGAATAATATTTCTGACAAATAATTATTAATAAATATGTGCAAGTTCAAAATATTTCATACATTATTTTATAGACCCTAAATAAAATGTACACTATTTTCACAGTATATGTTTGGTAAAGGAAGAAACAATGAATAATAGACTTTTTTTTTTTTTTTTTTTTGATGGTACTGGGGTTCCTGGAAGCCCTTCTACCTCCGGGCTACACTCCCAGACCTATTTTTTAACTTTATGTGGAAACAGGGTCTCTGAAGCCAGCGAGGCTGGCTCCGAACCAGCGTGATCCTCCTGTCTCTGCCTCCCAAGCATGGGGATTACAAGCGTGCGCCACCACGCCCGGCTAATAATAGACATTTTTATTAATTTAAAAGTAGCAATAAACACAACCTTGTTATTTAAAATAAAAACTTTGCCATCAATTCTGTGTTTGACAGTCAAAAGGCCGTGTGTGTGTGTGTGTGTGTGTGTGTGCGCGCGCGCGCGCGCACACACATGCATGCCTACTTAATGATGAAAGGAAGACAGGCATGGTGGTGCACATGTATAATCCCAGTACTTGAGAGTCTGAGACAGAAGGATTGCAGGTTTGCAGCCAGCCTCAGCTATTTAGTCCCTCCCTCCGCAACTTTGAGACCCTATTTCAAAATAAAGAGTTACGCAGGGTGTGGTGGCGCATGCTTGCAATCCCAGCACGCCGGAGGCTGAGACTGGAGGATTGCAATTAGGAGACAACCTCAGCTACTTAGCGAGGCCCTCCACAACTTAGTGAGACCCTGTCTTAAAATAAAGAATCAAAAATAGGGCAGGGGGTATAGCTCAGAAGTCAAATACCCCTGGGTTCCATCCCCAGACCCGCAAAAAAAAGTTAAAAACAGGGTTGGGGGTATAACTTGGAGGTAGAATGATCCTGATTTCCATACCAGTACCACAAAAAAATAATAATAAAAGGAGATAAAATATAGGCAAAACCATTCTGTTCATAGGACTGTATTCTGACTTTCTGATACGTTGATTCTTCAAGTCTGCAACAATACTTAACAGTGTCAAATCCAGTTAAATAAATATTTGTTACATATACACTGTTGTTATAATCTTCGATGTACTACCTATAAAAACCTAAATGCAGTGTTGTCAAAATTCTTAGAATTTTATTTATGAACCCTTCCAGAAATAGCTGGATTTTTTTTAACAGTGATTCTTCCATATAAAATTAAAATACTTTTTTCTATTTAAATAATCAAACAATATGCACTCATATCACACTCAACTGGATAAAATCTAGACAAGTAAACTGAGATTTCCTCTGTGATATGAGGCCAAGCAATATTGATTATATGTCATTATTAAGTGTTACTGGGAAATATTTACCATAACACATGCTATAAATAATAACTACTCCCTCACATGGGCAATTTGAAACAAGCAAACAAAAACAAATCTATAATTCACAAAGGGTTAACAAATCATATTTTGGCATGTGTGATAATAAGAATACTTTTTGTCTCTCAAAGAAAAACATTTTCTATAAACTTTCAAAATACATCTTAGTTACTGGAAAAATGCATGATAAACTATTATAGTCTCATGCCGGGTGTGGTGGCGCACGCTTGTAATCCCCATGCTCGGGAGGCGGAGACAGGAGGATCGCACTGGCTTAAGAGACCCTGTTTCCAAATACAATGTATAAATTAGGTCTGGGAGTGTAGCCTGGAGGTAGAAGGGCTTCCAGGAACCCCAGTACCACACACACACACACAAACACACACACACACATACACACACACACACACACACACACACAAAACTATTATAGTCTCAGAATAAGATACAATAAATGTGCTTAACAGTGGATACCAGTATCCGGAAGATACAATAAGTGTGTTTAATAGTGGATACCAGTAGCCGGGCGTGGTGGCACACACTTGTAATCTCAGCATTCAGGAGGCTGAGACAGGAGGATCACGGTTTCGGACAGCCTCAACTACTTAGTAAGGCCCTTTGCAACTATGTAAAACCCTGTTTCAAAATAAAGAATAAAAATCAGAACTCAGGATGTAACTCAGAAGTAGAATTCCCCTGGGTTCCATCCCCAGTACCAAAAAAAAAAAAAAAAAAAATGAATACTAGTAGAAAATTAAACTGGTACATTTCACAAAAGAGGAGATACGGTGATACGGTACATTTCACAAAAGAGGAGATACGAATGGCCAATAGATACATGAAAAAAAGTTCAACATCATTAGCAATCAAGGAGATGCTAATCAAAACTACACTGAGATTCCATGTAACCCCAATAACAATGGCAATCATAAAGAAGTCAAATAACAATAAATATTGATGAGTCTATGGGGAAATAGGCACTCTTCTGCATTGTTGGTGGGATTGCAAACTAGTCCAGCCACTATGGACATCATGTGGAGAATCCTTAGAAAACTGGGAATGGATCCACCATATGATCCAGCCATACTACTAATGGTTATCTTTTCAAAGAGGCTGAAGCCAGAGAACTACAGTAATATATGCATACCCATGTTCACAGCAGCATAATTCACAATAGCCAAACTATGAAACCAACCTAGGTGACCATCAACAGATAAAGAGATTACAAAATTATGGAAAATACACACATGGAATTCTACTCAGCAATAAAAAAAATGACATCATTTGCAAGAAAATGGAAGGACTTGGAGAACATTATGTAAAGTGAGATTAGCCAGTCACATGAAATGAAGGGTCAGCCGGGCAACATACCAAAATTTAGGTGAAGGTACCTAAAGTACTAAGATAGAAACAAGAACTTAAGTAACTCTGTTAGGAATGAAGAGGATTAAAGATTCCCACTGCCGGGCGTGGTGACGCACACTTACAATCCCAGCATTCGAGAGGCTGAGACATGAGGATCACAGTTCATGGGCAGCCTTATCTACTTAGTGAGGCCCTGTGCAACTCAGTGAGAGCCTGTTTCAAAATAAAGAATAAAAAATCGGGCTCACATTTGTAATCCCCGCGCTTGGGAGGCAGAGACAGGAGGATCGCGCTGGTTCGAAGCCAGCCTCGCTTGCTTAAGAGACTCTGTTTCCAAATAAAAATATAAAAATAGGTCTGGGAGTGTAGCCCGGGGGTAGAAGGGTTTCCAGGAACCCCAGTACCACCAAAAAAAAAAAAAAAAGAAAAGAAAAAAGTGAAGGGTCATATATTTTCTTTGCTATGTGCAGGAGAGGGAGTAACTGGAATACAAGACGGACTCCAGATGATGAGGAGAAACCTCAGGGTACGGTTGGAGGAAGGCTTATGTTTATTAATAGAAATAATACCATAAACTATGTGTATACATGTGAATATATACCAACATCGACCTGGGTAGTCCATACTGAGAGGGAGGGGAATGTGGGCACCAAGAGCGTGTGCATGTATGTCACTGTCAACATGATTTACATTATGATATGAAACTATAATGCACCAATAAAAGCACAAAAAATTAAATTGGTGAGAAACAGGAATAGTTTATTTCTACTTTATATATTTTTATAATATTTAAAAGTTTTCCATACTGAATATATATCACGTTGGTAATTCTATTTAAACTTAAATCTTGGCAGAGGGGAGAACAGCTGAAGCCTCTGAGAAATATAACAATTAATAAAACTGCATCTTCTTTGACAGCATGCTCTCAGGAACTCCCAAGTACAAGATATGTCAAGCAGAAAATGTAAATGTCGACTTCAGTCGGAGTAAATATGTCACAAAATCTATATTAAGCCAAATACAAATATCATGTGGCTTTCAGATGACCTTCCATAATTCAACAATATTACTTTTAAGTTATACATTAACAATTGATTTTTATCAAGACTATATACATTCCTGTGGTTTGAGAGTCCCTTACGCAAGAGACATCACTTTTGCAAAAAATTATAGAAAACATAAAATAGGCTGTAACATCATAAGTTGATGCGAGGAATTGGCAGAGGTACAATTCACTCAAGTGCACAATTAGATGTGTTCCATTTTCCAGATCTAGACAATATAAAAGGCTATGTCCAAATGAGCTGGACACATTGGACAGAGGTAACCAGGAAGTTGAACACACCAGCTACACCAGTGCACTGCCACCCGTGCACGTGATGGTCAGTGTTGCCATCACAGCTCTATCTGACCTGGAGTGGTTCTTGATGCCTGGCAATGTTGGCATTAGAGTTCAGGCTTTCACTGATTCCAGCAACCTGCTTTTTACTCAGCTACACTCTAAATGCACGGTGAGACTTTGATTATATGTAAGCTCATATTTGCTAGTTTTATTTGCTATACAAAAGAAATTCACATTAAATGATAATGCTGTTCATTTTGGTATCTGTTGTCCCAGGATGAAAGGTGAAATTTAGCAAAAGTAATGTGTACCATGTAAGGTAGTATTACCAAATCCAAAACTTAAACCATTCCAACTATCTAATGATTAAAAAATAATAATAAATGGCATAG
Source organism: Muscardinus avellanarius (assembly GCF_963383645.1). Lineage (NCBI taxonomy): Eukaryota > Metazoa > Chordata > Mammalia > Rodentia > Gliridae > Muscardinus > Muscardinus avellanarius. The sequence goes on from NC_137798.1 coordinate 85,194,926, forward strand.
CTGGGCATGGGGGCACATGCTTGTAATCCCAGCATTTGGGAGACTGAGACCAGAGGATCACAGTTCGCGGACAGCCTCAGCTACTTAGTGATACCCTCCGCAACTTAGTGAGACCCTGTTTCCAAATAAAGAATGAAAAATAGGGCTGGAGCTGTATCTCAGAGATCGAATGCCCCTGGGTTTAATCTCTAGTACCCAAAAAAAAAAAAAAAATCTCAAGAGGAAAATTCAAATATACAGAGATTCAGAATAAAGCACTTGTTGGGAGGTGGGGCAGGAAATGGGGAGGTATAGGTCAGAGAACAAAAAACAGTAGAGAGGGAGAATGAACACGTCTAAGTATCTGATGTACAACATGATGGCTACAGATAAAAAAATATTGTTCTGTATATGATGCTCTTGCCACAAAAGCAAACAAAAAAGGTCACTATATGATATGATGTATGATGAATATGCTAATGTGTCATAATAATAATAATAATATTTTATGTTCTATAAGTATTCCACAGCATCATGTTACATATCCTAAATACATGCAATGACAGTTATAAAATATGTAAGTAAATAGTTACATTATTCTTGAGTTGTTGGGGTAAGGGAAGGGCAGGGAGAGGCAGAAATGTTAGGAATAATGAATGTCATTACCTTGATTGTAGTGATGGTTTCAAAGATGTGTGCTCATGTCAAAACTTTTCAAATCGTACACTTGAAATATGTGTCACTTATCATGCATCAATTTTACTTCAGTAAGGTTCTTAAGAAAACTTCTGATATAAAGTTTTAAAACATTATTTGAAAGGTATGCTGTGTTCATGAACTATAAAACTCAATACTGAAAAGATTTTAGTTCTCTCCAAATTGACCTTTAGAAAAAAAATGTATGTGCCTACACAATGACCAAGACATTGGGTATTGGCACTGAGATATACAAATAATAAATTTAATAAGTAATAAATCTGTATATCCTATTCAGGTGTTTGCATATATGAATATCTGATTTATGGCAGACAGGACTGTAAAGTACTGTTGCAAAAGTGGTCCTTTTAATAAATGGAACAAAACCAGATGGGTGGATAGCCATATAAAATGTATCCCTCTACTACAGACACTGTAAACTAGTATCAGTCCCTACTAGATGTTAGGCCTGACTCCCCTTTTTATTTTTTGAGACACCATCTCACTAAGTTTCTGGGGATCTTACTAAACTGCAAGGCTGGCCTTGAACCTGAAATCCCATTGTCTTAGCCTCCCACATACCAGGATTAACAGGTATATGCCACAGTGCCCAGACAGAGAGTATCTCAATGATCGTATGAGCAACAATCCTTGGACAGTTCAAAATAGCCCTGACCACAAATGAAAACATAAAAAATTCAATGAGATTAAAATTGAACACAAGACCCACTAACAGAGCTTGAAAAGTAAAAATAACCTATAGAATGGGCAACAGCATTTGCAATACACATTAACTGACAAAACGCTCATATAAAAATACCTCCCACAAAATAACCGAAGCAAAGTGATGCAAAGAAAAAGATAAAACTGGCATTTTAAAAAAGAAAATATCCAGCCAGGCGTGGTGGAACACGCTTGTAATCCCCACGCTTGGGAGGCTGAAACAGGAGGATCGAAGCCAGCCTCAGCTACTTAGTGAGACCCTGTTTCCAAATAAAATATAAAAAAAATAGGTCTGGGAGCATAGCCTGGAGGTAGAAAGCTTCTGGGTTCCACCCCCAGTACCACCAAAAAAGAAAAAAGAAAATATCCAACAGCCTATTAAAAAAATTCTATAGAATTTCCATTAGAAATCATGAAATGCAAATGTAAATCATAATGAGATACCATAAGTGCCCATCGTTAACTACAACTGAAAAGACTGATACTAAAAACTTTTAAAAAGAATGAAGAGTAGCACAAATTTCCATACACTGTTACAAGAGTGTGAATAGATGCAACCACTTTAGAAATACATTTATTGGGCCGGACGTGGTGGCGCACGCTTGTAATCCCCATGCTTGGGAGGCAGAGACAGGAGGATCACGCAGGTTCGGAGCCAGCCTCACTGGCTTAAGAGACCCTGTTTCCAAATAAAAAAATTATAAAAATAGATCTGGGAGTGTAACCCGGAGATAGAAGGGCTTCCAGGAACTCCAGTACCACAAAAAAAAAAAAAACCAAGAAATATATTTATTGGTAATTATTAAACTTGTAGGCACCTAATAATTGTACTTCATGCACTATAACAGAAATACCTGTACATATGTGCAAAAAAATGTGCCAAAGCAGTACTACTCATAACAACCCAGAATTCAAAAAAAAATAATACATTATAACATAGCCATACAAATACTAAAGTTGAAAATGAACTTCAAGAAGCTGAAATGGAATCCAAACACAGCACAATCATAAAGAATAACAAAAGTACTCACACACACACACACTCACACACACACGTTCAATACGATTCCATTTGCATAAGAAGTTCAAAGCCAAAAAAGTTTACGTATAGGAATAAATGTCAAAATGGTAGAGAGGAAGCCAGAGCTGGCGACTGAGGTGGCCGGGAGGGGCTCGATGGCTGCTGGTCATGTTCTGCTCCTACATGTGGTGGTGGTGTGGCATATGCAGCTGGTGATAATCCATGAGCTACACAGTCACACATACTTTCTGTACGTACATTTCAACTCCAATTTTAAAAAATTAAGAAGGTGACCAAACTTCAGCAGTTTTCTCTGTCAGGTTACAAATTCCACTCTAGAATGTATGAGAAGACCCAAAATGTCATTTAATAAGCTAAAGAGGACCTGAGAACTGGATTTAAATGTGTACATTCAGTTGCTATTTTAATAGTGTGCAAATCAGACAGCGCCACACATTTCCTGCTGTGTGAACCACTGCAATTAACTAAGAAAAACATCAATCTGTTAATCTCAGAGCTGACCCTTTTCTTGAACTATGTGATGTGTTGGTGCAATTTACACTGAAGGTGCTCTTAGAGTGCCTGAAAAAAATGGAGGACTTAATGAAAAATAAAAGAAGTATCACATATCTTGATCTCACACTAGATGCCATAGTCTCACACATTCACTGCAATGATTTTGTCTGTTTGATGAAGACAGGCATTTTGTCTTTCTGCACCTCTTCAAATCCAATCAGTATCAAAAACACAGAGGAAAGGTGCTTTTATGTAGCAAGTGTGGCTTCATATTTTGAAATGGGCAAATTTCACCACCAGACCATTTAGTGAATTGATCTCTTTGAAAATCTAGTATATCCATCTCTTAGCACAGGCAGCCTATAAATCCATGCTCTAAAATGAACTCAAACTATCTAGGGAAGAACTATAAACATAATTAACTGAAGGAAAATTATCTGTTTTAACTAGGAAGCTTTCAATTTGAGTAAAATATGTTAAAAGAAAAAAATTCTACTAACATTTCTTACCTTGGAAAAGCAAAGGGCATTATGGGAAATGAACAAACACACATTGTTCCTGAAGTTGGTAACTTTGGTTAACAGATCAGCGACGATTTTAATTGATATTCTTCTTTAAAAAAACAAAAAGCTAGATGTGTGTGTTGGCACATGACTGCAATTCCAGTAATTCGGAGGCTGAGACAAAAGGGTCTTTAAAAGCAAAGACAATGTAGCTCAAAGGTAGAATGCCCCTAGATTTAATCCCCAGTCCACTCCTCCAAAAACAAAAGACTGATGATAAAGGAAAAAATGAATATTGTATTGCTTTATTTTTACTTTAATTCTATGAAGAAAATTGATTGGATAAAATAACTCAATAACGAATGTCAATAACCTTTGTTTGAGATAATAAGACTTGGGAATCAAGGAATTTTCAACGACTACCATCTAAAAAACCAAAGCAGACAGCAGGGAGGCCTCTGGAGCAATTGCTATGATACCACTGTGTAAGATGATCCAGTAATACCTAACCGGAAGTGCTGCAGCACCATTACAAACAGCATTCTACGTGTTTCAAGTATCGTTTAATGAAACTACAGAAGAATCACTAAGTAAATAACACTGAAAAATCTTTCAAGTATCCATAAACTGTAAAAATTTAAAAATTAAAAATTGATTCTATTTCTAAAATACTATTGTTATAAGAAGTATAATAAAATATTTTTAGACAAAATGGCATATGCCATCCAGAAGGTTAAACTCTGCAAAGCTTCACTGTGATTATGACCAGCCTGACCACCTTCCTTCCCTGTACATATGAAAGGGAGCTTTTCATAAACAAACAATCCTCACCACTTCTTGTTTCTGGGCTTCATTAAGTTTTTCTGTCAATTCTTCCAAAGTCCTTTTTGTCTCAGCATCTGACCTAAAAAAGAAAAAGATTACTGAATTTATAATATAATAATTTTTATAGCATAACACCCTACTACAGTGGTTGTCAAACAGTAGTGATCAATGTTGCGTCCATATGTGAAGGGATCATGACCGATGTCACTAATACGTATGTGGAGGTGGGTAGCCGGGCAGGATCCAGAGGTAAGTGCTGCTTGCATGTATATTTGTACAACTTTGAACCTCACTATGATGCAAGATTACAATACACCGATAACAGTATTAAAAATTTTTTAAGCCAGGCAATGGTGATGCACACTTGTAATCCCAGCATTCGGGAGGCAGAGACTGGAGGATTGCAGTTTGCGGATAGCCTTGGCAACTTGGCGAGGCCCTTCACAACTCAGTGAGACCCTTTTTCAAAAAATAAAAAGACCAAAAAAAAAAAAGGGCTGGGAGTGTAGCTCGGAGGTAGGATGTCCCTAGATGCCATTTCCAGTACTGCAAAATAAATTTTTTTTAAAAGTAATCATATGAGCCGGGCGTGGTGCTGCACGCTTGTAATCCCCACGCTTGGGAGGCGGAGACAGGAGGGCCGCGCTGGCTTAAGAGACCCTGTTTCAGCCGGGCGTGGTGGCGCACGCTTGTAATCTCCGCGCTTGGGAGGCAGAGACAGGAGGATCGCGCAGGTTCGAAGCTAGCCGCGTGCGCTGGCTTAGGAGACCCTGTTTCCAAATAAAATGTAAAAATAGGTCTGGGAGTGTAGCCCAGAGGTAGAAGGGCTTCTAGGAACCCCAGTACCACCAAAAAAAAAAAAAAAAAAAAAAAAGAGAGACCCTGTTTCCAAAAATAAAAATAGGTCTGGGAGTATAGCCCGGAGGTAGAAGGGCTTCCAGGAACCCCAGTACCACAAAAAAAAAAAAAAAGTAATTATATGAAACGCCCAGAGGGCTTATTAATACATAGACTGATGAACCATACCCCAAAATTTCCAAATCTGTAAATCTAGGATGGAGCACAAGAATGTGCATTTCTACAAATTTCTACGTGATACCGATGCTTTGGACCTGGGGGCCCAACTTTGAGAACCTATGCTACACTCGAAAATCATCTTCAATAAGCAAACATGCTGTAATAAGCCCTCATTTTTTAAATTGAGTATGAGAGAGAAAGGAGGACAAAACTCCTAATTTCACTTCCTATCTTTAGCAAAGGACAAATTACATTGGAGCATGCCAAATAAACTCCGCCCTCATTTCCACATCAAATGAGTAAGACACTTGGGAAACAAGCAAATAGTACAGAAAGACTGAGAAACAAAAGAAAATGCCTAGTTCTCATCCCCTAGACCTATGACCTATCCCTACCAGCAGCCACAAGTGACCTTTCCTTTTTCTTTTTTTTTTTTTTTTTCTTTTTTTGGTGGTACTGGGGATGGAACCTAGGGGCATTTTACCTCCAAGCAACACCTCCGTGTCCTATTTTTTTTTTTTGTCTTTATATTTTTTTGAAACAGGATCTCACTGAGTTGTGAAGGTCCTCACTAAGTAGCTGAGGCTGTCCACCAACCGCAATCCTCTGGTCTCTGCCTCCTAAATGCTGGGATCACAAGCGTGCATCACCATCTTTTTTTTTTTTTCTCCTCTGAATTCTTCTCCCATAGTTAACTTCTTTTTTCAAAGTTCTGGTATAAATCCACAACTTCTGCCCAGGTCTCTATCTTATTTTTGTTGTTGTTTGGAAATACATCTTTAAGTTTATTTTTTATTGGTACATTGTAATCACAGATCTTTATGGGGTACAAGATGGTAGAGGCATACATGCACACATCACTCAGTTAGCCCTTCCCCAATTCCTACCCCGTTCCCTCCCCTCCCCCGTCTCATGTTTGGCTTGGGACTGACTTTGATATGTTTGTGAATGTACATCATGTGCATTAGGGAATTTCCCTCTTCACCCCCCATCCCCCTCGGTTAGGTCGCCTTTTTTGCTCACCTATAGTTTTTTTTCTTCGTCTAGAGTTCCTCCTATGACCCATTTTCTCCCTAGCTTCCAAATATTAGAGAAAGCATCTTATTTTTTATGTTTTGTGACTGACTAATCTCACTTATCATAATGTTCTCCAAAACCACCCATTTCCCTGCAAATAACATAATTGTGTTCTTCTTTATGACTAAGTAAAATCCCATTGTGTACATATCCCATAGTTTTGTAATTCATTCATCTGTTGATGGACATCTTGGCTGGTTCCATAGTTTGGCAATTGTGAATTGTGTGGCTATGAACCAAGATGTGCATGCATTAATCTGGTAGTTTGGTTTCATGCTTTTGGGTAGATACCCAGAAGTGGTATTGCTGAATCATATGGTAGGTTTGTTCCCATTCTTCTGAGGATCCTCCATACTGTTTTCCAAAGTGGTTGCATTAATTTGCAATTTCACCATCAATGTATTAGAGTTCCCACTTCTCCTCGCCAGCATTTGTTGTTGTGTTTTGAATGACTGGCATTCTAGTTGGAGTTAGGTGAAATCTCAGGGTAGTTTTGATTTGCATCTCTCTGATTGCTAATGATGCTGAACATTTTTTCATACTTTTTTGGCCATTTGTATTTCTTCTTTCATGAAGTGTCTATTTAGTTTACTCGCTTGACTTTTTCCATTCTTAATTCCTTTGCTGGTTACCCTCCTCGTTTTCAACTTCAAATATTTACAATTAACTCTTGTTCTGAAATATTTAGCTCACTCTCACACCTCTCCAATACAGGACAAATTTATTACTACGTTTTAATTCTTCTATTGGTCACCTGTGTAATCTTACATTTATATATCTTATGAATTATCCCATAACAGTCAAATTGATGCTTTTTTGTTCACATTCTATCAAGATAACATTTCAGCTTCACACTTGATGCTGAGAAAAATTTTCTAAGTTGTAATAGTCCAAAAATGATTTTACTTTTTACCTCCTTCTTCAGTTTTGTAGCTCCGAGCTCTCCTAGATTTTCCACCTCTCATTAACTGATCCCCATTGTATAAAAGGGACCTAAGCCGGTCGTGGTGGCTCACGCTTGTAATCCCCGCGCTTGGGAGGCTGAGACAGGAGGATCGCACAGGATCAAAGCCAGCCTCAGCTACTTATTGAGACTCTCAGCAACTTAGAGAGACTGTTTCCAAATAAAATAGAAAATAGGTCTGGGAGTGTGACCCGGAGGCAGAAAGCCCCTGGGTTCTACCCCCAGTGCCACCAAAAAAAATAAAAATAAAAATAAAAAAAAATAAAAGGGACCTAAGAATTGGAACTCCTTAGCACTCAGCTCTGCCCCGCATGCTCTCTCTATAGTGTTTTTCTTTATCAACACTATTCCTATGGTTTATAAATGTTATTCCCATAGTCCCAAATATCATCTCTACAGGCTGACCACTCTTAAAATTTATATCTCTAACAGAAACTTCTCCTTTAAACTCCAGAATAAATTGGGTTACATTATTATTATTATTGGAAGAAAATAATAACGGCTACCTCATGGAATTGTTTTAAGAATTAAATTTCAACCTATCATGAAATACTTAGTAGTATTAGCTAACAGTACTAATAACACTAGTAATAGCCAAGCCTAATTTTTGTTACTACCCTTTCTGGCTTCCTCCTCTAAAAGCAGGTGAGCTATGCAGCCTACACTTGACAATTTAACAGTTACAGTTCATACTCTTTTTGCTGTGGCAGTGCAGAACTGGCATGGGACATGGTTTAGGTGGCTGGAATTAGGGAGAAAACATGGTTAAGGTGCAGTTCCACTTTGTCATCCCCTGAACTTTGGTGTATGTACACTGTAACTCTCAAGAAGGAATAAAACTTTTTGTTTCTTAGAAAAATATGGCCTCCAGAATAAAGCCACCTGCCAGATGTAAATTAAATGACTGTTCTTGGGAAGTATCCAGAACTGACAAAACTACAAAGGTGAGGCTGAGGCTAATCAATGGCTCTCAAAGACTTCATCAGAGACGCGTATTCTACAATGGTTTTTATCTGTTGACATATTCCACAGCACACGTTTTTCCACAATGCCAACGGTCAGCCAAACAGCCAGTCTTGACTTTGCTCTCTGTTTCTGTCTATCTGACTCTCTTTCCCTTTCTCTCTCTCCGCAGTCTCTCCCTCTTCCTCCCTCCCATCGTCTTCACCTCTCCTCTGTTTCCAATGTACTTCCAAATGCAGATCTTTGCTATGATCTTATATCTCTCCATAATATCAGCATTCCATTGTATTAAAATGTTTTAATTTGTTTATTTTTATTTTATTTTTTGGTGGTACTGCAGTTTCTGGAAGCCCTTCTCCGGGCTACGCTCCCAGACCTATTTTTATTTTTTTTGGAAACAGGGTCTCTTAAGCCAGCACGGCTGGCCTCGAACCTGCGCGATCCTCCTGTCTCTGCCTCCCAAGCGCGGGGATTACAAGCGTGTGCCACCACAGCTGGCGCTTAAAGTGTTTTTAGAAATATGAAATCCGTGTGTCTAACACTGAGTCATGATATATTCTTAATTCAATGGGCTTTGAACTAGTCTATTAATACATTTTAAAATACTCGTATAACACCAGCACTTTCTTAATCCTATGTAAACAAGTCAATTACAGAGGCGACTTTTTTCTCCTAATAACTGCTGCCTCCCGTGAAAGCCTTATTTTTTTACCGGCTCCTCCTCGAAAGCTCCCTGTTGAAATCTTCTCCAAGGCGGACTTGTTCGCTGCTGAGGTCTCGGAGGGATTGATGGAAAGCATGAAGCTGAAGGCAAAAGACAGTTACCCGTTTAGAACACGCTGGATTCTTCCATGAAGATTCGCTAAAGTTGAGAATAAAACCTTGTTCGTTACACTCATGACCAAATTGTGCAATGTTGTTAATATAAACAATAAAAAAATGCCTATTCTAAAACAATATGTAACTTTTCAAGGATAAACCAACTGAAAGTCTATACATGTCGTTAACCATCACACCATTTATAGTGTAGCAGTCTACTTCCTGTACATACCCTAGAGAAGAGTCAGCAAACGGTCTCTGACACAATCATTCAACTTTGTCACTACAGAATAAAACTAGCCATAAACAAATAAGTTTGGCTCTGTTAGAATAAAACTACATGTATTAGCTCAAATAAGCTTGGCTATTGTACAATAAAACTGTATTGTATCAATTTGTGTACCCCAGTTTGACAACCCTGCTGCAAAATAATTTCTTGTCCATGGTACTCTAAAAACCAGGTACAATAATCCCAGTACTTGGGAGGCTGAAAAGGGAGGATCACAGGTTCACAGCCAGCCTCAGCAACTTAGTGAAACACTGCTTCAAAATAAAATAAGTAAAATAGGGTTAGAGGTGTAGGTCACTGAGAGCAGATTAGAGATAAATTACAGTATATTTCTCTATTGGAATATCATACAGCAGTGAAAATGAAGTGACCAAAGTTAACCCCACATTACAAAGGTTAACGTCAGAAGCACATCGACCGGGCCCAGTGGTGCATACCTGTCATCCCACTACTTGGGAGGCTGTGGCAGGAGGATTGCAGATGCACAACCAGCCTCGGCAACTTAGCCAAACCTTTGGCAACTCAGCAAGACCCTGTTTCAAAATAAAAAATAGAAAAGGGTTGAGGGTACGGTACAGAGATAGATTGTCCCTGGATTCAATCCCCAGTACCCCAAAGGAAAAAAAAGCAAAATGAAAAAAGTGAATTACAAAAGAAGACTATATAGTAGTATTCAATTTATGTAGAGTTTAAGGAGAACACCACTACAGAAGATGCCTAACAGTGATTTTTTTTTTCAAAAAGCAAAAAGCTAATGAACAGAAGTCAAGATAGTGCATATTCCTTAGGAAAGAAGATGCATAAGAGAGGCTTGGGAGCTGGGCTGGTGGCACACACCTATAACCCCAGGACCCCGGAGGCTGAGGCAGGAGAGTTGGAGGTGAAAGATCAACCTCAGCAACTTAGAAAGACCCTATTTCAAAAAATAAAATAAAATAAAATAGGGCTGGGGGTGTAACTTGGAGGTAGAAAAAGAAGCCTGAGGGTGTGATGATGCTCTTTTCTTGTCCTGGCCAGTGAGTAATGGTGTTCAATCTCATTACTGTATCTTTACCTCTAAATATATGCGCTATATGCATATGCCATAATTTATAATAATTTTTAAGTTACATAGACTTGCAGAAACAACAATGGATCCATCTCAACAAATGCACATTAAGCAACTAATCTCTGAGCTACGTGCTGAAAACAAGTGGCTGGAATTTCACATGGGAGGCAGATAAGTAAAGAAACTAGGACCTTTCGCTAGGCCATTAAGAGCATACACAGCTGAGTGGAGCTAAGGGTCATCTGAGGAAAATGGACTTAACATCAGGAAGAACAATCAATCATTCATTCGTTCATTCATTCATTCATTCATTCATTGTTCCTGCGGTACTGGGGATGAAACCCAGGGGCATTCTACCTCTGAGCTATACCCCCAGCCCTATTTTTTATTCTTTATTTTTTGAAACAGGGTCTCACTGAGTTGCAAAGGGCCTCACTAAGTAGCTGAGGCTGTCCACGAACCGCGATCCTCCTGTCTCAGCCTCCTGAATGCTGGCATGACAAGTGTGCGCCACCACACCCAACAAGAACAAAATTTTTAAAAAGAGGCAGCACAGTGGACACAGAGCAGATATCCACTCCGGCTGACCAACATGATGTCATGATTTTCCAATTTTTCAAAGCAGAATCCTAGGGCCATGCTCCGCTCCCTCCTTTTCACTCCTTCCTCCCTTCCCCACATGGCTGGCCTCTCGTTTTATTAAATAGCTCTTAAATCTAAAGAACACAGCAACATCCTCCTAAGCGGTATGCCCACAGTGGCTCCACTGTCCACGCTGGAGGTGGGGTGATCTTTTCAGAATGACTCTGCCGGCCCCTTCGAGGGCATCGCAGGACCAGCTCTTCCCCTTCCTGAGCCACATGGCCCTGTTCTTTACGCTGATCCTAGGTACTCTCCTCCCTCCTGCTAAGCCCCTCCGTTCTACCTGAATGCCTCTCTATTTTCTGATCTTAAGAAAGCAGCCTGACTGAGGCAGCTCTGTCTCTACACACTCCCTTGTCCCTGCTTTCTTCCATTGTAGCGTGCCTCTTCATAATTATGTAGGTATTAATGTACTAGTTTAACACCCCCTTCCCACCCAGACCAAAAACTCCATGGAAGTGTTCTTGCTTATCACTGTTTCCAAGTATAAGCTCCATTCCAATAAGAGAAGTACTAAATAATACAATGAAAAAGTAAACAAATAATATTAAAATGCTGTTCTGTGCCCCGAGTTCAATCATGCAGACGCCAGCAAGCTGAATCTATCAAAAATCAAGGCGTTGCTTCTGCAAGGTGTTTCCTAATGCATTTGGTTCTGTTTCATCACTACTCCCATATCCTGCAGCAAGCAACAGTGCAGACTAGTATCCTAAGACAAGCTTTAAGCACCCAAACCTAAAACAGCCGAAGTCAGAAATTTTCCCCTGTACTTTTCCAATTATTTTAGCTACTAAAGATGACAGGAAAAAATTCAGCTCTGCTGAGAAGTTTAAAGAAGCAAGAAAAGAGCCAGGAATGGTGGCCCAGGCCTGTCATCCCAGTACCTGGGAGGCTGAGACAGGAGGTTCACAGGTTCGAGAAGAGCCTCAGCAAGTACTGAGACTCTCATCAACATATTGAGACCCTGTTTTCATATAAAAATAAAATAGGGTTGCCAGGCGTGGCGGCGCAGGCTTGTAATCCCCGCGCTTGGGAGGTGGAGACAGGAAGATCGTGCTGGTTCGAAGCCAGCCTCACTGGCTTAAGAGACCCTGTTTCCAAAAAAAAAAAAAAAATAGATGTGGGAGTGTAGAGGTAGAAGGGTTTCCAGGAACCCCAGTACCAATAAATAAATAAATAAATAAATAAATAAATAAATAAATAAATAAGGCTGGGGTATAGCTCGGAGGAAGAATGTCCCTGGGTTTTATCCCCAGTGCCATAAAAAGAAAAAAGAAAATAAATGCGTTTGCAGGACAATTACTTCCAAAATCTTCAGTGAATACATAAAATATAGAGTTTCTTCCTTAACAGTAAGTAGAAAAACACTAATGGTGGAAAAACTAATAGGCCAACCAGACAAGGAATAACTTGTTCATACTTGTTCAAACATAGCAAAATAGAAAGTTGATTTAGCAGGGCTTTCAAAAGAGTGAGCCTCCTACACAAGGAAAGAAAAACATATCCAAGTAACACAACAAAAATAATTTAATACAAGCTGGGCATGGTGGCACTTTATAATCCCAGGACATGGAAAAATGAGACAGAAGGATCACATGTTCCAAGACCAGACTTAGCTATTTAGCAAGGCCCTCAACAACTTAGTGAGATTTGTTTCAAAATAAAAAAATAAAATGGGGCCAAAGTTCTAGGTCAGATGTAAAATAGATCTGGGTTCAATTCCTAGTATCAAAAAATTACAGATGATCAAATTATTAAAATATAACTATAAAGGCTGGGCATGGCTGTAATCCCAATACTTGGGGGTTGAGACATAAAGATCACAGATCCAAAGCCAGTCTCAGCAACTTGGTGAAAGCTTGTTTCAAAATAAAAAATAAAATAGATCTGAGGGATGTGGCTCTGAGGTAGAATGCTCCTGGCTTCAATCCCCAGTACCAAACTAAATAAAAACAGCAAAAAAATTATATGTCTATGTGTGTGTGTGTGTGTGTGTGTGTGTGTGTGTGTGTGTGTATATATATATGTGTGTGTGTGTGTGTGTGTGTGTGTATAGTATTTATGTATATGCAACCATAAAGTTCAAATGTTAGTTATTTATATAGAAATGTAAGGAAATGCCACATACAAATTACACAATGGTACACAGTACCTGCATCATATCATCAGTCTCCCGAACAAACCGGACACCCGTTCTGGACCTAATTCGTTTAGTACCCTGTGGATCATAGTCCTTGAGAGGTGAGGTAGGTGGAAACTGGTGGCTCTCTTTGCAAATGGAAGAAAAGAAAGGGAATTAAAACACTGAATGATAAGAGACAATAAAAAATTTTACTTTGCCCATGCATGCCAGATGTGGCTATGCACACATGCCCTTAAACAACTAGGCTATTTCTCAAGCATCTCACTTTGGCCATAAATTTTCACAATATGTGTACTAATTTAGCTCTAAAAAAGAAAAAAAACATAAAATAGCGCACACTAGTAATCCCCGTGCTTGGGAGGCAGAGACAGGAGGATCGCGCAGTTTTGAAGCCAGCCTCGCTGGCTTAAGAGAACCTATTTCCAAATAAAATGTGAAAAAAAAAAAAGGTCTGGGAGTGTACTCCGGAGGTAGAGGGCTCCATCCCCAGTACCACCAAAAATAAAAAATAAAAAATAAAATAAAATGAACACTAAAACTAATGTAATAGAACATATCTAAACTTTTAACTTTTTATACTTTCCGAAACGCTACTTTTTTCTTCTATATAAAGTAAAAAATAAACTTTGATGACTCCCGAAAATATAACTGAATACCAACAAAAGAGGATTTTGCAAATAACAACTTAAACTAAAATCTGAATGGTACATAAAAATCAGTAAGAAACCAACTAGTTTTTAATTAGGCTGGCCACCACCACATTAGCAGTGCAAGGTACTGACGTTCATTCTATCCACACCACCTCCCTGCACTGCAGACTTGTGTCTGTTCAGTTCAAACACGAATTTCAGCATTACAGGGAAGTAGCAGTAAGAGTAATTTTGGGCATAGTAAGTGTTTTATAACTTCATTGATGTCTAGCTACACACTAAGGCTAAAACTCACCTGTTTTAACAGGTGTCACAGGATAGTTCAAAATCAGACATTTGAAAAACTGTTATGATAGGACAAGAGTACTAACCCAGAAAGTATACCACAGAGTACATCTTTTTTGTGTTCTTGTTTCGATTTTTGGTAGCAGACAATTAAATCCAAGCTTTGTCAGGTAAGGCTCCAGGCAGTCTACAAAGTCTAAGAAAAATATAACTAACAAAATAACAAAAAGTCTATAATAAATTTTGAAGTATGTATTATGAAATCCTTGAGAACTGCAGGTTCTAACATTTAATATGTATGAATATATATATATATATATATATATATATATATATATATATATATATATATACTGAGTTTCTCCAAAGATTAAATATATTCAATATGTACTTCCAAAATTTTCCTTAAAACCAAAAAGGAAGCCGAGCATAGTGGTTCATATGCCTGTAATCCCAACTTGAGAGTCTGATTCAGGAGGATCACAAATTAGAAGCCAGCCTCAGGAATTTAGCAAGACTCTCAGGAACGGGGGGGAGCTGATGTTTCAACATAAAAAAGAACTGGAGTGTAGAACAGAGGTAGAATGCCACATGGGTTCAATTCCATGGATTTGTAGAACATCTGAAGTTTACCTGTCACGGTGCCACCATCAAGGTCACTTGCACTCAGACTTGTAACAGAAAAGCTTCTTCCTCCTGAGTTCCTCAGTAAACGCTGACTCCGCAGTTGCCCTATTGACTGCTCCAAGCTTTCTTTTAACTAAAAGAAAATAATGAAGGGAGAGGTCATCATTTTAAACACCTTCCAAACACAAATAGACTACAGATTTCTCAAGCTATTTCTGAAATATCTGGCTTCCCAGAGGAAATTTTTATCACAGAAATTTTATGTTACCTTAGGAAGCTTTAAAATAGTAAAGAATAGGAAACAATGCTAACATCCAGTTTAAAATGATATCTGTCAGCCGGGCGTGGTAGCGCACGCTTGTAATCCCCGTGCTTGGAAGGCGGAGACAGGAGGATCGCGCAGGTTCAAAGCCAGCCTTGCTGGCTTCAGAAACCCTGTTTCCAAATAAAATATAAAAAATAGGTTTGGGAGTGTAGCCCGGAGGTAGAAGGGTTCTATCCCCAGTACCACCAAAAAAAAAAAAATACAGAAATAAAATGGCATCTGTCACTACTTATTCCACTTTTCTACTGCCAGAACATGGACATCTATGGCTAGCAAACCAGATTGCCATGTCTGATGGACTACCCGGCAGGGCAACAGAACAAGCCAAGACACCTGAAAAAAGAGAAGTCTGCCCTCCTTGTTTCTAAGCATCCTTGAGAAACCCCAAATCTATGCAGAGCAAAAGCGGAAAAGTCCCCACAACGGCTGCTGCTACTGAAGCAATGAACACTGCCCACCTCCAGATGAGAACACCATTTCACTCGCTCCAAGACCTCAAGTCCTACAACACCACGGGGACCAAAGGCCGACTCTCACTACGTACTAGACTACTGTCCAAATGCTGCCTTCAGGTAACTGGGGAATCAGCTGGCTGAGGACGGAAGAAAACATCTTTTGAGACCTAAAGAGCTATGTTAAATAAAAACATGCTGAACACTGAGGATAATGTCCAGAACTGTAGGCAGATACAGGTTTACTAAGAGAACAAAGAGAAAAATCCATAAACCCTCATTGCCTTGGTAGTTCTCTGATGGTCTATAAAACTTTTTTTTTAAATTTTTTTTTGAATTTGTGAAAAACTTCAGGTGGCAATCTTATCTAAGGATGAATGAAAAATAATATGGCTGAGATATAGCTCAGTGATATAGTGCTTGCCTGAGGTCCTGGGTTCAATCTTCAACATAGAAAATAATAATAAAAATATAATTCAATAAGCAAATCTGTTTTAAAAATAAAAATTAATGTGCAGGTCCATAAAAGAAGCCATCTATAACTCTAATAAACATCTATAAACTCAAAACAAAATAACTGAGAAAACAAGGCTTCATAAAATTGCCCAGGGTTAAAAGAAACTAATCAGGCATGATAACACACGGCTTTAATCACAGTACTTGGGAGGCTGAGACAGGAGAATCACAGGTTCAAAACCAGCCTCAGCAATTTGAAGTCCTTTCAGCAGACTAGTGAGAGTCTGTTTCAAAATAAAAAGTAAAATAGAGCTGGGGTATAGCTTAGAGGTAGAGCACCCCTGGGTTCTATCCCCAGTCCTAACCAAAAAAAAAAAAAAAAAAAAAAAAGGGTAGAGATAAAATTTCAGGAATCTACCTCTAACGTCCCTCTCATTTCAGATCAAAAAAGGCTAATATTTTCATACCTTCTGCCCCTGCCTAAGTTGGAATATGTGCAATATTATCCTGCGTCAGTATTCCTCAGCCATCGACCCTATCTACCCATCCACAGAAGCATACAGGGAAGGGCCACGGGGTCTATCTTGAGAGTAATGTACACAGAAGAAAAACACAGGCTCACACAGTAAACACACAGTAGGACATCAGCACTCTCTGAGAAAGTGTTCAGAATAAGAGACTTAAAGCTGAAAACCCCGAATTCAAATTGTAGGCGAGATTATTTTGACACAATTTTCCCTGAGAACAACTACAAAGTTAATGAAAATAAAAAACAAAGTTAATAATAATCAATATTGTGAACCTATCAGAGGACCACCAAGCCCCCTGCTCTTAGCCTCTCTGCTTCTATGCCACCACTTCTAGAATTTGCTATCACCCTGAAGGAGGAAAGAGTCCCAAACATAGGACTCAGCTGCCAGGACTTCCTTTTTTTTTTTTTTTTTTATCAGATCCTCACTACAAAATTCCTCACTGCCTTGGTAGTTCTCTGATGATTTATAATAATTTTTTAACTTTTTTTTCCACCTTCCTAGTTGTTCCCAGCAGGAAAATTGATTCAAAATAACCTTATCTGCCAAAGCAAAAAGTTCAACTCACCAGCATCTTTTTCATGCAGGCTTATTTGCTAACAAATCCTAACCTGGAACTAAAAGTTGATGAATAAGATAAATTTGCACTTCCACATACTCTCTGCCACAAAATAAGAAACCACTATAGGGCACACAGAAAAATACTACAGAACATGAGAAATGAGAAATGAAACATAACACCAAAATCTAGGACGAATAACCTGTAAGAGTATCATTTAGAGTTCAGTTCCATTCTTAGAAAATTAATCATTTCAGAAACAAGATAAAAATTTAGGAAAATTAATAGACAACCTAATTTTAAAAATTATTTTAAAAGATCCATCCTAAACCTATCCTAAAGATCTATCCTATACAATCTGGTGTATAAAGCCCCAAAAAATGAAGTGCAAAGAGTAGATGAATTAAGACTATTTTAAGTTCCTCCTTCAAGCCACAAACAAAAACAGGTCCTCCACCTAAAAAGTGAAGGCAAAAATGTAATAGAATTAAAATTCACACTTGAAGTAGTAACCAGATACTGTGTAAAATCGAACCATGATGTAATAAAACAATCTGATAACTCCCACAAGACAAAAGCAAAGAAATAAAGGGATAACATGTAAAGTTATCAAATGCTGTTATCCATGGATAAATGTATCACTGCCAAGCTCACTAACATGTCCACTGAGGAGAGGAAGGGCAGCGGGGTGAGGAGGGAAATACAACTGGAGATGTTGTGTGCATGTGTGAATATACCACTTGAAATCTCACTATGATATCCAATTACAAAAAAAAAATTTAATATAAGGTCATAAAAATTGCTTTAAACTCTTTAGGATTATAACTCCAAACAAGGTGCAAAGCCAAGCCAAACTTTAAATGAAATAACAGTAATACTAATAAAAATCAATTAACATTAATTTTTAATGTTATCTGGCTGAAACTAAAACCAGTGCTCCACCCAAGACTGTAGTACTGGCTATAATTATCCAGATTCTTCTGAGTCTTATAGGACCAACTCACCATATACCAAATGCTGATTCCATTTCTTTTTCGTTCCACTAACAGAAATACTGTAAAAATGGCATCACAGAACTTAAAATGGTGGATTTTCATTTCATCGTGACATAAATGTATCATTTATAAATTAGTCTGTTTTGTGTGAGTGTGTGTGTGTGTGTCATTACATAGGCATTCTTTTGGCTAAATCCTTAGCATTTTTGTTTATTTTATTTTGAAACAGGGTCTTCCTAGGTTGCTGAGAATATCACTAAATTGCTAAGGCTCGTCTGGAACCTACGATCCTCTTGTTTTCGTTTCCCCAAGATTACAAGCATGTGCCATTATGATCGGCCATTAGTTCTATTCTTTTATCTCTGTTATTTTCATATTAGACTAAAACAAATGAAGCATTACTGTAATGTACCACTAAGAACACAAATAAAACTTTGGCACCGAAATTGAATGACATCTTGTTTTAACATTTAAGAGTCACGTTGAATAGGCCCCCCCTACCCAAAGATTAAATCAATGGAATAAAACACTTCAAACATGCATATACTTGAGAGTTAATAATGATACTCAAGCAAGCCATGGTGGCACACGCCTAAAATCCCAGTACTTGGGATGCTGAGACAGGAGGATCTCGGGTTCGCATCCATCTTCAGCAACGTAGTGAGACCCTCCACAACTTAATGAGACCATGTTTCAAAATATAAATAAAATAAAATAGGGCAGAGGTATAGCTCAGAGGTAGAATGCCCCTGGGTTCAATCCCTGGTACCATACACACGTATGCACACATACACAAAAATGATACTCAAGAGGGGAAAGCCACTTAATGTCACCACTAGAGGACATCAAGGAATCAACTCATTATTTTAGACACTAGTCAGTGAAATGTAAAAGAACTATCATTGAAGCTTTTAGATCATTAAAATAAGAGTACTAATTCTTAAAGTTCTTAGGATCTCTTGGGATCTCTGAAAGTCATATGATGTCCTTCTTTGGGGGAAAAAAAAAAACTCTGATTAGAAACAAATTGTAGATCCAGGTGTGGTGGCACACACTTGTAATCCCCGCGCTTGGGAGGCTGAGACAGGAGGATCGTAGGTTCAAAGCCAGCCTCAGCTGCTTAGTGAGGCTCTCAGCAACTTAGTGAGACCCTGTTTCCAAATAAAATATAAAATAAATGGGTCTAGAAGTATAGCATGGAGGTAGAAGGCCCCTGGGTTCCATCCCAGTACCACGAAAATAAATAAATAAATAAATAAATAAATAAATACTCAAAAATAGGGCTGGAGGTATAGCTCCGAGGTAGAATGTCCCTGGGTTCCATTCCCAGTACCTAAAATAAAATAAAAGAAAAGAAAAGAAAGAAACAACGTGTAGGTCAACATTAATGAAATCAGAAAAAGAAAGGTCTATAAAACCCAAAGAATCGACTACAGTATAAACCAGATCCATGAAAGGAAGCCATCTGGGCAAGGATGGGTGCTCCAAGTCAGAGGCGAGTTCATCAAGAACAGGCAGCAGGGAGTGGGAGCTGGTGGCCCTCCTTGGCAGCACCGCTCTTGCTCCTGCTCTGACCACCTTTCACTCCATCAGATGATGACTTTTCTGTATATTTAATTTTGAGAATGAAATAAGATGCTGAGTATAAAATAACTGGAAAGATATCAGAAGCAGATTAGGTTGTTTGGCAAATGGTAGTTTTTATTATTTTGATTAAGGGCAATGACTATGAAAACAAACCAAAAAGAAAGAAAAACTGGGCTGCTTTCATCTGGAGAAGCTATTTAGAAGCATCTGTCATTCCCAAAAAATGACTTCACTAAATTCCTCTGGCTGTATCTCCAGAGATTCTTGAATGGGAGAGTCAGTATTCCCACCATCAACTGTTTGTTCTCTAACTCCACATACAATTCCTCATAATATGATTCTAATTTCACTTCTGGCATGTTTGCTTTTTATTTCTTTGCTGCACTTTAATCTTCGTTGTTCAATTCTCTTATTCAATTATTTTGGCAAAATAACATGTGGATCTATCACTGGGCATCAAGGAGGTAACAAAGTATACGTTTCACTCTTGTTGACCAATCACCAACAGATTGCAGAAGACACAATCATTACACAGCAAAATATGCAGACTCAGGATACAGCAGCACAGTATGTAGGCAGTTATGGTTAATAGACTGCGGTAACTGAAACTTGAACAGTGTTGAGGACTGGTATTCATTAATAGAATAATGATATCCATGCACACTGAGGACATAAATAACAAGGAAATAACAAGGACTGCCCGTATGAACTCCTCAGAATCCCCAGACAGCTGCCCCCCATGCATTCAGTAGAGGTTTTGTAGCCCCATTACGTAGAAGCTTATGCTAAATCTCTTACCTGAAACTTGGACTCTTTTTGTTTTTCCCCAATATTAATGATAACAAGTATCTCTGCTTTAAAGTAAAATAAACACTTGCATGGCTGTACACACCTCTACCTGAGAGTCTGAGACAAGCAGGTTCAAAGCCAGCCTCAACAACTTGCTTTCATCAACTTTGTGAGACCCTGTTTTCAAATAAAATAGGGCTAGGGATGTGGCTAGAAGGTAGAATGGTCCTGAGTTCAACCCCCTGTCCCCCCTACACCCACACGCACTGACTTTTCAACACTCATAATAGCAAGCTTCTTGAGTAGTCCCTACAAAAATAAGTAATCCAAACAACAGTAAAGCAGCTAAGAAATTAGAAACATACTCCCAGAGGATTTATTAAAAATGTCTAAGATATCATTCAGTAAAATTTATCTTAAATACAGTAAGATGAGAAATGGAAAAGAATCACATGCATAAACTTCCTTCATCAATATCAGTAACCATTTCACTAATAACCAAATTTATCTCACATATTCTCATTCTCAACAAAACTAATGCCATCCCTGCTCAGCTCATTTGGGGAGACAAAAAAAAAAAATCAATGGTAAAGAAGGCATCGGAAATTTCTTAAAAGATGTCTAGAACTAATTACTTTCAAAGATATCATCACAGCAATATACTACAAACAGTGATTTCTAAAACATAAACAAAGCAGCTATCAAACATTTATCAAACTAGTTTCTATACAGATGAAAAAAAAACTCAAAAAAAGTTCCAACCTTGGCAAAATTTCTAAATACTGCAATTTAAGTTGGGCTTAAATTTTGAAAACCATTTAGAGATTCCACTTAATGTCCTCAAATAATTTTATTCTAAATGGCCCTTTATTTTCATATTAAGATCGCATCTCAGCCTTTTGGCCAAGACCAAGTGTGGTATTTTCATAACTTGATACAACACAGACAATACGGAAAGGCAAGAGAATTTTGTCATGTATAGAAAACTGCAGTCACCTCGTTGCAGAGTTGATCATGACCTGGAAACGTCTAAATGCTTTGTCTAACTGTTCAGGGTTTTTTTGTTTTTTTGTTTTTTTCACCTAGCATTAAAGAGACAGTATATAACACACACCCATGAGGTATATAACACACTGGTAACCACGGAGGTAGTTTGTATTGTAAGTTTAAATCTGTACGGTTAATATAAAAAGGTTAATTACTTTCATTTACAATGGTTAGAAGGCATTTTGACAAAATTCAGGGCAAAACTGGAAGTGGAAGAGGGGTCATCTTAAGAATTGGGACTCGCTGAGCGTGGTGGCGCACGCTCGTAATCCCAGTACTTGGGAGGCTGAGACAGGATTGCAGGCTCCCAGCCAGCCTCAGCTACTTAGTCGGGCCCTCTGAAACTTAAGAAGACCCTGTTTCAAAATAAAGAATAAAAAAAATAGGGCTGGGGGTGTAGCTCAGAGGTAGAATTTCCCTGGGTTCAATCTCCAATACTACAAAAAGAGAAATAAAAACAGACCTGTGACCAGGATAATGTCATCACTAAGTTATTTATTAAGTGTTTTGTACTTTTCTTTTCCTCACTGCCCACTTCTGCCAACACTGAAGTGGTAACAGACTGCAGAAGAGATTGGTTGCAGGGTTAATTTTAGTAGCGCTACTTTGGTTCCTTTCATTACTAATTTCTTGATGTGAAACCAAGGAGTAGAAGAAAAACATAAAACTCAAACGAGAGTACAAGGTATATTTACATACATTTCTGGTCCCAACTATTGCTGAAATATAGTTTTAAATGATTTTTGCTCTTGTATGTTTTATTTACTAAAAGAACACTAGCTCCTATGGCTGCGCCTAACCTCTCTCCATACACTGGTCTATAGAAAAGTACCTCCATAGTAACATTTTCAGAATTTAGAAATTCCCTTTAAAAAAAAAAAAGTACTCATTTTATTTTCGGAACTATTTCTTTTTTTAAAAAAATCCATATACTCAAGTCCTATATGTCACATACATTGTAAATATAATTTTAAAGAAATTTTATTAATTTCCATACGATATGTTAAGTGTCACTAAAGGAGAATTCGTGGATAATAACTATAACTCATGGCCACAGGGATAGACGCAAGAACTAAAGCCAGGCCCCATGACTCCGCCGGAGAGTGACATGTACTTAAGCACCCAGGATGGACCAGGCATCTCATATTAAGACAAAAGCAAGTGTTTAATGGGGGAGATCACCAGACAAATTTAAAAAGTTACAAGTTGAATGACTGCCAAATGTCCAAGTCAATATTAATACTTAAATATAAGTTATAATGAAGCACATGTTCATTTTTCGAATGATAAATCGCAACCTCAAGAAGGTTCAGTAACTTGCCTAAAGTCATTGAGGTAGTTTTAGAGGAAAAATCAGGACTCGATTTCAATTCTGCCTTCAACGACTTTATTTTTTCCGTTACCCTCAAGGCAAATTTCTATAAAAATTATTTTCCTATCCAGAAGATTCATGAAAGACTTGGGAATAAAATTTAGAAAAAAAACACTTAGCCTAATTCTAAAAATATGAAATATGTATACAAAAAGGTTTAAAGTAATCTATTTAATTAAAAAATTTACCCATGCTCTACTTAATATTAGTTATTAAAATATTATAAACAGTTATTACTGTGAAATAATTTCTGAATTAGTGAAGCTCAGCCAGAGAAGAAAGAGCAGATAATGTCAACTTTGGGATACAATGAGAGGCTAATGTCTGGCTTTAAACCATTAAAATTATCCTTTTGTGGTGTCACTAAGTATATTTGACAACTGAAGCTCATTAAATAAAAGGAAAAACCTGGACTTTATCATTTCACGTTCAACATTCCTGCAAAGTTCACATACCAGATGACTATATCCTATTACTCCCAAAGTAAAATTTTAATCAGAGTACTTAATTAGAAAAAAATTACCTACTAATGCAAGTCTCTAAATTCTAGTTTGATATTATTTTCCAGCTAATCTTTACCTTAAAAATGAACTTAATTAATATGCTGATTTCAATCAAGGGAACTGTATTTTTCTTTTAGACTCAGTATTAACTATTAACATCATCTACTTCAGTACAAATTTCCATTGCAGAAGATATTAACTTTTTGTGTTGAATATTCTTCCTTCAGGGCATTTCATTTTTACGGTATTAGCACAAGATGTACCCTATCCTCCCATGAATAGGAACACACAGTTCTAGAAGTATTCTAAATTCTAAGCTAATCAATTGCACAGTTCTAGAAGTATTCTAACAGTAAGAAACATAATTTGTTCTAAACCTTCATGGTAAGTTTTAAAACCTTTTTTTACATATCCTCTTTGGCCCAAATGTTCTCCAACCTCCCAAGAAATTTACCAGATAATCCTTCCTTAAGGCATGAAATTCACAAAGCCTAAAGACCCTAAATCACACCATTAACTAATATTGATTCACTAACTGGAAGAGCTAACAAAAAAAATGTTAGTTAAAAGTAAATAGTTGTTGATTAGGAAGAAAGGAGAAATCAATTCTAGTTTTCTTTCTTTTGTTTTTTTGTTTGCGGTACTGGGGATGGAACCTAGTGGCATTCTACCTCCAAACTACACCCCAGCCCTATTTTTTATTCTTTATTTTGAAACAGGGTTTCACTAAGTAGCTGGGGCTGTCCGCGAACCGTGATCCTCCTGTCTCAGCCTCCCAAATGCTGGGATTATAAGCGTGCGCCACTAAGCCCAGCTTCAGTTCTGGTTTTGGAAACTCACAAATCCTACCACATTGCCTTAGGAACTGAAAGAAAGAACTGTCACCTTTGAGCTCTCGTCAGTGACAACCCTAACTCAGCGCTGAACCTGACATTTTCCCAGTTCTTTTTCTGTATCTGTTCCACCTAATGCTCATTATAGACATTGTACCAGCTAAAATACTAGTTACTTATATGACAGGGGTCTCTTGTTTTGTAATAAGGTAATCACCCAAATCTAGTTTCTCAATGTGGAATTATATACTCTTCATGCTTTCAGAAATATATATTTAAAGGAGCATGAAAATGTAAGTAGCCTTGACTCAGTGAAGTGAATGAATTCTGATGCTGGGTTTTAAAATAACTTCCTACAATTGGCTCTGTTACTTATAGTTAGGAGACCACAGGCAAATTAGTGATCATTCTGTGACTCGGTTTTCTTATCTCAAAAGTCAGAATCTTAGTAATAGCTCTTAGAGCACTAGTAACAGAATTAAATGAGTTCCTATAGAAAAAAAAAAAAATGTCTGGAATATACTCTTTGGAAAAAAAATCCCAGACACTGAAAAGTTAGGAACTGCTCCTATCTGAAAAGCTAGAAACCCTATTGTGATCTTCTAGCACAGATCCACTCTGCACACAAAGACTTCGCACATGCCAAGAATTAAATTTAAGGGAGCAATAATGAAATCATGAATATTTCAGGGAAAAGTATTTTTAAAAATGTGACCTAACGTTATCATGACCCTTAGGCTTTATAAGAACAAAAGAAATAATCTTTACAGTTTCCTTGTTTGAGGAAAACACTCTACCAAATATTTATATTTCCAAATCTCCCCTTACCCACTGCTACATCATGTTCACATAGTTAAACTCCAAGAAAATAAATATTTAAACACACATGTATTACTTATATCCATTTTCTAAACGGAGCTATAAAATCATCAATAAAATCTAAGTTAATAAAAGTTCCTGTTTTCCCCTTGGGCAAAAAATTGACTTCATTTTCTAGGAAACTTTTTATAATTGATATTTAGCATAGTGAAATTTTTCTTAATACTTGAGCATCGGTTAAAATGGATTAAACTATTACAGGATACTTTATAGCATGTTCTACAGCAAAAAAAAGATTTGTGTGGGTTGCAGCAGTCTCAGAAAAAAAAAACAAAAAAAAAACAACTCTCCCTGGTGCCTCGCTAAACAGAACACAAACTTCTTTGTCTTTTTTTTTTCCTTTTTTCCTTTTTTTTTTTTTTTTTTTTTTTTTTTGTAGTACTACTAGGGATAGAACCCAGGGGCATTCTACCTCCTAGCTATACCCCAGCCCTATTTTTTATTCTTTATTTGAAACAGGATCTCACTGAGTTGCAGAGGGCCTCACTAAGGAGCTGAGGCTGTCCAAGAACCTTATCAATTCTACCATGTACTTTAAGGACTTGAATATAAAGATTTGTGTCAACCACACGATATTTGGAACATTACATATAACTATGATAAATCCCATAGCAGTAAATACCATAATGTTATGAAAGCAATTTTTAGTAAGCAGTCCATCAAAATCACTTGTAAAAAATAAAATAAAAAAACACTCCTACTCAGTTGTGTGTCTTCAGTAGCGTTAGAGCAGGTACTCACACTTACACACACACACACACACACACACACACACACACACACAAAGTGACAGGATGAAAGTCATTGCTATAGTGAATGAACGTGTAATAGAAAGCAAATATAGTCCTTGGATATGTGGGAAGGAAAAATCATTGAGATTCAACTGTTTTAACAAAACAATTTGGAAAAAGTAAAGAGGAAAAATAAGACCAGACTAAGGAACATCCTGAAGCAAAAAAAAAGATCTTTACTTTCCTGTGTTATTTTTTATATGAGTCGCTTTGCAGTCTACTGCAACTCTGATGGAAACAAATACCTGCTGAGTTTACTTCCCATAAATAAAACCACTCCCCAGAGAGCATAGTATTATTTGACTCTAAGCCTACCAGAGACTGAAAGCCACAGTAGAACACATTTTGTGCTTTAAATGGTTTTTTGCACAGAAGTTTCTCTACTGCTTCATTTCATTTCCCAATTGCCCAATTCAAAGGAAATTTGCCACCATAAGAGAAAGCCTAATATTCAACTTGACAAAGTAGGGATTGTTCTCTACTTAACAATTATGCTTTCAATTTTTCACAAAATAAAAGAATTAAGCCCATTATTAATAAGGTCATCAACCTAAAACAGTTCACGAGCTACCCAAATACACAGTCTACAGCTTCATGACTCAAATACATCATAAATCATAAAGATCCCCTACATGAAAAATACTCAAGCTTATATTCTAAATGAAAGTAGTTAAAAACCTTTATCAGAAAAAAATGTTTCCTTGTACTCAATTATTTTCCAACTACAAGCAAATAATGATGACTATATTTTTGTTTTGTAAGAGGAATTTATATCATCAGTTACAACTTGGGAGTTATGTGACAATTCAGTACAGCATAGCTATATAATATAGAGATATATATACACATATATGAAACAATCGTACAGCATAAATACGAGTCTTATTACAGTGTATATTCATCAGAAACATGAAGAAATGAACTTTGTTGTTTTTCTGAGAGCTTAGAGAAGATAAATAACCAAAAAAGCAGAATTAGCAAAACATTAATAAATGTTTGACACTTTATTCCAAAATTCTGGACTATCTTTCCTTCTTATATCTCTATGTGAAATAAGTATAAACTGACACATCTTTGAAAGGGTGATTTTATAATATCTAACCAACTTTTAAGTGCATATATCCTTTAGGAATCCTATAAGATTACACAAAACTATGTATGTAATAATGGTCATTGCTACACTGTTCATAACAACAAAGGAAAAAAACATATCTATACCATAGAGTATTATATAACTGCTCAAAAGAAGCAGAGCTACACAAAATTATATGTACAGCGATAAAACCAAATGAAACAAATGTTACATAACATATTTTATATTATTCCAGTGTATGTGTGTGAGAGAGAAACTGAAAATTGAATTCATAGATATTCTACCTCCAAGATAAACTCCCAGCCCTTTTTATTTCTTGTCTGAAATTAGGGCCTTAGTAGGTGGCTGAGAGTCTCACTAGGTTGTGGAGGCTAGTCTTAAACCTATGGTTCTCCTGTCTCAGCCTCCCAAGTACTAGGATTACAGGAATATACCACCACACCCAAAATTATTCCACTTTTTAAAACAATCACATATATGCTTATAAATGCATAAAAATATTCAGAAATATATCCAAGACACAGTCAAAATTGTTACACCTTTGGAGTGGAACTGTGAAGGGCTTCGAGAAAGTTTTATCTTTTATAACAATGAACATAGGCCGGGCATGGTGGTGCACAGCCTCAGCTACTTAATGGGCCCCCCTGCAACTTAGTGAGACCCTGTTTCAAAATATAAATACAAAATAGGGCAGGGGGTGTAGCTAGAAGGTCAAATGCCCCTGAGTTCCATCCCCAGACCCACAAATAAAATAAAATAAAACAATGAAAATGTTATTTTCTTTCTTTTTTTTAATTTTTTATTGGTACACTGTAGTCATACATCTTAGTAGAGTACAAGATGGTAGAGGCAGACATGCACACATCACCCAACTATCCCTTACCCAATTCCCACCCCATTTCCTCCCCCCCTCCATCCTTCCCTCCTTTTTGTGTTTGGCTTAGTGATTGACTTTGATATATTTGTGAATGTACATCATGTACATAAGGGAATTTCCCTCTTCCCCCTCCCATCCCCCTCAGTTAAATTCCCTTATTTGCTCATCTATAGTATCTCCTTCTTCATCTAGAGTTCCTCCTAATTTCTCCCTAGCTTCTGCATATTAAGAAGAACTTTTTTTTTTGCAGTACCTGGGATGGAACCGAGGGGCATTCTACTTCTGAGTCACACCCCCAGCTCTATTTTTTTCAGTCTTTTTATTTCTTGAGACAGAGTCTCACCGAGTTTTGAAGGGCCTTGCTACATAGCTGTGGGTGTCAGCGAACTGCAATATTTGGGTCTCCACCTCCCAAATGCTGGGATTACAAGCATGCACCACCATGCCCAGCCAATTTATATTTTGTGACTGACTAATCTCACTTAGTATAATATTCTCCAGTTCCGTCAATTGCCCTCTAAATGATATAATTTTGTTTACCTTTATGGCTGAGTAAAATTCCACTGCATACTTATCCAAAAGTTTTATAATACATTCATCTATTGATGGACATCTTAGCTGGTTCCATAGTTTGCCAATGGTGAATTTTACAGTTATAAACATTAATATGCATGCATTAGTTTGGTAGTTTGGTTTCCATGATTTTAGGTAGATATCCAGAAGTGGTATTGCTGAATCATATGGTAAGTTCATTCCCATTCTTCTAAGGATCCTCCATATTGTTTTCCAAAGTGGTTGCACTAATTTGCAATCCCACCAACAATGAATTAGAGTTCCCACTTTTCCACATTCTTCCCAGCATTTGTTGTTGTCTGTGTTCTGAATGATTGCTATTCTAGTTTGAGTTAAGTGAAATCTCAAGGTAGTTTTGATTTGCATCTCATTGATTGCTAGTGATGTTGAGTATTTTTTTCATGCATTTATTGGCCATTTGAATCTCTTCTTTCATGAAGTGTCTAATTCGTTGGCCAATTTTTTATTGGGTTATTTGTTTTCTTATATCAAGAAAACCATACACCATGACCAAGTAGGGTTCATCCCAGGAATGCAAGGTTGGTTCAACATACAAAAATTAATCCATGTAATTCATCACATAAACAGAACCAAAGACAAAAGTCATATGATCATTTCAATAAATTCTGAAAAAGCATTTGACAAAATACAACATCTATTTATGCTAAAAGCACTGCAGAGAATCAGAATAGAAGGAATATACCTCAACATCATACAATAGACCCACAGCCAACATCATATCAAATGGGGAAAAACTGTGAGAATTCCCCCTAAAAACAGGAACAAGACAAGGATGTCCATTATCACCATTTCTTTTCAATATAGTACTTGATACTCTAGCCAGAGCAATAAAGCAAGGAAAAAAAAAAAATCAAAGGAGTACAAACAGGAAAAGAAGAACTCAAATTTTCACTATTTGCAGATAATATGATACTATACTTAGAAGACCCAGCAAACTCAATCAAAAGGCTTATAAAAGTGATCAACAAATTCAGCAAAGTGTCTGGACACAAAATAAATATTTAAAAAATCAGAAGCTTTTCTGTATACCATCCATAAATACACTGAAAAGAAATCCAGAAAACACTACCATTCAGGATATCCCACAAAAAAATTAAAATAACACTGGGTGTGGTGGGGCACACTTGTAATCCCTGTGCTTGGGAGGCGAAGACAGGAGGATCGTGCAGGTTTGAAGCCAGCCATGCTGGCATAAAATATAAAATTTTTCAAAAATGTTTCAAAAATATAAAATACGTCTGGGAGTGTAGCCTGAAGGTAGAAGGGCTTCCAGGAACCCCAGTACCACCAAAAAAAAAAAAAAAAAAAAAAAAAATTTTAAATACTTAGAAATTAACTTAACCAAGGAGGTAAAAGACCTCTACAAATAAAATTATAAAGCACTGAAAAAAGAAATTGAAGAAGACCATAGAAGATGGAAAGATCTTCCATGTTTATGGATAGGCAGAATAAATATCATCAAAACGGCCATACTTCCAAAAGTGATCTACAGATTCAACACAATGCCCATTAAATTACCAAGGTCATCATTCCTTCCAGACAGAAACATCAGTTCTTAAATTCATTTGGAACAACAAAAAAACCAGGTAAGCCAAAGAGATTCTCAGCAACAAAACCATGCAGAGGAATCACAATACCTGACTTTAAACTGTACTACAAAGTCACAGTAATAAAAACAGCATGGTACTGGCACAAAAACATATACATAGACCAATGAAACAGGATAGAAAACTCGAAAACAAATCCGAACACTAACAGCCAACCGATTGTTGACAAAAGGGCCAAAAACATACACTAGAAAAAAGATAGCCTGTTCAGCAACAAATGATGTTGGCAAAACTAGTTAACCATATGCAGAAAAATAGAAATAAATGCCACTTTCTCACCCTGCACAGGAGTCAATTCAAGATGGTTCAAAAACTTGGAAATTAGACCAGAGACCTTGAAGCTCCTTTAAGTGGGCATAGGTCTAACACTGAAAAACATAGGCACAGGTAAAAATTTTCTCAAGAAAACTCCAAAAGCGTAAGAAACTAAAAGGCAGATCAACACATGGAACAGCAAAAAACTGAAGAGCTTCTGTTCAACAAAGTAAACTATGAAGAACCTCAACTGAGAGCCAACAGAATGGGAGAAGAGTTTTGTCACCTATTACTCCGATAGAGGACTGATATGTAGAATATACAGAGAACTCAAGAAACTCAGCACTAAGAAAACAAATAACCCAATCAGAAAATGGGCAAGCGAACTAAAGAAACATGTTATTTTAAACTAAGCATCCTTAAATTGTGTATCTCCCTATGAGTAATATCTGTGACCCAAGTTTAGCAAGTTTGTTTAACTCATCCTAAATTCTCCCCTCTCTGACATAAAGCTTTCAAATTCAACAGAATCTCATCTATATAAGCTAGCTGGCACTCTATCTGATAAGACAATCAAAATATAAGCTATTAAATAGTGCTTTAACTAATTAAAAGTTGCTTTAACTTCAAAAGTAAAGCTGTTCACACTCAATATCTCCTGTATCTTATATCCCCACTCCCCAAAAACCACAATCCCAAAAAAGTAAGCAAGCCACAAAGAGCCAACATATCCAAATGTTCTCACGTGTTCTATAGCACTCGTCTGTCCACTATTATATTCTCGATAGCGCCCAAGCATCTGGTCCACTTGTCTCAGGTTGCGACTGGTGTCCTAAGGGAAAAAAAAAAAAAACAGGATCAATTAACTCTTTCCAACACTATTTTTCTTTATCAATCTTAGTAGTGTGTCAAAGAACTAAACCAGTAGTTTGTAAAGAGTACGTTTCATAGTTAAGTTGTATATCAATCATAAACATCAAATCAAACTTAACACCACTATGAGAAAAATGCAAATGAACCTCCAATTTACTTGTGTGAAATCTCAAGCACATCATTTAAATCCTTATCCAAGGTTCCTTAAAAAAAAGAATCCTCATTATCTATTATCTATCCGTGCACCTTTAATTCATATTCTCTTTATGGAAAGTAATCATGAAAGAGCAAATCTAGTAGGGTGTGAAGAAAAGATAAAAATCATTAGGATCAATGTTCTATCAATTAGTGCCTCCCCTCAGAACTTGATGAAAAAAAATACAATGAAAAATAAATGTCCTTTAGCCTTTGGCTATAAGCAATAAATTACTTCCAATCACAACAAAAAATAGATTCCATGTAAAATATTCTAGATTTAACCGGAGATATGGCTGGAGACTTTTTTTTTTTTTTTTTTTTTTTTTTGGTAGTTCTGGAAACCCTTCTACCTCTGGGCTACACTCACAGACCCCATTTTTATATTTTTATTTGGAAACAAGGTCTCTTAAGCCAGTGCGGCTGGCTTCGAACCTACACAATCCTCCTGTCTCCGCCTCCCAAGAGCGGGGATTACAAGCGTGCGCCACCACACCCAGTGTTGGCTAGAGATTTTTTCAAAAAATAAAAAAAAACATTTCTTTCAACATTATCTACTTACTAATGTGTCTCAATGTTAGGCAAGTAACAGTAGTCATACCGTAAAATTCCTTTATGTCAGTTTCTATAAGTTTACAAGTAACATGCTTCTTATTTTAAATCAGATTGTAACTTCTCCTCCAGAAATCACTCTCTTCTCATTTAAACATACTAACCCAAAGCAAATAAAAGCCAAAATCCATACTTATCCAGGCTAAGGCAAAGGAGATTAATGAGTAGAAAAAAAAATTCTCTGAGTTTTCTTTTTTCCATCGTGACACTATTTCCCTTTCCTCATCCTTTTCTCCAAGTCATTACATGAAAAGGATCCATACTGCCTCTACTCAAACTTTCAAACAAAAAGGTCACCCTATAAATCAAATGATAATTCTATATGTCTTGCCCATAAGATCTATGTAAACAAAACTCCTCTAAAGGCATATATGCACAGGAAGTCAAACAACAGTAATTTCTTCTGGCTTCACTCCCATAATATCTGATTTAGAAATACTGCTTTAAGCTGGTGTGGTAGTGCAAACCTATAATCCCAGTACTTGGGAAGCTGAAACAGGAGCACCAAAGGTCAACATCAGCCTTATCAACTTAACACAGCTCTCTGCAACCTAGCAAGACCTTGTTTCAAAATAAAAAGGGCTGGTGGTATAGCTTGGAAGAAGAACACCCCTAGGTAAAATCCCAAGTACCACCAAAAAAAAAAAAAAAAAAAAAACATACTATTCAAATATAATGGTCCTTCTTCTCAAAACCTGTGTATATGTACCTTGGATGGCAAAAGGAATCCCTTGCAGATATAATTAAAGACTCAGATGTAAAAATTCCCCTGGATTATTGGGTGAAGAAGATGAAATCAGAAAAAAATATCTTTAAGAGGAAAAATGGGAAAGGGTTTGGATACAGCTCAAATATATCCCTAGCATGCAAGTCCCTGGATTCAATCCCCAGAAACTTAAAAAACAAAGAAAGAAAAAGGAAGACAGGAGAGGTAGTCCGATAGTGGGAGTGATATAACATAGGAGAACTGAAGGATTCAACTCATCCTTGCTGGCCTTTGAGGAAGGAAAAACCACAGAACAAGAAAGGTGGGCTAAAAAGGGTAAGGAAACAGAGTTGCTCAGACTTCTGATCTATGGAACAATAAGATAGTAAGTTTTATTGTTTTAAGACGTTGGCTTGTGGCAATTTGTTACAGTACTAAGAAAACGAATACACTCATGGAACTGTTCCTCAGCTCACCCTATGTGAGATCTATGCAACACGACCACTATTAAACTGACCTGTAAAGTGCTTGTGATGGTGTTGACCTTCTCAGTGACATCTATTGTAGGGTGACTTCGAGATGCCCGAAGAGTTGACCTGGCCGCCCGCTGACTCAATCGGTCACGATAGCGGAAGTGTTCTGAATCACTGGATGATTCTGCCATTGGTGTACATGAATCCTTAAAATAAAGCCAAGTCAGACAGTCAAACAGTCAATGCAAAGAAATAAAGGGTTAATACAACAATTTATTTTTTGATAATTTAAGTGTTGACATTAGTCCTTTGGCATAATTTCTACACACATGGCCTGAAAATATAAGTCACTTGCCCCATGTAATTCTCTTTCCTTTGTTTTCTATGATTTAAGACAATTCTCAGAATTTCAGTCATATTCGCCACTCCCATTCACTCCCAATAGTAATTCCTTAGATTTATGCGGTGCTTCCAAATTTTTATTTGTTTCTCTGGTGCTAGGTATTGAGCCCAGGGTCATTCTACCTCTGACCTACACCCCCAGTCCTATTTTATTTTTTTCTGTTTAAAAATAAGGTCTCTCTAAGTTGCTGAGAGCTTCACTAAATTGCTGAGGCTGGCTTCAAACCTGTGATCCTCCTGTCTCTGCCTCCCAAGTACTGAGATTACAGGTATGTGCCACCATACCCAGCTAGTGGTTCCAAATTTTAAAAGCACTTTTCTAACTTAATCTTACCAATAACTCTATATGGTACAAAGATATTCTCTAAATTTAGGACGTGCAATTGTCTAAATTGTCTGATATCCATTCTACTAAGTCATAAGAACATATGTATCTTTTTTTTGTGGGGTGGGGGGACTGGGAATTGAACCCAGAGCATTCTACCTCCAAGTTACATCCCAGTCCTTTTTAATTTTTTTTTTTTTTTGTAATTATGAACCAGGTCTTGCCAAGTTGCTAAGGCTAACATATATCTTTAAACATAAAAATACAGGCCAGACATGGTGGGACACACTTGTAATCCCAGTACTTGGGAGAATGAGACAGGAAGATCACACAGGTTTGAAGCCAGCCTCAGCCATTTAGTGAGGCTCTCAGCAACTTAGTGAGACTCTGTTTCCAAATAAAATATAAAATAGGTTTGGGAGTATAGCCAAGGGGTAGAAAGCCCCTGGGTTCCACCCCAGTACCACAAAAATATAAATAAATAAGCACAAAAATATTACAGACATATAACATGACCTACAATAAGAAAATCAGTAAAAGCTCTCATGTACCTTAATTTAAAATAAATAAAAACTGTCAGAGGTACAATTTTTATAATAAGGAATTTTTGAGAAGATGGCATCTTCAACATCTTCAAAATGGAAAGTTAAACAGCCACATTATAATTTCATCAATGGAAAATGCTCTAAGCATATTTTCTCTCATCTTTACCTCAATTATCTACTTGATGCATAAAAAATTATTTTATGCAAAAAACCCTGTAGTTTCAGAAGCTTTTTCAAAAGAAGTTGGAGAAACTAAATACATTTATAACAAAGAAGCATGAGAGAAAACTCAGCTGATCAAAAGTAAAAATTTATAGGGTATTCCAATAATTTCATTTTCTGATTAGTAGAGAGTTAAGCCAATCTTTAACACTAATTATTGTAATATTCCTAAAATCTACACAGCCGTTTTTTCTGGCTTATTAAGTACAGTGTGATAAAGTTTTTCTTTAATAACAGAATATTTTGGACTTATTTGAACTTAAATCTCACTGCATCTCAGAAATACACAACCATATATGTAAAGAGAAGAGGACTATGCCAAAATGCATATAGCTTCTAGAACAATTAATGAAATCAATTAAGATAATAAATCAAAACTAAATATGCACATAATTATGTTTATAAAGAGACCCTTGCTATTCAAAATGAAATACAAGTGTGTGTGTGTGTGTGTGTGTGTGTGTGTGTGTGTGTACGCGCGTTTTATTGGGAGTTAAACCCAGGGGAATTCTACCTCTAAGCTACACTCCTAGCCTTATTTTTTTATTTGTTTGTTTTTTCACTCTGAAAACAGGGTCTCACCAAGTTGTAGAGGGCCTCGCTTAGTTGCCGAGGCTGGCCACAAACCTGTGATGCTCCCGTCTCGGCCTCCCAAGTCCTGAGATGACAGGTGCACCACTGCGCCCAGCTACAGTGTGTCCTTGCTGCGTCAGAACCTGGGAGACCGGACTTCTTCACCCGAAGACAGGTTTAGAAAACATCTCGTGCTTCTCTGCCCACGCCTCTCAATTTGCTTCTATTCCCATCTTTTCTCAATCTTGCCTCTCCTCTGTGCACTTCTGTGTATAACTCATGAATCTCTGCCACATGACTCTACGTTCAAGTACAACATTTAGCCTTCGTGAAAGTAGAAAGAACCAACATTTTCTCTAAGTACTCAGTATTATGCCAGAAACTATATGGATGTTTATATAGACAGTCCAATTTAATTCTCATAACTTTATCAAGTAGACACTATTAACCCCTGATTTACAGCCGGGCATGGTGGCACACGCTTGTAACCCCAGCATTCAGGAGGCTGAGACAGGAGAATTGCGGCCAGTCTCTGTCGGGGCCCACTCGGCTGGACCGAGATGGCACCCAGCTTGTTGCCAGCGTGGATTCAAGATGGCACCTAGGCTTGCAGCCAAGTCATGAGACTCACAAGATGGACGTCTCCTTGAGCATGTGCAGTGTGCCATGCTACGTGCCTGCAGAATGATCAGTGACGCAAAGCCTCATGCTGCCACCAGCCTGCCTATGAGAGAGTCAGAAATGTGCATGCCCTAGCTGTGGAAGCTTGGGGTTGGTAGGGAATAGAGGGAGGGATTATGATGCTGATATATATTGTGCTTGTTGTACGCATTGTCAGACATATTAAAGACATATTCAGAGATATTATGAAGAAGAATTAAGGATCCATTAAAGAAGAATTCATATTTCAGCTGAAGAGGTGTCTGTGTCGTTCTCTAAGCCCCTGCGGGTCGGAGTCTTAGGGGACGATAAGTCTCAGCTACTTAGGCCCGCCACAACTTGGTGAGACACTGTTTCAAAATAAAGGATAAGCCGGGCGTGGTGGCGCACACTTGTAATCCCCGCGCTTGGGAGGCGGAGACAGGAGGATCGCGCAGGTTGGAAGCCAGCCGCGCTGGCGTAAGAGGCCCTGTTTCAAAAATATAAAATAATAGGTCTGAGAGTGTAGCCCGGAGGTAGAAGGGCTTCCAGGAACCCCAGTACCACCAAAAAAAAAAAAAAAGGATAAAAAATAGGGCAGGGGATGTAGGTCAGAGGTCAAATGCCCCTAGGCTCCATCCCCAGACCCGCAAAAAACAAAAAATAAAAAAAAAACCTGATTTATAGAGGATGCTGAGGCTCAGAGATGAGGAGCATCTGGTGATTATAAGTAGCAGACCCAAGATGCCGACTCAGGATTCAACCAGGCTGCGCTACCTTCAATACTATGTCCATTCCACTGTACTCTACCGTGTGCTATTCACTAAGAGTAAATAATCTTACTGGTTAGTAAAAAAATAAAAAATGTAAAGACTTTAGCAAGCCACGGCCTACCTGTGTCTACAGTCTCAACTCCCTCTCATTTAATGTCAGCATAAAAATATCAAGGAAATCAGGAAACAAGTAGTAATATGAAATCTTTTTTTTTTTTTGGCGGGTCTGGGATGGAACCCAGGGGCATTTGACCTCTGAGCTACACCCCCTGCCCTATTTTTTATTCTTTATTTTGAAGCCAGGTCTCACTGAGTTGCAGAGGGCCTCACTAAGAAGCTGAGGCTGTCCGCGAACCGCGATCCTCCGGTCTCAGCCTCCCAAACACTGGGATTACAAGTGTGCGCCACCACGCCCAGTGTAATACAAAATCTTAACGAGGCACCACTAAAAAAAACTAAGTGACATATTTATCCCGCATTTAATGAGTCCTGCAAACAAAACAAACCATTGGCCTCAGAATAAGAGGTTTTGGCTTTTTCATTCTACCTCCTGTATAAGAGAGAAAATAAACACCAGGCAAAGTAGCGCACGTTTGTAATTCCAGTACTTGGGAGGCTGAGACAGGAGGATTGAAGGTTCATGGCCAGCCTTAGCTACTTAGTGAGGCCCTCTGCAACTTAGTGAGACTCTGTTTCAAAATAAAGAAAAAAAAATAGGGCTGGGGGTGTAGTTCAGAGGTAGAATGGCCTGGGTTCAATCTCCAGTACAGGGGAGGGAGGGAGAAGGAGGGAGGGAGAGGGAGGGAGGGAGGGAGGGAGGGAGGGAGGGAGGGAGAGCAAGCGAGCGCCTGCACGCGCAATCCCAAATGCTAGGATTAAAAGCGTGTGCCACCACGCTTTTAAAATAAAATAATTTTCATTTTAACAAGTCATAATTTTGTTAAATCAAGGCAAAAAAGGCAATATTGAAAAAAACAATGCATTTACTTAATGGTTATTGGTGACAACAAGGAACAAAGTGATTGTTAGCAACAACTTAGATGCTTCTAAGAGTACAAAAATTGTAATAAGTTATCTGCAGATAATTTCATTGGATACATGTAATGGTATATCAGACTCTACAATGAGTAGATAATTTGAGTTTCGACTTAACTAAAAATAGTTAAAACTGAAATCGTTACAGTTCTAATAATTTGGGAAAATGTTTAAAGATATAATATAGAGAGAATAAGATCATAAGAAGATATAACCTGGAGCTAATTAACATTAATGATTTTCTGACATGTAGGCTTCTAATATTTTAATAAAATGTTTAGAGCATGATACATAAGGTCTTAGTACACTTCCATCCCACCCCCACTACCCTTTCTATCCCACCTCTCTAGGCAAACCCATTAGCATGGTTTCACTTATAACCCTCATCCCATGCTTTATAATTTTTCCACATGCACAGGAAAGTCTTTTTCTATTGAACACATATTACAAACAACTGATAAATATTAACAAATAGAGAGTATGTGAACTTCACTCTAAAACAGAAAATCTTAGTAGCATTAAATAAAATCTTAGGATTAAGAATAACAATAAAGCCGGGCATAGTGGCACTAGCTTGTAATGCCAGTACTTGGGAGGCTGAGATAGAAGGGTCTCAGGTTCAAGGACTGTCTCAGCTATTTAGTGAGGTCCTCCATTATTTAGTGAGATCCTGTCTCAAGATAAAGAATAAAAAATAGGACTTGGGGTATATCTTAGAGGTAGAACGCCCCTGGTTCAATCCTTAGTACTGGGGGTTGGAGGGAGTGTATCAGTAACTAAATGAGGTTTAATAGTCACATAATACAGAGTAAAAAAGAAAAAAAATCCTCTGACTTACCCAATTAGGATTACATACTTTTAATAACCAGAATCACACTTTTCAGCATGGGTTTCAGTCATACACAGTCTTCCGCTACTAATTTCAATCACTTTGAGCAATAAAAGATATTCAAACTCCTGCATCTGATGGAACTCCTGAAGAGACACAAAGATTTAAGGTGAGATACATTCAAAAAAAATGTATGTGGCTTTTCTTTTTAAGCATATGAAACTTTCAGTAACCACCCATGAATTTAATTACATGCGTTTCATATATGCTGAATTAAGGAACTGTTTAAAATATTATAATAAAAAATAGATTATCTATGTTAGTAAAACCTTGGCACATTCTTTAACTATGACCGATGATTTACATGCTAAGAGCAATTGGCATAGTAAGTTGAGTGGGCACCCCACTTTAAGCACCACAATGCAGAAAACAGCTATGGTGGCGGAGTTACAATCCCACCAGAGACTCCAATCAGTCATCAGCCACCACTACTCCCGGAGCTCAAGTTGATGGAGGGAGAAAAAAACAAATAAGAGTGAAATGGCTGCTGAAATTGGTAAGAAGCTCACACCACATAATCAGAACCTAGGGTGGAATGTATGGAGTGCCATGAAAAGAGTTCTTGAGGGCCCCTTAATATAAACTAAGTCAAAAGGAGAAAGTTCAAAAGGTCAAAGCAATATCAATCATACAATCTTCATTTATCACGATTTTATATGTCATTCTCTACAATTTAAAAATATATTTTTTAAATTGTCGTGCACTAAAGAAAATTGTTTTCCCATTCTAGGCATGGGGACACACACTTGTATTCCAGTACGTGGCAGGCTGAGACAGGAGCAACACAGGTTCAAAACCAGCCTCAACAATTTAGCAAGACCATGTCTCAAAATTAAAAATAAAGTAGGGCTGGGGGTATACCTCAGGGATAGAATGCCCTTAAGTTCCATATCCAATACCACCAAACAAAAAAAGAAAGAAAGAAATGTTCTTCTCAGTAAAACTATACCCAGTGTCATTCCACATTGACAAAAGCATACTGAAAATGATCATTTTAAAAAACAAATTGTGTGAGCTGGGTGTGATGGCGCACACTTGTAATCCCAGTACTTGTGAGGCTGAGACACAGGTTCAAGATCACAGGTTCATGGCCAGCTTTAGCTACTTTGCCATTAGTGAGACCCTCCACAACTTCATGAGACCCTATTTCAAAATAAAGAATAAAAAGTAAAAACAGGGCTGGGGATATAGCTCAGAGGTAGAATGCCCCTGGGCTCAATGCCCAGGACTGCAAAATAAAATTGTAAAAATGTGTATAACTATGAAAAATTATTTGACCTAATAATATAAGAAAGGTAAATTAAACAATGAGATGCCTTTCTAGCCTATATTTTCTTTCAGATAATAATATCTATGTATTGTCAGGTTGTATGGAAAAGAGCATTCTTATATTCTTCCAGCAAAAATGTGTGACTTGTTAATAACTTTTCTAGCTGTCAGCAGGCAACTATCAACAATGGTTTATACCTTTGATTCAGTAATTATACTTCTTAAAACTTCCCCTAAAAATCATCTGGAACCTTCAGCAACCTATCGTATTTCAAAATAAAAATAAAAAGAGCTAGCAGTGTATCTCGGGGGTAGAATGCACCTGGATTCAATCTCAAAATAAAAAAAGTACCTGAAATACATACAGAAATTTACACATAAGGTTATTTACTGTGAATTGTACTACAGAAAAAATAAAAATAAATTTCAAAATGCAAAGAATAGCTAAAATACAAACCATCCATACACTGGACTAGTACAAGACATTAAAAACCCTGGTTCTAAAGAACGTTTAATGGCAAAGCAAGAGGTAAAAGTTTTATAATAAACATTACATGTTATCTGTATATGTCTAAAATTTACCAGTGTATATATTTAGAGGTACAGAGAAAGACAGGTATAAAGGGGAGAAAAATAAACCAAAGGTATATTAACCATCCAATGCTTACAGTCAATTTGTATTTTTTTTTTTTTTTTTTTTTGTACTGGGGTTCCTGGAACCCTTCTAACTCTGGGCTACACTCCCAAACCTATTTTTATATTTTTATTTGGAAACAGGGTCTCTTAAGCCTCAGTGAGGCTGGCTATGAACC
The DNA here is from genome assembly GCF_963383645.1 of Muscardinus avellanarius. Lineage (NCBI taxonomy): Eukaryota > Metazoa > Chordata > Mammalia > Rodentia > Gliridae > Muscardinus > Muscardinus avellanarius. The sequence continues at coordinate 85,235,600 of NC_137798.1, forward strand.
TACGCGATCCTCCAGACTCCGCCTCCCAAGCGCGTTGATAACAAGCTAAGCCACCACCCCGGCTTCAGTTTGTTTTTGTTTTTGTTTTGTTTTGTGTTTTGTGTTGTTGTTGTTGTTTTGGGGTTTTGTTTTTTTTTTTTTTGGTGGTGGTACTGGGGTTCCTTGGAAACCCTTCTACCTCCGGGCTACACTCCCAAACCCATTTTTATATTTTTATTTGAAAACAGGGTCTCTTAAACCAGCGCGGCTGGCTTCAAACCTGCGCGATCCTCCTGTCTCTGCCTCCCAAGCGCGGGAATTACAAGCGTGCGCCACCGCCACCACGCCCGACCCAATTTGTATATTTTAAACATTCTGATGTATCATGAATTTTCAACATTTCAACAATGAATTTTTTTTTCCAGTACCGGGGATGGAACCCAGGGGCATTCTACCTCCGAGCTACACCCTCAGCACTATTTTTTATTCTTTAATTTGAAACAGGGTCTCACTGAGTTGCAAAGGGCCTCACTAAGTAGCTAAGGCTGTCTGAGAACCGCAATCCTCCTGTCTCAACCTCCCAAATTCTGGGATTTCAAGCATGTGCCACCACGCCCAGTTGACTTTTTTTTTTTTTTTTTTTTGGTGCATCTGGGGATGGAACCCAGGGGCATTCGACCTCCAAGCTATACCCCCTGCCCTATTTTTTATTCTTTATTTTGAAACAGGGTCTAAGTTGCAGAGGGCCTCACTAAGTAGCTGAGGCTATCCGCGAACCACATAGATTTAGAAGAAAAAATAAAATTTATGCTTAAAATAAAAATAAATACAGCCGGGCGTGGTGGTGCAGGTTTGTAATCCCCGCACTTGGGAGACATAGACAGGAGGATCACGCAGGTTCGAAGCCAGCCTCACTGGCTTAAGAGACCCTGATTCCAAATAAAAAATATAAAATAGGTCTGGGAGTGTAGCCCAGAGGCAGAAGGGTTCCATCCCCAGTACCACCAAAATAAATAAATAAATAATTAATTAATTAATTAAAATATAAAGATAACTTTCAGAGAGAGATGACAGGTTAACCGGCCACCTGGAAACTGAGTTTAAATTAAAGTTCTATATTCAGAACTCCCTTTCCTAGGTGTCTGCTTCCTTTTCCTCCCTGGCAACTTGACCTCACTTCCTACTCCCCTGACACCTATTCAGTAGGGTCATATCACTGATTCTCACCAACTGATGAGCTGATGAAATGGGATTACAGTTCCGGGAAGATGGCGACCGAGAAAAGCGGGGCTTAAGAGCTCCGCTAACAACAAATCTCCATTACCAAAAAATCAGCGCCTTTCATAGCCAGAAAACACCATCACCAGAGAAACAAAAAAATCACCAGGCTCCAGAGAGAAAGCGGACTGAGAACAGAGCCACAGAGGAGATACACTGGCCTCACGCCCGAATATGCAGCAGACGCGGCAGCAGCGCCATACTGCCAGCGGCACCAGCGAATTCACGGGACAGCTACAGCAAGCAGAGGTAAGCCGCTCCGGAACAGCCAGGCGGGACCTTTCGGCGCAGAGGGCATCTAAAGCTCCCAGTGGCCGAGCTCAGCACACGCTGCAGGGATTCAGAGTGGAAATCAAAACCAAGAAGAAAAACTTCAGCCCCACAGCCGAGGGCATAGCAGCGGCGCCATATTGCCACCGGCGGCAGCAGCAGCGAATTCAGCGAGGCCAGTACAGCTACATCTGCGCACTCAAGAACAGTGAGTCAAATTGCGGGCCACAGAAGAGAAATCCCAGTACTGTACTCCCTGGGACTTGACCCAGTGGGGGAGGGGCAGTGGCAGAGATATCACAACATAGGAGAACGTGCAACCTGGCACCCCCCACAGTCTAAAGCAGCCTCTATCGACTCTCTGGGTCGGAGACTCTGTGATACAACCCAGTAAAGGAGTAGTGGGGTCTGAGATACTACTGACTCAAGATCCAGAGCACCTTAAGTGAAGTCATAGTGACCCAAGGGAAGAACCCAGAGAAGGCACAAACATCCGAAATCATGGGAAAGAGGAATAATACTGGAGCAATGAATGCCCACAACCCCACAACATCAGAACCCGATAAAACAGAAAATCAGAGATTTCTAGAAGATCAAATCAGGAAAATAACTGTAGAAATAATAGAGGTGCTTCGAAAAGAACTCAGAGAGAGCCAAAAAGAGATAAAGGATGCAATTAATGAAGTAAAGACCTCAATTCAAAGCACAAACAACCGATTAGAACACATGGAGAACAGAATCTCACTCTTAGAAGATGAGCAATCCAAAAATGAACGCATAGTTTCTAATCTAGAAAAAAATATCCGACAGCAGGAATCTGATATTGAAGAAATACGGGCCCATTTTAAGAGAGCTAACCTAAGAATCATTGGAATAAAGGAGGGAAAAGAAAGTGAAACCAAAGGGATCAACAATCTCTTCAAGGAAGTAATAGCAGAAAATTTTCCAAACATAGAGCAAGAGGTTGATACACAGGTCCAGGAAATTTATAGAACTCCCTTTAGACAGGATCGGAGAAGAGGATCCCCACGCCACATAATTGTCAAAATGACCAATGTGGAAGCCAAGCAGAGAATCTTAAAGGCAACAAAAACAAAGGGCCAAGTGACATTCAGAGGCAAACCAATTAGAATCACTCCAGACTTCCCAAACCAAGTCATGAGAGCAAGAAGGGCTTGGAGTAACATATTCCCAATTCTGAAAGAAAACAACTTCCAGCCAAAAATTTCCTACCCAGCAAAACTTTCTATCAAATTAGATGGAGAAATAAGAAGCTTCCGTGACAAACAGAAACTGAAGGAATTTATGTCTTCAAAACCAGCGCTAGAGAAAATACTCAAAAAGATTAACTACAAAGAAGAAATAGGTAACACACACCAGAACTAGAGAAACAAGATTTTCCATCCAACAGACAACTAAGATTGGTTATCTGTGGAGATTCATTATTTATGTTAGTCTTTTACCTATCTCTAAAGGGTATTGTTTGCCTTATTTTTGTTAATTTTTAGGATTTCTGGTTGGAATATTAATATACTTTCAGATATAGCATTTGGAAATATTTTATCCCATTCTATTAGTAACTGTTAACTCTGTTTACATTGTCTTTGAATATACAATTTTTTTTTATTTTTTAGGGAGTTTGTATACTCTTCTGTTGCCTGTGTCATTGATATCATAACCAAGAAATCACTGCCAATTTCAATGTTGTGAGGTTTTATGACCCAGATTTTCTCCTAAAAGTTTATAGTCTTAAGATTTATATTTAGGTCTTTTATCTATTCTGAGTTAATATTTGTATATGGGATTAGGTAAGGGTCCAATTTTATTTTTTCCATGTAATTATTATTTTTCAACAATATTTAGTTAAAAGATTATTAGTTCTACCACCAAATGTTCGTGGAAACCTTGTCAAAAATAACTTGGCAATATAGGGAAGAATTTAGCTCTAGGCTTTTATTTAACTCCAATGGTTTATATATCTGCCTTTAGAATAGTACTACACTGTTTCAATTATTGTAGCTTTATATGGTTTGAAATCAGAAAATATATATCTTCTAGCTTTGTTCTTTTTCAAGATCGTTTTGGGTACCTAGAGTCCATATTCCATATTAGGATAGATTTTTTTCTGAAAAATAAATATATAAATATATGATAGTTTCACCTAAAAAATAGAAAAAATATTCTCTGGTAAGAAAGAAAGCAAAAAGAAATATTGAAATGTTATCTTTAAGTCATCAAAAGCTTGGTATCAGACAAATGAAACTGTTATGTGAGATTATCATTTTTAATTTTGGATAAATTGCCATAATACTAGATGTCAACCACTAAGCCAAGCATGGGAGGGAGGGATAGGGAGAGAATGGGGTGGGGATCGGGTGGGGGCTGACTGGGCAAAGTGTGTATGTATGTCTACAAAAGTATGTATCCCACTATGATGTATGAATACAGTGCACCAATAAAAAAAAAAAAAAATGAAATGGGATTACAATGGCAGTCTCTACTGTTTCATACTGAGGGACCTTGGTTGGCTGAAGAGATTTTTTCAAGTTGCATATTATTCTCTTTGTACTTTTGCTAAAGGACAGTTATTAGATTAAAAACTGACTCACTAGCTGGGCGTGGAGGCGCACGCTTGTAATCCCAGCATTCGGGAGGCTGAATCTGGAGGATCATGGTTCAGGGCCTCAGCTACTTAGGCCCTTTGCAACGCACTGAGACCCTGTTTCAAAATAAAGAATAAAAATAGGGCAGGGGGTGTGGTTTGGACCCACAAAAAAAAAATAATGACTCACTTAAAGAAACATTCTTTTGTGTGTGTGTGTGTGTGTGTGTGTGTGTGTGTGTGTGTGTGTGTGGTGGTACTGAGGTTCCTGGAAGCCCTTCTACCTCCGGGCTATACTCCTAGACCTATTTTATACTGTTTTATTTTTGGAAACAGGGTCTCTTAAGCCAGCGCAGCTGGCTTCAAACCTGCATGGCTGGCTTCAAACCTGCGCGATCCTCCTGTCTCTGCCTCCCAAGCGCAGGGATTACAAGCGTGCACCACCACGCCCGGCTCACTTAAATAAACATTCTAAATGCCAGAATGAACTTAAAAAAAATCAAAGGTCTGTGTGAAAATATATTAGTACATAATAATATTGTTCATGTAATCATTTCATACTGTGGAAAACAAATTAAGGATGGTCCATCTGTGATATATAATCAATACTGCAATTTGAAACCCCAGAAGTTACCAAGCAGAAAAACATCTATGTATGCTTGAGGAAAATTTTCATTACTATATTTAAAATTTTAAAAGAAAAAAATTAAAATGGATGAGAAATCCATTCTCATTATCCTAAGAAATCTCAGCATGACATATAACAGAAAGGAATTATTAAATTTAAAGAATGATTGTACTTGTGAAGAACAATGTAAAGAAACCGATTACCTAAATCTAGTTTAAGGTAAGAAAGGTGTGTCCTATTAAAAGATCAATGATTGTTCTGCAGTCTACTACTGCCTACCTGTAAAACAAAATTCTCATTGACGAGAAAAAAAACAATCTTTCTGTTGTCTGCTTTTCAGACCTGTGCATTTCCCAAACCTCTAGAGAGAACTAAGACGGGTGACCTTGGATGGAAGTCCGTAAAACCTTAAAAAAAGCTCTGGGTCTAGAGAGCAGATGGTTCGCTTCTTAGAATAGTTTATTTAGCTATTCCCAGCACATCAATATTTAAAGATATAAATATTGTTGTTTCTGCCTTAATGAACCTTATAAAAAAGACACACAGCCACCAAGACAAGTAATGAACTCTCATCAACTCCCTCGCTCCCACTGAGAATCTATCTATTGAAAACAAATGCCCGTATGCAAACCCGAACGCTGTGACCAGAGAATAAAACCACACTTAAGCCTTGTAATGAGCGGATTGGTGGTGAGCCTTTATAAACCCAAGCCTACCTCTTTTGTTATTTGACTTAAAGAGCCATCAGACTGTCTTCATTATAATGATACACATTTGTATGTATGAGAGCTGTAATTTATTGATTCTCAAATCTCTTTTCCTCCGAGTCAGTTTAAAACAATTAGGATTTGCAAGCTGTTCCATAAAAGATAAGCACCCAACATTCAAGGATGATATTTCACAAAGACTGACTGGTGCATGTTAAGTAGATGACTGCTTCAACGGATCCCAGTGCCTCAGTGTCCCGATCCAGGGCAACTGCCCTCAAAGATGGTGTTCAAGGTAAAGAAGCTGGTATTTAGAAGGGAAATAGAAAGTGTATTCTAAGCTTAGTCATAAACCAAAGCTTAGTCATAAACCAAATTCAAATCTCAGAATGTACTTCTCACTGATTTCATAGCTAGAACTTGAGGGCTTTGCCTCACCCTTCAAGTGAAAAAGTCAACAAGATGGCAAACATTTGCTTACACAAACATTTATCAGTTGTGCCTATCTTCATATCAGCACTCTTATTTAACTTCACCTCCTCAAACCCTCTCAGTAAATTCATATAAGATGAAAATCAACTGCCCAGTCCATTAGTCAGTTCTCTATGAAGTTGAACAGAATCAAAGAGATACTTAAAATGGTTTCATTTATATATACTGAATGATTACATTAGAAATGAAAGATGAAAAAAAAGACATCCTCGAGGAGAAAGATAGTAACAGTATGTGTGTGTAAATATGTATGTAATATATGTAAGTTTGTATGTATATATTTTATATATACATATACATGCACTAAGTAATAAGGCAAATCCCAAGGCAACCAGCTCAGGATCCTTCCACTCCTCATAAGAGAGCAGTAAAAATTTGACAGATGAATAAGACAAGGAAATAGGATCCAGCTAAAAATTGTCTCAAAGAAACTAGAAAGGGCCCAAATACACAGAGCTCATATCCCGCCACTGCAGTCGTCCTGGCTTGGTCTGAATTTCATGCTCTAGCTTCACAGAATATGGACAGCCTTTTAAAGAATTCCACACTGTCAGCTGAGTAGAGTGGTGCATTTCTATAATCCCAGTACTTGGGATGCTGAGAAAGGAGGAGTGCAGGTTCAAAGCTAGCCTTAGCAATTTAGGAAGACCCTCGGCAGCTTAGCCCATTTTAAAATAAAAAAGGCTAGGGTGTAGTTCAGAAGTAGAATGTCCCCAGGTTCAATCCCCAGTAGCGAGCGAGAGAGCGAGCGAGCGAGCGAAAGGAGGAGGAGGAGGAGGAGGAGGAGGAGGAGGAGGAGGAGGAGGAGGAGGAAGAAGAAGAAGAAGAAGAAGAAGAAGAAGAAGATGATGATGATTCTACTACTGTTAAAATGAAAAGAAAAACATTTAACAGCCAGTAACTGTAAAGGGAAAAAAAGAAATCTAGGAGTCTTGATTGGGGAGTGACGTGTCAATAGCACATCAGTAAGGAAACAGTTTAGAAGCTACTGCAATCTGTTAGATGAGCACCTAAAGCTAAGTCAGTGGGGCTGAAGAGTAGCAGAGATTAACTAAATGTGAGGATGAGTCAAAGAATAAAAGATGAAACACAACTTTCTGGTTCTGACAACTGGATGGATCAAGGGAATCACTGAAGAGAAAGAGATCTTGGGAAAACATACATTATAAACTGAACTTATCTAAGCTTCATGTAGAAACGGAGAGTCAATGTATGACTGTGAAAGGAAGCATCATAGCCAAGCATCTAACAGACAAGTGGATAAGTGGGTCCAAGGACATATTCTAGAGCCATCAGTATTGGAATGGGTAAGGCCATAAAGAAAGAAAAAAATGCATAGTGAGGAAGGAAGTAGGAGGAGGAAAATCTCTGAAGAATCCCAGCATACAATGGCAGACAGAAGGGGATGGCAACTGAGACTGAGAAGAACCAGAAGAGGGAAGCAGAAAACTAGGGGGAAATAGCATAACAGATATGATGAAAGGTTTCAAGAAAGTAAGAAAAGAATTATTATAAATTTTGGTAGTTAATTTATTGTCTCTCAGCTCTAAGAATACCCTTCATTGCCGCCTCCTTTGTGGCTGGCATAACATTAAGCTCTGTCATAAAGAATGCTGGAAGGAGCCCGGCATGATAGCTCGTGCCTATTATCCCAGTACTTGGGAGACTAAGACAAGAGGCTTGCAGGTTTGAGGACAGCCTCAGCAAATTAACAAGACCTTGTTTTGAAATAGAAATAAGAGCTGGGGGTATAGTTTGGACGGAGAATAGCTCTGAGTTCAATCCTCAGCACCAAAAAGAAGAAGGGGAGAAGGAGAAAGAGAAGGAGGAGGAGGAGGAGGAGGAAGAGAAGGAGAAAGAGAAGGAGACGGAGGAGGAGGAGGAGGAGGACGAGGAGGAGGAGGAGGACAAGGAAGGCGAGGAGGAGGATGCTGAAAGGATACTGAAGGAAAAAAGGGCTTTACCTAGGGTACTCTTCCTCAGCCCTAGGAATTATCCCGCATTTACCCCATTCCTTCATAGATAATCCCCTTACAGTTAATTATATCCAGGGTCAGAGCAAACTTTTCTATAAAGTGCTATTACAGTGATTAGCCACCACACCATAGCATAAAAGCATGACAATAAGTAAATTATTTGAGTGGTCTAATTTGGCCCTTAATGGGCTGAATTTGGCCCATAGGACATACCTTGCCGACCCCTGCATTATATTAAATTTTCCTACTCAAATCCTTTGAAGTGTCAGTCTCCCCTGGTTGGAGGGCAACTCTGAACTCTGATACACAGATGCAGCACTAGGTCAGTGAGAAGAGGGCTAGGAAGCACCTTCGGAAATGTCAGTGAACCTACCAAAACCAGCAGAGTAAAGCGGTGCGGGAGGAAGATGCCAGGCTGTGCAGTTAACAGGACATAGAGAAGCAGCAGCAGTAAGTATAAACCAGTCTTTGAAGAAGTCTGGCTATGTACAGACAAAAAGTGATGAAATAGTACCTGAAAAGGGATATTTACTCATAAGCTATAAACCCTGAATTGGAAAACACTTAGGATTCTCCTATGAGGCAGGTCCAAAATATAAGAAAAAAGATGGAGCCGGGCGTGGTGACGCACGCTTGTAATCCCAGCATTCGGGAGGCTGAGGCCGGAGGATTGCAGTTTGCGGACAGCCTCAGCTACTTAGTGAGGCCCTCTGCTACTTAGTGAGACCCGGTTTCAAAATAAAAAATAAAAAAATAGGGCAGGGGGTATAGCTCAGAGGTCAAATGTCTCTGGGTTCCATCTCCAGACACCCCCCCCAAAAAAAAGAAAAAAGATGGTAGACCTCAGACAAGAACCACCTACCATTAGAGTCCCTGCAACGAAGTATTAACTACCTAGAGTCTGTGTGTGCAACGCCTTGTTATACTTCTATAGTCTGTGTGCAACGCCTTGTCATTCTTCTTTCACGCAAACCCTGTGACATATTTCCCACCTTCTGGAGTTAGTTTCAGCTTTCAAGCCTCCAGTCCTAATATGTTGCACAAATAATGGCCTTCATTATAAAACTATCCAAATTGCAGTACCAGAGGAGCCAGCCAACTGTGGCACAGCCACCTGTAAGGGTCAGAGGAAAAATAATGATGCTCTTGCCTAAGAACTCAAAGGTAAAAGTTTAATGGGCAGACTTGAAATTAAAGGTCAGTGTAAGAGGTGTTTTAAAAAACATATTGGGAAAGAAGAAACATACTAAATCCACCTTGGTGTGATAGGTACTTTGCAGATAATAAATGTAATGTCGGCCATTACATAAATGTAATGGTCGGCCAATTGTGCAAGGCAGGATTTGTAACCTCTCTGAGGGGAGAGACTATATCTTGTTCACCTCTCATTCCCAACCCAAGAATAGTATTAGACAGATTTCTGTATTTGGGGGTGGGGGAGAAAATTGGGAATGAACCCAGAGGTGTTCTACAGCTAAGCTATACCACCAGCCCCGTTTATTTTTTATATCGAAACAGTCTAAGTTTCCATGCACTGGCCCCAAACCTGTGATCCTCCTGTCTCCGTCTTCCAAGTCCTGAGATTACAGACATGTACCACTGCATCCAGCCAGCATTTATATCTTAAATTAATACAGTATTTCCTTTTTAGCAAACGAAGAAACTACGAGTCCCAGTGTTAAACACTTAGAAGAGAATGAATCCAACCATAATCTTATAGCACCCTTTTAAGTAAATAGGAGACTCCCACAACTTTAAAAATAAAATAGGTCTGGGAGTGTAGCCTGGAGGTTGAAGGGCTTCCAGGAACCCCAGTACCACAAAAAAAAAAAAAAAACCATGAGAATATGAACAGTTTAATACTACTTGCTTACATTTACAGAAGGGTATAATAATGTTCAGCTTTATTAAAATAATAATTGTTACCTATATGCATATTCTATGGACTAATCTACTAAGTACTTTGTATACACTACCTCACTTTAATCCCCATAATGTTATTATCATTCTCACTTTATAGAACAGAAAACTACTGCTTCCAGAAGTGAAGTAAGTAGAGCCAGGATTCAGATTCAAGAAACTTATCTCCAAAACCCAACCTTTTAATTATCATATAAATGTCAGTCAAGATAAGACCCAAAAAAAAAGGTGGGTGAAGCAGGTCTCATAATGTGAAAAGCAAAATGTTGTAAGAACAGAATACTTCTCTAAGAGCAGAATGATGTAAGAACAGAATACTCACTATTGTAATCAACATTCTGAGTCGCCCAAAAAAATAGAAGACCCATGAGCTACCATAATGGGGAAGGAAAAGGAAGGAGGAGGAGGAGAAGGGGAAGAGGAGAAGGACAAGGACGAGGACGAGGATGATGAGGAGGAGAAGGGTAGTAGTCATCATGGTAGAAGCTGAAATAAACACCAAAGCTGATAACCAACACCTCACTCTGCCAAGCCATATTCTATGCACTTTATACATAATAACTAATTTAACCCTAAAAATAGCCCAACTACATAAATACTGCTGTAACCATTTTATAGGTAAGGAAACTGAGCTTCTGACAGTTAATTTGCCCTCAAACTCACACAACTAAGAAAAAAAAATGCTTTCATTCACATGCATGCACATGTGGGGACGTGCATAAATTTGCACGCACATACACACACAGCTCTATTCCATGAGAGAACGTGGCAAGGTCAGCCCCTGGGCTCTATTTTTGTTTCCCTTTCTTCAGGAGTCTCTCCTGGTCCAGCACCTCAGAGCACAAGGGCAGAATCACAGGAGTAATGTTCACTAAGCCACAAGTATAAAGGCACATTTTCTAGCAAAGACCATGCAGTATACAAAATGACCATTCAGGCATGGAGAAAAAACAAGTAGCTGCTCATCGCACTCGATATGTGTTGTGTGTCAGCTGTCAAGAATCAGTGCAGTCTCAAAAGAAAATAAAGTTACTTAATAATCCCTTCCCTGTCTCACAACAGAATCAGATATTTTAGACTCATATACTCACAATGCTTCTAAAATAGATGGGGCTATTGAAAAAAATAAATAAAAGGTAAAACAGGTCGAGATAAAACAACAACAAAAACTCAAGAACAAAAATTTCCAGAGAAATGGCTGCTACCAAATGAGACAAATTTATTGTTCTGTTGAGCACTGGAACTGTGGTCTTGGGTGTGCTAGCAGATTTTTCTAAAGTAAACAAGTAATACAGTATTCTCAAAATAGCAGGCAAGAAGTAAGTCTTCTGAGGGTGCAGACACCCTCTAATTGTCCAATCTGCCCCCAGGTTGAATAAGAAAACAGCACACAGACAAAGGCAGAATTGAACTCCTGAGTTCCTAACCATTCTGCTTAAATCAGACAAGGAAAATTGGAGGACTTTAGGACAAATTCAGCCAACCAATACATATTTTTTAATAACACTATTATTTTCAAACTTGAATTATTTTGGGGGTGGTGCTGGAGACTGAACTCAGGGCATTCCACCTCCCAGATACATCCCCAGGCCTCGTTTCAGTTATTTGAAGCCAGGTCTCCCTAGGTCACTAGAAGCCTTGCTCTGTTACTGAAGCTATGTTCAAACTTGCAATCCTCCTGTCTCAGCCTCCCAGGTATGGGGGTTACAGGTGTGCATCACCACACCCCGCGAATTTGAGATTTAAACATTCTGATTTCCAGATCTCTTGAAAAATCCAAAGATCTGGCAATGCTGGTAAACAAATTTTCCCATGGCAACATGAATATAAACAGTGGCTGACCCACAGTCAGGCATGCGCCTTTCTATTTGCCCCGGTCAGCAACAGCCTGCTTCATATATTTTACCTGATTGGTCTCATTTAGTTGAGCTGAGTTTATAATTCTATTTTGGTTAAAAAATCTAAGAAAGGGCCAGTCATGGTGACACATGCCTATAACCTCACTACTCAGAAGGCTGCGACAGGAGAATAGCAGGTGTGAGGCCAGCTCATAATAACTTAAGGAGATCCTGTTTTAAAAAAATAATAATAATAACCAGGCTTGAAAAGCTGAGACCGAAGGATAACAGGTTTACAGTCTGTCAGCAATTTAGTGAGGCCCTCTGCAACTTAGACCCTGTTTCAAAAAAAAAAAAAAGAAATAGAATAGGGCTGGAAGCATAGTTCAGAGGAAGAATGTCCCAAAAACCAATCCCCAGTATTAAAAAAAAAAAAAAAAAGCAAATAAGCAAATGAATGAATGGGGCTGGAGATGTAGCTCAGTGGTAGAACACTCCTGGGCTTCAATTTCCAGCACCACAAAAAGAAAAAAGAAACAGGAAAGGAAGCTTACCAGAATAGTTCAGTTGAGAATAATTAATCGGTTAAATGCCTGAGTGATACACTATGTCTTAAAGACCAAAGGGAAAAAAGACAGGAAAAGCTGGGCAAAGTGGTGAATGCTTATAATCCCAGTACTTGGAAGGCTGAGACTGGAGGATCTGAGTTCATGGCCGGCCAGCCTCAAATGCTTAATGAGACCTGGTTTCAAAAAATAAAGAATAAAAAATAGGGCTGGGGTGTAGCTTAGAGGTAGAATACCTAAATTCAATCCCAGCACCACCAAAAAGAAAAAGTAATGTTCTGACAGAGCTTCTACAATAGCCATGTCTATAGACTACAGAACCAGAAGGAAATACTGCTGCTAAACAAAAGGCTTCATTAAACAAACTACTTAGAAAGTCTTGCCATTATTGTATCTAACAGACACTGAAGTGAGGGGAGGGAAGTATAATACATTCTTAAATTGACCCCAGTTCCTCACTCCTCCCTAGATGTACTGCCAAGGACTCCGGCTCTGGGCTCAGCCACCTGACTTACTTGGTTTGTACCATTTTAGTTGACGTTAACGTGGCACAAAAAGAGGCTTGAAATGGGACTGTGTCGTGACACTTGCTTTCCTGCAACTCTTCTTCTATCTTTTCCATCTTGCCCTCCTAAAACTTTTCCTGAGTATAAGGACATGCTCAGGGAAGCTTACAGAGAGTGCAGAACACCTGGATGCCCCATCGTCTTTCAGCTTCGATCAACGGACCAACCAGGTGACCCAAGAGAAGTCGATCCTGAGGCGCAGACAGTTTAGCTGACCACTGTCAAAGCATTACATACTTATTTCTCTCTGCCTCCAGTGCTCTGTTATGCTGCAAATACTAACTTATATGAACAGTTTACTAAGAAATCATTTGACTTAATAGTTAATTTCCTGAAGTTTTCTCTCAATTTTACTTCTTGAGAAAACAGGATGGTTTCAGGTTGCAGATATATGTGATACTCTTCTAATAATGGAAAGGAGGACAAATTCAAGTTAGAATACAGATTGTAAGCTCATGCAATTGCTATAATGCATAACAGGCTATGGGGGTGTTTTGTTGTTTATTTATTGTTTTATTGTTTTTTGTGGGCTGGGGATTGACCCTAGGAGCATTCTACCTCCGAGCTACCCCTTCAGCCCTATTTTATTTTTTTATTTGGAAAGAGTCTCACTAGTTTGCTGAGAGCCTTACTAAGTTGCTGAGGCTGGCTTTGAACCTGTGATCCTCCTAATTCTCCCAAGTACTGAAATTACAAGGCATGTACCACCACACCCTGCTAAGCTAATAGTTTCTGGGAAGAAAAAAAAATGCAAAGCAATCATAAATAGCAGGTGGGGTTATTTGTTCCCCATTACAATTTCTGATTTTCATAACAAGCAATTTATTAAGCATATATCATAAAGCATACCTGGTTTTTTTTCTGTGTCTGTGGGAGGGTGGGAGGCGTACACATGCATGTTTACCTGAGGATTGAACCCAGAAGTACTCAACCACTGAGCTGCACTCCTAGTCTTTTTTATTTTCCATTTTGAGACAGGGTCTCACCAAATTTCTAGGCCCCAAATTGGCAGTCCTCCTGTCTCAGCTTCCCAAGCACTGGGATCACAGGCATATGCCTCAGCACCTAGCATCCTCTCTCATCTTTTAAGAAAACAAAATCTTCATAACTTTCCTAATGAACAAAACCACACTGACAATTTTAAGAAAGGGAAACATTTTGTATTGCCATGTATACGTTCAATTTGCATGCTGCTTTATAGTTTATAGAGCATTTTCATTAGTATTTTCTCACATATTTTTTTTTCCCTTGGTAGTACTGGGGTTCCTGGAAACCCTTCTATCTCTGAGCTACACTCCCAGACCTATGTTTATACTTTTTTTTATTTAGAAACAGGGTCTCTTAAGCACAGCTGGCTTCGAACTGCGTAATCCTCCTGTCTCCGCCCAAGCGCTAGGATTACAAGCGTGCGCCACCACGCCCGGCTCACATAATTTTTATTATAATTCTATAAAGTTGATACAATAACAACTTTAATTTTGTTAATATAAGAAAATGAAGGCTTGAATAAAGTACTTGCACAAGCTTGCTTTGCTAAACAAAATGCAGTGACAGAATTACAACTCAAATCTTATGTTTCTAAATCAGTGCCTTTTATTTAGTGCATTCTAAGATACTAAAAAAAATCATAAAAATTTCAAATAGATCCCTAAAACGTATCCTTTGTCCTTCTGTCCTTATTTTCCACGATCACTCCCTTACCCTCTCTACAGAAATGCACTGAAAGCCAGAATACCACACGCACTTATCTACTTGTAGTCAATTGTCAGTAAGTATAATAAAGTGCTAAATATAAATCCACCTTTCTACAGCTCTTTTAGGATATCTTTAAAGAAATATTTTTGTTAATAATTACCACCTCTTTCATACATAAAATGTTCCTATATTTTCATAAACAATTTCCTAAAACCTTGATTTTTAAAAATAGTGTCTTTTGGGGGTATGCGTATAAAGAAATATACATAAATATAAACATATTCTAGTTCTCATCCCCCATTCTTCCTCAATCCCTTTTTCTTTCTTCCCACGCTATTCTGTTACTTTATATCTTAAAATATTTCCCCTCACTTTTGTATAATAAAGAACTGGAATACATTTTATTGTACTTATTGATATACTTAATAAAAAAAAAGTGGAGAGATAGAATATGTACAATCTTCGAAAATATAAAAACACTTCTAAAATTTAAAAAAAAAAAAAGCTATCTTTAGCTGTGCAACATGGCACAACCTTGTAATCCCAGTACTTGGGAGGCTAAGACAGGAAGATCACAAGTTCAAGAACAGCATCAACAATTTAGTGAGATGCTCCGCAACCTAAGAGAGAACTTGTTTCAAAACAAAAAGATAAGCCAGGCGTGGTGGTGCATGTCTGTAATTCTAGTACTTGGGAGGCTGAGACAGGAGGATTACAGGTTCAAGACCAGCCTCGGCAGCCTAACAAGACCCTATTTCAAAACTAAAAAAAAGAAAAAAGAAAAAAGAATTAAAGGGACCGAGAGTATAGGTCAAAGGTACACCACCACTGAGTTCAATCCCTAATACCACAAAAAGTATTAAAAAAAAAAAAAAAGCTATCTCTGAATCCTTCCCAGAAAGTTTAAAAGTCTTAAATGTAAAAATTTAAGTGTAAAATATATAGAATTAGAAAGGAATCAAATAACAATAAAATACCATTCAATATTACTTAAAACCAATTAACTTAAAAGCTGAATTTCTAAGGTACATAGAGTGGACCCTAATTAGGAATTCCAACTCTAAAAACCTTCAAAAAATAATAATGTTGGATTGCTAATGCTTTAACATCACAGATCGTTATAGAGCAATAACCGTACAAGGCAGGGATCACCAAAATATACACACACGCACAAAAAAGGCTTATAGAAAACTAAGGTATTCGAGGTTACACAGCTACCAAATGGCAGCACTCACTCTTGAATCTTTCTCCAAGCCCAGGAGAAAGATTCCTAGCCATCCATCCCTTCTCACTGCCAAGGGCACCACTCATAAATAAGGACTTTTCTTCACAGGCTCCAAGTCATCAAAATGGCTTCCTAGTTGTGAATGGTTTACTATCCTTTCCAGCTTTCACTGACACTCCACGTCATGACTAAGCCTAAGTTCTTGAATCAGGCATTGAAGATCTCAGCTAGTCACTTTTCTCAATAAAAGATCCATAGAAAAGACGAGGCCTGCATTCTGCCATCACACCATCTATTCTCCCACGTTCCCACCCCTCACAGGTGTCAGAACACTTCTGCAGTCTACCAGCCCCACCTATGCAAATTCTACTCATCTTTCAGATATACCTTAAATAATACAGTCAGTGAAGCCTTCCCTCTAGCCAGAGTGACCTTTCCTCCCTCTGCATCCTTACAGCTCCATAACTCTAGCAAGACACTTACTAAATATGTATATGAAGCATAATTATTTCTGCTATGAGATTTTGTTTTCAATTCCTCAAACATGTCACATTCTAGCCGGGCGTGGTGGTGCAGGTTTGTAATAGCAGCACTTGGGAGGCTGAGACAGGAGGGTATCAGGCCCTCCACAACTTAGTGAGATCACCCTGTTTCAAAACAAAGAATAAGAAATTGGGCTGGGGGTGTAGCTCAGAGTTAAAATAGCCCTGGGTTCAGTCCTTAGTACCCCCCCCCAAAAAAAAGGTCATGAATCATCTTCAGGCCCATGATGTACTTACCGCCTAGAACATGCTTCCCCTTGACGACCTCCAACACTCCTTCGAGCCTCAGTTCAGAGGAAACATCCCCTGCAAAGCCTCCTGAACTGCCTTTACCAACTCTGGGCAAGTGGCTTCTGCAGCATCCCCACAGTGGATAGGGCCTCAGCCCTGTCCACAGGTGGCCAACTAGCTCTTTCCTTTTTAAGTAGTGTATGACTTGGACTATCTCTTCTGTTCATGGTTTCCTAGGATCTATTCTCCAAAGATTTACATGCTGGAAGCTTGGTCCCAATGTAGTGATGGTGAGAGGTGAAAACTTTAAGAGGTGGGGATGAGTAGAGCCTGAAGGGACCCCACCCTCAGAAGAGGATTAAGGACTGGACGCTTGGGAGTGAGTTAAGTCTCCCAGGACTGTATTGGTCCCCAGAGTTGGCTGTTAAAAGCAAGTCTGGTTTTCTCAGCTGGCTCCAGGGCTTCCTCTTTGGCCAAAACCTCTCCTCCCCTCTCATTCACTCCTACTTCTTGGCAATATAGCCCCCAGTGGTACTTACCAGGCAGAGGCATGATTCTGTTTGGACTGTCTAGTCAAGAGAATTGTGAACCAAATAAACCTCTTCCCTTTATAAATTACCCAATTTCAGGGATTGTTGCAGCAAAACAAAACTAAGACGTGGTTGCCGCTCAACATCCAGCATTACTGCCTAGCATATATAGCTAGAATTTTTTAAATAAATTTACAACTAAATTTTCTTTATTATCCTCTCTGATTAATCCAGAAAGAAATTTCAAAGTAGGAGCCTTTACAAATAGCAAGTACTAATTAAAAGGATGAACAAAGTCTTTTGGCAAATGGCCTAGATTAATTATCTCAAGTCTTTAGACAATATAGATTGAATGGCAAAACTGTATAAATTTGAATACCTAATGTCTCTTACAGAATAAATGAAGTAAACATTTCGTATTCATTTTAACACATAATAAAACTTACTAATAACTGAATCAAACCTAAGCGTTTTACTTGAGGTCATTGTAAACCACTTTAATTTATGATAGTCATTTGCGGCTACCTGCATTCCTCAATTATTCTTTATCTGTACAAAAAGCTCTAAGTTTCAAATTACCTAGGCTGTTTACCATCTGGGTTCATTCCCATTTCCACCATTTTAAAGCCTTCACTTTCCCACCATTGAGTTCTTTCTTCTTTCTACCATGTATAAAATTGACTATTCATCCATTAAAATAATCATCACATGTGGCTGGGGGTGTAGCTCAGTGGTAGAAACCTTGCTTAGCATGTATGAGGTCCTGGGTTTGAGCCTCAGCACCACAGGGGCAAAAAAAGTAAATAAATAAAATAGTCACAGTTTACTTCTTATACAATGTCTCTCTTTCTTCAGAAGCCTGGCTCAGGTTTAGCTTTAACTCGCCCCTGCATTCATCCTTGGCTCCTTCACCCAGAAGCACTCATGCATTCATTCATGAGGAAGCCTTCAAGACAAACCCTAGAGAGCAGATTCTAAATGTTCATCTGCTAACAGGATTCACGTAACCACAAGTATTCTCATTTCCCAAACAATCCAACATCAGCACAGTATAGATATATATGTTCAATAGTAAATGAATTTGAGAAAAGTAAGCATATCTTAGAAAGGCCTAATAAGGCAAAGTCATTCATAATTTCCTTTTTTTTTTTTTTTTTTTTGGTGGTGATACTGGGGTTCCTGGAAACCCTTCTACCTCCGGGCTACACTCCCAGACCTATTTTATTTGGAAACAGGGTCTCTTGAGCCAGCGAGGCTGGCTTCAAACCTGCGCGATCCTCCTGTCTCCGCCTCCCAAGCCCGGGGATTTCAAGTGTGTGCCACCACGCCTGGCTAAAATATCCTTTATTTCACTAAAGGATTACAAAATAAAATAAAGCATATTCTTGCTTATCTGTCTCACACAGATGGTGGGGGAACTCTCACCCTCAGGGCTTACAAGGGCATACTTTGCTGTATGAGGTTTAGCTATGAAAACTAGAACAGCTTTTCAGGAAAATAGCTTAATAATACATGCAAAAATAAGTAATAATGCACTTGCTTTAATTCAGAAATTCTACTTCTTTGAATATTATCCTAAAGAAACAAAAGACATATGTATACTTCTTATTTATAGATGTGTGCATAAGAATTTTGTTAACAATTTATAGTTGTAAGAAAAAATACAAATTAACTGATACATTAAATGTATCTAATCACTGGACTGTGCATAGCAAGTAAAAGAGACATGATAGTTTTTGCACTAACTGTAATAATACATTGTTACACGAAATAAAAACATACTATAAAATAGTAGCCTGTTTAAAATCATT
The DNA here is from genome assembly GCF_963383645.1 of Muscardinus avellanarius. Lineage (NCBI taxonomy): Eukaryota > Metazoa > Chordata > Mammalia > Rodentia > Gliridae > Muscardinus > Muscardinus avellanarius. Next base: position 85,254,456 of record NC_137798.1, read on the forward strand.
TCATCTTAGAACCAACCCATGGCATTATTACAGATATACTAGTGAATACACACTATTTTTATATTATTTCCAACAGTTGACTGCTTCTGGATCCCATTATCCTCCTGGACCTCTCCAGCTCTAAAATTCTTTAGACATAAGAATTCTATACAGCAGAGATCTTGGATACAAAGTTACTGCAAGGTGGGAGTGTGTCTCTCCGATGTTTAAGTGCCTTTTATCTATCAAAATACAACATGAAATGCTAAAAATGTGCAGAATTTTAAATCTGTTGCAAATTTTAAGTTTTACTATAACCTTGACCGTCAATGTTAATTCATGCTGATTATGCTCACTTTACAGATATCACAAATTACAGATCTTACTTCAAAAATGTAAGGACCATTATATTTTGGAAAAAAAAAACTAAAAAGATAATAGAACCCTTTGAACGTTTTTTTTTTTTTTTAAATGGGTTATAGTAACCCATGCTGTATATGGTATCCTTAATCTAAAATCAAATCCTATAGGGGGCAATCATAAACAGGATTTTGAATCAGAAGACCTACAAATAAAAAAACACTTTTTTGGCTCTAGAACTCCAGACAAACTAAATAACCCATCTGCGCCTCAACTGCCTCCTTTGGAAAATGAAGGGAAGAATAGTAAGATATATATATTCTTCCTAGAAAAAGTACCGAACACAATGCCGAGGATAAAAATCCATTCTTAAATACTTGTCTAATAGACGCAGTTGCATACATGTTACTTTGTTAGGGTTGTAAACATAGTTTCACTTATCTATTAGCATGCAAACCACCCTCTTTTGTCCTTATACTACATATGAGAGAGGCGCTTCTTGCCCTCACAAGTCTACCTTTTAGTATAGTCTTGTTCACGATAGATAGGCAACAACTTGGTATCTAAGAAATGCATACTTACAAAGCAGACCCCCAAAACTCCGTGCTGCTCCCCTCTGAGCTCAGTGCTCTTCTTAGGCATATATGCCTGCCTCCTATCATTTCTTCATGAGGTTCAGGGCAAAAGGTCTAGTCAAGTAGATGATCTTTGGTTGCCCCTGCACTGTCCCCAAATGACCTACGGGTAAATGAAACAAGGGGATAAAACATACCTACAATTTTAATGTTTTTTTTTTAAATGGGGATTGAACCTAGGGATGTTCTACCTCCAAGTTACACATCTAGCCCTTTTTATTTTACTTTGGAACAGGACCTCCCTAAATTGCTGAGGCTGGGCTCAAACCTGCAGTCTTCCAGTCTCTGACCCTCCCAAGTACTAGGATTACAAGTGTGAGCCAGCACACCCAGCAATTTTAAAAGTTTTCAATTGAAAAATATGAAACCTAGCTCAATCTCCCTATGTACAAATTGTAGCCTATCAGAACAGGGAAAAGGCTCCTAGGGTTACCCAAAAGCCCAGACCTCCCTGGAATTTCTCACATCCGAGTGCCAGCCAGAGTATGCCTCTTTTGCCCTTGGGCCTTTTAGATCATGCTGCGTTGTAAGTCGTAGACCATGTCTGGCCAAAAATACCATCCCTGAGCACTTCTACAAGTTGGTAAAGTCAGTTAGGTACAAAATCTATGCTATCTCTGAATGTGATGGCCCAGTCTAAGCCATTCTTAACCTCTTACAGGACATATTTTATATGTCCTTTTCCTTTATGTGCACTTTTCCAACTTAAAAGTGCACCTAAATAAATAAAAGTAAAATGTCTTTGGTTATAGAAAAGAGCCACAGACAGAAATATTTTCAATCCTTTGTGAGTGCTCTCAAAACAGCATATAAGAACCCACAGAAAGTTAAGAGAACTGTAGCTGTCCATATAAAATGTAGATCTGGGTATGCATCAATAAGGCCTTTCAATAGCGGGGCGTGGTGGCACACACTTGTAATCCCAGCATTTGGGAGGCGGAGCCCAGAGGACTGCAGTTCCAGGACAGCCTCAGCTACTTAGTGAGGCCTTTCATAACTCAGTGAGACCCTGTTTCAAAAATAAAAATGATTAAAAAATAGGGCTGAGGTGTAGCTCGGAGGTAGAATGCCCCTGGGTTCTCTCCCCAGTACAAAAAGAAAAAAAGAAAAAGAAAAAAAAGGGCCAAAAGGGCCTTTCAAGAAGAATGTATTCTGAGCGGGCATGGTGGCTCATGCCTGTAATCCCATACTTGAAAGGCTGAGACAGCACGATTGCAGGTTCCAGGACAGCCTCAGACAAGTAACAAGACTCTCAACAACCTACAGCTAGACCCTGTTGCCAAGCAAAAAGTAAAAGAAAATGGGCCAAAGGTAGAATACCCCTGGTTCAATCCCCAGAATCACCAAAAAAGGAGGAGGTGGAGAAGGGAGGATATTCTAAAAGCCAATCAAAATAAATTGCTGAGCCAGGTGTGGTGGCTCAAACTTGTGAGCCCAGTACTTGGGAGGCTGAGACAGGAGGATGTAGGTTTGAGGCCAGCCTCAGCTGCTTAGTGAGGACCTTTGCAATTTAGGGAGACCCTGTTTCAAAATAAAGAATAAAAAATCGGACTGGGAGGGTAGCTCAGAAGTAAAATGCCCCTGTGTTCAATCCTCAGTACCACAAATAAATAAATAAATAAATAAATAAATAAATAAATAAATAAATAGCTGAGCCAGGGTCAGTGGCTCATGCCTGTACTCCCAGTATTTGGAAGGCTGAGACAGCAGGATCACAGGTTAGAGAACAACTTCAGGAATTTAGACTCTCATCAACCTAAGACCCTGTTGCAAAATAAAAATAAAATAGGGGTGGGGTTGTAGCTCAGAGGTAGAATGCCCCTAGGTTCAATCCCCAGCACTACCAAAAATAATACTAATAAATATACTGTGGAGAGAAAGTTCAAAGAGACCCATTATCCAATGGCAGAGAAGACATGGAGGACATGGGTGTGGTCCACAAGTCACTTCCAACCAAGCAGCAACCTTCAGCCCATGACATGAGTCATAGGCACAATTACATTTCTCTATGCCGGTGTGAAAATGCCAAAATTTTAGTCTTCTCTTTGTACTTTATATAATCACTAGCTATATGTAGCTTCTGAGCCTGAAATATCTGGACAATTCAAATTGATACATACCATACATGTAAAATACATACCATATTTTGAAGACTTAGTACCCACGTACAATACAAGAAATACATAGGTTTTTAAAAAAAAGAGACGGGGACAGAAAAAGTAAAATATAACTTTAATATAAGAGCCTGCTGCTCAACCTTTTCTCCCACACCAGTTCTCCTCCCTAGGCCTGACTGTCCCAAACTTCTAGGAAATCTGTGGATCTTAGAGTTAACTGAAAGAAACTATAATATCCCTGTGCATTTTTAATAAGACAGATACTATACTTTGAAAAACATAATTTAGGGCACTCTTCAGCATATCTGTCAATCAGATAAAAAAAAAAAATCAGGTCTTCAGCCTGAGGACCCTAAAGTTGACCAGGCTACCAGACCACCATAAATTGCCATGGGGACTACCAGACCAACGTCATCCTCACTTGCCTCCTCCAGCCCACGCCTCACAAAGGCCCCTGTAAGAAATGAACCCTGCATTCCCCCCAAATGCCTCCCTTTCTCTTGAGATGGCCTGCATTCCCCCCTTGAATGTGTATTTTCTACTTTCCTAAATAAACATTTATGTCTCTGACTCAGATCGCTAAAATTCTTTTCTGTCACATCAGCCAGGGACTGATCCTGAGTTCCTGAGTTAAGAAATGGATCTGTCACCCCAACAGCACCATTAAAAAAAAAAAATTCAAATCAAGTGTGGTAGTCTCAGTATTCTGAGAATCCTGTAATCTCAGTATTCTGAGACAGGAGGATCGAAGGTTCAAAGCTAGCCTCAGCAGCTTGGGCTCTCAGCAACTTAGCAAGACTCTGTTTCAAGCTAAAAAGTAAAATAGGGCTGGGAGTATAACTCAGAGGTAAACTGCCCCTGAGTTTAATACCCAGCATAGCAGAGCAAAACAAAAAAGTCTCAATAAGTTTTATATTTGTCACATGCTGAATGCATGTTGATACACTGTATCAAATAAGTTATTAAATTAGTTTCACCAGTTCCTTTCTACCTTTTTATTTAAAACAAAGTCTTGCTTGGTTGCTGAGGGGCTCTTCACTAAATTGCTGAGGCTGGCCTTGAACTTTTGCTCCTCCTGTCTCAGCAGTGGGATTATAGGCAAACGCGACCACACCCGGCTCTTTTTAGTTGTTGTTGTTTTTATGGGAGTACTACAAAATTTTAAATTACCTGTGTGGCTCACATTATATTTCAACTAGACAACACCGTTCTCCATAACCAACAAGTAACAAATACTAGGAAGCACCCGCCCTGCGCCAGATACTTCACATAATACTTAAGAACACAGCTGCAAGGCATACTGGAGTTTTACCGGACATGCCTTAGAAAGGACGCAGCTGGAGTTCAATGTCAGTTACTCCCAGGCAATCATTCAAATAAGCGACTGCTAACAAGCTAAGGCTGGAACAACCCCTATACTGGCACAGGAAAGACAGGTGACTGCTACAACGTTCCCAAGGGCAGCAAGCTTTCTGTGATTACAGATCAGATCCCAAAACTCAGGCAAGCAGATGCCAAACCGTTCTGTGGAAGACCTACGAAACGAGTCCAATCTCTTACACAGCTAAAGCCGCCAAGCCTAGTGGCAGGGCGAGCTGCTCCCAAAGAGCAAGGTAGTCCAATTTCACCGGAGAACTTGGCCAGGACCTGGCCGTGGGCACCCATGCCGAGGGGCGATGGAGACACGCGATCGCCCCCCACTCGCCTCACCCTTCACCCACGCACGCCCCATCCCGGATCTCCGCGCAGCCCAGCTGTCCCCACCCCGCGACAAGGAGAAGTGGGCCCTCAAACGTCAACGATCACGGGGAAGTGGTAGAGAAAGGGCAAGGGGGCGCTAGGGGTGGGTACCTGAGACAGAGGATGACTCCAGGTCCTTAATGCCGGATCATCGCCGAGGCCCACCTGGCTCCCGCGGCTACCAACGACTCAGAAGGTGCAACTGACCAAACGCGGCGGCGCAACCGACTCTCCTCTGCCCAGACTCGCCGCTATGGCAACTTGAACTAGCCGCCCAGCCGCGGCAAGTGTCCGGGACGAGCCGCCGCCGCTTGGCCCTCTGGGAGTTGTAGTCCATCTCTTCTGAAGCGCAGAGAGTTGCCGGAGGGATGAGCCCAAATAAACTACAAGTCCCAGCATGCCGTGCGGCCAACCTGCGGGTGTGTTTCCCGGAAGAAGCCGGATTAGCAGGTTCCCAGCCCCCTGGGCTGCGCCCTCTGGCTCGGCTCTAATTTTTTTTTTTTTTTAAAGTGCCAGCAGCTTGTGTAGGAGACAAATTCCAGAAAGTGAATTAGAATACTGCTTTGGCCCTAACTGTAATTTTACTCCTTGGGAAACGGAAGAATAATTTCCAGCAGTAAAATATAAAAGTTTCTCTTTGTACCAAGGCCCTATGTTTTATTCCAAAGGTTCATAAATTCTTAGAACTGGGAGCAGAGAAGATTATCTAATCAAACTGCTTAGGCCTGGAAAAAGTACTTTGACGAGCTAAGATCACACAGCTGGCTCATAGAAACCAAGTATAGTGAAGCTGTCACTTCACTGTGACTCTCAGTCTGGGGCGTCCTCTCCTGACCTGTTCTAAAACAGAAAAGAAGTACTTTCCACTTAAGAGAAGTCGGTTTCAGTCATAAAGAGATCATTTAAACCACAACCAAAAACTGAGCTTGGGTATAGCAAAAAAGTAAAAATCAAATTAGTCACATGGATGGACCTTTTCTTCGACTTTGCCAAAAACCCATGGACCTGCCCCTCCTCCAGACTAAAAATCAAATTTGCCTTACCTGCTAAAGTTTTTCTAGTTATTAAAAAAAAGCCGTTATCTCTTTAAACTACCCAGGTTCCCTATTCTAACAATTCTGTACCGAAATAAATGCTTTCCCTGTTGACCCTTCAAAGATTTGGCCTTCTTAAGATCCTAATTTCTTCTCTTTCCTCACCTTCTCTTCTCCTTCTTCTTTTCCTCTCTCTCTCTCCAAATATATATATATATATATATATATATATATATATATATATATAATCTCACTCTCTCCAACATCACACACAAGTTGAGTGGCTCGAACTTAAGAGTTGCAAAAACCCAAAAGAATTGTCATCTGCAGTACTCCTCTATTACAAACCATGTAAACAAGAGCACACAGAGGTTATGGAACATATTTAGTTTACTAGGTATGCCATAACAAAATGCCACACACTGGTTGATTTATACAACAGAAACTTTAAAAACATTATTATCTCACAGATCTAAAGAATATAAATCCAAGATCAAAGTGGCAAAAGGTTAGGGTTCTCCTGGGGTCTCTCCCTTTGGCTTGTAAATGACCCTTACTGGCATTTTCTTTGTGTGAACAAAACTTGGGGTATCCCTCTTCTTATAGAAAGAACACCGGTTATATTGAATTCCTGCCCCGCACACAAGCTCATTTGCCCTAAATTATGTCCTTAAAGGCCTCGTCTACAAATTCATATACATTGAGGATATATATATATATATATATATATATATATATATATATATATATATATATATATATCCTCATATAGCATTTCAAGGAATCAGGAGACCATTTAGTCCACATGACTTCTCCAAAATTGTATCTATTCAGGATGAGTGTAATCAATGATCTTTTGACTACAGGATACCTTGATAAAGTTAGATGTGGTAAATGATGGGGGGGTATTTGGTACTGGGGATCAAACCCAGGGGCATTATACCTTCAAGCTACATCTCCATCCCTTTTTACATCTTATTTTGAAACAGTGTCAAGCTAAGTTGCTGAAGTTCTCCCTAAATTTCTGAGGCTGGCTTCAAACCTATAGTCCTCCTATGTCGGCTTCCAAGTACTGGGATTATATAACTGTGCCACCATGCCAGGCTAAAACTCTTATTTTTTATTATTTTTATTATCACCATCATCATCTTTATCATCATTCAGTGCTGGGAATTAAACCCAGAATTTTATGTATACTAATCAGGTACTCTTACCACTGAGCTAAATCCCCAGTATAGATATTTTTTTATCTACTTATAAAGAGTCTTAACTGAAAATGATCCTACCCACATACCCACAGCAAGATGCTCCCAGAGCCTTGTTAGGATCATAGAAAGCCCCTACGACTGTGACTAAGACAGGAGTCAACACCTGAAATAATTTAGGTCTATCAGGCCCTTTATACTTTGAGAATTTAGCTGCTTTTTTTTTTTTTTTTTTTTTTTTTTTTTTTTTTTTTTGGTACTGAGGATAGAACCCAGGGGCCTTCTATCTCCAGGTTACTCCACCACACCTGTTTTATATTTTATTTGGAAACAGGGTCTCACTAAGTTGCTGAGAGCCTCACTAAGTAGCTGCAGCTGGCTTTGAAACTACGCAATCCTCCTGTCTCAGCTTCCCAATTACTGGGATTACAAGTGTGCGTCACTACACCTGGCTATACTTTGAGAATTTGAGGTTGAATTAAGTTCCCAATTTGTTTCTGGAATACTCCTAAGAGTCAAGGCTGTGATAATGAGGAGCCCATCTTTATCTATGCTCTAGAAGCTTGAGAAAACTAATCTACAATGAAAACAAGAGATAAAGAATAAGAAGTAAGCCTAAGATAAGAGCCCTGGGTTCCTGACAGCTTCCAAATTCCTGGTTCCATGTCCTTTGCTATTTCTACTTATATTCTCTGTACGTATTTGTGTTCCATGATGCACTAGAGAAAGTGTGTTTAAATGTGCAGGTTCTGGACCCCAGCCACTTAGATCCAAATGCCAGGCATAACATCTACTAGCTATTAATGTGCCCTGCATAGAGTTACTTAGTCACCCTGTGCCTTCATTACTCCTTCCACCAAATGTGCACAAGAATAATGTCTCATAGCAGGGTAGCTTGGGGAATGGAATGAGTTAAGTGTGTGAAGCATGCATCCCAGTGCTCATAGCATATGCAATATATGTTAGCTGATATATACCGTGATACCCTAACATGTCAGCCCGTCCCATGGACATTGGGACTTTGGATTGTTCTAGACGCCTAGAAGAAAGAATAGACCTTGTTGCCTTATGGTAAATTACCCTTTGGAAGCTTAAAATAAGTTCTGTTGTTTAAAATCCAAAGACCTTTAACTAAGACTGGTAAAGCCTAACTGTCCACTCTCAGATTTGAGGTATTAATTTCACACCTAGCTTTTCTTTCTTTCCTCTTAACTTTATTGTTGTTGTTGTTGTTGTTGTTGCTGCTGCTGTTTTACATGGGGTGTACTAGGGATTGAACACAGTGGCATTTTACCTCTGAGCTACACCCACAACCCTTTTTTTGTGGTACTGGGGATAGAACCCAAGGGGCATTCTCCTCAGAACTACACCCCAACCTATTTTTTATTCTTTATTTTGAAACAGGGTCTCACTGAATTGCAAAGGGCCTCACTAAGTAGCTGAGGCTGTCACAAACCGTGATCCTCCTGTCTCAGCCTCCCATATGCTGGGATTACAAGCGTGCACCGCCATGTCCAGCTACCCCCAACACTTTGTAATGTTTTGTTCTGAAACAATGTCTCTGTAAGTTGCTGAGAGTTTCACTACACTGCAGAGGCTGTCCTCAAACCTGAAATCCTCCTGTCTCAGTCTCCCATATGCTGGGATTATAACCGTGCACCACCACCACCTTCAGTTTATGCCTAGTTTCTTGAACATTCTCATCAGAAATACTTTGGACAACATCAAACACCTAGGCAGGATAATTAATAGTGAGGTCCTGGGGAACTGGGATGTAGCTCAGTGGTCAAGTATTTGCCTAGCAGGTATAAGGGTCTGGGTTCAATCCTATGCACCACAATCCTACAGAATAAAATAAAATAGAGGTTCCAGAATGGGGCTAGTCTGAAAGTACTGACATAATCATCATAACTCAACTTCTCCTGCATGAGTAAGAGTAGAGAGGGAAGACAGCTATCATATAAGAAGTTGTTGGGTGGTGAGCAGAGAGGCAGTGTTGCTTTTCATGAATACTTTGCAAACTCACACCTCTGCCAAACAGCAGCATCAGACCAATTAAGTGTATGGGGTAGGAAAATAATAGTTCCAATTTTCCCTCAAATATTTTTTTCTCTTGGCTGAGACAAGAGGGTGGCAAGTTGGAGGCCAGCCTCAGCAACTTAGTGAGACCCTGGTGCAACTTAGTGAGACACTGTTTCAAAATAAAACTGAAATAGGGCTGGAGGTGTAGCTTGGAGGGAGAATGCCCCTGGGTTCCATCCCTAGTACAAAAGAAGGAGGAGGAAATTAGGGAGAGAAAGACAGAGAAAACCAACAACAACAACAGCGGCAGCAACAGCAACATGAAGTCGAAACCACATAAAATACTACAGGTAAAGGAAAAAAGAAATCCCCAATATTCTGGTTTGGTGGGACTGAATGGAACAGTGGCGAAATCCACTCCCTTGACACAAGCAAGAAACAATCACAAGTGGTTGTTGACTCAAGTTTTCGAGCCAACTGCAGGTCTAAGAAGCTCCACATTAGGTAAGATATTGCGACCATGGTATTGCCGGGTACGCAGATGTTCATCTTTAGCCATTTGTTGTGGAGCAGCATGGCTGATCCCCTGATATTCTTTCCATTCACACATTTACTAATTGAAAGTTATCATCACTGTCATAAACATCACAGTTTTATAAAACAGAGATTTAGATGCATACCGCTTTCTGAAATTTGGACCATGTTAGTTTTATAACACAGAAATTCAGATGCAAACAGCTTTCTGATATTTGGACCATGTTAATGATTCTTCTGCAAAAAAAAGGTGGGGAGGTGAAGAAAGAAAAGAAAACATAGTATCCCACAGCTTTTATTTATTTGTTGCATTTAATAGGGTGTGTGTGTGTGTGTGTGTGTGTGTGTGTGCATGTGTGTGTTTTATGGATCTGAGTGCAAACACTTTTCTTTTAATTTAACACCTTTCTATCCCATGTGTTTGCCCCACTTCCAAGTTATGCTAAGGTAAGAAAAGTGCCTTCATGATTATCATCGCTGTTCGTTGAACGGGCTATTAGAACACATCGTCCTGAAAGCTTATTCCAATTCACTGAAAGGAAACTGTCAGACACAGAAGATTTTACTCACATCTCTTCTAAGCCACATTTATACTGTCAAGCTCTTGGTTTAAAATGCTGTGTATTTTAACATAGTACTTTTGTTCCCGGCAAAGATGGTACCCAAAGACCAAATGTACTCTCCTATCAGAATCTAACCAACAAAAACAAGCAAAATACATGAAATCATGCTTCTCAAGCCAATAGACATCACACAAAGAAGGACAGTGATCCCTGAAGACAGGAAACAAATAAGGAAAGCCTTGTGACTGCCACAAGTTACTGCTTTAAGAAAATATCTAGGCCACAGTGCAAAGAGAAGGAGCCCAGGCAGAGCCCTGTGAGTGCTCTGAACTAAAGACACCACTGAGAACCTGGGAAAATGAAGGTAGATGGAGTTCTGAGGATAAAAGACACAAGAGAAAAGACAATATTGAGAGAAAACTTCAGAGAACTTCGAAAGGCTCCCAGGGAATTTGCAACAGAGTACTTGCCATTGTATACAAGTGAAGAATTGAGGCAAGAGAAAAGCATCTAAGGAGATCAGAGAGATAGTACCCATCACCCAGAACCAGGAATAGTGCCTATTGCCAAGAGCCGAGTTCATAACACATTAGATAAAGATCCAGAAGGGTCTTGACTCAGAAATGCGGAAGGATTAAACTCAGAGTAAATACTGCTCTGCTCTCACCCAAAACAAGATCAAAATGAACATGGTGGTGCACATTCATAATCCCAGTGCTTGGGAGGCTGAGACAGGAGGATTGTAGGTTCAAGGACATCCTCAGTAACTTCAAAAGAAAAATTAAAAAGGCATTAAAAAAAAGAGAGGGGGATCAAAATACAGTGAGAAAATATATAAGTAATAGTGAGATTAATTATATCAAATACAAATGATCTATACAACCCCCAAAAAAGGTAGAGATGGTCAGATTGAGAGCAAGATCCAACTCGATACTATTTAAAAGAAATGTATTTAAAGACACAAAGAGGTTTAAAAGAACAGGGAAACATACCATGGTAACAGTAATCAAAAGAAAGCTGAGGTGATGGGTGTGTGTTTTCTCTCATAGGGAGTAAACTGGATACAAGAGGGACCCTAGATAGTGGAGGAGAAACCCCAGTGGAGTGATGGAGGGGGTCTAGGGGAGTGGGGGAGGGGCGATCAACAAGAAAAACACTTCTATCAACGTTTTGTACCTGTGTGAAATTACCAGTGTCAATCTCAGTATTATGTATGGGGAAGGAGAAGAGGATGGATGGAGCAGAGGAAGGCCCACCAAGAATCTACCATGTGCACGTATGTCCCCATTACTCTGAACTGCATTAAGATGTTAGGCTACAATGCACTGATAAAAGTATTTTTATTAAAAAAGAAAGTTGAATTGGTTCTATCAAAGCAGAAAATGTAAACTGAAGAACAAAGGATATAACAAGGTATAATGAAATTCACTTAATAATCATAGAGAAATAAACAAAGTAAAAGTTCTAAAAACTCATGTACCTAAAAACAGAGCTTCAAAATATATCAATCAAAAACTGATAGAAATGCAGTGGGAAAAGATATATATCCCCCAACTGTGGTAAAAAAATAATAATAATTCACTACCCACATCTCTTTAATTGACGTAACAAAGAGAAAAACCAGCAAAATAAAGAAGATGTGAAGAACATTACCAACAACTTGATGGAGTGACCTATGTGGAACACATATTAGCTGAATATACATTTTTTCAAGGATTCACAAAACATTTATCAAGATAAGCCATACACTGAGTCAAAAAACACGCCTCGCCAAACTTAAAAGTTTCCAAGTCATACAAACTATGCTCTGTTCCTACAATGGATTTAATTTAGAAATTAGTAACAGAACAATATCTGGAAACTTTCCAAACACTTGAAAACGAAATACTGTACTCTGAAATCGCCCATGAATCAAGGGAGAACTAAAAATAGAAAACTTAAGAAGTGTTTTAAGCTAAATAGAAAATTACAAAATATTAAAACCTGTGAGATGTCACTGAGTACTAACTATGCTCTAAAATAACTCATGAATCAAAGAAGAACTAAAAATAGAAAACTTAAGAAGTATTTGTTAAGTTGGGTCCTGCACTCATGTGACTTTGTGTCACATGACCTCTGCAGGGCAAGGGAGGGGCTGAAACCCCCGCGAGAATTGGGCATTCCCGCGAGTAAACCCCCATCTCGCGAGATGCATGCCTTTAAAAGGAGAGCCCGCGTCCTCTAGCTTCGGACAGGTGCGCGGGCCCCACGGTGCCTCGCCCTGATCCCCGGGAGAGCCGTGCCATTAAAACTTTACATGCCACGTGTACCGGACCTCTCTCGTGTTTTTCACACTCCGCCGTACTCACTTATTTTTATTTTACTCGCATTTAATTTTTTATTTTACTTATCAGTATTTTAAGCTAAATGAAAATAAAATTACAAAATATTAAAACTTGTGCGATGTCACTAAGTACTATTTATGGAGAAAGCCTAGAACTCTATGCACCTCAATATTATGTTAAAGAAAGGATTCAAGTCAATAACCTCAGCCTTAAGAAATAAAGAAAAGGCTGGGCGTGGTGGCACACATCTGTAATCTCTGTACTTGAGAGGCTGAGATAAGAGGATCACAGGTTTGAACCCAGCCTCGGCAACTTAGTGAGAGCTGGGGGCCTAGTTCGGTAAAAGGCCCCTAAGTTTAGTCTCCAGCAGTACCCTCCCTAGAAGAGAGAGAGAGAGAGAGAGAGAGAGAGAGAGAGAGAGAGAGAAAGAGAAACTAAGAAAAGACAGGCAAATTAAATGTAAAATTATCAAGGAAAAGAAAGATCAGAGCATATATTAATGAACTAGAATATAAAATATACTAGCAAATCTATGAAACAAAAATTTGGTTTTTTGTTGGGTGTGGTAGCGCATGCCTGTAATTCTAGTACAGGGGAGGCTGAGACAAAAGGACCATAGTTTTGAGGCCTGCAATTTAGCAAGGAAGCCCTCCACAACTTAGCAACATTCTATTTCCTAAAAAATAAAATAAAATTGGGCTAGGGGTGTAGCTCAGAGGAAGAATGCCCCTGTTTCAGTCCCTAGTACCAACAAGAAAAAGAAAAATGTTTCTTTGAGAATATTAATGAGATTGATGTTTTACATATGCTAATTAGGAAAAGAGAATGAAGACATAAATTACCAACATCAGGTATTAAAGAGTTGACATCAGTTTATATGGATATAAAAATAAGATAATAATATGGGCAAACTTATGGCAATAATTTAAAAACTTATATGACATCAACAAATTTATCATAAGACACAAACTACTAAAGTTGCCTCAAGAAGAATGAGCTAACCCGAATAACACTGTATTTATTTTTAGAAATTAAATTTGTAATTTAAAACTTTTCAATAAGAGAAACTAAGATCCAGATCGTTTCACTGGTGAATTCTGCCAAGTAATCAAGAAAGAAGCTCCAATTCCACCCAAACTTTCAAAGAAATTTGAAGAGGAGGGAATATTTCTCAACTCAGTCTGTGACAGAAGAATTTACTACCCTGGTATCTAAACAGGAAAAAGAAATTAAATAAGAAAAACGGACATTATGCATTGTGAACTGCTATGCAAAACAGCTAATGAGAATTTTAGCAAATTTAGTCCAATAATATATTTAAGAAGATAATAAATATGTCACGATCAAATGGAGTTTATCCCTGGATAAATGCAAAGTGCATTTAACTTTCAAAAATCAATCCTGTTTCACCACACTAAAAATTACCATGAAAGCACCACAGTCAGGATTGAGAACAATTTTATCACCCACAGTCTGCCTGTAGTCAGCCTCTCCTCTGAACCCCAGTCCTTTGCAACCACTGATCTGTTCCCTGTCCCTATAGTTTTGACTTTTTGAGAATACCATATAGAAGTTTACATATAAATACATAATCTTTTGAGATTGGAGTCTTTCATCATGTGTTAAAGGTTCGTGTATGTCAATGGAATCAGCTCATTCGTGTTTACTGGTATTCCATTGGATGGCGTATGGGTTTGTTCATTCATTACTAAATAAAAGACCATGGGTTGTTACCAGCTTTGGGTGATATTAAGAAAGAGTCTATGAATATTGTAATGCACGGATTTAAAGTGTCCAGTTCAAGCCAGGCATGGTGTAGCAGATTTGTAATACCGGTACTTGGCAGGCTGAGACAGGAGAATCGCACGGGTTCAAAGCCGGCCTCAGCTACTTTGTGAGGCTCTCAGCAACTTAGGGAGATCCTGTTTCCAAATAAAATTTTAAAAATAATACTAAAAAACAGGTCTGGAGTGTAGTCCGGAGGTAGAAAGCCTCTGGGTAACACGCACGCACACACACACACACACACACACACACACACACACACAGAATAAAGTGTCCAGTTCAGTGAATTTTGATAAATAGTACATCACTTAACCTCCAGCCTAATTAAGATATAGGGCCTGGTGTTCTCCCGCCTCTTTTTCTATAGCCATTTCCCTTAGCCTTTATTCTGAGTGCCACTACTAGAGCTTCTTTCCCCTGTGCTAGAACTACATTTTAAAGACCCCACGAAATATATAGTGAGCCGATACTCCATTTGACCCCAAAGGCGTTTTCAGTAAGCAAATGAAGACTTTCCCGAAGGAAAAGGGGCACAATCTGGCTTATATTTGTAATTAACCTTTCGGGCTCGTGTGTGAAGAACGATGAGCAGATGGACGATCGTGAGCAACTTAAGTATTCTTCCCCCTCCCCCGTGCGGGGAAGGGGATATGAATGAATCAAATTCCTACGCCGACCTGAATTTCCAGACTTGCAGGCCAGCATCCATTCCGCTAGCCTGCGCTCCCTCCGGGGCGCTTCTGCGCTTCTCGTTCTGGCCGGCAGATGGCCCCAGAGCCCAGGTCCTGATCGCCCGGGACCTGGGCCGCGGGACCGAGCGGCGCTTGCGGCTGGGGAGTCCAGCCCGGGCACCGCGGCCCGGGCGCGGCAGTCCCGGGGCGCTGGGTTTGTGCCGCACCCCGGGCTGCCAGGGCTGGGCCAGCCTCCAGCCGGAGCGTCTCCAGCCCGGAGAAGCCGAGGCGCTGCGGGACACCGATCCTCCCTGGGACAGTGCACTCCGCGGGAACTTTGCAGAGTGCGCGCTGGAGGGTTCAGGACAGGCGGCGCTTTCAGTAAGCTCCCCAGGGAAGAAGCAGCGTAGAGCTTCTCCAGGCAATTTGAGTTTAGAGAAAAGGGGGAGGCGCGGGGAGGAGATCTACGGGAGGCTTTTGAGAGAACTAACGAGATGAACGTGTGGGGAGGGTTGGAAAGCCAGGGTGCCGCGCGCACCGGCCGGGGTCGGAGCGGGCTGCGTGGCTCCGGCCAAAGTGCTCTGGCAAGTGGGCTTGTTTGGGTAGAGAGTTGCCTAGGGAAGCGGAGCGCTGAAGAGCCCTTCTCCCTCTCCAGCCTCCTCTTCAGCAGTGAGGTCACAGCCTCTCGGAGCCTCCCTCCTCCCACCCCTCCCGCTCGCTTCCTTCGGTGGAACCCGAGGCTCCGAGCGCGCAGAATGCGAAGGCAGCGCAGGGAGGAGTAGCCCTGGCGGCCCGTGGAAAATGAGGCCGGAGTCTCTGCTGCAGCTGCTGTTGCTGCTTACCCTGCCCGGGAGCCTGGGGAGCGAGGGGTGTCTGTCTCCACCGTGCGAGTGCCACCAGGAGGATGACTTCAAAGTCACCTGCAAGGATATCCAGCGCATCCCCAGCCTGCCGCCCAGTACCCAGACTCTGTGAGTACCCGGGAGGGGAGAGGGAGGCCGAGGGCACCTGGACAGGTGGAGGAAAGCGAACAGGAGCAGCTTGAGAACCGGCCAAAGCGTGAGTGTGTGAGTGTGTGTGTGTGTGTGCGCCCATGAGTAAAAACTCACTTGTCCACACTTGAACAGTTGTTGCTGGCACTTTCGTGGTCTCTAACAAAATTAAAGGTACAACAAAACTTTTGGACAAGATGACAGTCAGAGTGGTTCTTTCTAAATAGATGCCGTTCTGTGTTTTGCCCACTCGTGGCCTGGCTGAATCTTAGTTTTACTTAAGATATTAGGAAGAGTTAAAGAAAATAACTTGTCAGACATGGTGGCGCATGCTTGTAATTCCGGTTCTTGGGAGGCGGAGACAGGAGGATCGCAGGTTCGAAGCCTACTTAGTGAGACCCTGTTTTCAAATAATATATAAAATAGGTCTGGGAGTGTAGCCTGGAGGTAGAAAGCCCCTGGGTTCTATCCCCAGTATGAAAGAAAGAAAGAAAGCTAAAAATTCTCCTTTTAGTCTTTCTCGATGGGAAATTATCTTAGCAGTTCATCATAAAGCTGTCAAAAACTAATCAGGAGCCTATTTTAAAAATATACTCCTTCACCCAATAGCAAAGTTAATTAACTGCCCACCTATGTCGTGCATCTAGAATTCTCCTTTGTGATGCACTCTCTGTAGAAGCATAAAGAGATGAAATTTTATAAAAGGCATTTTTACATATACATTTACATACACATTTTACATTTACAAATGCATAAAATGCATGTTGAGTGTTACCAAATTGTAAAGTTGGTGGCAAGATCACACACAAACACACATATGCATATTTCTTAACAAAAATATGTATCAGTTGTCATTGAAAGGATAACTGTATGTAGACAAGACTCATCATTTTTTATTTTTTATTTTTTTATTATTTATTTATTTATTTATTTATTTATTTATTTATTTATTTATTGTGGTGCTAGGGGTGGAACCCAGAGGCTTTCTACCTCCGTGCTATACTCCCAGACCTTTTTTTTTTTTTTTTTTTTTGGAAACAGGGTCTCACTAAGTAGCTGAGGCTGTTCAAACCTGTGCGATCCTCCTGTCTCCGCCTCCCAAGCGCAGGGATTACAAGCGTGTGCCACCATGCCCGCCTTAAGAATCATCATTTTTTAAATAGGCGTTCTTGATTGTTTAAAAATAGAACGGAAAGAATAGTAAAGCAATCTGGGATGATTAAACCCAGTTACGATAAGAAAGTACAGACTGTTTAAGAAAATGTGGATAAAAAACACAATTGTACTTCAAGATTTTCTCAAGGATTTAGCTCCTGAGGACACTCAACAGTGGATGATGAATGTTTCAGCAGAGGCACTTATTTCTGTGCTCAGACAGAGCCTGGATTAATTAGTGCAATAACTGCTAAGCGTGGCTTCATTCTCTATGCTGCTGCTGCAGAAGAAAATAACTCTCTCCACTGGCTCTCTGTGGCTTCTAAAATAAAATTCTTTCATTCAAACTTCAAGATCCATCAAGATCTAGTCCAGTTGGTCAAATCCTTTTGCTCCTGATTTCTTTGACTTCCCATTTCTGTTGAAGAGGATTCCTGGCATGATCCCCAAAGTTCCCTACTCTCACAGGTCCCTTGTCCTCCTTCCCACCTCCTGTCCCCCAACCTATAAAGCTTCTTTTCCCTTTTCACCTAGCTTCTGTCTATCCCAAGATCCAGATTTGGCATCAGTTCCTTCAGGAAGCTTCTCCTCACCGATTATCCTTCAGCTGGTTGAGGAGCCTTCCTTCCCAATGTTAAGTGCATGAACGTGCGTGACCCTAGCCCTGTACACAGTGTGGGTGTGCTTTCCTGTGACCTGTAATTTTTTGTGCCTAGTGGAGCATACATGAGCTCCTCTAATACAGGGACCGTCATGCAACTCTGAATTCCTCAAACCTAGCACAGGACCTGGAATTGCTGAAATGCTCAGAAAACAAAAGCTTAATTGAATGAATGAATGAATGAATGAATGAATGAGTGAATATACTGGTCCCAGGTTGTCCAGTGTGGGGTGGAAAGAAAGAAGCTCAAAGACATCACTTCTTCAGAGAGTTCTCAGTGTCAAAATTGACAGAGTCTTTGAAGACAGGTATAGTTCTGAGAGTACAGGGATTTCAAAGTCAGACTGTTTAACATTGTACTAAATGTCAAGAAAGAAAGTGGGATGTCAGAGGTGGAGCAATGGACCAGGAGTCAGGAAACTGGCCTTAACTCCATCCCTTTCTGTACTAATTGTGAACACCATGAGATAAATTATTGGAAGGTCCAAATTTCCAAAACTAGAAAGAGAGAAAAATTCAGGTAGCTGCTTGCTGAGGTCGAGTTGCTAATGAAGATAGCCCGAGAGAAATCACAGGATTATGAAGAGTGATTGGATAAAGTCAGAGGAGAATCTGATCCTAAGTGTGATGGGGTGGGGGACTGCCTTCTCAAGAATGAAGCTTTTCTGAGATGGGGAAGCACATCGATGGAAATCAGCGTGGTTACATGCTATGGAATGCTCACTTGAACAACAGCTGCTACCCCCTGCCACAGTGGCAAAGTTACTTTTGAATCTTTGGGGGGCAGTAGAACTCTTTTTTCAAAGAAAAGATTATGGAAGATGTCAAATATGAAAAGTTAATCATTCTGTTGTGTTTATTTTTGTGGGGCTCTGTTCTCAGCTTTTTGCATGAATTCACTTATTGAATTCCAAATCTTCACAGAGATCAAACTAAAGAGGTGATTTTTGTTATCCTCACTTACAAAATGAGGATAAAGAGGCGCGCGCGCGCGCACACACACACACACACACACACACACACGTGTGATTTGCTCCGTGTCTGTTTGTGAATTGTGGAGACAGGATTTGAAATGCCATAGTTAAATCTAGAACCTGCTCCCAGATGGAAGGGGATCTCACTCTGCCAGCTTTCCCCCCAGTATGGTCACGGGGCTTTGAAGAAATAAGTTTGAAAACTAGTGATGTCCAGTTGTGGCGGTCGGGTTTTCATCACTGTGACCACAATACATGATTAGAACAATTTAGAGGTGGAAAGGTTTATTTGGACTCATGGTCTCAGAGGGTTCAGCCCACGGTGGGCCAGCTGCTTTGCTGTCAGCCCAAGATGAGGCAGAACAGCTTGGAGGAAGGGTGGAATGGAGCAAAGCTGCTCAGCTGTGGCAGCTGGGAAGCAGAGAGAACGGACCAGAGAGATGGTAAACCCTCCCAGGGCACACCCCCAGTGACCAGCTTCCTCCACCTACGTCCCACTCCCAGGAGTCACGCAGTCATCAGTGGGTTAGTCTACTGAAGAGCCATTCCCCAAGCCCCACCTCTGAACACATGAGACTTTAGGAATCACTCCTCGGGTAACCATGAGGGCTATGGGCAGAGAAGTACACAAAGCTCAGAAAATAGGAAGGGAGGGATGGAAAGAAAAGAAAAAGGAGAGAGAGAGGGCTGGAGGAAAAGAAAAAGAGTCATCTCAAGTAATAGAAGGCATTCCCTGCTAAAATAGGCCAGATGTTTGTCATTAAAAATCTGTTCTAGAGCCGGGCTGGTGGCGCAGACAGGAGGATCGCGCAGGTTCGAAGCCAGACGCGTGCGCTGGTTTAGGAAACCCTGTTTCCAAATTAAAAAAAAAAAATGTAAAAATAGGTCTGGGAGTGTAGCCCGGAGGTAGAAGGGCTTCCAGGAACCCCAGTAACACCAAAAAAAAAAAAAAAAAAAAAAAAAAATCTGTTCTAGAGCCGGGCTGGCGGCGCACGCTTGTAATCTCCATGCTTGGAAGGTAGAAACAGGAGGATCGCGCAGGTTCGAAGCCAGGTGCGCTGGCTTTAGGAGACCCTGTTTCCAAATTAAAAAAAAATGTAAAAATAGGTATGGGAGCGTAGCCCGGAGGTAGAAGGGCTTCCAGGAACCCCAGTAACACCAAAAAAAAAAAAAAAAAAAAAAAAAAATCTGTTCTAGAGTTGGGTGTGGAGGCACACACTTGTAATCCCAGTACTTGGGAGGCTGAGACAGGAGGATTGCAGGTTTGAAGACAGCCTCAGCAAACAGTGAGACCTATTAACCTAGTAAGCCCCTGTTTCAAAATAAAAAATAGGGCTGGAGTGTAGTTCAGAGGTAGAATGCCCCTGGGTTCAATCTCCAATGCCACAAACAAACAACTACAACAAACTCTTTTCTGGGTGGCAATCTTTTTTTTTTCTGAATCTACTTAAATTATAGAGGGTCCATTGCTGAGAGATTTTTCTCTGACAAAGTTGATTCAGAGTGTATCTCTTTTTAAAGTTTCTGAAGAGCCCTCGCGGGTTTATCGCATGAGGCGGGTGTTCCTGAAGAGCGGTTGCCTTATTCCTGCAGCTTCACTGGGTTTTGGGGTGTTGCATGACTACTGCCCCACCATTTTACAGATTATTATGGAGCTGCCAACAATGCCAAGTCTCACCTTCCACCTGTGTATCATGGTACTGAAAGATAAGCAAGCCTCTTTTATTTTTTCATTTTTTGGTGGTACTAGTGATTGAAGCGAGGCTCATTCTATCTCTGAGCTACACCCTCAACCCTTTTTATTGTTTTTTTTTAAACTGTGAAATAGCATCTCCCTAAGTTGCTGATGGTCTCTCTAAACTGCTGAGGCTGGCCTGTGATCCTCCTGTCTTCAGCCTCCCAAGTAGTGGGATTATAGGTGTTCACCAACCTGCCTGGCTACAGGTTTCTTTTTATACTACTCATACACCTGGCCCGTGCCCTTCTGGATGGCTGCAAGACAGTTACACTGTGGCTCTCAGTGAAGAGGTGGTTGTGAATCTTCTCCTCACTTGCCCCTTCCAGAGGGGCATGATATATTCTCTTAACAATGATTTTAACTGGATAGGAAGTGAGGGAGAGCCGGTATTCCTACTCACTGGTGGGACATTCAAAAGCTCTGATATGCAGAAAATTATTTCCCCTAGTTGAGGATTTCTGACTTAAAGGAACCTAAATTGAAGAGAACAAATTAAAATTTCCAGTTTGAGGGCTGGGGGTGTAGCTCAGTGGTAGAGCACTTGTCATGTGGGAGGCTTGTGGGTTTCATGGTCAGTACTGAGAGTTTTTCTTAAATCTTGTCATATAATCATAAATTATATTACTTTGAAACCAAGTTTTAGTAAGATTTTAATCTCTTCTATATTCAGAAGGCTGCCATCTTTTACCTCTGTGTATAAGAGGATCATCCCTTTTCCAAATGAGGAAGTAGATGGCTTTTTAAAATTTTTTTTTATTTTTTGGTGGTGGTACTGGGGATAGAACCCAGGAGCTTTCTACCTCAGGGCTGTACTCCCAGACCTATTTTTATATATTTATTGGGAAACAGGGTCTCACTAAGTTACTGAGAGCCTCACTAAGTAGCTGAGGCTGGTTTCGAACCTGTGCGATCCTCCCGTCTCAGCCTTCCAAGAGCAGGGATTACAAGTGTGCGCCACCACGCCCGGCTGAGGTAGATGGATTTTGATAGCCATTCTGGATTTGTGTGGATTCTTCCTCAAGAACTACTGGCTCACCTGTCCTTGTCCTTTTAACTTACCTGCTTGCAGTTTATCAAGATAACAATCACAGCTAGCATGTAATCACTGCTTGGGAGGCTGAGGTAGGATCATAGATTTGTGACCAGCCTCAGCAACTTAGAGACCCTCAACAACCTAGTGAGACCCTGTTTCAAAAGCTAAAAAAGATCAAGGGTGTAGCTCAGAGGTAAGTGCCCCTGGGTTCAATCCCTAGTAACCCTTCAAAAAATTAACAATTGCCATTTATACCTCCTCCAACTGCCACCAATATTTAGGGTCTTGGGGTTCAGAGCAATAAATGGTTTGTCTACCATACAATCCCTGGTAGACAGGAATCAACAAATCACTTGGTGTATGGGTGGGGGGGGTGCACACGTGCACGTGCCTTCAGAAACGTTTCTGAAGGAGTTGCTGCTTCTGTTGTTATTTTCAGGTTATTTTTAGTTGTTTCATTCTGTTTCTGCAGATCTGATTGATGGACTATCCCAGTGTTTTCTGAACTAGACAATCATTCATGTCTTTGGGATTTTCCCCCTGTATTTCATCTGTGTTATTATTTTCTTATCATGGTCAAGTAGGCTTTCTTTGAGAGAATTTTGCTGGAGCCAGCCGGCAAGAGTATGGGTTCTGAAGTGAGGCGTGAGGATGAAGAGTTTTTAACCCTAACGTGGGGGAGCCACCAGCCTACTATCTCTACTGGCCGACCCCTGTTCATGGGTCAATATTTCCTACCGTCAACGACTATGCTTGGGTCAGTATTCTCTATTGCGCAGACGCTCCTGGCCAACACAACTTCTGGGTCAATCTCATCTTTATTGCGCTGACACCGACTTGTTTTTCCAGAGGTATTTATACACAGTTACAGGTCAATCAACATTCTCATGCTACCACCACCAGAATACAATAAAGACCAATACAAAACACATCATTACAGATAGGCCTATCAGTACCCTCGTGTCATCACCAACTGATCCTCTCTCAGACCTCTTTGAACTTTCTATAACCCCAAACCTTGTTGACTCTGGGTGAAGGACAGTCAGCTGAGTCAGAGACACCAATCTAGGGAAAAGCCTTAATGGCTCCCAACAGAATTTTATTTAGGAATTTAATTACTGCTATAAATATAATTTATTTAGCATGACTTGCATAAATAGAAATAACTAGTAAATGCTCTGAGCCCAAAGCTGCTTCTTTTTGCTAACAAAGGGAGAAGAACATTGGGTGTGATGGCTCACACCTGTAATCTCATTACTTGGGATGCTAAGACAGGAAGAACACAGATTCAAGGCCAGCCTCAGCAACTTAGCGAGAAGTTCTTTCAGAGTAAAAAAATATAGGGGGTATAGCTCCAAGGTAGAATGTCCCTGGGTTTAATTCCCAGTACTACCGGAGCCAGCCGGCAAAAGTATGGGTTCTGAAGAGAGGTGTGAGGATGAAAGAATTCAATTCTAGGAATTTAATTGAAAGAATTTTAATTCAAGTATGGAAGGATCGCCAGTCCACTCCCGGGTTGATATCTCTACTGGTTGATCCTGGAAGGATCGCCAGTCCACTCCCGGGTTGATATCTCTACTGGTTGATCCTGGAAGGATCGCCAGTCCACTCCTGGGTTGATATCTCTACGGTTGATCCTGGAAGGATCGCCAGTCCACTCCCGGGTTGATATCTCTACTGGTTGATCCTGGGTTCACTTCTCTTGAAGCATGGGAGGGTCGCCAATCTCTTTTGGCCGACCTGGGTTTATTTCTCTTGTGGTATTTATACAGTTTCTTACACTGGAATACAATAATGACAAATCCAAAGTACATACCCTCATGCCATCACAAACAACACAAACCTACTCTTCTCTCAGACCTTAATTACTTTGAACCTTCCACGACCCCAAATCTTGTTGACTCTGGGTGAAGGACAGTAAGCTGAGCAAAGGACGGTCAGAAGTATTCTTTTAGTAAAGATAAGGGGAAAATCTTAATGGCTCCCCACACAGTACCACAAAAAATAAAAAATAATAGGAAGTATTAAGAACTATTTAATAGATACCAGTCCTTGATAATATCAGAAGGACTGAAAGACGACGGAAAAAGGAACATTTTCTCACCAGGTGATTTAATGTGACTTAATGTCATGCAAGTGCCCCATCTATAATTTCATGTTTTCCTCAAATTACCCGTTCATATTTCACAATGGTTGTAGTCACCATCAATGGTCGTAACCTGCATGACAAGTGGTTTCCAACCTGAAGAGATGCTCTCTGCATCAGCACCCGATGCTGACTACTCAAGTACAGCTTAATACTTTGTGTCCTACACAAAGGTGCCTTCATTTTATGTTTTCAGATTCAGTGATTCATGCTCTTCCATTCTGTATCCCTCCCCAAATATATACATTGCACCAGGTAAGAACATTTCAATGACAACCCACATGTACAACAGGGGCTGTACAATAAATGGACTGTCCCATCTAGGCTTGTATAAACATACTCTACATTAGTATAATGATGAACTTGCTTAAGGATACATTTCTGAGAATATTATCATTGTCAAATGATGCATAATTCTATAAAGATATACCTAATATGTATTTTAAATATATATAAACATATATGTCAGAATATACTAAACATATATTTTTATTTATTTATTTATTTTTATTTTTTGGTGTTACTGGGGATGGAACCCTTCTACCTCCAGGCTATACTCCCAGACCTATTTTATATTTTTATTTTGGAAACAGGGTCTCCTAAACCAGCGAGGCTGGCTTTGAACCTGCGTGATCCTCCTCTCTCCACCTCCCAAGCACGGAGATTACAAGTGTGCGCCACCACGCCAGGCCTAAACATATATTTTTAAATTACTTAAGATTTTTGATGGTAACAGAAAGTCCACTCTGTCCAGCTTAAGAAGAGAAGTATTTTAAAAGAGTAAGATCTAATTTACAGAATTCCTGTAGAATTTCAGCATAGGCCAGGACCCACAGCGTGCAAGAAGTTGGCGGCACAGCCGGTGGTCTCATTAGGACAGCCTGGGGTCTAGAGCTGCTGGGCTGTGGGCTTCCATCAAGGTTTTCTCCACTATTTCTACTTCTTCAAATAATCAACTGGAGAATGACATCCTGTAGGGGATCATCTGATCGGCTGGCATCAATTCCCAGCTATGCCCCAGCAGCCAGGGCAGGTAGAAGGAGGAGATCGGCTGTGGGAGGTGCACATGGTGAGGAACCCCCCTCCACAGAGGGACCACATGCCCTGGCCAAGGCTCACCGCCTTCTTCAGTGGCACTGACTATGTCCTGGATACTGTGTTAAGTGCTGGATTTGATGGACTGTCAATATCCTTGGATTTGAAGTACTGTCAACATCTCTGTCCTCAAGGATCTAGCAGTCTAATGCAGATGTTAAGTATTATTCAAATGATCACATAATAATTGTGATTATGTAAGTGTGCTGAGTGTTCAAGTGTGCTTGGTGGGGTTTGGAGGTTAATTTACGTAAACTGGGGTTCAGAGAAGGCCTAAAACTTGAAGAACAAGTAGGAACTGAGTACAGGGAGCTGCAAGGGTAAGTAAAGGACAGAGTGAGAAAGTGATGCATCTAGAGCTCTGAGGAATTCCAACCCGAAGGCTCAAGGGCTTGATTCATTCACTTGGGAGGAAGATATTAATGAGCAATAAAATATCTTATCATTGCCTTTGTAATACAGCACAGGTAAGAGGAATTTTGATGTTTTGGGGGCAAGTTTTGAGGACAATAAAACTCACACATATTGGGAGAAATAAATGGTTTTATGAAGTAACTTTTTTTTTTTTTTTGCGGTACTGGGGATGGAGCCCAGGGGCATTCTACCTCCAAGCTATACCCCCCTGCCGTATTTTTTATTTTTTATTTTGAAACAGGGTCTCATTAAGTTGCAGAGTACCTCACTAAATAGCTGAGACTGGCTGCAAACCATGATTCTCTTGTCTCAGCCTCCTGAATGCTGGGATTACAAGGGTGGGCCACCATGCCCGGCATGAACTAACATTTTATTAATTAAAATAATAAATGTAAAACTGAGTTCTTTGAGTTTTCCCTCAATATAGAGTAGTCTCTTTTATCTAAGAGCAATGCATACCAAGATCCCTAGGGGATGTCTGAAACCCAATGTATACTGGGATTTTTTTCCCTATTGTACATATTTATGATAAGGTTTAATTTATGAATTGGGCAAATTAAAAGATTAACAACAACAACCAAAAATAAAATAGGGAAGTTGTAACAATATACTCTAATAAAAGTTGTGTAAATATAACCTCTGTCTCTTGAAAGAGTCAAGACAAATAATGTTTGGAGGCCACAGTTGACTGCAGGTAATTGAAATCAAAGAAAGCAAAACTGTGGATAAGGCAGGAACATCATATTTAGTATTTTCTCAAATCGAATTAATTGTAACAATTACTTTAAGGAGTATGTTGTTTATATATTTATTTTAGGTACTGGGGTTTGAATTCAAGGGCATTCCATATCTGAGCTACACCTCCGTCCCTTTTTCTATTTCTTATTTTTGAAACAAGGTCTTGTTAAGTTGCTAAGACTAGCCCCAAACCTGTGAATCCTCCAGTCTATTGGGATTACAGATGTGTGCCACCATGACTATTTTAAGGCATACCTCAATACTCAATAATATTTTAAAGTAATATATAATTAAATTAAAAAATACAAAAATATTTTCTTTAAAGGACTTGAATGGCAAAACTTCCCTAATACTTAGAAAATTCTAGAGGATTTACTAAATTAAATCTTATAAGTAACATGAATCCTAAATTCTTAGAGCTCCCAATACCATTTGTAGGGACAGGAGTGGAGAGGAATTGAAGGCACATTTTTTGGAGTGAAGCCATCCAGGTGGATGCCCTGCTCTTTCATTCCTTAGGTATGCTTTTGGGGAACACTTGCCAAATTTTTTTGGGCCTCAGATTCTTCATTTCTGAAATAAGGGGTAATAATAGTACCTGCCTTAACAGATTGTTGGGAGGTATGAAGGAGTTACTACTATTAAGAAGTAATTTTCAGAGAAAGGTAAAATTATAACTTACACAGCTATAAGTGGAACATCTTAAAGACTTTAATCAACTCATTGATGAGTATAAATTAGTTTCATAGGTCTGCCATAACAAAATGCCACCAAGTACTTAGCCATAACAAAGTGCTCCCTTAAAGAAGAGCAATTTAGTCTTTTAAAGTTCTGGTTGCATATAGGCACAGGCACTAACTTTCTCACCAAAACCTCCAAAGCTCAAGAAATTAAAGAAAGAATTAACAAGTGGGATGTCATCAAACTAAAAAGTTTCTTCTCATCAAAGGAAACCATCAATAACCTAAAGAGGAAGCCTACAGAATGGGAGAAGATCTTTACCAGCCACCACTCTGATAGAGGATTAATGTCCAGAATATACAAAGAGCTCAAAAGACTCTACACTAGTAAAACAAATAACCCAATCAAGAAATGGGCAATTGAACTGAAAAGACACTTTACAAAAGAAGAGATACAAATGGCCAATAGATACATGAAAATATGTTCAACATCATTAGCCATCAGGGAGATGCAAAACAAAACTACCCTGAGATTCCATCTAACCCCAGTCAGAGTGGCAAGCATAAAGAAATCAAACAACAACAAATGCTGGCGAGGATGTGGGGAAAGAGGAACTCTTTACACTGTTGGTGGGAATGCAAACGAGTTCAGCCACTATAGAGATCTGTGTGGAGATTCCTTAGAAAACTGGGAATATATCCACCATACGATTCAGCTTTACCACTCCTGGGTATTTTTCCAAAGTGGTTGAAACCAGAGAACTACAGCAACATATGCATACCTATGTTCATAGCGGCACAATTCATAATAGCTAAAATATGGCACCAACCCAGGTCCCCATCAACAAATAGATTACAAAATTATGGGAAATACACACAATGGAATTCTATCAGTTATAAAGAAGAACAAAATTATGTCATTCGCAAGAAGATGGAAAGTCCTGGAGAGCATTATGTTAAGTGAGATCAGCCAAGCACAGAAAGAGAAGGGACATATGTTTCCTCTAATATGCCCAAACTAGGGAGCATTGGGGATACCAGAGGGACTCCAGATAATGGAAGGGAAATATCAGCAACGTCAGAATGGAAGGGGAGAGGAAGAAGGCTGAACTTGATTCATGAGGGGCTACATCTGAATATGTGTAAAAGTATGACTATAGC
This sequence comes from Muscardinus avellanarius, assembly GCF_963383645.1. NCBI lineage: Eukaryota > Metazoa > Chordata > Mammalia > Rodentia > Gliridae > Muscardinus > Muscardinus avellanarius. The sequence goes on from NC_137798.1 coordinate 85,282,212, forward strand.
ATGGTTACCCTGGACATTCATTTTGGGAGGGGGGAAGGGAAAACGGGAGTGGGGGGAGAGGGCACCAAGTACAGTTTAAATGTATACCATTTATTTTCAATAAAAATATATATACAAAAAAAATAAATTTCTGGTTGCTAGAAGTCAGAAATCAAGGTGTGGACAGGGCCACACCTCTTAGGCAGGCTCTAGGGAGGAACCCGTCCATGGCTCTTCCCAGTCACCACTGGCCACCAGTAATCCTCGGCGCCACCTGCCTTAGAGCTACATCACTTCTGTTGTTTCATTCACTATATTAGGAAACCTGTTAAGATAAAGGAGACTCCACTGAAAAAACATATTTATAGATCAGAACTATCACCATCGTGTGTGTGTGTGTGTGTGTGTGTGTGTGTGTGTGTGTGTGTGTGTGTTACTGGGGCTGAAACCCAGGTGCATTCTACCTCCGAGCTACACCCCTAGCCTTATTTTTTATTCCTTATTTTGAAACAGGGTCTCACTTGGTTGCAGAGGGCCTCACTGAGTAGCTGAGGCTGGCTGCCATCTGTGATCCTCCTGTTTCAGCCTCCCAAATGCTGGGATTACACATGTGCACCACCACACCTGGCTTCATCATCTTTTAATGTATATCATAATATGCTTATTTCTATGATTTTGTTTTTGCAAAACTAGGGATAGAACCTAGGGACATTCTACCTCTGAGCTACACCCCCAGTCCTATTTTTTATTCTTTATTTTGAAACAGGGTCTCACTGAGTTGCAAAGGACCTCACTAAGTAGTAGCTGAGGCTGTCCTTGAACAGCAATCTTCCTATCTCAGCCTCTGAAATGCTGAGATTATCTATTTTTTATGTCTTTCCCTATAAGCAAAAAACAAGCTTTCAGTTTATATTGTTGTTATTTATTTGTTCTGTTCAATTATGTATCTCAAATGCCCAGAGAGAGCTTGGTATAAAATAGGCAGTCAATGAATATTTGTTTTGTAGAGGAAGGAATGAATGCATGTATCAATAAATAGTTCTGGAGACACTTTAATGTCATCTAATGTGCCCTCCCCACCCTTTTTTATTCTTTTTTCAAAATCCTTGGGTTTTATTGCCTTGTTAGAATAGATGGAATTTTGTCTTCATTTCATATTTTTCCTGCCTACCTAGAGCACTAGTACTTTAGAAACAAAATAACATCTAATGGAGTTTCACATTTCTCACTCCTTGCCTAGCCCTATGTTGACATTGGGTATGTGCTTACCTATAATCCCAGTACTCAGGAGGCTGAGACAGGAGGATAGCAGATTCTAGGACAGCTATAGCAACATAAAGACACTGAGCAACCTAGTAAGACTCTGTTTCAAAACAAAAATTTTAAAAGGACTAATGTATAACTCAAGATAAAATGCCCCTGGGTTCAATCCCTAGTACCCCCACGCCCAACACACACAAATGACACTACTTCTTTGAACAGCCACCTCCAAGAGCTGTCAACCACCAGTTATTTCTGAAATTTTCAAATGTAGTACTCCTAAGCAAGAGAAAAGAGGAGCCGGGCATGGAGATATACACGTGTAATCCAAGTACTTGGGAGGTTAAGACAGGCGGATTGTTGGTTTGTGGCCAGCCTCAACTACTTAGTAAGGCCCTCCACAACTTAGTGAGACCCTGTTACAGAATAAAGAATTAAAATTAGGGCTGGCAGTGTAGCTTGAAGGTAGAATGCCCCTGGGTTCAATGCCCAGTACCGCAAAAGAAAAAAGAAAGAAAAGAAAAGAAAAGAAGAGAACACTACCAGGATATATGTAAGTGATTCTCAGAAATAATCAAAGTAAGCAGTACATTACTTTGCCGTCTCTAGTTTTAGTTTTTTTAATTCAATTTCCAAACACTAAATTTTTTTTTTGTATGTATGGTACAGGGAATTGAACTCAAGGGCAATCTACCACTGAGCTACATCTCTATGCCTTTTATTTTCTATTCTGAAACAGGATCTTACTAAGTTGTGAAGGCTGACCTCCAACTTGGGATCCCCTTGACTCAACTCCCCAAGTCCTGAGACATGTGCCACTGCACCCAGCTTAATAATATATATATATATATTTTTTGTGGGTTTTTTTTTTTTTTTTTTTTTTACGGATCTGGGGATGGAACCCAGAGGCATTTGACCTCCGAGCTACACCCCCTGCCCAATTTTTTATTCTTTATTTTGAAACAGGGTCTCACTGAGTTGCAGAGGGCCTCACTAAGTAGCTTAGGCTGTCCGCGAACCACGATCCTCTGGTCTCAGCCTCCCGAATGCTGGGATTACAAGCGTGGGCCACCACACCCGGCTTAATAATTTTTAATTCTCTTCCATCACATAAATATTATGTGGTTTTGTCCGGGTGTATTTCTCTGCACCTTTATGGTAAAGTAACTCCATTTGAATATACCAGGAACTTGACTCAAAGAGGCAACTTAAAGCCCAAAATGACAGTCTCTGTAGGAGGTCAGTGAAGTAGTCCTGGAGGTAGCTTTTCAGATCCCAGCCTCAGGTAGCACAGCAGCTTAGTGAGGTCATGCCAGTTAATCATGATTTCAGAGACCTGGATCCACAGTGTCTAGTTCTGTTCATCTGTGTACACAAATCCTTGGTAGCCTGGGGTTCAAGTCTATTTTCTTTTATCATCTCTGATGAAGTAGTAAGCATAGAAAAATGCTCAATGCTCAGAATGTATTGGTAAGTGAATTAATCTTATCTGAATGTGTGGGTTTCATTTGTGAAAATAGTTCCTTATTTCTGTCCAGATCTGAGAATTTTTTACCTTGCACTGATGTAGCTGATGAATATATTGTTTTCTAGTTGTACTGTTATATCGGTTACGCCTCAGATTAAAGTTTATTAGATAGAGGTTCAGGGGCTTCTAGAAGACTGTGGTTGTGCTGCTGGGAATCTGTGAGTATGTGGATATTTGTGTATATACTTTGTATATCAGTGTACTTCTTAGATTTAAAGATGTCCTTGACCCTCCCTAAAAAGATAAGAAGTCCTGCTTTGGAATAATTTAGCATTTCTATGTGGTCATAAGAGTACGTTTGTTATTCATTATGACTCTATTTTATGAAACAGAACATAAAACACGTATTTTAAAAACAAACAAAACCAGCCTGGCCTTTGAATGTGATGGTTTTTCCTTCTGAATATATTATTATGATGATTACTTTCTTTATGCCTCACATTTAGCCTGTCTCTCAAAGATTCTTTTCAGATAGAAGTTTACTAAATATGGCCATTTTTCAAGTTAGTAGTTTTAAAACATATTTTACAAATGATGATGCGTCATATCTGACATTAAATCCTTCACACAGTGTCCATTTTAGCTGAAACTAATCAATACTCTTAATTACTCTTTGCCTTTTATTATCGCTATTTAAAAAAAAAACATTGAAAAAATTTTAAGTATGGGCAAAGTGGTCCCATTCATTCAAAATTACAGACTGGATTTTAAAGTGTTCCATTTAGATGTCAGACTTTACTTACTTTGTTTCAAGTCTGTGTGAATTCTTAAAAAAACATTTAAGTCATTCCAGAAAATTTTAAAGCAATTTTTATTTTATTTATTTATTTATTTTTGGCACTGGCGATCAAACCCAGGACCATTTTACCTCCAAGTTAAATCCGTAGTCCTTTTTGATTTTAAATTTTGAAACAGGAGCTGGGCGTAGTGGTACCCACTTGTAATCCCCATGATTGAGAGGCTGAGACAGGAGGATCACACAGGTTCAAAGCCAGCCTCAACTACCTAGTGAAGCTCTTAGCAACTTAGTGAAACCCTGTTTCCAAATAAAATGTAAAATAGGTCTGGGAGTGTAGCCCAGGGGTAGAAAGCCCTTGGGTTTCATGCCCAATACCATACAAAAAAAATTGAAAACAGGGTTCACTAAGTTTCTGAGGGCCTCACTAAGTTGCTGAGGCTAGCCTCAAACCTGTGATCCTCCTGTTTCAGCTTCCCAAATGCTGGGATTACAGGCAAGCACCACCACACCTAGTAGCTCTTTTTCTTTTTAAGTCACAAAGCAGGAATTTGTGATTTTTAAGACATAAATATTGTTCTCTTCCATGTGGTAATGCGTGTATATGTCCTGGATTTTTCTAGTATAGTCCAATTGAAAATACTTTGTCATTGGAATAGGCCAGACATTCAAATATTTCATCATTGTTGTAAAGCAAACTTCCCACATCACTTTTGCACAGGGAAAGAGCACCCTCGTGTCCAACTCTGTCTTTCAGGAAACACAATCTCTCTCTTTATATGCGATACTGGGCTTTGGGCTTACATTCTGCAGGCATGCACTCAGTTTTACCATGCCCAAGTGTTGTCATAATCACTTTGCTCCAGAAAAGGGAATGAAACAGTCTCTTCTTATTGTCAGATATGGTCAGTCTATACCTTGTTATGTCAGTCTTTTTGTGAGCTATGAATTCAGAAGGCCAGCCGTGGAGAAAGGCTCTTCACCTAGGATCTAAGGACAGATGAAACAAAGGGCTCTCCCACGACAAAGTCTTTAGGGGGCTTTATGAATGCAACGTTTCCATCTTAATGCCCTTTTCAGTTATTTCTGAGTTTATGGCCATGCTGCAAAGACTGGAGATGACCAGAAAATCTACCTTGAGATAAGTAGTATATTATCTTAGTTAGCTTTTCTTCCTTAAATTTTTAATAAATTTTTATTGAGTAACTATCACGTGCTACTACTCTTTTAGGTAGTGGAGACAAATCTAAATGGCCTGATTGATGAACCTTACATACTAATGGGGGAAGATAGTAATAAAAATAAAACAAAAAACAACCTCTCCCCCCCCAAAACAGTAAAAAAAAAACAACCCACACACATAAATGTCAGCTGGCAAAACACATACCTGTAAAAGAGAAATATAAAGGAAGGAGCAAGAGAAGGGATGCCAGAAATGGCATTTTATTTATCTACTTATTTATCGTATTTATTCATTTTTTGTATATGTGATGTTAGAGATTAAACTCAGAGGCATTATACCTCCAGAATACACCCTCAGCCCTATTTTATTTTTTATTTTGAAACAGGGTCTTGCTAGGTTGATAAAGAGTCTACTACTTGCTGACACTGTCTTCAAACATGTGATCCCCCTGTCTCTGCCTCTCAACTACTGAGATTACAGGTGTAACCAGCCCCAGCAATTTAAGGGGAATCCTTGACAACTTAGTGAGAACCTGTTTCAAAATGAAAAATAATATATGGTTGGTGTGGATCAGAGGTAGAATGCCCTTGGGTTCCATCCCAGTAAATACACACGTACACCCCCCCACACAAAAAATTATATACACACACTGTCTGTATATGCACACACATACACATACAGAGGTAGAGTGCTCCTGGGATCCATCCCCAGTACTACAACAAACAAACAAACAAACAAACAAACAAACAAATAGGCAACAAAATCTAAATGCTTCTTTACTTCTGTGCTTATCCTTTCTTCTTATACTCTTGTCACAATGCAAGAGGGGTCCCTCTATGTGCATTCCTGTCCACTTGATCTTCTTATCCTAATTTGACTCCCCCACTCTCTCCTCTTGTAGATCCTTAGACCCATGTATTTTAGCGTATAGAGCACAGCATGCACTGGTTACTGATCCAGGGTGTCTACTTCTTTAGGTCACATCCCTCAAAGTACAGGACTTTGTCCCCAACTTGGCACCCCGGTTGAGCCTTAATGGCTCATGATACCATCTGTTAGGCAGTGTATCTACATGGTGAGTTTCACAGATGGAACGACTAGTGGAATCGAGGTCAGGTATCCTTTATTCCACCTTCTCTACCATGAACTGTGTTCTTGGATTGCGAGTGCTGTGCATGTTTTCACCCTGGTAGACCAGGTTTTCTATAAGCCGGGTGTTCTGTGAGGGAACATGCTGGTGGGGGGCACTGAAGATAGGGAAGGCAAATTCAAATCCAAAGTAATGAGAATTTTAGAAATGAATTACTGATTTCATACAGGGTGGGATTTATCTTCTTTCTCCTAGCATTCAAGCTTCTTGCTAGGATATTTAGGCTTCTTTCTACTTCTTAGCCACCAAGTCTAGTTAGCATGTCATCAGGTAATCTACCTTTGTGATAATGAGTGTGAAGCCAGGACTTGAGATCATTAGTCTCATGAAATGAGCTAACAAGTTTTCTCCTGGGACAGAACAATGAATATGGGCTGTGGTTCTTCCTTTGTTACGGAGTCCTACTTTTGATCATCTCTATGTGTAGGAATTCAGAAGAGAGTATACTCACCAGTTCAATAACCACCTATCAAATGCTGAAAGCTCTGCTGATAGGTCCCAGTAAAGATATGCCTGGAAGCACATGTATGAACCTCCTGTTGATTCCATTTACTATAGCCTGTTTTCATTCACTACAATCTATCTGTTGGGCTTTGGTTTGTGCTATTTTTGTTTCTTAGAGGCAGACTGGTGCACTAAAGGAGGATTTGAAGGGACCACCCATCTGCAGTCTCTAAACCTTTAAATGTAGGATGTAGGACTTAGTATTAGCTGAAACCCTGTATCCAACTGTCCTCAAAGAAGCTGGGTTTTCTCTACTTAGGCAAATGGCCACACGTTCCTCTTGGGAATGCTCAGGGAACACTTACCATACATGCTTGAAGTGACAATTGTAGGCACTTCCTCAGGGGACCCAGCCCCCTCTTTAATCAATACCTGCTTTCTGAGACATCAAAGTTTAAAAAATATGTATATATTATATGTATCTTAAATTTAAAAAATAGGGTAACTCTTGACATAGTTCAAATGAACCAGGAGACTGAAGAATTTTCTATATCATTAAGTTTCAGACTTAATGCCTTAAGACTAGAAGAATGAAGTTTAAATTATAATTATAAAAACATCTAGCTCTTCAATATTTGAATTCCTAAAATCATGATGGTTATCACTATAAATTATTAATCTAAGTTGTTTTGTTATATATCTTATCATTTTTAGCTATAACCTGAATTAAATATTTTTTGGGGGCTACAATTAAAAAACTGTAGTGGCACTATTATGTTGTTTTCTTTTGCTCAGTGATGTATGTTGTGTCAACTCTGTGCCGAGACCCATACTGTGCATTTTTATATAATAACTTTCTTAGTACTCACAATGGCTCTGTAAGTTGGATTCTGTAAAGGGCTCTATAAATTTGACTATAATTTGTAATGGAACTGAGACCCAGAAATATCATCTTTCTTTTCTTTTTTGTTACTTATAGCCAGTTAGTAAAAGAGTGAGAATTCAAACTCAGATCTCCTAACTCTTAATTCAAGATTCTGTCCACTATTCGGTAGCTATCTTTCTAAATATGGTATCTGTTATCTCTCTTTCTCCCCTTATTCCTCCCTTCCTATGACAGTTGTAAAATTCAGACAACAGAAAGTTAATCCTTTTTTTCTTTTCTTTTTTCTTTTTAGTACTGGGGATTGAGCCCAGGGAGTACACTCCCAGCCCTTTTTATATTTTTATTTTGAAAAAGGGTCTCCCTAAGTTGTTGAAGGTCTCACTAATTTGCTGAGGCTTCTTCAACCTGTGATCCTCGTGTCTCAGCTTTTCAAGTACTGGGCTTACAGGCATGTGTTGCCACACCTGGCTAGTTAATTACTTTTAAATATGCCATTGGTATATTCATGACATTGTACAACCATCCCCTCTATCTACTTTCAAAAATTTTTATAATCACAAGAAGAGAGCCTACACTGATTAAACAGGCATTCTCTACTTCCTGTTCCTCCCAGCCCCTTGCAACCACTAATCTGCTTTCTGTCTCTATGGTTTCACCTTTTTGAGACATTTCAGATGAGCAGAATCAAGCAATGCAAGACCTTTGTGTCTTGCTTCTTTCACTGAGCCTAGCATTTTCAAGGGTCCTTTCATCACAAAGATGGAGTGAGAGCGATCAGACAAGTGGCCAGCAGGGGAAACACGTGACATGAACAGGCCGAGCCACAGCGTCCAAGACTTTTCAGGCAGCTTTATTTTGACCACAGCAGAGTAGAGAGTGGTTGCACCGTATGTCCCAATACAACTCAGAACTGAAAATCGAAACACTGAAAATGTCCAGATTTATTCTCAGAAGCATAGAGTTACAAAACAACTTTCCCATATCAAAAGGCTCCAGGAGTGCCCATGTTGGGAAGGAGAGTGTGTTTAGTCAGTTGGCTGATGAACACCGTGAATATAAATATGTCCTTTTTGGATTTCATGACAATCTTAGGCAATGTGTCTAGACACAGCACAATAGCAATGCACAAACCATTATCTGTAACTCTTGTTGAATGGATTCTCATGCAAAGGGATTTTCTCTGTTACGGGGAAGCTGAAGAACAATGCAATTAATATCCCATTTCCATTGATGCTTTTCACAATAGTACTGGCTGCTGTATCTCATTTTATATCTCCATTAAAAAGTTAGCCTTTATACCAAGAAAGAAGTATAGTGTGTGTGTGTGTGTGTGTGTGTGTGTGTGTGTGTGTGTGTGTGAGAGAGAGAGAGAGAGAGAGAGAGAGAGCGAGAGAGAGAGAGAGAGAAGAGAAGAGAAGAAAGAGAGAGAGAGAGAGAGAGAGAGAGAGAGAGATTGAGATTGAGGGTTGAACCCAGGGGCATTCTACCTCTGAGCTATACCGCTGGCCCTATTTTATTTTTATTTTTGAGATAGGGTCTTATTAACTTGCTGAGACTAGCCTCAAACATGCAATTCTCCTATGTCTGCCTCCCAAGTACTGAGATTAAGGCATGCATCATCACACCCAAAGGTAAGAAACAAAAATAGCTAGATTTTTTTTTTTTTTTTGTGGTACTGGGGATGGAACCCAGAGGCATTCTACCTCTGGGCTACACCTCCAGCCCTATTTTAAAATTTATTTGGAAACAGGGTCTCACTAAGTTGCTGAGAGCCTCACTAAGTAGCTGAGGCTGGCTTTGAACATGTGCAATCCTCCTGCCTCAGCCTCTCAAGAGCTGGGATTACAAGTGTGCACCACCACACCTGGCAACTAGATTTTTTTTTAAAGGGGCTAAGTGAAAGAAATTTCTCTTTTACTTATGTTTAACAGTGTTTTCATCTCAGCTATTTCCCCTAACCTGCATAGTCTCAGTCCCTCTGTGGGACTCTATTTGTTCAACTCATGGAATAAACAAAGTAGTAAGCTCTATGAAGCCAGGCGTAGTGACGTAAGTCTGTAATTACAGTACTTGAGACAGGTGAATGGCAAGTTCAAAGCCAGCCTCAGCATCCTAGCAAGACCCTGTTTCAAAACAAAAAAATTAAAAAGTTGGGGATATAACTGGGAGGTAGAATGCCCCTGGGTTCAATCCCCAGTACTACACACATGTGCTAAAAAAAAATCCTTGAGGTCTGCCTTACCCACATCATCAAGGGGTTCCGAGGAGTTGAGTGTGGTGGCATGAACACGAAATGCCTGGTAAAGCAGAACATGCCTTGATTGCAGGTTAACGCTTTCACCAGTACAGTGGTAGGTCTGAGAGCCTGTAAGATCTGGCCTCTTTTAACCCTTGGTCTGAGCATTATATCAATTGGTAGAGAGCAAGCTTCCATGCAGAGACCGTTCAGCAGCTGTCTGCCACCAGGTCATACAGCTTTATTAAGGAGAGCAGACACGTGTTCACTCTGAAAAAGGTGCATGACAAAGATTTACAAGAGGGTTATTTTTTTTTCTCTTCCGAGGTATTCAGCCCCAGGGAGTTGATGTTAGTAGAATAAAGTAGCTGAGATTCTATTGGGGAGGTAGGGGGGGGGTCTCTATCCCAAAGAAATTCATAAATCTGGAGGGAGAATTTATCTTTTTTGTGTCAGAGTTTGGCTAACAAGCCTATTAGTACCCCCAAATTCTCCAGATGCCCATATTTAATGCTCATCATGCCTTCTTGTGTAGCATAACCTAATTGCCATTTCACAACCATCTTCAGTCCCTGGAATCTAGAACAACAAAGCCAGAGGCTCTTAAATGCTCTCTACGAAGCATGAAAGAATCCATTAAGGTCCTATCAGACTGGGTTCTGTGTAATCATAGGAAGTCTAATGTGTTTATTAAGATTCCTTTTACTCAAAAGAAACTTGGCATTTTACAAGAAGTATGTATATAGCTCATTACCAAAAAAGTAAAGTGGCTGGGAGAAACTCTGCTTTTTTTTCTCCTTGCATTGTATTCAATATTTTTATTACTGAGAGCAGCAAAGTAGAGAGGTAAATAGCTTGCATGCAGCTATGCCAGCTGAAAGTTGTGGAGAGCAGGGGGACTAAGGTTTCTCACTGCATAGAAAATGATTTTATGATATAGATGTCTTTGTGGATAGCTTCACTGCTATAGCCCAAAATGACTGACCACACAACTTTGAGGAAGGAAGATTTATTTGCTCACAGATTTTGTTTTCTTTCTTTTCCTTTTTTTTTGGGGGGGGAGGGAGTAGGGGAGATTCTGGGTTCAATTCATGTGAGGCCAGGGTCTGAAGCTCAGGGCAGGATGGCAGGAAGTAGGGAGAGAGCATCGCAAAGGTTCACTCACATTTTGGGGAAGCCCAAAGCAGAGGGAGCCAGCAAGCAAAGGGAATCAAAGACACAAGCACATCCCCTAGGCCACACCCTCAGGGACCCACCTTCTCCAGACACACTCTGCCACCTAGGTTACCATCCAGATAAACCCATTGTAATGACAAGATTACTACCCTCATGACTTACCTATAATCAACCCTGAGCTCTTAGGGGACATTCTACATCTGACTATAGCAGTAGAAAACAATTCTGTGTGTGTGTGTGTGTGTGTGTGTGTGTGTGTGTGTGTGTGTGTGTGTAGTACTGGGGATTGAACCCAGGGATGTTTGGGTGTTCTAACTCCAAGCTACACCCTAGCCCAAATTTTTATCCTTTATTTTGAAACAGGGTTCCACTAAGATGTGAAAGGCCTCCCTAAATAGCTAAGTCTGCCCGCAAACCTGTGCTCCTCACATCTCAGCCTCCTAAGGACTAGGTTTACAAGCGTGAGCCACTACACCCAGCAGAAAAGAATTTTTTATATAAAAAAATAGTAAAAGTAGAAATGGAGATTGTAAATCAAGAGACCCTCAACCAGTCATAAATATTTTAGCAAGGCACTTAATCATTCTGTCTTTGTTTTTTTATCTGTTAAACTAAAACCATAGATGGTCTCTGTTCTACTTAGAGAACCTTTGGGAAGATTAAGTCATTTTCAAGTGCACCCAGAGTTCTTTGTTGTTTGGGGACAGTCTCAAAACCAAACTTTAGCAAGATCGAGCTCTTATTTAGAAAGCTCCATCTTTTACCTCTATGTAGAGGAGGACCATCTCTTTTCCAAATGAGGAGGTAGATGGATTTTGATAGTTATTCTGGATTTGCATGGATTCTTCTTCCTCAAGAACCTATTGGCTCACCTGGCCTTGTTCTTTTAACCTACCTGCTTACAGTTCATCAAGATAAAATTGCAGCAAGGCATGGTGCTACATGATTATAATCCCAATACTGGAGAGACTGAGACAGGAAGATCACAGGTTCAAAGCCAGCCTCAGTGACTTAGTGTGTACCTGTTTCAAAATAAAAATAAAATAGGGCTGGGAGTCTAGTTCAAAGGTAGAATGCTCCTAAGTTCAATCCTCAACATCTCAAAAACAAAAAATATGGGAGGTTAAAACATCAACTACTTGGGGAAACAAATTTATCCAAGAAGAATTTTCAGATAATTACATTAGAAAAACAAGACAACAGCCAGGCATAGTGGCGCACAATTGTAATCCCAGTATTTGGGAGGCTGAAATAGGAGGAGCACAAGTTTTCAGCCAGCCTTAGCTACTTAGTGAGGCCCTCCACAACTTAGTGATATCCTGTTTTTAAATAAAGAATAAAAACTAGGGCTGGGATATAGCTCGGAGGTAGAATGATCCTGGGTCCAACCCCCAGTACCAGAGCCAGGGACGGGGACAGGGGGGAAGCAAAGCAACAAACTGGACATGGTGGGACAAGCTTGTAATCCCAGTTCTTGGGAGGCTGAGACAGAAGGATCGCAGGTTCATGGCCAGCCTCAGCAACTTAGTGAGACCCTCTGCAACTTAGTGAGACATTATTTCAAAATAAAATAATATGGATGGGAGTGGAGCTCAAAGGTAGAATCTTCACTGCTACAACCTACAAACAAACAACAAAAACTAAAATCCTCTAAGCTTCTATGGTTATCCTTTCTTTCTCCATCCTTGTCACAACGCAAGAGGAATCCCTCTGTGTGCATTTCCATCCCTTTGATCTTATCCTAATTTGACTTTTCTTCCTCTTTCCTTCAGATCCTTTCCACTGCTACTAAAACATATTAAAAAAAAATTCCTCCGTATTTTTTTTCTTTTTTGTCTCTTTTTGGTACTGGAACCCAGGGGAATTCCACCTGTAAGCTACATCCCCCAGCTCTATTTTATTTTTATATTGAAATAGGGTCTTGCTAAATTGCTAAGTATCTTACTAAGTTGCTAAAACTGGCCTAAAACTTGTGGTCTTCCTGTCTCAGCCTCCCAAGTACATATAGGCACATACCACCATGCCTGGCTCTCTCCATAATTTTCACATTGGAATCTACTTAATCACTTTTATTTCTCTCTCTCCCCCTCTTTCCTTTTACAGCTAAGTGTGCATAATTACTTTCCTCAACTTGCTCTCTTGATTTTTTTTTACTACCCATTCACCCTTTAGCTTAGTGCAATCTAGCCTTTACCCTCATTACTCAATCGAAAAAGTTCTTGCTAAAGTCACCAGAAATGTTGGTTGCAAAATCCTATGGACATTTTTAGATCCTTTCTTGAGTTGGATGCATGGTGGCTTTCATCCCTGCTCATTGCTTTCCTTGGTTTCCTCCACATCACACATCTTGACTGCCTGATGCTTCACTGTGTGTCTGCTGGTGGGCACTGGAGACAGGGCTGCTGTTGCACAGGGATGAAGATGCTGAGCTGGGTTGTGCACCAACTGCACCCTTTGCAGACAAACAGCAAGTGCCTGGCTGAATACAGCACGCCCCTACTTGACTGCCAAGCTCCCACCCCTTGAACTGTGTGTCTTCATATCACCATATAGGTTTGGGACAGGTTTTCCATTTTTCCAGTGCACATGTTTTCCTTAGAGAAAACTGAAAAGGGAGGTGGGGGATGGTCTCCAGCTCCTACTGCCACAATTGGTTTAAAGACCGCAATTGGTAGTTATGATCTCTTTTCCACTGCTCATTCTAAATTCCCTGTAGCTTTCATTTCTGCTAGTCTTGATAACTTATCTGGTGATATGATTAAACTTCTTATTGCTGCCGGAGCCAAAGCCATCCTTATTCGCTTCTTCTTAGGCTGGGGTTATTGCCCTTGTGCAATTATAGTCGAGTATCATGACATGCCCAAGTGGATCCTTCCACACATTTTCTTCTCTGTTCTCACTGTGTCACAATAGCACTGTCCTCTCTTGCTGAATAGTGTCAGTTATTCCTAACAGGAAATTGAGCCTAGTATAGTGGTGTATACCTATAATCCCAGTACTTGGGAGGATGAGCTATGAGGATTGCAGGTTTGAGGCCAGTCTCGGCAATTTAGTGAGACTCAGCAACTTCGCAAGACCCTATTTCCAAATTAAAAAAATAAAAACCCTGGGGGTGGAGCTTGGAGGTAGAATTCCCCTGGGTTCAATCTTAAGTAGAATAATAACAATAATAAGAGGAGGATGAGGAGGAGGAGAAGGAGGAGGAGGAGGAGGAGAGTAAAATTCAGTGTTGTTTTAGTCTGTTCGTCTCTATATACAAGGAGTCCAGAATATCCAGGTAGCAGCCATCACTTGGAGCTCCCTGCAGAGCCTAGGAATATGGGATTAGTAAGCAGTGGATCCTTGGATATAATCACAAGTAGGGCCACTCCCACTTTGGCCTCTTGGTCCCCAGACTCATATATTCTTCTTAATGGGGGCACAACTAGGTAGAGATTTATGCTTCTGTATATATGTAGCCTGTATGATGATACCCATCATAGTCAAGTATTGCCTATACTGAATTGGCATTTCAGTTATGCTTTTTTTTTTTTTTTTGGTGGTACTGGGGTTCCTGGAAGCCCTTCTACCTCCGGGCTACACTCCCAGACCTATTTTTACATTTTTATTTGGAAACAGGGTCTCCTAAGCCAGCGCACGTGGCTGGCTTCGAACCTGCACGATCCTCCTGTCTCTGCCTCCCAAGTGCAGGGATTACAAGCATGCGCCACCACGCCCGGCCAAGTTATGCTTTTGATAGGCTATGCCATTGCTTTTTAAAGCTCACTGCTTCTGGATCATGTGGTACTTGATATGACCAGAGAGTTCATGGTCATAAGATCACTCCCCTCTCTCTCCTTCTCTGTAAGTGGGTCTCAAGATCAGCTATGATGTTTTGGGATATTCTGTGTCTGGGGATCAGACACTTTGAAATATCCCCAGATAGTGATGTTGCCTGAGGCTGTATAGGGAATAAAGTCAAGTAGTTATGCAGAGTAAGTATCTACAGTTATGATAATAACCCACTGGCACTTCTAGGAAGAGGAGGCTCACTATAGTCAACTTGCCACCAAATGGCTACATGATCCCCTCAAGGAAAATGCCACACTAATTTCTTTTGCTAACTGATTGGGCTTTCATTGGTGGTAGTAGCCCAATCTGTGTTTGTAGATGGGAGTCCATGCTATTGACCCAGGTGTAGCCTCCATCTCTGCCACTCTCAAAGTGCCCACTGTGTTAATTCCGCCAGTGAGAAAGGCTGGCAAATGTCAACTGGCCAAGTCACCTTGTATTGGTTGTCCATTTTTTTCCTGTGGTGGCTGCTTTATGGTGGCCGTTTCTATGTGATACCAAGATCACATTTCATGCTAACTCTCATTTATTTATCCTCATGAATCTAGCCAAGCTTCCGTCTCTGAAATCTTCTAGTCTTCTCTTCCCAGGACCCTGACAAGCTAGGTCCATATATATTCTTATTTTGGCCCATTTTTACTTGAAATCCACTCATTGGAAAATTTCCCTTTGCCACTGTCTTTCAAGGCCACTTCTGTGTGCACCTAACGTCCATTTACTGAATCAACACCCGCATACCAAAACAACTGAACCATTATCCAAGCACTGACTTTTTCCTCTTCCTTCAGCTGCTCATATGGGAGGGGCCTGCGCCAGCAGAGGAGCACCGCTATCAGCTTACTAGGGGACTTGAGGTCGGGATTACCTGCTCCTGACTTTTACTTGAGTTTTGTACTCCTGCTAGGATTCATCCCTGATGGATCGCTTTCCATCTGACAAATGGCCGCTGAGTCTGGCTGACATCATGACTTAGTGTGCCCTGTGGAGCTCAAGACGTGCAGTTTAGAATGTATGAAGACTTGGTTTTCATAGTCAGTCCATCTCTACCAGTGCCTGATAGCACATCTAGCCCTGTTTTTCTGTACTACAGATGGCGTGGCTTTGCTCCAGAATTCTAGAATACTACATTTTTATTTTCCTCTAAGTGCTTGTAATAAACGCCACCTCATACTGCAAACACAATGAGGTCTACCAGCTCGAATGGTCCACCTGGTGAGGCTGCTTGTACTACAGCCCAGTGCTGCAGGGTCCTTCTCAGGCCCTCCTGCAAACTGGCAGACTTCCCTGTCAACTGTCACCTGAGCAGAGAAACCATACAGTAGTCTACTGAATGAAAAAAAAAATCTATTTAGTTGTCCATTTTTCTACTAAAATATAAAGAAAGGCATAACCCTGAACTAAAAGTCCTGAGTTTGCTCTTCAGCTTCTCCTGACTTCCCACTGGATTAGATAAAAGCTTTCCTATTTACACTCTGATTGCTCATGAATTGCTAGTCTACACTTTGCCTTAGCATGACCTCTCTGTGGTAGTTTCAGTGCAACTGAACAAACTCCAGTGAATTCCTTCACTCTCATATTCAATGCGTTCCTTCCTCCTCCTCACCTCCTCCCTAGCCTACCTCACTGTTCTTTTCCAGACCATGAATCATTGCATAGGGCAGGACAGTCCCCTCTATAGAACGTTTTTCCAAGTCACCACTGGTGAAAGTTTTAGAAAACGTGCTATCCCTTGTGCCAGGACTATCTGTGGTTCACATACCACCCAGAATGGGATGCCCATGACTAAATGATGGGAAATAGTGGGCCACTTCCCAAACCCCATTTTACCTCCTGCTTTCTCAGAACACTTCCAGTACCAACTGGATTTGTTGGGCTCTTCTAAGAATCTGATGATGAGACAGAATTGGCAGTGTACGTAGTTCACTGGAGGGAAACATCTGTGGGAGATAAAGGGCAAGGAGGCAGGGTTTGGCAGGGAGCATCCCAGATTGTGTTACCTCTCGCACAAAGTCTTGGAGGCCAACTCAATGGGGACACTCTGGAGCAAAGATCACCTGTTTTCGAAACTGGTTGGGCACAAAGGCCGGGCTGCCACACTTAGTTGTTGGCCAGGGCCTCCTATGAAGAGTACGGCTTGGATAAGATGCTGAGATAGATTCTGGATGTGCTAGAGATGAAGGCTTGCAGCTAGCTGTCTCCTGAAAGCTAAAGAGAAAGCTTTTCTTGGACAATATCTGAGTGGCACATTGCATAGCTGCTATACCCATTTTTTTTTTTTTTTTTTTTTTTTTTTTGGTCTTCTCTACTTACACATGGCTAGAGTTTGGATATGGTTTGTCCCCTAAAGGTTCACATGCCAAAAGCTTGGTCTTCAGTGTTAAATATGGTGGAAACTTTAAGACGTGGGGCCTCGTGGAAGATAATTAGGTCCTGGGGCTTCACCCCTATGAATGCAGTAATACTTTTGCATGGGAGCGGGTCAGGTCTGGTAGGAGTGAATCCATTCCCATGAGGTCAGGTTGTTATAAAAAGAGAATGCCAGGCCCCTTTTCAGTTTCTGTCTTCATGTCTTACTACACTACCTTTACTTCATTTCTGCTCAAGATTGGTTTTCTTCCCATTTCTCCACTAGGTTGTGATGCAGTCATGGGGCTTTCTCCAAGATGCTGGAACCATGTCATTTGGACTCTCCAGCCACTAGAACCATGAGCTATATAAACCTCTTCTTTTTATATTTATTTAATTCATTTTGGAACTAGGGAATTGAACTTGGGGACATTCTACCTCTGACTACATCTTCAAGCCCCCCCTTTTTTTTTCTAAGTTGCTGAGGGTTTCCCTAAATTTCTGAGGCTGACCTTGAACCTGGAATTTTCCTGTCTCAGTCTCCTAAGTCCTGGGATTACAGACATGCACCACCATGCCTACCTAAATCTCTTTATACATTTCCCACCAACAGGTATTCTTTTATATCAAAACAAAATGGACTAATGCCTACATCCTCAGCTTGCTGTGTAAGCTTTTCTTTATCACCTAAGTGATGGTCATTGCCAGCTTTTTGTCCCAGGCCACATTTTCCTGACAATTTCATTCATACATCAAATGAGATTCTAGTAGATCCTGTGTTAATCAGCTTTCTGTTGCTGTATCAAAATACCTGAGGCAATCAATTTATAAGGAGAAGAGATTTATTTTGCCCTGTGGTTTCAGGTTCATGGTTGCTTGGTACCACTGCTATGGACTTGAGGCAAGACCGTACACATTGCAGGGAGGGTACTAAGGAGCAAGGCTGCTTCCCTCGTGGTGGCTGGGAAGCAGAGAGGGAGAGGGAGAGGAAAGGCCAGAGTCACAGTATCTCCTCTGAGGACATGCGTCCAATGGCCTCACTTCCTTTTACCAGGCCTCTCCCCCAAAAGGGCCCACCACCTTCCATGAGAGCCACAGGCTGGCGACTAAGCCATTAGCTCCAGAGAGGACAATTCAGATCCGCACCCTGACTGACTCTAAATTCAGGTTTCTAACTGAGGCCTGTTTACTGAGGACTAAATATATATCATCCAGTCAATCACCCTTTTAGGTGTCCCACAGAATTTTAATATTTAGAATTTCCAAAGCAGCATCATTATCTTCTTTGTCAAGGTGGTCTTCCTAGATAGTCATTCCGGTGAACGGATCCATTGTTTGCCCAGGTGCTCAAAGCCGACAGCACATCATTATCCCGGATGCTTTCTTCTCACTTGTCCTTGATCTCAAGTCTGTTCTCACTTAGTGCCAGTCTAAGTGCCTCTTGATTCTGTCTTCATCTCCTTCTTTTTTATGCCATCCAACTCCACCCTACCACCTTTATTACCCACCTGCACCATTATAAATGGAGTTTCTTTTGTCCTCGTTAAACACAGCAGAGAAAGTGATCAGTCGGAGATATACTACATACAGATGGGAATGTCAGGTTCCTTTTGTGAAATATACTATTGACTGTCATAGCTTTCAGGAGAAATGCCTATCTCCCGCGTGGCTTGTGAAGCCCCTACAGTTTGGTCTTGCTTCTCTTTTCAGTAAGCTCTCTCCCCAGTTTCCCTCCACTTTAGTCAATTCTATTATTTCTGCCACTTTAAACTACTTTTCTATTCTAGAATGTGCCATCTACTTTGCTGCTTTTATGTGTTTGCACAAACCATTCCTTTTGACTGAAATAGACTTGATCTCTAATACTTTTGTGTCTGGTTAACTCTTACTCATCCTTTACTTTTCAAAATTATAATACATATAAAAGCACAAAAAGGGCCAGGTGTGGTGATGTGTGCCTGTAATACTTAGGAGGCTGAGACAGAAGGATTGCAGCCTCAGCAGGTACTGAGGCTCCCATCAACCTAGTGAGATCTTCTTTCAGAATAAAAACATAATAGGGTTGGGAATGTAGCACATATGTAGAATGCCCGTAGGTTCAATCTCCGATAACACACACATACACACACACACACACACATATACAAGCAAAAAAGATAGTAATATGATGGATGGCTATATACTGCCACCAAAATTAACCAGAAGTTGACATTTTGCCTTCTTTGACTAAGTGCTGTCTTTTATTGTTTTTTATTATTAATATTTTTTGGTACTGGGGATGGAACCCAGAGGTGTTTTACCTCCGAGCTACACCCCTAGCCTTATTTTTTTTTTAATTCTTTATTTTGAAATAGGGTCTCTCACTAAATTGTGGAAGGCCTCACTAAGTATTTGAGGCTCACCTGAAACCTACAATTCTCCTGTCTCACTCTCACAAGTACTGGGATTACAAGCATGCACCACCACACCTGGTTTGTCTTTCTTTCTTTCTTTCTTTCTTTCTTTCTTTCTTTCTTTCTTTCTTTCTTTCTTTCTTTCTTTCTTTCTTGTGGCACTGGGTTTCCTGGAAACACTTCTACCTCCAGGCTACACTCCCAGACCTATTTTTATAAATATATTTTTTAATTTGCAAACAGGGTCTCTTAAGCCAGCGTGGCTGGCTTCAAACCCACACAATCCTCCTGTCTCCGCCTCCCAAACATGGAGATTACAAGCGTGTGCCACCACACCCGGCTTGTCTTTTATTTTTAAAGTAAAGGTAAACATAAGTCCCTTCTCTTTCTGTGCTTGACTGATCTCACTTAACATAATGTTCTCTAGGTCTTTCCATCTTCTTGTGAATAATGTGATTTTGTTCTTCTTTATATCTGAGTAGAATTCCATTGTGTGTATTTCCAATAATTTTGCAATCCATTCTTCTGCTGATGGAGACCTAGGTTGGTTCCATATTTTGGCTATTATGAATTGTGCTGCTATGAACATGGGTATGCATATGTCACTGTAGTTCTCTGATTTCAACCCTTTTGGACAAATACCAAGGAGTGGTATAGCCGGATCATATGGTGGATATATTCCCAGTTTTCTAAGGAATATCCACACAGATCTCCACAGCGGCTGGACTAGTTTGCACTCCCACCAACAGTGTAAAAGAGTCCCTCTTTCCCCACATCCTTACCAGCATTTGTTGTTATTTGATTTCTTTATGCTTGTTACTCTGACTGGGGTTAGATGAAATCTCAGCATAGTTTTTATTTGCATCTCCCTGATGGCTAATGATGTTGAACATCTTTTTATGTATCTATTGGCCATTTGTATCTCTTCTTTTGTGATGTGCCTATTCAGTTCAGTTGACCCCTTCTTGATTGGGTTATTTGTTTTGCTAGCTTATGTTTTCTCTAATATGCTCAAACCAGGGAGCATTAGGGATACCAGAAGGACTCCAGACAATGGAGGAGAAACCTCACTAAAGCTAGAATGGAAGGAAAGGAGAGGAAGAGGCTGAGGTTGATTAATGAAGGAGTTACATCCAAATTTGTGTAAAACTATAAATATAGCATGGTTAACCTAGACACTCATTGTTGGGAGGGGGAAAGGGAAAGTGGGGGGGGGGAGAGTACCAAGCACAGTCTGAATGAATGCCATTTTAATTATGTTCCACATAAAAATTTTTAAAAATTAGCCAAACTATGGAACCAGCCAAGATGTCCATCGACAGATGAATGGATTACAAAACTGTGGGATATGTACACAACGGAATTTTACTCAGCCATCAAAAAAACCTCAATTACATCATTTTCAGGGAAATGGATGGAACTGGAGGACATTATGCTAAGTGAGATTAGTCAGTCACAAAAAATAAGAAATCAGATGCTTTCCCTAATATGTGAGAGTTAGGAAGAAATGGGTCATAGGAGGAACTCTAGATGAAAAAGAAAATCCTATGGAGGAGCAAACAAGACAACCTAAAGGAGGAGAAAGGAGGGGGGAAGAGGAAAATCTGTAAAACACACAATGTACTTAAACATATCGAAGTCAACCACTAAGCCGAGCAAGGGAGGAAGGGACAGGGAGGGAATGGGGTGGGAATTGGGTAGGGGTTAAATCAGTGATGTGTACATGTATGTACACACAAGTTTTTTACCCCAATATGATGTATGAATATAATGCACCAATAAAAATTTTAAAAATTTTAAATTAAAAAATAAAATAATAGCGATTGTAAATAACAGGTAAATATTCATTAGTAGGCTAAATATTTATTAATATAAATGAGAACATTGAATCCTATTATACAGTTTTATATTGGCATGCACAGAAGCAACCTTGTACAATAGATTGAGGAAAATTTTGTCAGTTATGTTTCTCTAATGTTTTCTATAAATACAAATGTTAAACTTATTTGTGTAACCAGATTTCAGACATTAAAATAAAATTTTTTTAAATACAAAAAAAAATAAAAGACATGTTATAGAAACAGTTGAAGCTCTACCTTCTATCCCCACCCAGTGGTCAAAATACAGTTCTAGCCTCCCCCCACCTTTATTACTGCTACTTAGAAATCTGCAAACAGTCTGATTGTCATGATTCTGATAGTAATTCTTTTGTCTTTGATTTCTATTTGCATTTAAGTTCTCTTTGTTAATGCTCAACATCTTCACTGTGATATGTATAAGTATGGATGGATTTTTATTATTCTACTTTGAATTCATTGCCTTATTTATTTATTTTATTTTTTGTAGGTCTGGGAATGGAACCCAGAAGCATTTGACCTTCAAGCTACACTCCCTGCCCTATTCTTTTTTTTTTATTATTTATTTTGAAACCGGCTCTCACTGAGTTGCAGAGGGCCTAAGTAGCTGAGGCTGTCTGCGCACCGCGATCATCCGGGTCTCAGCCTCCCGAATGCTGGGATTACAAGCGTGCGCCACCACGCCGGGCTTCATTGCCTTATTTTAAATGACACATTCACAGCCTTCTCTATAATATTATCTTTCTGATTTTTCACTTTCCTTTTCTTCTATAATTTTTATTGGCTGTATGTTGAATCATTCACCTTTCATTCTTGCCATTTAATTTTTTTTACATTTTCCAGTATGATGTATCTCTGTGCAGTATCTTGCCTAATTTTCTTTCCTTTCTCTTTCTTTCCTCCTTTCTCTTTCTTTCTTTCTCTCTTTCCCTTTCTTTCTTTATTTCTCTTTCTCTCCCTTCCATCCTCCCTCCTTCCCTCCCTCCCCCCTCTCTGTTTCTTTCTTTCTTTCCTTCCTTCCTTCTTTCTTTTTTTCTCTTTTTGCGGTACTGGAGATGGAACCAAGGGGAATTCTACCTCCAAGCTACACCCCCAGCCCTATTTTTTAGTCGTTTCATTTTTGAAACAGGGTCTCACTGGTTGCAAAGGGCCTTCCTAAGTAGCTGAGGCTGTCTGTGTGTGAACCTCAATCCTCTGGTCTCAGCCTCCCAAATGCTGGGATTACAAGCATGCACCACCACTCCTGGCCTTTCCTAATTTTCTAATAGCTTTATAAGTGATTATAAAGTAAATAAAGACAATCAGATTTACCTTTCAGTTCACTCTTCTGTAGCCAAATCTTCTTCAGTTTAACGCATCCAATGTTACTACATGTATTTGCACTTCTGATACATTTCAATTGTCCAGTTCTTTCATACTGTTTTGTTCTCTTTTGTTGTTTTAACTGTGCCTTTTATGTTTTGAATTATTTTAAACAATGTTATTTTACTTATTTATTTATTTTTAATTTACTTATTGTGGTACTGGGGATGGAACCCAGGAGCATTCTACCTCCAAAGTACACCCCCAGCCCTAGCTTTTAGTCTTTTTATTTTTTGAAACAGGGTTTCACTGAGTTGCCAGGGGTCTCCTTAAGTAGCTGAGGCTGTCTGCCAACTGCGATCCTCTTGTCTCCACCTCCCGAATGCTGGGATTACAAGCATGCCCCACCATGCCAGGCTAACAGTGTTATTTTATAGTTACTATAAAATCATTCTCTTCTCTCCAGTTTTCGAGGATCCCAACTGGCTAATTGTCAGGCCAGGTGCCTCTTACATAATGAAGGATTACCTTCTTATAACTTTGCATTATAAACTCGCCTTCAAGGGGGCATGGTGGCACACGCTTGAAATCCCAGCATTCGGGAGGCCGAGATAGGAATATCGCGGTTCGAAGACACCCTCAGCTACTTAGGCCATTTGCAACTCAGTTAGACCCTGTTTCAAAATAAATAATAAAAAATAGGGCTGGGGGTGTAGCTTGGAGGTAAAATGCCCCTGGGTTCCATCCCTACTACTATTCATTCACGTATTTCATGAATGAATGAATGAATGAATGAATGAATCAATGAATGAATGAATAAATAAATAAATAACTCGCCTTCAGAAGGGCCATACCATTGAGAATCTCATGCTACCCTGGCAGAGAGCATGTCTTACCAAGAGTTTTGCATTTGTTTCTACCAACAACACCAGAGATCTTATGTCACTGTCTTGGTTTAGGAGGTGCCTCAATCACAGGGTAGTTTAAATGCCAACCCAAACACCCATGTCTGTAGGCAGGTCTATGAGCCTAGATTCTCAAGAATATTTTTAAAATACAGAATATATAAAAGAACTACACAAATTGATTCAGTAGGCATCTCTCTCTCTTTTTTTTTACTCCCACTAACTATATAGCCATTTGACATTCCTAATTTAATAGCAGTACTTTAATTCTAACTCTGCCCTTCCCATGTACTGAGAGGTCTCTTCTGCTAATGAGTCAGCATTAAAAGCCAAATCCTCTGGTTACTGTGACTGACAACTCCTTCCCCACCATGAACTTCCTGTTTCTAGAGCACTCATAGGACTTCTCAGTCTCTTTTCAGATCTTTTTTTGATACCTAGAAGAGTTCTCTTCTTTCTTAGGAGTTCAGATATTCATTTTTAAAAAGTGTCAATTTTTACTTTTCCTGAGCACTTATAAGTAGACACAATGGGGAAGTTTTTGGACCATCTAGACTTACGGCAAGTCTTCATCTTTCAGTTCCTTGAATATTTGTCCTATCAATATCTATTGTTTCAGGGGTTATATTGAGTATTGAAAAGAGTTGTTCTGTTGTCAGCTTTCCATTGCTGTGACAAAATACCTGAGAAAAACAATGTTATTTTTAACTTAAAGGAGGGAAGGTTTACTTTGATTTGCAGTTTTATAGGTTTCAGTCCAAAGTCACTTGGCCCTGTTGCTAATGGGCCTGAGGTGAAGCCTAACATTATGGCAGAAGGTTGTGGAAGAGGAAAGCTGTTCACCTCGTGGCAGCCAGGAAAGAAGGGTCAGAGACAAGTTATACCCTTCCAGATCACTCTCTCTACTCCCTCCAATGAGGCACAACCCCCTGCAGTTTCTCCTACCTCTCAATAGTCTACTAATTATGGATTAATCCATTGATTAAATCAGAGGCTTCAGGATCCAATCACTTCCTGAAAGCCCCACCTCTGCACATGACCACCATGGGGCCAAGCTTCATCACAAGAGCTTCTGGGAACATTAATTTTCCAAAAAAAAAAAATAATACCTGGGAAAGAAAACAGATGTAGATTCTCTACTGAAAAGTTTTCAATATAAATTAGACATCAGTTTCTCTAGGAAGATTTCTTTAACATCTGTTAAATCTATATTACATAGAAATAATCCAGCACTTTATTTTTTTTCATTCTATCACACTATTTTAGTTGTGCGTTTGCTGGTCTGGATCATCTTCTGGACTCTAAGCACAAAGATGACAAAGAATGTCTTCTCACCTAACGATTCTTCTGCAAGTAGACACAGCCCAGTGCATTATAAGAATAAGAACATTGAGGTGCCCTTGACTTACAGTGGTGTTCCATCCCAACAGATCTATTGAAAGTAAAAATATTGTAAGTTAAATGCCTTCAACATGCCTAATCTACCAACCATTATTGCTTAGCCTAGCTTATCTCAACCATGCACAGAACACTTACATTAGCCTACAGTTGGCCAAAATCATCTAACATGAAACCTATTTTGCAGTAGAGTACTGAACATCTCATATAATTTGTTGAATATCTGCATCAAAACATAGTCCACTGTACTGATTGTTTACCCTCGCGGTTGCTTGGCTGCCCGCGAATTACAACTTGCTGCCACTGCTCAGCATTATGAGAAAATTGTACCATGTATTTCTAACCCAGAAAAGACCAAAACTTGAAAATTCAAAATGCAGTATCTACTGAATGTGTATTGCTTTTTACCACTATAAAATAAAAAAAATATTGAGTTGAACCATCATAAATTAGGACCATCATAATTGTCAAATCCAATGGATTTCTTCAGAAAATGACTTGAAATTTTTTAGTGTCTTTCTTTATAAAATTTTAATTATCAACGTACTCTTTTCCCTGTCATCAATGTACCATCATCTTTCCTTGTTCCTCAGTTCTTTCTTCTCTTCATATAAATTTGCTCAAGTGTCCTCTATCTTTACAAGTTATTGAGAAAATATGCTCATATTGTATGCTAAAGAAAACCCACAATATCTACTCTGGTCCTGTTGCCTTCTAAAAACAGCATTCTATCTCTTCTGTCAAGTATGTCTTGGTTCATGATTTCTGCATCTTCTAGATTCTCTTAAAGTTCAGGAAAATCAGTGCTGGTGCTTCCTAACCCTCATTTCCAAAATCATCCTGGTCGCTCACAAGGAGACTCATTACAGTACTGAGGCTTCTGCCTGGTGTTTGCATTTAGGACTTTGATCTGATTAGATTTCATCCTGGTGGCCCCTGAAGCCTTTGCTATTTCATTTCTATGTGAGTACTTCAACCCTGGCTCAAACTTCTATTAAGTTATCTTAATCCTGCTTTGAGTCTTATGCTGTATACTCCATCTTTTTTAGACATGGGGAAATGTAACATTTTAATTGCATTCCCATACCTGTAATGGACAGCTCAGCTCACCAGAGTCCTTCCTCAGGTCCTTCAGTTCTGGAAGCTCTCTATCGCCCCCTCCTGGTAGTTTGCAGACCAGTACTTCACTCATTTTTACATTGTAGTGCTTGATCTTGTTGCTTAATGTAGCTTGCCCCTCTGTTCTGGCAACTTCTTTTCCCTCTCATTCCTCACTCTTACTATTTCTTCTTCCTCATCCCCTTGCAGGCTGACTTCTGTTGCTGCCATTCTTCTACCAAATTCTTGCTATTCCATGGATACAAGGATCTCTCTCTGTAGTCTTTGGGGGTGATTTCTGTTATTTGAAAATACTGCTCTTTTCTTTTTACTGTCAATAAATGTACTTTAAGAGGTTGTATTAGAAATTATCTGCTCAAAGGACTTTTAGATTTGCCTCCAGATTAAGATTTCCAGAAGAACTTATTAGAAATATTTCTTCCTTTGACACCCTTTATCCTGGTTGCCCAGTGTTCATGATGAGCTTGATGTCTTGACTCTTCTTAACTCAAGCCTTTTAATTGTGACTCCAGAACTTAGGCATCCCCTAAGGTATTACCCTTGTCTGTCTGCCTGCCTGCCTCCTGCCTGCCTGCCTGCCTGTCTGTCTGTCTCTCTGTCTCTGTCTCTGTCTCTCTCTCTCTCCTTGGGATTAAACCAGTATTTTTTTTTTCTTTTTCATGGTACTGGGGATTGAACCCAGGGCTATTCTACTTCTGACCTACATCCCTAGCCCTATTTTTTATTCTTTATTTTATTTATTTATTTAATTTATTTATTTTTATTATTTTTTTAGTGGTACTGAGGTTCCTGGAAGCCCTTCTACCTCTGGGCTACACTCCCAGACCTATTTTATATTTTTATTTGGAAACAGGGTCTCTTAAGCCAGTGCGGCTGGCTTCGAACCTGCACGATTCTCCTGTCTCCGCCTCTCAAGCACAGGGATTACAAGCGTGCGCCACCACGCCCGGCTTATTCTTTATTTTAAAACAGGGTCTCACTAAGTTACAGAGGGCCTCACTAAGTAGCTGAGGCTGTCCGCAAACCCAGATTCTCCTGGCTCACCCTTCCAAGTACTAAGATTACAAGTGTGCGCCATCACAGCCAGCTTGAACCGGTATTTTATTTTAAATTTCTTTTTCTTTATTTTTGGTACGGGTATTTTTGGTACCAGGGTCGTTCTGCTGCTGAGCAACATTCCCAGCCCCTCCTCCCTTTAAAAAACAGTGTCTCAAGCTAGGCATAGTCGCTCACGCTTGTAATCCCAGTCCTTGGGAGGCTGAGACAGGAGGCTAGGGGGTTCACAGCCAGCCTCAGCTATTTAGTGAGGCTCTCTGCAACTTAGTGAGACCCTCCCTTTTTCAAAATAAAGAGTTAAAAATAGGGCTGGGAGTGTAGCTCAGAGGTAGAATGCCCCTGGGTTCAATCCCCAGTACTGCAAAAAACAAAAAACAAACAAACAACAACAAAAAAAAACCAGTGACTCACTAAGTTGCTTCAGCAACTTAGTCTTCCTAACTTAGTACTAACTTAGTCTTCCTTAGTACTAACTTAGTCTTCCTAACTTAGTACTAACTTAGTCTTCCTAAGTTGCTGAGGCTGGCCTCCAACCCATGATCTTCCCAAGACTCCCAAGTACTGGGATTGCAGGCATGTGCCACCATGCGCAGCTTGACCTTCTTTTCTGTTCATACTTTTTTCTTCCTAGACAGATCTCTTCAGACCCATGAGTTTCTGAGAGAACACACTCAATTCTCAATAAATTGCTTCGGCATCTCAACCTAGCCACAGATTAGCATTTTGTCTACTTCCTGCTTGTCTGTGAGTGTCTCAGGTTCAACATCCAAAAATCTAATCTTTCAAATCAATAAACACACCTCTGCTTATCTTCTCTCTTCCCTCTCCTCCTCATCGTCTCCCATTACTGTTGACTCTTCTTCTCTCTCTGTAATGTCAATGTACCTCTAAAACATACCTCTGCCATGCTCTCCACTTCGATTTTATACATCACAGAGTTTCAATACTAGTTTACCTATGTTTCCTGTCCCTGACAGACTCACTGCTCATAAACCCTAAGGGGCATCTGAAGGCAGCAACTATGTCATCTTTATTCTTATGTTCTCAGCACCTCACATACTCTACGACACATAATAGGAGTTCCAGAGCTATATTGAGTCAATGAATACAAGCTAAAGTCAAAATTTTTAGGAAGTTGGTTAAGGTCTTTTATTTCTACTTTACCAACCTTTTAAATTGAAGTACCCTCATTTACTACTTGCTTCAACCAAATGGAAATATTCACTGCACTCCTGAGTGTACATTATACTTTTCCT
Source organism: Muscardinus avellanarius (assembly GCF_963383645.1). Classification (NCBI taxonomy): domain Eukaryota; kingdom Metazoa; phylum Chordata; class Mammalia; order Rodentia; family Gliridae; genus Muscardinus; species Muscardinus avellanarius. The sequence continues at coordinate 85,310,252 of NC_137798.1, forward strand.
TTGGCTACAGGTTTTTTTTTTTTTCTGCCTGAGATGCACGTATGGCTGGAAACCAGGCAAGGTGGTACACACCTATAATCCCAGGATGGAGGCAAGAACAGGAGGATTGCAGGTTCAAGGGTAGAACACAGCAGCTTAGTGAGGGCCTGTGTCAAAATAAAAAATAAAAAAGGCAGAGATGTAGCTCAGAAGGAGAATGCCCCTGGGTTCCCAGTACTACAAAAAAAAAAAAAAAAAAGGAAAGGGAAAGGAAGGGGAGGACTGGAAGAAGGAAGAAAGGAAGGAAGGAAGGGAGGGAGGGAGGAATGGAAAGAAAGGAGGAGACAGAAATGCACGTGTTGCCATCGTTGTCTATGGAGATCCTTCAAGGCTCAGTTCCAGGGCCTCAGAGGCTTTCCCAAATCCCTAAAGCCCTGTGTATGCACAGCATAGGGTGGTGTCTTTCATATAGAACTGGCTATGTTCGTATTTCAATTAGGCTAAATCAATGAAATCATAGGATTTTAGTCATGGAAGAGACTTTAAAGGTTCTCGAAGACAACTCTATCTTACAGTGAAGGGAACTGAGACCCAGAGTGTGTCAGCGTCTTGCCTAAGATGAAATGGCAACTATACCTGGGACCCAAGTCCCCCGAGGCCCTTTCCAGAGCCACACTACCCCCAACATTGTTTTTATCTTTTCTTTTAGGCCATTGGTGTGAAAGACAGGGATTGAATTTTATTCAGCTTTGCTTCCCTTGTAATTTCCTGCGTAATTCCTTTTATATAGTAGATTCACAGAATTACACGGAATGGAAATGTGAACATTTGATGTGCTGGTTAATAGATATGTTTAACTAATCATAGCCCAAATTTCCTGGAAAACAGTGTGAGGCAGAGATTACTTGCTGTCGGGAGAATGAGGAAGAAGAGCAGTGAGGCAGGGGGTATGGGAAGCGATGTGCTGGCCACTGCTTCCCTGCAAATCATGAGACCCAGCAGGCAATGTGGCAATTGCTTCTGCCCAGCCTTGTGAGCTGTCCCTGCACAGGCTGCCGGAGAAACGTGCCCGGGGCCCTTCACAAGAAGGGACCGTGGTGCCCACTCCTTATCTCCTCGCCCCACTGGTCAAGAAGGTGCCTTCAGTTCTGACATCCGGCCTCTTTAGTAGCTCCTTGGAAAGACAGATTTCAGGCCCTACGGGGGAAGTTCGACGTTTAAGTCCAGAATGGAAGAGGATGCATGTAAGATATGTGTGTGATCAGACATCCTGGAACCTAAGCCTTTTACTCAAACCTGTTAGCTAAGATTGCCACTGCCACAGTTGTCAAAGTAAGCAGTATTGACGTTGGAGATGCAAAACTGGTGGCAGTTGTTTTGTTTTGTTTTTGTGGTGGTGACTGAGCTGTATACCCAGGTCTTTTTTGTTGTTTTTGAAGCAGAGTCCTCAGCTAAGTTGCTAAGGGTTTCACTCAGTTACTGAGACTGGCCTTGACTTTTCAATCTTCCAGTCTCGGCCTCCGTAGTACTAAGATTATAGGAATGAAACACAACACCCAGCTGATGGCAGCTTATTTTAAGAGTCAGGCCTGAAACAGGGCTAATCTTTAAATTGTTTCTACACGTAAACAGTGACGTTCATGAACAAAATTAAAATATAAACAGTACAAATTCTGACGTTTTTACTCTTTAAAATAATTTGCAAATCCACATCGAACTTTTAAAAATCATCACATTCTCATGTTTTCTTGTATTATGATGCTACATTAAATGACCTATAAAGTCCATTTCTCATTAATTACTCAATGTAGTGCAAAGGAATCCATCTTTTTTTTTTTTTTTTTTTTTTTACCCGTGACTGTCTTTGTATGAAGCTCATATCCTTATTGAAAGTTGTTCACCAGTGCACACGACAGAAACACTTCTATGAGGGGAAAATTTCTTTTTTTCTTTCAAAAAGACTCGAGAACCTGGACATGCTTCAAGAGCCTCTGAATGTTTTTCTTTAGCAGAAATTTCAGTCCAGACATTTAATAACCAGGTTTGTTTAGAAAGAGGAAATAGAGAAACAAGTTTCATAAAAGAAGGCTAAATTTGAAAGCAATTAATAATGACAGGTCCAAGGATTAGTCCTCATTTTATTATTAACACCACCACTCTTCCCAGATTTTATTGTCACATATTGGAGAAGAGAGGAGAAAAGAAAATGTGAGAATTAGAGATAAAATTCAACAGAAGGAGACCTTATAAAGCTAGTAATCCTGATACTGGGGAGAATGAGACAGGAAGATCACGTATTTGAGGACTCTCAACAACCCCAAAAGACCCTGTTTCAAAGCAAAACAAATCTAAAGGGGTGGGGGTGTAGCTCAGAGGTAGAAAGAACCTGGGTTCAACACACACACACACACACACACACACACACACACACACACACACACGAAAATCAAGTAAGGGAGAGCTGACTGCCAGGAGACACTGTAAAGGATAATAACAAATGGCAAATCAGGGGTCTGGGGAAGTTCTTTCCATAGACTTGGAACTTTGGAAGAGATTCTGCAAACCAGCACCAGCTGACATAGTGGTGGAGAATTTGCTTGAAGTGAATTGACACCGATAAACCTGGAGGGGTCACACCCCTCCATTGTAAAGCAATCCGGTCCCCCATCTCTGAGAGTACTTAAGACATACAGTTTCTGGGGCATCTTGGAAAACAGGTGTGGGACCAGAAAAATAGGATCACTTTGTTCTGTTGTTGTTTTTTTTTTAACACACACACACACACACACACACACACACAGTGTGCAAGGTGCTTATTTGCTGAATCACTGCCATGGTGAAAGCTTCCAGTACTTTTATAAATTGGGGACTATTTACAAGACTCACTTATTCATCAGAATTGTTTTGAAAATTAAATAAGATAGAACCAAGCAACATCAATTAATTCTACCTCAATATTAAAATGCCAGTGAATATCTAAGTCTCTTCCTTCTTTGCACTTACTACACATGCCTCTCTTATGAGAATTTTATGTCCAGTTTCTCAACTGACATATGAATTACTCAAGAAAACAGACTTCAACTTATTTTTTCACATAAACCCACACTAAATCACTGACTAGCATTTAATGGATGCTTAATAAATATTTTCCAAACAAGGCAAGATTTAATAGTAATCCCGGCAGGATGTGCTGTAAATCAAAAGGTACAAGACTGTATTTAACTAAATATAAAACTTATATTTAGCTATAAATAAAATATCACACAGTTGTAGAATGTGTAGTTCTACTCCAGATTTCATGGAAAAAGTGTCTGGAGCCAAGTGTGGTGATATACACCTGTAATTCAAATATTTGAGTGGCGGAGACAGGGGAATCACAGGTTTGAAGATAGCCACAGTAGCTTAGCAAGACCGTCAGCAATCTAGAAAATAAAAAGTGTAAAAATGCCTGGGGTATAGCTTAGAGGCAGAATGCCCTTGGGTTCAATCTCCAGATATATGTATATGTATATATACATATATGTATGATATATGTATGTGTATATATATACATGATATATATATACACATGATATATATATGATATATATACAGATATATGTATGTGTATATATACATGATATATATACATGATATATATACATGATATATATATGATATATATACAGATATATGTATGTGTGTGTATATATATATATAGAGAGAGAGAGAGAAAGAGAGAGTTGTATATGTATATATGTACGTTTATGAGTTGTAGTTAACTGTAAAAGACCACAGATAAAGATGTTTATAACTATCACTCTTAGTCAGGCATGATAGTGCACACCTGTAATCCTAGTTCCTGGGGAACTGAAACAGAAGGATTGTGGGTTTGAGGCTAGAGTGAGATCCCGTTTCAAAATAAAAAGTAAAATAAAGCCCCCGGGCCCGGGCGTGGTGGCACACGCTTGTAATCCCCATGTTTGGGAGGCGGAGACAGGAGGATCACACAGGTTCGAAGCCAGCCGCGTGCGCTGGCTTAGGAAACCCTTAGGAGTTCCTCAGTACTCATATATATATAAACTCTATATATATATATAGAGTGTAGCCCAGAGTTAGAAGGGCTTCCAGGAACCCCAGAACCACCAAAAATAAAAAATAAATAAATAAAACCTCCAACCTGCAATCCTTTTGTCTCAGCCTCCAAAGCACTAGGAATTACAGATGTGTCCCACAACATACCCAGCTTTTTGCTAGTTCAAAAAAATAAAAAGTCAGTTTCTTGTCAACTGCATGATTCCGATCCCATCATTCTCCTGGTGTCTCAAAAAGCAGATGTTGCTCCCTATAAATATAATACACATTACAAAGTTGCAATTGTGTGGCGTTCTTTTGGAAGGCTATATTTAAATAAATGCATCTGCAGGATCTGATTCAATAATCCTTACTCCTTTCTGTGAAACTTGCGCTGAGATGGCAGCTCCGACACAGACCCAACAGCGTGAGGACTCCCGCGCTTTTTGCTTCCCAGCTACCTTCCCTCCAGGTTTAAATTACTTTGAAATGAATTATTAGATCACCTGAAATCATACAGCACCACTATTATTCTTCATTATTAAAAATTTCCTCTAAGACCTAATGGCTGATATATTGCAGAATTTGCTGAATGGCTTTGCTGTGTAGGATTAAGCTTTCAGCTAAACCAGCAGAGGGAGCACCACAGATGAATTCCTTTTACCCCTGTACTTCCAATTGCCTAAGCAGGCCGGCAAGAAACAGGGCTCTAGTACAGATACCTGGTTATGAGGTGTTTGGCTTAACGTGGTGGTGAAGAATTGACGACAGACTTGAACTTGTTCCTGAAAAAACTTTATGTAAAAGCAATTAGATCCCTCAATTTAAGAATGGAACTTAGAGGATGGAGCTGCAATTGCCTTTTATGAAAACCATATGGTGTGTTTGCTTTTCTTAAGGGGCTCGTTGTGCAGATTCGTTGTATAAGACTCTGCTGTCATTTCTCTTTCTATACTGTAACTCATGTTTAGATGAATCTCACAAATGAAAAAACATTACTTTTCTTGATAACTATTTTTTTATTTTGTTATGATTTTTCTAATGAAACTTTAAGCCTTTGAAATTTGAGTGCTTTTTCTATCAGTGGAATTACTGTTGTTACAAAATGAAAAAAGGACTGATTTAAAAAAAAAGAAGAAGAGGAGGAGGAGAGGAGGAGAACCCAGGCTTTGATGACACCACTGGTAGGAATATAATGTCTTGCCTGAGACATCTTACAATTCCTAGAGTAGAAGAAAAGGGAGAGTTGCTTTTGTAGTTCCTCAGTACTCATTCTTCTTTGGGACCCCTGGCTCCTGTTTTTCCAAAATCTACGAAAGAAAGAAAGAAAGAAAGAAAGAAAGAAAGAAAGAAAGAAAGAGAGAAAGAAAAGCCTGTGGATGGATGTTAATGGGAGCAATTGAATAGAGGAAACAGAAGGGAAAAAATTCTCACCAGATCTGTTTCACATAGAATATAAGACTTAACCCTGACTTGTGGATTCTCAAATCATATGGCTACTGAGTCTTAGCCAAAGACACATAACTACTACTGTTCTACTATTGCTGCTGCTGCTGCTGCTGCTGCTGCTGCTGCTGCTGCTGCTGCTGCTGCTGATCCAGTCACTTCTTTTTTCTGTGTTTAATGTCACTGAATCCTCATATCAGCCTTGAGATCCAGGTTTTATTGTTCCAATTTTATAGATGAGCAAACTGAGGCTGGCGAGGTTGAAGAACTCAATCAAGGTCACACTGCTAGAAAGGAAACTTGGACAAAGTTATTCTGGCTTCAAAGCCCCAGGTTCTCATCTGTCCTGGGAATAAGGACAGTGCTATCTCACAGCTACATTACAGTTTACAAAGCACTCTCACGCTCATTATTCCCACCTCGGAATAATTCTGTGTGGTAAATGCAGATGATAGTCAACATCTGCCTATCTCAACCCCTTGTTACCTCCTTAGCTCCCATTTAAAAAATAAAAGTTTGATATGGGGTTCACACCTGTAATCCCAATTCTTGGGAGGCTGAGACAAGAGGATCATAGGTTCAAGGACAGCCTCAGCAATGTAGTAATACTCTTAGCAACCGAGTGAGGCCCTGTTTCAAAACAAAAATAAAAACAACAGAGGTAGAATGCCCCTGGGCCCAATCCCCTAGTGGCCAAAATCAATCAATATATATATATTAATTAATTAAAAAGTTAAAGAGATACGTGCCTGTAATCCCAATATTTGGGAGGCTGAGACAGGTAGATTACAGGTTTGAGCCCAGCCTCATCAATTTAGTGAGCCCTTTAGAAACTTAGCAAGACCTGTTTCAAAATAAAAAAGCTGGGGGAGTATCTGAGAGGTAGAATTCTTCTGGGTTCAATTTCCACACCACAGGAGAAACGCTGCCTGAAAGAAGGTAGGAGATGATCCATATTTACTTCCATGTTTTGATGCATCTGTTTATCTCCACTGTCCTGAGGTGGTATTCACCAGGGCATTCTTCTCTGTGTGAGAATTGGAAGCAGTTTCATTGTACTTTGGAGTGACAGCTCAAAAGCCAGATGAATTGTCATTAGGATGTTCCTCAACTTGCAATGGAGTTACACCCAACCTATTCATCAAATATTGAAAGTATCATAAGTTGAAAATGTATTTAATGCATCTAACCTATCAAACAGCATAGCTTAGTAAGACAGGACACTGTGGATTATTGGTTGTTGCTGGCCATGACTGGGAGCGCAGCTTGCTGTGGCTGCCCCAGCATCCTAAGGGAGGATCATAGGGCATATCCTTAGCCGGGCAAAAGGTCAAAATTTCCAATTCAAAGTTCTAAATGCATATTGCTTTCACACCATCATGAAGCCAAAAAAATCATATGTCAAAACATCAAGTCAGGGGCCATCTGTACGTCACCATGAACTGCCCCAGTCCCCATGTGATAAAGATAAGGATTCATGAAATAGTTAAGAGAGGGAAAAGAATATTTATACTATTCCAGAACAAAGGCACAAGAAAGCAACACACTCTTTCTGCAATTTACAAAACAAAAGCTATGCTGCTTCGACACTTTTAAGAGACTTTTCCTCAAAGTGTGTTGTTAAATGGGAGCTAGAGCATCGGAAGAAGGAGGTCATCACATTCAATGCCGTATTGTTTGAATGCTAATGCTGTTTAAGGTGTTGAACACGGAATGTTGAACATGACGGGTAGGTTGTTCCTACATTCATGGAATCTGCATTCCAGACAGACAACATTGAAGAAATAATTAAAAGTTTAGCACGTTTTACAAGAGAGTAAAACATTTTTATGGTTATGTATAAGCACACTTCAGTGTCTCCAAGTTATTACTTATAATGATCAAGCAGATTCTGCTACTCCAAATTATTTACAATGAAAAGCTAGAATTTCTTACATAGTAACTATTATAAAAAGAAACTAGAGCTGAACATGTTGAGGTATACCAGTAATCCCAGTACTTGGGAGGCTGAAGCAGGAGGATCACAGGTTCAAGGCTCAGCCCCAACAATTTGGCAAAATCTTTAGCAATTTAGGGAGACTTCGTTTCAGAACAAACAAAGAAAATGGTGCTGGGTGTAGGTCAGAGGTAGAATTCCCCTGAGTAGTATAATTGCCAGTACTACACAAAAAACAACAACCCAATATAAAGGAAATGAGGAATTGAGAGACAACATTCTCTTGATCCCACTGGCTACTAGATAGCCCAAGGAAGAGTGTGTGGATTGACGGGAAGGAAAAATCAAAGGAGAATGAATTCTGCTGATTTTCTCCCTTCTGGGTTATAACAGTTTCGGGCTCTTTTGTAATCATACCCTGTTGGAAAGCCACAGGGCTTGGACTGATTTTTTGCCTACTATAGATTTTGGTTTCCAAAAGTACATCTCCATGACTAAGGAAATGGGCAGTCTCAGGTTGGCTGGCTCCATCAGGAACACTTAAAATATGATTGCTCAATTGTATAACCAGCTGGGGTCTTAGCATCAACTTGAATTTTCTCACTGGCTTCCTCTTTTGAGGCTGTATCATATTGCTTGGGCAGGAAAGAGGGAGCAGTTATAATTTTCATAAACTTATAGAGCTTTAGGATAGAAAGAAGGATTTTGTTATTCTCTACTTTAACCTCCCCCTCAATGTAAGACTCTCCTGTACCTGCCTCACGATATCCATCTTTTGACTACATATGGTAAGGAGAGCTTACAATCTCTTTTCTGAAGAATTTGGCTTTCTTTTCTTATACTGAAGAAAATCTGCCACCATTGGTCTTAGATGTGAGCCCCCAAATCAGAAAAAAAATCTCATTTCTATTTAATCACTTCCCTCCTCTCCACCACTTACAAGATTTTTCTAGGTTAGATATTCTAATACTTTCCCTCCATTCTATGATCCTCCAAACAGCGACGGTTTGGATGAAGGAGACTGAGCAGGTGGAAGAGGATCCAAACGCTGGTTCTGTTACCTAATCTATTTGTCATTTCTCTCCATTTGTTTTGTAATATCATCTATTTGATCGGCACATCATTTGATTTCTCCATTAACATTGCCAGACCGGGTGGCTTGTCAACTCACTCTTTAGGTCTAAAAAGTGCCCAAGAAAGTAATATTGACTCCATAATTAAGCCCTGGGTTTGAAGATATGCCATACTGTTGAGTCACTGGGATATATTTTTTATATCTCTCTTATACCATTATTTTAGTAACTTTGGCAAAGGAAACAGAAAAACAGGCAATCCTTAACTTATAGGGTTGTGTTCCAGAAATCAGTTGCTTAGAATATATTTTACATAAGCAGCACTACATTTTCAGGCCAGACTACTAAAGATTTTTTAATTCCTAAGATGCTGACACATTTACTACACAAATATCAGTTATCAATGGGATTGTTTTCAGACGTACCCCCCGAATCTGTATATATTTCTATTCTAAAATTTGAGACTCTGAATTCTGAAATATAAATGACCTTCCAAGTTTTTACATATGGGATTCTTTTTGTGTGTGTGTGTGGTACTGGGGTTCCTGGAAGCCCTTCTACCTCCAGCTACACTCCCAGACCTATTTTATACCTTTTTATTTTTGGAAACAGGGTCTCTTAAGTCAGCGTGGCTGGCTTAGAACCAGCGCGATCCTCCTGTCTCCACCTCCCAAGTGCCGGGATTACAAGCGTGCGCCACCACGCCCAGCTACATATGGGATACTTGTTCTTTAATTCTTATTTTCCTGAATCTTCCTCTTTCCAAAAAATTGTAGAAGATCATAGAGGTGTAGCTAGGTGGTACAGCACTTGGCTAGATTATGAGAGGCACTGAGTTTAATCTTCAGAACTGAAAGAAAAAGAAAAGAGAGAGAGAAAAAAAATAAAAGAGCACAGGCTCTGGTGCCCTGAGCAGGATGTGTGTGAACTTGCCCAATTTATTTATCTTCACAGTGCCTAATTTCCTCATTGTAAAACAGGGATAATCTTAGTATCTCGCTCAGTGTTATTGTGAAAATGAAAATGAACGCATCTATGTAAAATGCTTAGACTAATGCCTGGCGCAGTCAAGCACTGAAGTTTTCTATTATTAACCTCAATTTCTCAACACTATCCACAGATATTGTCTCACTTCCCCATTATAAAAATATAGCCAGACGTGGTAGCACACGCTTGTAATCCCAGCATTTGGGAGGCTGAGACAGGAGGATCATGGTTCACGGACAGCCTCAGCTACTACTTAGTGAGGTCCTTTGAAACTCAGTGAGATCCTGTTTCAAAATAAAGAATAAAAAATAGGGCGGGTGTAGCATGGAAGTAGAATGCCCCTGGGTTCCATCTCAGGTACCAAAATAAATAAATAAACACCACTTGACCTTATTTCCCCATAGTTAACCCTCCATCAACTTCCTTCTATTCATGCTTTAAAAAGAAGACAATACACTATCAATTCCCATTTTCACCGCTCTGCAACTTGCTAAAAACTGGCCTGCTGGCTCATTATTTAGCTCTATGGTAATTGCTCTCATGAAGGTCCCTAATGACTCCTAATTGCCTGTTTACAAGGTCACTGGTTGTTTTTTATTGAGATTGATTTCTCTGCTACAACGTGTGCATCCTGTGACAAATAGACTCTCAGTCCTCCTCCTGCCTGGTCTCAGCTCTATTGCTCCTGTGCCTTGCGCACTAAGGCTGGCCTTCTTAAGGTTCCACCCTTTGTCTCTTTTGCATGCTACTCAGGCCCTTAGAAAGTCTCATGCGATTTAGCATGTCAGCTCTCAACTGCACAACAGTGACCCGGGCTTCATCATCGATCCTGGACTCTTCCTGTGCCTCAAACTACATTTCCTCTTGCCTCCAGGGCATCTCTAATGGGATGACCTGCAGGAATCTCAAATTCAGTATAATCCAGCCAAATCATTGTCTTCTCCCTGACACACCGCCCCCCAGATCCCCGCAGAAGACTCACACAGCACATGTACTTGTGCATGTCCCCCAGCTCACCCAGTACTGGGGATGGAATCCAGGGGAGCCTTAACAGCCCTAACCCTTAAACAGCCCTAACCCTTTTTCTTTTTGATTTTGAGACAAGATCTAGCAAAGTATCCAGGATGGCCTTGAACTTGTAATCCTTCTGACAGCCTTTTTTGTGTTCTTCCTCATTCTTTTACATTTTTTTTTTTTTGGTGCATTATAGTCATACATCTTAATGGAGTACAAGATGGTATCTTCCTCATTTTTTTTTTTTTTTTTTTTTTTTTTTTTTTTTTTTTGGTGGTACTGGGGTTCCTGGAAACCCTTCTACCTCCGGGCTATGCTCCCAGACCTATTTTACATTTTTTTTTAAATTTGAAAACAGAGGTCTCTCAAGCCAGCGAGGCTGGCATCAAACCTGCACGATCCAACTTCCTCATTCTTAATCTTTATTTTAATAGCCTTGCTTGTCCCCTATCTGCTTGAGCTAGAATTTTCAAGCCATCTTCCTTCTGTAACTTTGCATGCAATTAGTCACTAATTCTCACCTATTCTTAGAGTCATCACCAGAACCTCCCTACTGCTCTACTCAGGGCTCCAGCAATTCTCACGGGGTCCAGGGATTGACACTTGACCATGACCCCTGGCATAGAACACATTCCACTCTGTGCCCCAGGTCCCGAGATATTTGAACATCTGTTCTACTTTATTTCACTTTTCTAAAGGATGACCAGGAGAGCCTAGATTGATTTCAGTCTATCAGAGGATTACAAGTTGTAATAAGAAAGCACAAACCTAGAACAATGTTACCCTACCAACCCTTTCTTTCTCATATAAGGTACTGGTAGCTCAATGCATGAACACTTTAGAGTTGTGTGTCAGAACCCCCAGGGGTTCAGGATGTAATTTAACAACAAACGCTCCCCTAAAGGGGGATTCTGACATCCCCCATTATGTTCTACTTGGTTATTAAAACAACAAAACAACAATGAATATTTATTAAGCTCCTGCCATACATAAAGCATTCAGCAGTGGTTCAGACAAGCATGACTTACTGACTCGGCATTTATAGTTGCAGTTACTCAGCATCCTCAAATGTCCTTTAACACTTCTTGTATTTTCTTACCTCCACATCTTTGCATATAGTATTTTCTTTGCTTGGAAGGTCCTCCCTACTCCTTTTCTTCGGGCAAACATCTACTATCAGCATGTATATAGGAATCTATTTCTTTAAAGAAGACAACTTGGTGGCAGTGGGCAGGAGAGGTACTGAGCCCAGTTAATGTGCCTCCTCTGGTACTCTGTTTCCTGGTGACGGTGGTCCTAGCAACAGCTCAAGCCATTCCTGCCAGCTCACTCCATAAATCCTGGGCTATTTGTCTCTGCTATTGTTCTGAGGGAGAAAAGAATAAGAATGCAACTTGTGCTTGACGACCCAAACATCCCATTTTCCCTTTTTCTAAATGAAGTTGTCTCCAAACCTTTTTCGTTTCTGTTAATGTGGTAGTGGAGATTGGACCTAGGGGTGCTCTACCCCTGAGCTACACTCTAGTCTTCCTTTTATTTTGAAAAAGGGTCTCGCTAAGTTGTTGAGGGTCTTGCTAAGTTGCTGAGGGTTGTCTTGAACCTGCTATCCTCCTGTCTCAGCCTTCCAGATACAAGGATCACAGGCATGTGCCTCCATGACCAGCTCCAAGCCTAACTGCTTCTAAGCAGCACTCTAAAATACGTTTACACATGGATGTTTTAGATACCTATGCCTATATGGTTATACCTTGTGAATTACAAAATATATAAAATAAAAAATTCAGAAGCATGAATTTAAAAAATGATCAGTAACAGTTTCATTTTTCTGTACCCCAAAAGTACTGCATGACACTGTACTTAGGAGACTAACTGGAAAGTATTATACTTAATAGAGAAACATTTTTTTCCTCACTGAAAAAACTGGAATAATACTAATACATGATCAATATTGTTCACAGAGTTACTTTCAAGGTGCGATGTTGACTTGCAGGTCACATCCCCAGGATTCCAATAAAGATAAGTATTTATAGTGTTTGAGAAGGCTAACTCTAACTAGGAGGGAAGATTGCCACCAGATTAGAATTTGACTACTATTTCCTTGGGACCACTGAGTTACAGAAGTTTTTGTTTATGGGGTCAGGAAGGAGTGATGAGAAGAGAACGGGATTAACAAGACTTCTAAATAATTGGACCTCTGCCTCAAATAGTTATGGGCCGTGGGAAAAAATTTAACAGTAAGTGTTTTGATTGAATTGCCTATGCATACATTGAGACCACCGATAATGCCCCCTGTGAAACAAAAGACAAAAGCTTAAAGAGGGGACTGTCCAAGCAGCAAGAGGTATAAATAGACCTCACCATTGATTCACATCTCTCCTCTTTCGACTTCACTTATTAGAAACAAACTTTCAGCCAGGGTGGTAGTGTATGCCTGTAATCCGATTACTTGGAAGGCTGAGACAGGAAGATCACAGTTGACAGCCTCAGCAAATATTATGAGATTCTCTGAAACCTAGTGAGACCCTGGTTCAAAACGAAAAATAAATCCAGGCATGTTGGCGCATGCTTGTAATCCCAGCATTCGGGAGTCTGAGACAGGAGGATTGTGGTTCGTGGACAGCCTCAGCTACTTAGTGAGGCTCTCTGCAACTTAGTGAGACCCTGTTTCAAAATAAAATAAAGAATATAAAAACAGCGCTGGGCTTATATCTTGAAGGTAGAATGCCCCTGGGTTCCATCCCTAGTACTAAAAATAAATAAATAAATAAATAAATAAATAAATAAATAAATTCAAAGAAGGAGGACTGGAGGTGTAGATCAGAGGTATAATGCCCCTGGGTTAAATATCCAGTACCACAGTACCACAGAAAAAAAAAAATTTAACTTTTTTTTATTTTAGGAGAGCTTCAGATTTATTGGTAAAATTGGGAATATACTTCACGTTGTTCCAATATATTCCACACCCACTTCCCCCTATGTATTAATTTGTTAGTTTATATTACTAACAAACTACCATAGACTGGGTGCCTTTAATGACAGAAGTTTATTTTCTCACAGTCCCCAAAAGGCAGAAGTCCAAGATGCAGATGTAGGCAGGGTTGACTTCTTTGGAAGCTCTCTCTGACTTTGCAGGTGACCTCTTTCTTACTCATCGTCCTCATGTGATTCTCTCTCCATCTGTGTTTTGTCTGTGTCCTAATCTCTTCTCATAAGAACACCTGCCAGTCATATTAAATTAGGACCCACCCTAATAGCCCTCGTCATAACTGAATTGCCTTGTTATTATTGTTGCTTTTATTTATTTTATTTTAATTTATTTTGTTTTGCTTCTCCCCACTCCTTGGTTATAGTGATCAAACCCAGGGCATACTGCATGCTGGGAAAGTGCTCTACTACTGAGTTATTCCCACAGGTCCTTTATTACCTCATTAAAGCTCTCAGCAACTTAGTGAGACCCTGTCTCCAAATAAAATATAAAAAAATAGATCTGGGAGTGTATCCTGGAGGTAGAAAGCCCCTGGGTTCTATCCCCAGGACCACACACACACACACACAATTTTAGATAGATAGATAGATAGATAGATAGATAGATATAGATATTATATATCTATATATATATCCCCTATCTTCAAGTACAGTCACTCTTGGAGGCACTGGGAGCTAAGAATCCAATATATAAATTTTGTGGAGGGACCTACCTTCAGCTCACAGCAACTTATTTAACATCTTGTATTAATATGGTACATTTGTTATAATTGACACAGAAATATTGATTTATTATTACTAACTTTAGTAATCCATGTTGTATTTGGGTTTCCTTAAGTTTTTTAATACTTTTATTCATGCATTATAATTATATTTCCTAATGAGAGTCACAGTGATACAAATATACACCCACACATCACTAGGTCTATTTTCACCTTATGACGTTTTTTCTGTTCCAGGGTGCCACCCAGGACACCACTTTATGCTTGTCCTTGTTATGAACTAAATTGTGTGTGTGTGTGTGTGTGTGTATGTGCTAGTAGACGTTGAACCCAGGGGCATTCTACCTCCAAACTATACTCCCAGCCCTATTTTATTTTTTGAAGGAGGATCTCACTAGGTTGATGAGAGTCTCACTACTTGCTGAGGCTATCCTTGAACCTGCAATCCTCCTGTCTTGGTCTCCCAAGTACTAAGATTACAAGTGTATGCCATCATGTTCATCTTGGAATAAATGGTTTTGTGCTCCCCAAATTCATATGTTGAAGTGCTAGTCCCAGGGTGATAGTATTTGGAGATGAAGCCTTTGAGTGGTAATTAGGTTTATAGGAATGAGTCATGAACGTGGGAGCCCCATAATGGAATTGATGTTCTGACAAGAAAAGGAAGAGAGAATGGAGTTAAACTTTCTTCACAATGTGAGCACACAGTAAGAATGTGGCTAGCTGGAGCCAGGAACTGGACCCTTAGCAGACACCAAGTGTTCTAGCACCTCCATCCTGGGCTTTGCAGCCTCCATAGCTATAAGAAATAAATGTTGCTTAAACCATCTGGTCTATGGTATTTTGCTACAGTAGCTCAAGCAGACTAGGATAGTCTCCACATCTTCCTAAGCTCATCTTGACTCCAGCACCCTCAGGGTTTTCTGGTTTTTGTGGCCCCAACAGTTATGAGGACTAGTGAGGTGCTTTGTAAAATGTCCACCAACTGGGATGTGTTTAATGTTTGTCTGATTATTAGACTGGGATCATGGGTTTTAGGGAGAAAAAACACAGGGTGAAATGCTGTTCTTATCACATCGTTTCAAGTTTACTTGCTCTCAAATGCCAGCCTTGATCACCCGGCTGAGGTAAAGTTGATTGAGTTTCCCCACTTTCTCCCTGAAAGTTACTCTTCTTCCCACTTTTCTTGCCGTGCTCTCTGGCAGGAAGTCATCATATGCAGCCTACACTTAAGGAGTGGGAGTTACAGGGCTCACAATTATTACCGGAAAAACCACTGAATCAGTTGATTTCTAAATTACCTCTAGTGTTTTTCTTGTAATCAACGAGAAATACTGTCTTGATTGAAAACAAAGTCTGTATTCACGGAATGAAGAGAACAGAATCATTTAGGTTCAAACCTGTAGTTTTGAACTTCTTAGTAATCACTTAAAATAGAGAGAATACAAAAAAAAAAAAAAAACCACCCAACAACTAGAGCAACAGAATGGTCTACCTTCTTGCGAGTTGGCAATGATGATACTGGTCACCCACGGACAGAACAGACTCAATCCCGAAAGCTGTGAGAGAAGAGGCACGTGTCTGTTCCTCGCAATGATGGCACCGTCGGTCACAAGTCAGTACTCTAGAGCTATGTTGATGGCTGATTCTTTACAGCGGACAAACACAAGAACTCTTCTACCATTTTCTAAAACCGAAAGTGAAATGTGTTAGAAGTTTCCTGTTGAATACGGACTCCATGTGATTTACATTTTTTATTCCAGTGCATGATACGTGCATTGAACGTCTGCCACCATCAGTAGGTAAAATAAGGCAAAATAGATGAAGGTCAAATAAAAAAGTAAGGTCTTTAATCTGCTATTATAGAATTATTTGTAGAATGTGAACAATTGCTAGTTGTTTCATATGTAACTTCTTATTTCCTGCATCTGCTTTAAGCATACTCTCATTAAGTGATTGGGAAAACGCTCTAATTACTATGGGAATAAAGAACATTGTGTGTGTGTGTGTGTGTGTGTGTGTGTGTGTGTGTGTGTATTGCTGGGCATCAAACCCAGAAACCCTGGGTCCCATGCATGCTAGGCAAGTCCACTACCACTGAGCCACATCTGTAGTCCACATTTTTTCTTTTTAAATAATCAGAACAATAATTTGTTTTTTTAAGAGGATTTCCTTTTCTAAATAACTATTAAGACACATTTGCACATAATGCATAACAATCTATCCATATGATAAGGAATTGTATTTTACTGATAGATAATCCTCAGATAGGACACATAATTTTGTTGCTTAAAGACTAATTAAAATCAAATTTAAGCCCATTAAGCATGATTATATAAAATACACATTTTTATTTTTATTTATTTTAATATATATTTATTGGTGCTTTGTAGTCTCACATCATAATGTAGTTCAGAATAATGATACACATGCATACTATACTTGGTGAGCTTTCCCATATATATATTTATACTTTTTTTTTTTTTTTTGCACTACTAGCGATGGAACCCAGGAGCATTCTTAAACCTCTGGGCTATACCCCCAGCCTGATTTTTATTCCTTATTTGGAAACAAGGTCTCACTAAGTTGAGGAGGGCCTCACTAAGTAGCTGAGGCTAGCCATGAACCTGTGATCCTCTGGTCTCAGCCTCCCAAGTACTGGGATTATAAACATGCACCACCATGCCCAGCTTCCATATATATAAATTTTTTTGTGGTACTGGGTTTGGAACCCAGGGGCATTCTACCTCTGAGCGACACCCCCAGCCCTATTTTTTTATTCTTTATTTTGAAACAGGGTCTCACTAAGTTGCAGAGGGCCTCACTAAGTAGCTGAGGCTGGCGGTGAACCTATGATCCTCCTGTCTCAGCCTCCTGAATCCTGGGATTATGAGTGTGCACCACCACGCCCAGCTCTATATACATATTTTTAAAAGAGAATTTCAACCAGGTATGGTGGCACATGCCTCTAATCCCAGTACTTTATGAATAAAGATACATACAGCAAACTATTTTTCAAAAGCTCCCATGTACCTACCTGTAAGAAAATAAGCAATCATGGCTTTTTGTTTTTTTCTTTTGGTGGTTGTTGATGTTGATTTTGTGGAACTGGGAAGTGAATCCAGGGGCACTTTTCCATTGAGCTACATTCCCAACCCTTTTTTTTTTTAATTTTGAGACAAAGTTTCCCTAAATTTTCCAGTCTGGCTTTGAACTTGTGATCCTCCTTCCTCAGCCACCTGAGTGCCTTGGATTCAGTTATGTACCACCTCACCCAGAAAAAACTGTGGGTTTTTTTTCTTAGTTATAGCTCTTTGTTACATTTTCTTTCAGTGCTTTCTGTACAAGTGACCAGCTTGCTGCAGCTGATGCATATCATCCTCCCTTTATTTGTAATTTTCTCATATGTCCTCCTCTGTAAATACCATACCATGTGTTTTGTATCTTACCATCATATTTAATGGTGTCATATTTTGTGTTTCATAATATGACTTACTTTCTTGACTCCATCTATGAGTTCAAGAGAAATCAATACTGATTCAGATACACTAGTGTATTTTTATGGCTCTAGAGTATTTAAACAAATCAGAACTTATATATTCATTTTCTTATTGAAGGACTTGTAACTTGTTCCTCAAAGCTGACTCCTACAAAGAATGCTATTGGGAATAGCCTCATATATATTTTTGTACGTCAACTTGGGCCAGTTATTTGGGGATTAGAAGAGGATTTTTTGGCTTATAAGGCATAGTTAACTTTAATTTTATCAGATATTGCTAAATTATTCTTTGGAGTGATTACAGCACAATTTACTCCCAAGAGCAGGCCACAACAAAATTTATATTTCCAAATTTTCTCACCACATCCTCATTTAAAATACCTATTAAGTCGGGTATGATGCCACACACTGGTAATCACAGTACTTGGGATGTTGAGACAGAAGGATCACAGGTTCACGGCCAGCCTCAGAAACTTAGTGAGGCCCTCTGCAACTTAGAGAGACCCTGTTTCAAAATAAAGAATAAAAAATAGGGCTGGGGTGTAGCTTGGAGGTAGAATAACCCAAGGCTCAATCCCCAACACCACAAAAGTGTATTAATCTGATTAATATTCTTCTTTGCTTTCATTTTTCTGACTACTAATATTGAGCACTTTTCATGTGTATTGGTCATTTTATCTTCTTTTTATATAAATTGTTTATGGCTTATGTTTTCTGTTCTTTATAAGATACACATACATACATGTATGTTCAGGCTTTAGTATACAGTTACTTAAAAGTCCTTTCTCGGTCCATCACTTGCCTTTATTTTGTGCATGCAGGTGGGGGGTAGATAGACTACCACTGAACCACACCCCCTGCCCTTTTTATTTTGAGATCGGGTCTCACTAAATTAGCATGTACTGGCCTCAAACCTGTGATTCCTTGTCTCAACCTCCCAAGTACTAGGACTACAGGCATATGCCATTGTACCATGCTTTCTCTCTCTCCTTCCTTCCTTCCTTCCTTCCTTCCATCCTTCCTTCCGTCCTTTCTTCCTTTCTTCCTTTTTTCCTTTCTTTTTTTCTGAAATGTTTTTTATAAGGAGAATGTCAGTTTCGAAGGTTAGGTAAATCGTAAAACAATTTTGACTGGTGTTCTTTCAGGAGTAGAGGAGAGAAGGGGGAGAATTTAATCATTATTTGTCTCTTCAGGTTTTTCTGTGTCTATTTTGGTCATTTTCTTATTTTTTTTTCATGGTACTGGGGTTTCTGGAAGTCCTTCTACCTCCGGGCTACACTCCTAGACCTATTTTATATTTTTATTTGGAAACAGGGTCTCTTAAGCCAGCGCATCTGTCTTCAAACCTGCGCGATCCTCCTGTCTCTGCCTCCCAGGAGCAGGGATACAAGTGTGGACCACCCTATTTTGGTCATTTTCTTAGACACGAATTTTAAATTTTTGAAATTTCTGATGGTAAGTTACTCAAAGTATTTTAAAAATTGAATTTGTATAGTATTTATAATTCTTGCTTCATTTTAATTCCCAATATATTTATGTAGCATGCTTTCTTCCTTCTTTTTTCCTGATCAAAGTTTGTTTGTTTGTTTGTTTGTTTGTTTGTTTGTTTTGGTATTGGGAATTGGACCCAGGGATATCCTACCTTCAAACTACATCCCCAGCACCATTGTACTTTAGGTTTTGAAACAGGTTCTCACTAAGTTAATGAGAGTCTCAGTAAGTTACTGAGGCTGATCTTGATCCTACGATCGTCCTATCTCAGTCTCCCAAGTACTGGAATTACAGACAGGTACCACCACAGCCAGATTTCCTGATCAATTTCACTAGATATTTATCCATTTTATTAGTTTTTTCAATGAACCAGCTTTTAGAGCAGTTTGTCAAGTCTTAAAAATTATTACGCAGTATTTAAGGCTTAAGAGGAATAGCAATTACATTTTTTGATCATATGTAGTTGTTTAGTAGTCTAACATCATCTGTATTTACTTGCCTTGATTGGGGATAGCATATAAGCCTAATCCTTAATGAAAATTTTTGATGTTTTAAGTTTATGGGATTTTTTTTTTACCCTTAGATGGATGTGTGGTTTTTAAAAAATGTACTAATCTTTAATTTAGGATAAGTCCATGAGAATTGGGTCTGTGAACTTCATCATAATTTGAGAAAGTAAACAAAAACTTCCAAGATATCCTGCTGGCTTAGTTATTTTAGTCTGAAAGCCAATTGGAGACCTGTTCTATATCAAGAGTCCCCAGACCTCTTGTGAGAAGGAGCTGCTTTTCATTTGCTTGCAGTCTTGGAGAAGAGAGAAAATGTCAGGACTGGGCTCCTTGGAGCCCTTGAGGTACCTCTGTAAGGACGTGCTTGTCTCCCCAGGGGAAACCAAATGAGCTGAGCTGAGGGGTCTGACCAGAGACAGTGGCTGGAAATGAGCTGGGGCAGTCCATGGCTCCAGAAGTGTTTTCACGGATTTACACAATGCGGAAGAACAATCTTTTTATTGGGTGTCAAAGTCTAAATGATGGAATATTTGTGTCTGGAGTATAGGAAGAAAAGAAATGAGATAATGTATATGAAAAGACAGGCAGAATACCTAAAAAAAAGCCTCAAACTCAGCTTCAAATAGATTTCTTCTCTACTTCTTTCTCTCTATCACATCTTTGGAATTCCTGCCCTTTCCCCTACTTATCTGTAAAAGCTCTAAGGGTTTGATTGAACAATTCACCATATAGTCAGTGCTACTAGATTTTTCAACACAGCCTGGTCAGCACGATTTCACTGGATGGGAACAAGGTGGTCCCCAAACTGAGGCTGGCTTTGTCTTAGAAATCCCACAACACATAGGAGGCACCAAATTATTTGGAGACCAAGTCATGGTTTTTGCAGCTATTAGTCATGGTGTTTTGGTGGAGCACAGTTGCAAAACATTATTTCCTCAACGCCTTGAAAAGACTTGGTTCTTCACACAGAGTGTCTGGCCAACTGTAATGACAGAAACCAAAGAGTTTATGGAAGACATAATTTATGCTGTTGAGTTTGACTTTGTTTTGGATTGAATCTTCCTCAAAAACGAACCTTCACCTGATCCTGATGTTCATTTTAATGCCATAAACTGGTGATTTGAGTGTTGGGGATGGAGTTCTCAGGATCTGTTTACATGATATGAATACAGAAGTGGTCTGGTTTTGAGTACTGTGATTGATCATGATCAGAATTTTGATAGAAATTCAAAGTCTAAATCCTGTGTAATTTTTTGAAGCATAGACGCTGGACTTTACAAACAACCTAATCCTTTTGTCTGAGAAACTCTAAATAAGCTTTGGGTTTTCTTGCCATGAAGTTCTGCACTGTATCTAGAAAGCCTCTTTGAAAAATAGCTCTGAAAACCTATGGCTGGCAAAGAATCAGCCAGTGGAAGGGAAAAAGGATAATTGTTTTGTGGTAAGAAAAGGAATTATCATCGATTTAAAACTTCATATTAAATTTCTAGTGTATAGTATTCAAAATCAGCAAGAGTATTTACTTTGTTTTACCCAGAGTTACAGTGTTAGAAGTGTGTCCAAAATATAGCATGTAAAAATCACTTCTTCAAAATATTTTTAGTTAAATATTTTTAACTGGCAAAAATTATATGTTGTATAACATAATTAAAAAATATATATATATATACATTGAGGAACAACTGAATTGAGTTAATTAACATATGAATTACCTTATAAACTTATGGTTTTTGTGACGAGAAAACAAAGTCCACTCTTAGTAATTTTTCAATGTATAATATGTTGGTATTAATTATAGTCACTATGTTGTACCATTGGTCTCTTGAATTTACTCTTATTGAAGTGAAATTTTGTAGCCTTTGCTCACCATGTTCCTAACAACCTCACCCATACCCTGTAACAACCCTTCCACTCCCTGTCTCTATAAGCTCAGTATTTTTAGATTCCATATGTAAATGAGGTCATGCAGTAGTTATCTTTCTCTGCCTGGCTTATTTCAGTTAATCTAGTGTCCTTCAGGTTCAACCATGTCGTTAGAAATGACAGTTTCATTCTTCTAACAAAAATCTGAGTAAGACTCCCTCATATATGTTCAGCACAATAACCATATCTATTTGTCCACTGATAGCTATTTAGGCTGTTTCTATGTCGTGCCTTTTGTAAATAATACTGCAGAGAACATGGGATTGTAGATATCTTTTGAGCTGCTGATTTCATTTCCTTTGGAAAATGTACCCAGAAGGGAGACTGATAGGTCAAAGAGAGGTTCTATATTTATTTATTTATTTATTTATTTATTTATTTTTGTGATACCAAGAATTAAATCCTGTGGTACTAGGAATTAAATCCATATCTCTAACCTATGCTCCCAGTCCTATTTTATTTTTTATTTTGAAATAGGATTTCTCTAATTGTTGATGGTCTGACCAAATTTCTGAGACTGGTCTTGAACCTGCAATCCTCTTGTCTCAGCCTTTTAAGTATTGGGATTACAGACATGCTCTACCACTCTGGCTTATTTTTAATTTTTTTTTGAGGAACCTCTGCACTATATTCCAGAATGGCTATACAGATTTCTATTCCCATCAATAGTACCTAATGGTTCTTTTTTCTCCATACCTTTATCAACACTTAGTATCTCTTGTCTTTCTGCAGTAGCCACCCTGACAAGTGTGAGGCCATACCTTGTATGGTTTGGGTTTGCATTTCTTTGATATTTAGTGATGTAGACCATTTTTCCACATCCCTGTTGGCCATTTGAATGTCTTATTTTGAGAAATGTCTATTCTTGTCTTTTACCCACTTTTAATAAAGTTGTTTTCTTGCTGCTGAGTTGTGTAGGTTCTTGTTATATTCTGGATATAAACCTCTCATCAGATATGTGGTTAGCAAATGTTTTCTTCCCATTCATAGGTTGCCTTTCCATTTTATTGATGGTTTCCTTTGTTATTCAGAAGCATTTTAGTTTGAGGCAATCCCTATTTTTTTTTGTTTCCTATATTTTGGGGGTCCTATCCAAAAATCAGGGCCAATACCCATGTCAAAGAGCTTTTCCTCCCTGTTTTCTCCTAGGAGTTTTATAGTTTATGGTCTTATATTTTCTTATGGTCATACGTTTTATAGTTCTTATGTTTAAGGTTTTAATCCTGTGTGTTTGTGTGTGTGTGCATGTGTTTGGTGTGAGATAAGCTTCCTGCTATCATTTATTGAAAAGACTATCTTTATAATGAAGAGAAGTCTTTGTTTTATGCAAAGATAGTTACTATGTTAGCCATGTGTTAAAAATCCAGTGTGCTAATGTCACTTTATCATATTTAAATAACTGAGGGGATGGGAATAGCAAAGGACTGAGGAACTAAACAGGGCATCGGCTTAGACAGTCAATGAAACATTAAGGGCACTTAGAGTTACAGAGATGCGATAGAGAATTAAATTTATACAATGTCTGTTTTCTGTTTTCCCCATCTTAAAAGTTTCAGCCATTTCCAATGTTCTGCTCACATTCCGTGATCTTATAGGATGGTCGATATAGATGTGGAAGAAAGGTACTGGCCACCAGGATAATGGCCAAAGGGACTAGTAGGGCTCCAAGCAACCGGGGGAGGTACCAGGGGATGTAGCGTGAGGGCACTAGAAACATATAAAAAGGAAAGAAAGTGCCCAAAGAAAACCCAATCAACTTTACAATTTAAGCTAATGTCAACCCTGCCTGGCAGCCCACAGTGTTATTTCTTGGAGTTTGGCCCCAGGACTATTTGCATCTAGATTCTCTGTAGGTCTGTTAAAAATCTAAGTTCCAGCCAAGGTATGGTGGTACACACCTGTAATCCTAGTACTTGGAAGGCTGAGACAGTAGTTCTGCAGGTTTAACACCAGCCTCATAAATTTTAGCAAGGCTCTCAGCAACATCATGAGACCCTGCTTCAAAATAAATACATGTTTATAGCAGCAGAATTCATAATAGCCATATCATGGAACCAACCCAGGTGTCCATCAACAGATGAATGGATCAAAAAAAATACACACACACACACACACACACACACACACACACACACACACACATACAATGGAATTCTAATCAGCAATAAAGAAAAAATCATGTTATTTGTTGGAAAATGGATGAACATGGAGAACATTATGTCAAGTGAGATTAGCCAGTCGCAGAATATGAAGCGTCATGTGTTTTCTCTCATAGATGGAAACTAGGGAGTAACTGGGACACAAAAGGAGCTTTAGACAATGGAGGGAAAACCCCGGTGGAGAGAGAGAGGTGGTCTTGGGGAAGGGGTGCAGAGAGGGAGGATTCGTGAAGAAAACACTTCCATCGGTGTTGTGTACACATGTGAGAATACCAATGTCGATCTCAATATTGTGTGGGAAAAGGGGGTGGGTGGAGAGGAAGCCGGGGAAAGCCCCATCAACTGCTGTGTGCCCGTATGCCACTATCATTCTGAACTATACTAAAATGTGAGATTAAAATGCACCTAAGAAAAGCATATAAAAATAAAAGTAATATTATACACAAAATATAAAATAAAATAGAGCTGGGGGTGTAGCACCAAAAAAAAAAAAAAAAAGTTCCCCTGTCTGCCCTGGCAATGAGTGTCCGTAATCCCAGCTACTCAAGAGGCTGAGGCAGGAGGATCACAAGTTCAGGGCCAGCCTAGCAATTCAGTGAGACCCTATCTCAAATTTAAAAATAAAAAGGGCTGTGGCTATAGCTCATTGGTAGAGAACTCTAGGTTCAATCCCCAGTAATATGAAAAAGTTGATTAATTTAGTTCCCAGATGACACTCCTAACCAGTGAAGTCAGAGCACTGGGAGAGGAGCAGAGAGAATACTTTTCAAATGATAGCCTCAACCATTTTAGGTGCTCTCATACGTGAATCTCTGCCCCCAAAGACGTGAATGAGTAGGGAAGCGTAGATTAGAAAGGAGTTTGCAAGGTGGTGCACACACCTGGCTGCAGGCCAGGCCTCCACAGGCCTCAGGCCATTCCCTCTGCAGCAGGGTCACAGCCATTGGGATATTTTGACTGTAGAACTTGGAAAGTCCTTGGCGTAGAAGGACTGGAAGAGAGAAATGGTGAAATGCTAAGTCAAGGGACAGCAGGCCACTCACTGGGACAGACTCGTGCCAAGGCCTGTTCTGTTCCCTTTTGAAACCTACAGTCTGGCCATACTGAGCTGCAGGCGTGTCCCCAAGTGGACGGTGCTCTGGCCCTCAGACTGGCTACCAAGGGCAGGCGCCTGTTGGAAATTTACATCTTAGTTCTAGTTTCACCTCCTTTGGGAGACTTGAGTCCCGGAAACTTCATATAGTGCAGGTTTTAATACCTGAAATACTTTTTTTCGAATTGCTTACTTATCCTCATTAGCCTGTGTGTGTGTGTGTGTGTGTGTGTGTGTGTGTGTGTGTGTGTGTGTGTGTGTGTTTTCCCCCCGGGTACTTTATTTTACTTTGTGGTGGTGAGGATTAAACACAGGGCCTACACAAGTTGACCCTACTGCTCTACTGCTGACCCATACCTCCAGCCCGAGGGTCATTCATTTATTTCCGTACTTAATACAGAATTTAGTTTATGAAACATATATCAGGACATATGTCTAACACATGCTCTTTAATAAGACTATAGGTCTTGCTATACTAAAATTCATTAATTAACGAATTAGCTAAGCTATACCCTCAGCTCGTGTGTGTGTGTGTGTGTGTGTGTGTGTGTGTGTGTGTGTTACTAAGGATTGAATCCAGGGGTATCTACCTCCACGTCACACCCCCAGCCCTATTTTATTTTGAAACAGGGTCTCACTAAGCTGATGAGGGCCTCACTAAGAGGCTGAGGCTGGCTGTGAACCTGTGATCCTCCTGTCTCAGCCTTCCAAGTACTGGTATTACAGGCATGGCCACCATGCCTGGCTTATTTTTTGTTTTGAAACAGAGTCTTAATAAGTTGCAGAGAATCTCACTACATTGCTAAGGCTGTACATGGACCTGTGATCCTCCTGTTAAAGCCTTCCAAGTACTGAGATTACAGACATGTGCCATCATACCTGGCTCCAAAATATAGTTCTTAATTTGCCTAAATAGTTTCACTTCACCTTGCCTAAGACCATATTTGGTGTAACTGAAATTTTTAGTTTAATAAGTGAAACCAACCTGGTGTGGTACCACACCTGTACTCGGGAGGCTGAAACAAGAGGATCAAAGCTTTGAGGCCAGCATATGGGAACTTAGTGAGAACCTATTTTAAAATAAAAATATATATATTTTTGGTTTTCTGGGAGCATAGTTGAATACATCCTGTGTTCAGCTCCTAGTACCACAGAAGATAAATAAAAAATAGAAGAAATTAAATTAAATCAATTAGTTATCCAATGGTGTGAATAATTTCCATCTTTGGTTTTCCACAGATGGAAGAGTACCCTCAGAGAATGAGGAAGGAGGGGTGGGAAATTTTTAAGCATAAAATTCTTATGACTAAATTGGTTCTGGGAAGATCAGTGAATTGGGGAGGGCTACCTCAGGACACTGAGCTCAAGGGAGTTGGAAGAAAGACCACAGAGAGAGGAGAAAGGGTGTGTGGGGATAAGAGAGGATGAGAAGTGTTTTTTCTAATGTTTTAACCTCGAAATAAACCCGCTCTGAGGGTTATGGTCTTTCTTGTATGATGGTTCTAGCCACTTCATCTCAAGACCGAGGCTGGCCCTAGTTTCCCTACATGAATAGGTGAAACAGGCTTGGGAGGCTCTCCTGAGAATTTGACCACCCAGTGGGAAAATGCATTCAAAACCCCAGAAAACATTCACAAACAAACATTTGGAATCCGGCCAACTCAGAAATCGAGCCAGGTCTAGATTGGATTTTTCTTATAAACTTAGTAATGAAAGCAGACTGTATTGGTGATGACAAAGGTCAGGACTCTGGATATGCAATGAGGCATAGACAGACAGACAGACAGATTGAATTTTTTTTTTTTTTGCAGTACTGGGGATGGAACCCAGGGGCATTATACCTCTAAGGTACACCCCCAGCCCTATTTTTTAGTCCTTTTTATGTTTGAAACAGGGTCTCACTGAGTTGCGAAGGCCCTCCCTAAGTAGTAGCTAAGGCCATATGCAAACTGCTATTTTCCCATCTCTGCCTCCCAAATGCTGGGATTACAAGTGTGCACCACCACGCCCAGCAATGAGGCATATTTTACGAGAGAAAATAGGTGTGGCTTGACAGGCAAGAGATAAAAGCACATGGATACCCTTAAACAATAACAAAATGACCATGTCTTCTGAAGCCCAAGGTGGACACATGATCTTCTCAGTCATATGACACATGAGTTGGCCCATCCCTGGCCCATATTTGAAGAGGGTAACTCCAGTTGTACCAAGACATAAATAAGATTGAACCAGGAAGAAATTGTGGATGGTTTCGTGTAAGCAAATACTAATTTAAAATTCAGGTAGGTTTAAAAACCTACCATACGATCCAGTAATACCACTTCTGGATAGCGACCCAAAAGAATGGAAACCAAACTTCCAAACTAATGCATGCATATCTATGTTCATAGCCACACAATTGACAAACTATGAGACCAGCCAAGATGTCCATCAACAAATGAATGGATTACAAAACTATAGGGTATGTACACAATGGAATTTTTCTCCGCCATAAAGAAGAACAAAATTATGTAATTTGCGGGGAAATGGATGGAACTGGAGAACATTATGCTAAGTGAGATTATTCAGCCACAAAATATAAAAAATCAGGTGTTCTCCCTAATATGTGGAAGCTAGGGAGAAAAAGGATTATAGGTGGAACTCTAGACGAGGAAGGAGAAACCATAGATGAGCAAATAAGGTGACCTAATTGAGGGAGCTGAAAGGAAGAAGAGGAAAAGTTCCTAATGCACATGACATACATTCATAAACATATCAAAGTCAATCGGTAAGCCAAACATGAGAAGGAGGGAGGGGGAGGGAATGGGGTAGGAATTGGGGGTGGACTAAACGAGTGATGTGTGCATGTATGCCTCTACCATCTTGTAGCCCACTAAGATGTATGACTACAATGCACCAGTAAAAAAAATTAAAAATAAGTAAATAAAATTCAGAGGCGGGCATGATGGCACACGCTTGTAGTCCCAGCGTTTGAGAGGCTGGCAGGAGGATCACGGTTTGCGGACAGCCTCAGCTACTTAGTGAGACCCTCTGCAACTCAGTGAGATCCTGTTTCAAAATAAAGAATAAAAAATAAGGCTTGGGGTGTTGCTCGAAGGTAGAATGCCCCTGGGTTCCATCCCTAGCACTGCAAAATAAGTAAATAAATAAATTAATTAATTAATTAATTTAGTAACAAAGATTTATCAAGTGTGTGTGCTTGTGTGTACAATGGAATGTGTATTATCCTTAGGGAGGCACATAAGAGGTGTTTAATAAATACTGGTGAACAGCTAAGTATCTCAGTATGTGGTTACTATGCATCAGATACTGTGCTGGTGCTAGAAGATAGTTCTGTCTAATACAAACCTGATGCTTGTTCTTATGAAGATTATAGTCTGTGGGGAAGACCAACCATTACAACTAAGTGGCGTGTTAGAAAATGAAGGACCAGGTGGTATTGGAGCTCATTGAAAATAAATTAAATTTGCCAGGTGTGGCACATGCCTATAATCTCAGTACTTGGGAGGCTGAGAAAGGAGGATCACAAGTTCAGATCAACCTCAGCAACTTATTGAGACCCTGTTTCTAAATAAATAGATGCTAGATCGATAGATGGATGGATGGATGGATGGATAGATAGATAGATAGATAGATAGATAAAAACAATGGCTAAGGGAATAACTCGAGGTAGAATGCCCCTGGGTAGAATCCCCAATACAAAAAAATTTAAAAATCAATTGACTTTAAGTCAAAAGGTCACATAAGATATCTCTACAAAAGGGTAGGGAGGGCCGGGCGTGGTGGCGCACGCTTGTAATCCCCGCGCTTGGGAGGCGGAGACAGGAGGATCACGCAGGTTCGAAGCCAGCTGCCCGCGCTGGCTTAGGAGACCCTGTTTCCAAATATAGGTCTGGGAGTGTAGCCCGGAGGTAGAAGGGCTTCAAGGAACCCCAGTACCACCAAAAAAAAAAAAAAAAGGGTAGGGAGGAAGAAAGGCAGGGGACAGAGCTGCAGTGATGTGCTGTCCAGGAAGTTCAGTGCACAACCTCTTCACCTGTGAGCTGCCCTGTAGGAGAAGAGGACAGACGCTATAACCTTTTGCAGTAGTACATGCAAAAGACTGGGGCTGTGTGGGGAAGCATAGCAAATGCAGTTAAAGCACTGCAGTGTAGAGAGCCATGGGGGAAATCCCAGCAGGATGAGGCTGGAAGAAATATGCAAGGGCTGTTCAATGAGAGCTGAGCCAGGTTAAGGACTTTATCTGAAGGGTAAAGGAAATAATTTCCAGTTTCAAGATTTGTGGCTTAAAAAAAAACAAAACACATCTCTAGTTCAAGAGTGAAGAATGTTTTGGAGGGCGGCAAGAGTGAGCACCGGAGGTATTCACAGTGGTCCAGCAGAGGGGTACAACAGCCTGGGTCACAGTAATGGAGAGAAAATAGAAGTGTCAGGTATGTTCTGTAGGCATAAAAGGAGGAGGAGGGGGAGGAGGAGGAGGAGGAGGAGGAGGAGGAGGAGGAGGAGGAGGAGGAGGAGGAGGAGGAGGAGGAGGAAAAAAGTCCCATGTAAACTAGAAATTATTATCTTTAAAATAATTTAACTTAAGCCGGGCGTGGTGGCGCACGCTTGTAATCCCCGCACTTAGGAGGCAGAGACAGGAGGATCGCGCAGGTTCGAAGCCAGCTGTGCTGGCATAAGAGACCCTGTTTCAAAAATATAAAATAGGTCTGGGAGTGTAGCCCGGAGGTAGAAGGGCTTCCAGGAACCTCAGTACCACCAAAATAAATAAATAAATAAATAATAATAATAATTTAACTTAGACCCGCATGGTGTCAACCACTTATAATCCCAGTACATGGGAGACTGAGACAGGAGGATCACAGGTTCAAGGACAGCCTCAGCAATTTAGTGAGACCCTGTTTCAAAATAAAAAATAAAATAAGGCTGGGGAATAGATCAGAGGTAGAATGCCCCTAGGTCCAATCCTTTATTACAAATAAAATAAAATAAAATAATTCCTCTTGAACTCTGAAACTCTCTTACTGTGTCATGTTCCCTTTCCCCACCTGCCCAGAACCTGCACAAAGCAAAACACTGTGGGAAGCGCATTTGATTTCCAGTTCCTGTCACTCAAATACCTGCTCCCTTCAGCCCTGTTTTATGAAGAAAGTCTTTTTATCATATTTTTATTTTTATTTTGTGGTTCTAGAGATTGAACCCAGGAACATTTTACTTCTGAGTTACACCCCCCAGCACTATTTTATTTTTTATTTTGAAACAGGATCTTGCTAAATTGCTGAGGTCTTAAGTTGCTGAGGCTGGCTTCAAACCATGATCCTCCTATCTCAGCCTCCCAAGTACTGAGACTATAGGCATGTGTCACTACATTATTTCTGTTTTGAAACAAGGTCTTGCTATGGTGTTTTTTAATTTTTTTTATTGGTGCATTGCAGTCATACATCTTAATGGGGCTAGCTATTTTGCCGAGGATGTCCTTGAACCTGTGATCGTCCTATCTGAGCCTCCCAAGTACTAGGATTGCAGACATGCCCTACCCCACCCAGCTCTCCATCTTTCTCTTGTTTGACTGAGTAACTCCTCTTCTCCTTCCCTGCAGAAGGACCCTGCCGTATGAATTTTCCCTTCAGACATCATATATGACCCTTTTAGTTTTTTAGTCTTTAGGGTTTCCTAACAGGCCCATGAACTTGGGTGGGAAAAATAATTTGCATGATTTTTTTTCACAGACCTCAAACTGAACTTTAGCATTTCCGTTAATTATAAATGTGGCCAGAAAACCACAGTGGTGCTAGCAGTATTTGAAACTTTGCTATCAATAAGAATCACAGACATTTTTTCCTGTTCTATTACTGTTCGAGATATCTCAAAATGTGGCTTATTACACCATTTCTTAGATACTGTTTTTAACATGTTAATGAAGAAAGTTGCACACTTTCAATCATAAGTTTGTTTGATATTGTGATAGCTATATTTGCATATTTCCTTTCCAATCCTATGACTTTTATTTTGTGCATTCAAAAGCATTGTCCAAGTTTCTGGCTTGAACAATTCATGGGAATATTTATTGAAATGGGGAAAACTTGTGTAAGACTAGTTTGGATGGATGGAGAAAATACTGTGAGCTTAAAAAATACTGTGGGCCGGGTGTGGTGGCGCACCCTTGTAATCTCTGTGCTTGGGAGGCGGAGACAGGAGGATCGCGCAGGTGCGAAGCCAGCCTCGCTGGCTTAAGAGACCCTGTTTCCAAGTAAAAATATAAAAATGGGTCTGGGAGTGTAGCCCGTAGGTAGAAGGGTTTCCAGGAACCCCAGTACCACACACACAAAAAAAAACTACAACAACAACAACAACAAAAACATACTGTGATATCACAGAGCTCAGTTTCAACTATGTGCCCAATGAGTTACATTGAGTCACAGAAACTTTACATCACCTGTAATCTAAATCATTAAGCCAAAGTTAAAGTTTTGCTAAAAATATGTTTAAAGTATCTACCAGTAGTAGAGAAAATCTTAGTATTTAAAGCAGTGTTTATTTGTGAAGACATTTAGAAAGCAATGGTAAATATAGTCTCTGAAATGGAAGTGATTGCCCAAGAGAGATTTTTCTTCCTGTCAAATTTATGCCAACTAAAATAGATGACTCAAGAGTATGGATATTACTAAAAATAAGTACTTATGTTTCAGAAGAAGTCTGTAGTAATTCAATTGAGTGCACTTAGCTGTTCATTTTTAACTATGTAAGGCTTTTAAAAATCTAGTTAGGATCAAAAAACTTTCTCTGTTCTATAGATAAACACACATACAGCACACACACACACACACACACACACACACACACACACGCCTTCCCAGTCTATTTATCAGTTTTAAATATATGGAATTGCCTTTCAGAGGGTCAAAAACAGTTGTATATCAGCTCTTTCATATAAATTGCATATTTAGGGGTTTTTTTCTTTTTTTCTTTTTGATATTATGGATTGAACCAGGATACTCTATCTCCAAGCTATACCCCAAGATCTTTTTTTTTTTTTTTTTTTTTTTTTTGCTTTTGTTTGAAAAAGGATCTTGTAAGTTGCTAAGGCTGTCCTTCCTCATGTCTCAACCTCCCAAGTACTGGGATTACAGGTGTACATGACCACACCTGGCTTCTGCACAGGTTTTATTCTCAGAAATCCTTTCCACCGTGGCGGCAAAGATGGGGCCTTTGGTTGTTCTCATCACTAATGATCTCAGGGAGAAGAATATGCCGTTACAGAGAGAGAAGTGGGTGGTGAGAGGAGTTAGTAGCTACATGAGAAAGGTTTCTATTGAAAATAGCATGCAGGAAAGACAGACAAGAACCATAGCTGCAGAGCTGAGAACTTACATAGCACCTGCAAGGCCCTGGACTATATCATCAGCACAGCAAAACAAACAAATTACAACCAAAAACAAAACACATAGTTGCTATAGTAAACCACAGGAGCCAAGGGAATAAAATCGATGCTTGTGACATGGTGGAGGTGATGGAGGGTGTGTGTGTGTGTGTGTGTGTGTGTGTGTGTGTAAATCATGACAATAGTACAGATAAAGTTTGAAGCAGTAAACAATAAACCATAAAAATAACTAGTTCCTAAAGGAAAAAAAGTAAACAATGGACAGGGAGATAAATTAATAAAGTCATTTTCACAGTCGACTTCAGAGTCTTTCGTTTTATAGTTTCACACAATTTTGTATTATTTAATATGATGATGCCAACTACAACATTTTAGACTAGGCAAATCAATTAGGACTCCTTTGGTTGCAATTATGAGGAACCCATTTGAAATTAACATTTTATGGTGATTTGGGTTGAAGGCGAGGTAGACTTGGATCTACTTGGATCTATCACAGGATTCAACTAGATTTCTGTATCAGATAAATGCAGAGGACAAACCTGCCAGTGTCTGCAAAGACAAAGGCAAATGTGAATCCTCCCTGAGGAAGATAATTGTAGGATTCTCATGATTTTAACATGTTTCATATGCAATGTCATGTACACAACAGAAAGTAACCAGGAAAATGAGAAGAGATAATGTAATAAAAAAAAATCAAGAGAAACAACAGCAAGAATGGATGTGCAAATTCAGATAATGAATTGTCAGAGAACTTCAAATTGTTCAACAGATTTTTCTTTAAGCCTAAAGTTTATTCTTTGAGAAATAAAATTATTAAACCCCTTGTAAAATTGATCAAGAAAAAATAATCAGAAATGTAAAGGGGTACATTAATATAAACCCTACCAGTAACAAGCAACTATTTTATCACTTAGAGAAAGTAAAAAGTTTATTTTTCATCAAATTAAAAATGTTGACAAAATGGGAAAAGACCTGGAAAAACAGTTTACAAGAACTGACATAAGAAGAAACTGAAAATGTGAATCATCCTATAACCTTTAGACTAGTTAAAAACCATAACAGCACTGTATTCTCTGTGGAGAGAACCCACTCACTTTTTCCAGTAAAATGTGTTTTTATATCTTTAATATAGCATTCCTTATTTTAACTATAGGAATCATAAATATATATATATATCCTTCTCATATATATCATATATGCCATATATACATATGCTTGTATGTATTTTATACACACACACACACACACACACACACACACACACACCCTCCTTCATGCTTTTAACTCAGTGTTATAAAGCTCAATGATTTCCTTTTGAGGATTACATGTATTTCATCTCAACTATATTTAAGCCCCAGGAGGGCAGCTCACATGACATAATAGTGAAGGTAGAAAGAGAGAAAGAAGGGACACATTCATTGAAAGAGGGAGAAATATGAAAGCTTTTCTGCTTTATATAGTTATGGTTCTGTGTCCACACATTCTTCAGTTAAGTTATTGCCTTCTGACTTACAGTAGTCATGAATGGTCATGGGAATTACTAAATATAAAGTACTTTTGCAGAGGCTATATCACCAAATAGTTAATATTTGTATTTCTATGTGTGCGTATAGTCTTAAAATACTTGAGTGAGGTCCTTAAATATCTTAAATACCTTTCTAATTTTTGCTTCTCTAATCTCTAGGATAAAGATCACCATGGTACTTCCTTCGTAGTATCATTGTGAGAATTAAATGAGAAAATGCATGTCCACAGTATTAGTGCAGAGCTTCTGACCTAAGAGCATTCAGTGAATATTGGCTATTATTTATGGTTATGATGAAGAGAAAATAAACAAAGATTTATGTGACTTGATCATAAGTATTAAAATATATTGATAAGGAAGGACCCCAAATCATTTAAGTCCCTCTATGCTTCCTTTACGGAAATGAAAAATTTCTGTACCAAGTGGTAGAAATGAGTGAGGATCACCCTTAAATTGGAAAACTGTGTTGTTGTTGTTGTTGTTGTTGTTGTTGTTGTTGTTGTTGTTCTGGGGGGTGGAACCCAGGGTCTTTCTACTTTGGGACTATACCACCACCCCTATTTTTTGTTTGTTTGTTTGTTTGTTTGTTAATAGGGTCTTGCTAAGAGCCTCACTAAGTTGCTGAGGCTGACTGAACCTGTGATCCTCCTGTCTGAGCCTCCCAAGTATGGAGATTACAGGCCTGTGCCACCGTGCCCGGCTGGAAAACTATTCTTAAATTGGGATACCTGGTGACATCTGGATTGATCAAAACACTTGCCATTTTTCTAAGGAAAAGAGGGTAAAATAATATCTTTGCCTTTCTTACAAAAATATGCTCAGGGGCTCTGCATCTGTGCCAATTGTCTGTTACATAGCTTGTTGAGACTGCCCAACATTGTCTGGAATTTCCAAACTTCAGCTTTATAAAATAATTCACTAGAACTGTCTCCAAGTAATTTTGTGTTATGTAATTACTTCTCACTACACTTTGGACTACAGTATGGATTACACTGGGTCTAACGAGAGTCCTGCACGAAGCCTGTTTTGTCTTAAGGAATAGGCCCTTGATGTTTGAGGAATGGTGTTGACGAGTTTTAGAAACTTAGTACTTAGAATGATTGGAATATATTTACTACAGCTCAGAAGGTAGTTGAAAGTTACATGTACAGTTGTGGTAAAAAAAAAAAAAGTCCTGAAAGTTTAGTGTGAACCTTTAAGAAGAGCTCTTGAGCTGGATGTGGTGGCGCACGCTTGTAATTTGGGAGGCTGGGACAGGAGGATTGGACAGCATAGGTTTGAAGCCAGCCTCAGCTACTTAGGCTCTCAGCAAAGTAGTGAGACCCTGTTTCCAAATAAAAATATAAAATAGGTCTGAGAGTACAACCCGGAGGGAGGTAGAAGGCCTCTGGGTTCCACCCTCAGTACCACAGAGAGAGAGAGAGAGAGAGAGAGAGAGAGAGAGAGAGAGAGAGAGGGAGGGAGGGAGGGAGGGAGGGAGGGAGGGAGGGAGGGAGGGAGGGAGAGAGAGAGAGAGAGAGAGAGAGAGAGAAGAGAAGAGAAACCTTGAGGAAATAAAAATAAGAAAGAAAAGAAATCACTTTTGAAGGGACCTTTCAATTGCCTGCTCTCTGATGCTCAAACAGGATAGACTCTGTTCATCCCCACTTTCCTTGCTTCTTGACCAGAAAAACCATTGAAAACTGATCCTTCACTTAAATTCCAGGAAAAAAAATATGTTGTTTTTGGTTACGTCCATTATTTTACCTCAAAGATTGAGCTTAAGGTTGTCACATCCAGCTGAGTATGATGCTCCATGCCTGTAATCCCAGTACTTGGGAAGCTGAAACAGGAGGATCGCAGGTTAAAAGCCAACCTGAGCAATTTAGTGAGGCTTTTAGCAAGTTAGTGAGACCCTGTTTCAAAATAAAAAGTAGAAGCTGGGTGTGGTGGCACATTCTTATAATCCCAGTACTTGGGAGGCTGAGACAGGAGGATTGCAGGTTCGAGGACAGCTTCAGCAGAGTGAGAATCTTACCAACCTAGTGAGACCCTGTTTCAAAATTAAAAAATAAAAATGAAAAAAATAGGACCAAGGTATAGTTCTGAGGTAGATTGCTCCTGGGCTCAACCCCCCAGTGAAAGACAGACAGACAGACAGACACACACACACACACACACACACACACACACACACACACACAGAAATAAAATAAAATAAAAATGAAAAATAGAGTTGGGATGGGAGTGTAGCTCAGAGCTAGAACACCCCTAGGTAAAATCCCTAGTACCACGGGGAGGGAGGAAAAGTTAGCACATCAAAATATATTTTCTTAAAAACATTTGCAATTTTTAATTTGAGTTTTATTGAAAATAAATTTTATTTGAATTATGCTATGATATGAATTATTTTGATATTAATCCATTTCCTCTCTCACTCAATGAATTAAGGCAAATATAAGCTCCATTTAGAGAGTATGCAGGCAGATACATATTAGTTGTAGTTTACCAGTAATTTTTCATTTTGTGGAGCCAGACTTTCTAAATCCACTGCCATCACTCAAAAAAAGGGACTTTACTGAAGAGGGTTTTAATGATTCTGAATGGAATGGAGAATGTCCCTCTAGGTAGAGATGGGTTTGGACTTCCTGTCTACTTAGACTATTTCATTCAAAATAGAAAATCATGTAATTTAATTTTGATTTTTCTTTTTTTGTGGTACTGGGGATGGAACCCAGGGGCCTTCTACTTCCGGGCTACACTCCCAGACCTATTTTATAATTTTTTTTATTTGGAAACAGGGTCTATTAAGCCAGCAGAGCCTGGCTTCGAACCTTCACGATCCTCCTGTCTCAGCCTCCCAAGCACAAGCATGGGGATTACAAGGTGCACCACCATGCCCGGCCATTTTGATTTTTTTTTTCTTTTTTGGTTGTACTGGGGTTCCTGGAAACCCTTCTACCTCTGGGCTACACTCCCAGACCTATTTTATATTTTTTATTTGGAAACAGGGTCTGTTAAGCCAGCTAAGCTGGCTTCAAACCAACGCAATCCTCCTGTCTCTGCCTCCCAAGCATGGGGATTACAAGCATGGGAGGTTTTTCAGGAGGAAATGTGTATGTGATTTTATTGTTATTCTGTTTTGTTTTGTTTTTGTGGTACTGGGAATTGAAACCAGGGGCATTCTGCCTCTGAGCTACACCTTCAACCCTTTTGATTTTTTGTTTTTCAAACAAGGTCTTGCTAGGTTGCTGAGTCTTCAAACTATCTGAGGCTGGCCTCAAACTTGCAATGCTCCTGTCTCAACCTCCCAAGTATGAGATACAAGCATAGGTCATCACACCCGGCATCTTTTTGTTGTTATTGTTTGTTTGTCTTTTTTTAATTTAATTTTTATTTTTTATAAGTGGAAAATATTGAGAGTGGTGTACATTTACATTGTGCTTCATGCCCTTCCCTCTCCCTTTCCCTCCCCCCCAATGGAGAGTGTCCAGGTTAATCACATTGTATTTATGCTATTACACATATTCGTGTGTAGTTCCTCCATTGAACAACCTCAGCTTTCTTCCTCTCCTATCCTTCCGTTCAAGCTTTGCTGAGATTTCCCCTCCATCATCTGGAATCCCTCTGGTATTACCACTACTCCCTAGCTTGCACATATTAGAGAAAACATATGTCCCTTCTCTTTCTGTGCTTGACTAATCTCACTTAACATAATGTTCTCTAGTTCCTTCCATCTTCTTGAAAATGTTGTTATTTTATTTTTCTTTATAGCTGAATAGAATTCCATTGTGTGTATTGTATTTCCCATAATTTTGCAATCCATTCATCTGCTGATGGAGATCTAGGTTGGTTCCATACTTTGGCTATTACAAACTGTGCTGCTATGAACATGTCTTAATAAAGATTATCAAGAGGAAATGTATTCTGGATATAGTGCATGGATCAAATAAGCAAATGTACCTTTTTGCCTGCAACTTTTTCCCATTATGACCATGGATGTTTTTCAGGGGCACAAACCAGGTTCTACTGACTTTTTCATATAAAATTTTAGCATCATAAATCTCGAGACCTGCCTATGCACGCTGAAGTATTTGGGGAACCAGAGAGCTCTGGCTGGCTGTCTCGATGAATGAAACAATTAGGAAATGTCTAGGGTTTTTTCTATAGACTGAGAAGCCAGGTCTTTCCTGCAGACACTTAGATCTTACAAAACTGACCACACCCTATCACCTGGGAGAGGTGATGTGGAAAGCTGACCTCTAGACTAGGTTCCCTCCGCACTGTGGCCACCCTCTTGCATGTGACCCTACTGTCATGTCTTGGAAGGAACAGCCCACATAGGAGACACAGTGGGCATAGGATCTGCCTGGAGTTATTATCGTTAACATTTTTTTTTTTTTTTTTTTTTTGCGGGTCTGGGGATGGAACCCAGGGGCATTTGACCTCCGAGCTACAACCCCTGCCCTATTCCCTATTTTTTATTCTTTATTTTGAAACCGAGTCTCACTGAGTTGCAGAGGGCCTCACTAAGTAGCTGAGACTGTCCACGAACCGCGATCCTCCAGGTCTCAGCCTCCCGAATGCTGGGATTACAAGCGTGCGCCACCACGCCCGGCTTATCGTTAACATTTTGATAAAAAAAGTTTGCTGGAAAAATATTATTATTACTATTATTATTAATTATTTTTGGATACTGGCGATTGAGCCAATGTGTATTCTACCTCTGAGACACACCCACAGTTCTATTTTATTTTTTATATTCAAATAGCATCTCATTCAGATGCTCAGGGTCTTGCTACATTTCTGAGGCTGGTGTCGGACCTGTGATCCTCCTGTCTCAGCCTCTCAAGTATTGAGATTATAGGTGTGAATCACTATGCCCAGCTTTGTAACTTATTTAACTAATTCCTATCTTTGGACATTTAAATTATTCATTCATTCTCTCTCTCTCTCTCTCTCTCTCTCTCACACACACACACACACACACACACGCACGCACACACGCACACACACACACACACGGATGAGCCTAGGTTTGTCTTGCTTTTGTTTGGAATTAGAAAGCAGGGAAAAAGTTATTACAGGTAATGCTAAGAACAGGGAAACTATCTGCAAAATACAGCCAACTAAATAATAGTTTTGTCTATTAATATAATAGACAAATATGATTTGTCTAGATGCTTTCAAATGTTTAATTTACTGTGCTTAAAAGATTCACTCATAAAAACTTTAGAAAAACCATATGCACGTCTAGAGGTGGAATGCCTTTTAAGCAAATAAAAGGAAATAGTCATCATTATCGTTCCGTCCTTTTCCCCAAATGCACAGTCCGAAAGGAAATCCAACAGGTAAATACAGTCTCTTCTTTGCTGCATTTTTTCATCACCACTGCTTCAATGCAAACATCAATCCTAACCAATTTCATATTTTCTGAACAGGGAAGTTAGAAATCTAAAGGGCAATTTTATGAATATAAAATACCCACCTAAATACTATCAGATGTGCAGTGATCTTTTTGTTCTTTATTGCTTCAAAAGAATAACTCCATGACGTGGATAGAGGCTTAGAACAACCACCATTTTGTCATATACACTAGTGTTGCATGCCAGGCAAGGCGTGAGGGGCAGCTGAAACCTCAGAGTATACCCAGTGGGATTCACCAGGCAAATGGGTGGGACGGTCTGAATGCTGGTCTCAGGTGGTACATTGCAGCTCCCACAGGGTCTCTCTGTGTGAGTCTATGTGAGTCTTTTGTGAAGTGTCCATTTAGTTCCCTTGCCCATTTTTTGATTGGGTTATTTGTTTTCTTAGTGCTGAGTTTCTTGAGTTCTATGATGTTCTAGATATTAGTCCTTTGTCAGAAGAGTAGTTGGAAAAATGTTCTCCCATTCTTTTGGCTCTCGGTTGAGGTTCTTTGATAGTTTCCTTTGCTGTACAGAAGCTCTTCGGTTTCATTCAATCTCACATATTGATTCACCTTTTAGTTTCTTGTGGGTCTTGTTGAGAAAGTTTTTTTTTTTATCTGTGTCTGTGTGTTTCAGTGTTGGAACTGTGTCCTCTTCAAGGTACTTCAAGATCTCTCTGGTCTAATTTCCAAGTCTTTGATCCATCCTGAATTGACTCTTGTGCAGGGTGAGAAAGTGGAATTTATTTCTATTTTTCTGCATATGGTTAACCAGTTTTGCCAGCACCATTTGTTGAACAGGCTATTTTTTTCCAGTGTGTGTTTTTTGCCCCCTTTGTCAAAAATCAATTGGCTGTAAGTGTGCAGATTTGTTTCTGAGTTTTCTATCCTGCTCCATTGGTCTAGGTATCTGTTTTTGTACCAGTAGCATACTGTTTTCATTACTATGGCTTTGTAGTATAAAGTCAGGTATTATGATTCCTCCTGCATGGATTTTGTTGCCAAGAACTACTTTGGCTATTCTGGTTTTTGTTTTTTGTTTTTTAAATGAATTTAAGGACTGATTTTTCTATCTCTGTAAGGAATGACCTTGGTAATTTAATGGGAATTGCATTGAATCTGTAGATCACTTTTGGAAGTATGGTCATTTTGATGATTATTCTGCCTATCCATGAACATGGAATATCTTTCCATCGTAAAAGGTCTTCTTCAATTTTTTTCAATGTTTTATAATTTTCTTTGTAGAGGTCTTTTACCTCCTTGGCTAAGTTTATTCTTAAGTATTTTATTTTTTGTGTGATATCCTAAGTGGAAATGTTTTCTGGATTTCTTTCTCAGTGAAAAAGCTTCTGATTTTCTAAGACTGATTTTGTATCCAGACACCATGCTGAATTTGTTGATAAGTTCTCTAAGACTTTTGGTTGAGTTTGTTGGATCTTCTTAGTATCATGTAATCTGCAAATAGTGAAAATTTAAGTTCTTCTTTTCCTTTTTGTAGTCCTTTGATTTCCTTTACTTGCCTTATTTCTCTGGCTAGAGTCTCAAGTACTATATTGAAAAGAAGTGGTGATAATGCACATCCTGGTCTTGTTCCTGCTTTTAGGGGTAATTCTTGCAGTTTTTCCCCATTTAATATGATGTTGACTGTGGGCCTATTGTAGATTGCCTTTATAATATTGAGGTATGTTCCTTCTATTTTCATTCTCTGCAGTGCTTTTAGCATAAATGATACTGGATTTTGTCAAATGCTTTTTCAGCATCTATTGAAATGATCATGTGATTTTGTCTTTGGTTCACTTCATTTGATGAATTGCATGAATTGATTTTCATAAAGGTTTTTCTATAAAGGTTTTATAAAATTCACTTGGAAAACCATCTGGTCCTTTTCTTTGATGGTAAACTCTTTATTGCCATTTCAGTTTCTTTGATTGCTATTGGTTGGTTTACATTTTCTATATCTTATTTACTCATTTTGGGAGATTGTACTTATATAGAAAGTTGTTAAATTTCTCCAGATTTTCCATTTTGTTGGAGTATAGTTTTTCAAAGTAGTTTCTGATAATCCTCTGGATTTCTCCTCTGTCAGTGGTAATATCTTCTTTTTCATCTCTTATCTTAATAATTTGGATTGATTCTCTTTTATTTTGGTTAAGTGGGCTAGTGGTTTGTCTATCTTGTTAACTTTTTTGAGAGACCAGCTTTTGGTTTTGTTGATTTTCTGTATTTTTTTTATTCCCTACTTTGTTGATTTCTGCTCTGGTTTTAACAATTTCTCGTCTTGTACCGGCTTTGGGATTTGACTGTTCATGTTTTTCAAGGGCTCTGGGGTGTGTCATTGGGTTATTTCTTTGGTGTTTTTCTGTCTTTCTTATATGGGCACTCAGTGCTATGAATTTTCCTCTTAATACTGCCTTCAGTGTGTCCCAGAGGTTTTGATATATTGTATCTCTATTTTTGTTTATTTCTAGAAATTTCTTTATTTCACCCCTTATTTCTTCTATGACCCATTCTTTATTCAGCAATGTGGTGTTCAGTCTCCACATGTTTACGTGATTTCTGTGGGTCTTCTTATAGTTGGTTTCTAGTTTCATTTCATTATGGTCTGAAAAGGCATAGGGAAGTATGTCACATTTTTTTAATTTGCTAGTGTTCACTTTGTGGCCCAGGATGTGATATATTTTGGAGAAGGTTCTATGAACAGCTGAGAAAAATGTGAACTCTGCTGTAGTTGGGTGGAATACTATATGTGTCTAATAGGTCCACTTGGTTGATGGTGTTCTTTAGGTCTGAGGCATCTTTACTGACCTTTTGTTTAGAATATTGGTCTAATGGAATGAGAGGGGTGTTTAAATCTCCCAGTATTATTGTATTGGGACTTATGTGTGACTTAATGTCACAAAGATTTTGTTTTATGAAAGTAGATGCACCTGTTGTTATCGTTATTTCCTCTTGCTGTATTGTTCCTTTTACCATTTAAAAAAAAAGTCTTTCTTTGTCTCTGCTAATAAGCTTGGGCTTGAAGTCTAACTTGTCTGATATTATAATTGCTACTCACTTCTGCTTGTCTTCTTGTTTCATTAGCATGGATTACCTTCATCCAGCCCTTTACTTTTACTTTGTGACTATCTTTACTTGTAAGGTGTGTTTCTTGCAGGTAGCAGATAACTGAGTTCTGTTTTTAATCCATTTTACCACCTTATATCTTTTTATGAGGGAGTTGAGTTCAGTGTGATTATTGAGAGATGGTTTTTAATTCCTAACATATTGAGAGTTAACTTCTGTTTGAGGTAGTGTTTGTTCTTCTTTGCTTAGTTGTTTGCTGGATAGAAATTTTTATTTCTCTGGTTCTGACATGTATTACTTATTTCTTCTTTGCAGTTAATCTCTTTGAATATTTTCTCTAGTGCTAGTTTGGAAGACATAAATTCCTTTAGCTTTTGTTTGTTGTGGAAGATTTTTATTTCCCATCTAATTTGAAAGATAGTTTTTCTGGGTAGGAAATTTTTGGCTCCAAGTTGTTTCCTTTCAGAGTTTGAAATATGATACTCCAAGTCATTCTGGCTTTCATGACTTTGTTTGGGAAGTCTGGAGTGATTCCAATTAGTTTGCCTCTGAATGTCACTTGGTATTTTATTTTATTGCTCTT
Organism: Muscardinus avellanarius; assembly: GCF_963383645.1. NCBI lineage: Eukaryota > Metazoa > Chordata > Mammalia > Rodentia > Gliridae > Muscardinus > Muscardinus avellanarius. The sequence goes on from NC_137798.1 coordinate 85,353,059, forward strand.
AAGATTCTCTCCTTAGCTTCTACATTGATCAGTTTGACTATTATGTGGCATGGTGAACCTTTTCTCTGATCTTGTCTAAAGGGGGTTCTATAAGTTTCCTGTACCTGTGTATCGACCTCCTGTTCTAGGTTTGGAAATTTTTCTGATATTACTTCTTTGAAAAGATTGTTGATCCCTTTGGTTTCACCTTCTATCCCCCTCCAAGCCAATTATTTTTAGATTAGCTCTTTTAAAATGGGCCTATATTTCTTCAATATCCAACTCATGCTGTCAAATTGTTTTTTTGAAGTTATATACTATGCATTAGTTTTTGAAGTAATCCTCTTCTAGGAGTAAGATTCTGTTCTCCATGTGGTCTAATCAGTTGTTTATAGTTTAAATGATTCACTTCAATGATTGCATCTTTCTTTCTTTCAGACTCTCTCTAAATTATTTTCAGAAGTCCTATATCATTTCTACAGTTACATTCATCATTTGACCTTCTGGAGATCTCTCCAATTCTGTGTTGTCAAGGTCTGTTATTGTGGGGTTGTGAGAGTTCATTGCTTCCTGTTATTCCTCCTTCCCATGATTTCAGGAGCTTGTATCTGTTGCTTTTGGTAGATTTCTCTCAGTCTATAGGTGTCAGCTGGCATATCCAAGGGCAAGTTGTGTTGTATTCAACAGTGAAGGTTGAGTGGGGAGGGAAGTGAAGTTGTAAATGCAGGAATAATGTAAAGCCACAGATAGCATCAAATAAAACAAGAGAATGAGTTTGGTAAGGTAGTTGATAGTAGAGATTAGAGATGGTGAATATTTAGTAGTAATCTAGTAACCAATATAGAGTTTTTAGTATAGTGATATGAATTGGATTTAATACAAGACAAAGAAGAGAGAAAAAAAGAGAAAAAAGAAAAGAGATGGGAGAGAAGAGAGTAGGAATGTACAAGGGAAGAAGTGATGGGATTGGGTGGTGTGGCTGAGTGCTGGTCTGGATCTCTGGAGGGCATGGTGAGCTGGCTGTCACTGCTGCAAGTTGTAGTTGGTGTTTGTGCAGGAGGAAGTGATGACTTACAATTCCAATAATCTGCAGCAGCTTACCACAGTCCTTGGTCGTTTTCCTCTTAGTCTCTGGAGTCCAGTGCAGTGAGGCAAGATGGCACTGCCACGGTGCCTGTGACTGCGAGGCAGGTGGGTTTCTTTTCTGGTGTTATTGAATGCTGCTCTGGATCTCTGGAGGGCATGGTGAGCTCAGCCACCAATGCTCTATGTTGTAGCCCGTGTCTGTGCAGGAGGAACTGATGTCTTACAGTTCCAATGATCTGCAGCCACTTAGGTCCTTGATCGTTTTTCTGTTTGTCTCTGGAATCAGGTGCAACAAGGCCAGATGGCACCTCTGTGGCACCCGTGGCCACAAGGAGGGTGAGTTTTCTTTTCTGTTCTCTGAGTGGTCTTCTAGTCTTCCATCACCTTTGTTTGTTTTTTTTTAAGTTGTGGTGTTTTCTCGCTTTTGAAAGAACACTGTTTTTAAGGCAATGGAGATCGAGTGTCAGCAGGACTGCTTCTCTCGGTCGCCATCTTCCTGAAAGTCCATTTGAAAATTTAGAACTAGAAACTATCCAAGCCTGGTGTGCTAGTGCACGCCTGTAATCCCAGTGCTTGGGGGACTGAGAAAGGAGGATTGCAGGTTGGAGGCTGGCCTTAGAAACTTTGTGAGGCCCTCTGAAACTTAATATGATCCTGTTGTTTCAAAACAAAAAATAGGCCTGGGGTTGTAGCTTAGACGTAGAATGCCCCTGGGTTCTATCCTCAGTACCACCAAAAATTAAATGAATGAATGATAGAAAGTATCCAAAATAAAGCAGCAAGGAAAAAAAAAGGTATAAAAATTGAGAATGACTCAGTGATCTCTGGAAAAACATCAAGTAATATAACTTACATAGGATTGGAGCTCCAGGAGATGCGAGAGAAAAAGGATCAGAAGAAAGCTTTAGAGCAACAGTGACCAAAAATTTTCAAAATTTAATGATAACTTTAAATCTAAAAATCCAAGGCAGTCTCAATGAGCCTCGAAAGAACAAATGTAAAGGAAATTATACTAGGGCATTTCCTAATAAAATTGCTGTGAATCAGTGAAAAAGAGAATATCTTAAAAGCAGACAGAGGAAAAAACATAAATATTGCCTCCAACGAAACGAAGATAAGAACCAGGAAAGACACACCATCAGGAATGGCAAAGTACAATGACACCTGTAAAGTACCAGAATAAGCCCACTTAACCTAGAATGTTGTGTGTGCAGTGGAAATATATTTCCATATTTTTCATATGAACAAAAGTTGTGTAAAGTCAATGCCAGGAGACTTGCATGACAGAGGTGGGGGGAAGAGAGAGAGAAGGAGGGAGGGAAGGAGGGGGAGAGGGGAGGGGAGGGAAGAAAAAAGGAAGGGAGGCAGGAAGGGAGGAGAAAAATCAGAAGACAGAAAGAGAACCAAATCACATTAATGGAAGTAATTCAGCTAGAAAAAAAAAATGGAAAATCTAGGGTTACGTAAATAATGAAGAGCAACAGAAATAGTGGATAGGATGAACATGGTTTGAAATCAACTTACAACAATTGAAACACAAGCACAGAAAGGAAAACTAATAGAAGTGTGGTTGCTGGGTCATATGATATTCAACTTTCAGTGTTCTGAGGATCCTCAATACTATTTTTCAACATGACTCTAACCTACATTCCTGCCAGGAGTGCGTGGGGTCATTTTGCTTTCCTCCTTACCAACATTTATCTTTCATCTTTTGGATAAGAGCCATTCTAACAAGTGTGAAGTGACACTTCACACAAACACTGCAGCGTGTGTTTATATCTTTCTTTGACAATCAGTGACCATTGAGCATTTTGTTGTTGTTGTACTTATTGGCCATTTGTATATTTTCTTTTGAGAAATGTCTATTCAGTTTCTTTGCCTCTATTTTTTCTGAAACACTTTTTTAAAAATTTTTTTATTGGTGCACTGTATTCATACATCATAGTAGAATACATACTTTTGTAGACATACATGCACACTTTTCCCAGTCAGCCCCCACCCAATCCCCACCCCATTCTCTCCCTATCCCTCCCTCCCATGCTTGGCTTAGTAGTTGACATCTAGTATTATGGCAATTTATCTAAAATTAAAAATGATAATCTCACATAACAGTTTCATTTGTCTGATACCAAGCTTTTGATGACTTAAAGATAACATTTCAATATTTCTTTGTGCTTTCTTTCTTACCAGAGAATATTTTTTTTCTATTTTTTAGGTGAAACTATCATATATTTATATATTTATTTTTCAGAAAAAAATCTATCCTAATATGGAATATGGAGTCTAGGTACCCAAAACGATCTTGAAAAAGAACAAAGCTAGAAGATATATATTTTCTGATTTCAAACCATATAAAGCTACAATAATTGAAACAGTGTAGTACTATTCTAAAGGCAGATATATAAACCATTGGAGTTAAATAAAAGCCTAGAGCTAAATTCTTCCCTATATTGTCAAGTTATTTTTGACAAGGTTTCCACGAACATTTGGTGGTGGAAATAAAAATCTTCTAACTAAATATTGTTAAAAAATAATAATTACATGGAAAAGAATAAAATTGGACCCTTACCTAATCCCATATACAAATATTAACTCAAAATAGATAATAGACCTAAATATAAATCTTAAGACTATAAACTTTTAGGAGAAAATCTGGGTCATTAAACCTCACAACATTGAAATTGGCAGTGATTTCTTGGATATGATTTCAATGGCACAGGCAACAGAGGAGTATACAAACTCCCTAAAAAATAAAAAAAATATTGTATATCCAAAGACAATGTAAACAGAGTTAACAGTTACTAATAGAATGGGATAAAATATTTCCAATTGCTATATCTGAAGGTATATTAATATTCCAACTAGAAATCCTAAAAATTAACAACAATAAAGGCAAACAATACCCTTTAGAGATAGGTAAAAGACTAACATAAATAATGAATCTCCACAGATAACCAATCTTAGTTGTCTGTTGGATGGAAAATCTTGTTTCTCTAGTTCTGGTGTGTGTTACCTATTTCTTCTTTGTAGTTAATCTCTTTGAGTATTTTCTCTAGTGCTGGTTTTGAAGACATAAATTCCTTCAGTTTCTGTTTGTCATGGAAGCTTCTTATTTCTCCATCTAATTTGATAGAAAGTTTTGCTGGGTAGGAAATTTTTGGCTGGAAGTTGTTTTCTTTCAGAGTTTGGAATATGTTACTCCAAGCCCTTCTGGCTCTCATGACTTGGTTTGGGAAGTCTGGAGTGATTCTAATTGTTTTGCCTCTGAATGTCACTTGGCCCTTTGCTTTTGTTGCCTTTAAGATTCTCTGCTTGGCTTCCACATTGGTCATTTTGACAATTATGTGGCGTGGGGATCCTCTTCTCCGATCCTGTCTAAAGGGAGTTCTATACGTTTCCTGGACCTGTGTATCGACCTCTTGCTCTATGTCTGGAAAATTTTCTGCTATTACTTCCTTGAAGAGATTGTTGATCCCTTTGGTTTCACTTTCTTTTCCCTCCTCTATTCCAATTATTCTTAGGTTAGCTCTTTTAAAATGGGCCCATATTTCTTCAATATCAGATTCCTGCTGTCGGATATTTTTTTCTAGATTAGAAACTATGCGTTCATTTTTGGAATGATCATCTTCTAAGAGCGAGATTCTGTTCTCCATGTGGTCTAATCGGTTGTTTGTGCTTTGAATTGAGGCCTTTACTTCATTAATTGCATCCTTTATCTCTTTTTGGCTCTCTCTGAGTTCTTTTCGAAGCACCTCTATTATTTCTACAGTTATTTTCCTGATTTGATCTTCTAGAAATCTCTGGTTTTCTGTTTTATCGGGTTCTGATGTTGTGGGGTTGTGGGCATTCATTGCTCCAGTATTATTCCTCTTTCCCATGATTTCGGATGTTTGTGCCTTCTCTGGGTTCTTCCCTTGGGTCACTATGACTTCACTTAAGGTGCTCTGGATCTCGAGTCAGTAGTATCTCAGACCCCACTACTCCTTTACTGGGTTTTATCACAGAGTCTCCGACCCAGAGAGTCTATAGAGGCTGCTTTAGACTGTGGGGGGTGCCAGGTTGCACCTTCTCCTATGGTGTGATATCTCTGCCACCGCCCCTCCCCCACTGGGTCAAGTCCCAGGGAGTACAGTACTGGGATTTCTCCTCTGTGGCCCGCAGTTTGACTCACTGTTCTTGAGTACGCAGATGTAGCTGTACTGGCCTCGCTGAATTCGGTGCTGCTGCCACTGGTAGCAATATGGCGCCGCTGCTACGCCCTCGGCTGTGGGGCTGGTGTTTTTCTTCTTGGTTTTGATTTCCACTCTGAATCCCTGCAGCGTGTGCTGAGCTCGGCCACTGGGAGCTTTAGATGCTCTCTGCGCGGAGAAATCCCACCTGGCTGTTCCGCAGTGGCTCACCTCGGCTTGCTGTAACCGTCCCGTGTATTCGCCAGTGCTGCCGGCAGTATGGCGCTGCTGCTGTGTCTGCCGTGTACTCGGGCGTGAGGCCGGTGTATCTCCTCTGTGGCTCTGTTCTCAGTCCGCTTTCTCTCTGGAGCCTGGTGATTTTTTATTTCGCTGGTGATGGTGTTTTCTGGCTATGAAAGGCACTGATTTTGTGGTAATGGAGATTTGTTGTTAGTGGGGCTCTTAAGCCCCGCTTTTCTCAGTCGCCATCTTCCCAGAAGTCCCCTGAAACACTTTTATTAGTGTATTTTAATTACACAAAATAATGAGTCTCTTTGATTGGGCTAATTGTTTTCTTTCCAACTTGGAGGCTTTTATTTCCTTTTCTTGCCCAGTTTCTCTGGCTAAGACTTCAGTACTATGTTGAGGAGAAGTGGCAAGAGTGGGCATCCTTTTCTTGTCTTTGATCTTAGAGGAAAAGCCTTCAACTTTTCATCATTGAGAATGAAGATATCTGTAGGCTTGTCATACCTGGCCTCATTGTGTTGAGGAGGATGTCTTCCATGGCTATTTTTTGAGAGTTTTTATAGTAAAAGAATATTGAATTTTATCAATTGTTTTTATGTACCTCTTACAATGGCTACATGGTGTTTTTGTCCTTTATCTGGGTGCTCCATAACTGTGTATAATTTTATGTGTCAGTTTAAAAAATAAGCAAATAAGTAAAAAGTATGTTGATACATATGCACCTACTTAGGGTGGCTCCAACTTAAAACATTGTTAAGGCTAGAAGCAGTGTTAGTAAGGATAGAGCTAACTGAAACTTCGTACACTACCAGTATAAGCAAACATAAAAAACAATCGCTTTGGAAACTGGATGTGTTCTATATAATTAAAGTTACCGGTGATCACCAGACATGGTGGTGCATACCTATAATCCTAGTACTTGGGAGACTGAGACAGGAGGATTGCAGGTTTAAAGCCAGCCTCGGCAACTTGGTGAATCTCTCAGTAACTTAGTGAGACCCTGTTTCAAAAAAAAAAAAAAAATTAAAAAGGCATATGGGTGTAGCTCAGAGCAAAACAACTACCTGTGATCCATAAACCCACCCCTATGTATTTACCCATAGCAGTGAGTAGCTAGGCCCCCAAAATGATTTGTTTGTGTATAGTCATAGCAGCTTAATTTATAATAACCTCAGACTGGAAATAGCCATCAACTAGACAATGAGAGGACAATAATGAACACCTATAATTAGCAATAAAAAAAGAACCACTAATACATGCCACAGGACAGACGACCTGGGGAGCCAAAGAGGCCAAACAAAATGAAACAACCTCTTTCTAAAATTAAGGACAACTTCCTAGTGACTTGCCTTTCTGTCTCCTGTAATTCCTCATGCTGAGAATGAAGGCCAAAAGCTCCTCTCACCCCTACCTGATAGACACCGAGGAAGCTGAGACTGGAGGGTTTCCTGGCCATCTAAATTGGCGCATGTATGTTTTCTTACTTTTGTCCGTCTTGAAAGTATCCCTTGCTCCTGAGTTCTCAGAAGAGGGATATTTGAACAAGAAAATTTTCTCTCTCTCCCTTGAACTTTGAATAAAACCCATTTTCCTGAAGATTTGGCTCTGAGAATCTATGAAGCAGATAAGCAGTAAAGCCTAGTCTCTTGCCCCTGATCAGAAACAGTTCTACTCACCTGTAATGCCAGTATTTGGGAGGCTGAGACAGGAAGATCACAAGTTTGAGGCCAGCATTTAATAACTTAGATAGATTCTCAGCAACTTAGAAAAATCCTGTTTAAAATTTTTTTAAAAAGTTGAGTGTGGTGGCACCTGCAATCCCAGTACTTGGGAAGCTGAGACAGGAGGATCGCAGGCTCAAAGACAGCCTCTGCAAGTAGTGAGACTCTCATCAACCTAGTGAGACCCTATTTCAAAATAAAAATAATATAGAGCTGGGAGTGTAGGTTGGAGGTAAAATGCCCCTGGTTCAATCTCTAGTACCATTAAAATAAAAAAAAGCTAAAATAAAAAGAGTGGAAATGTAGCTTAGAGGTAAAATGCCCCAAATTCAATACTCAGCACCATGAAACAAACACAAGCAAAAAAACAAAGAAAGAAAGAAGAAAGGAAAGGAAGAAAAAGTATAGTGGCTTGCATATGATTACATTTATATCAAATTAATAAAAAGCAAGCAATTTCTAGAGATAGAAGTCAGAACGGTGGCTATACTGGAGGTGGTTAATGATTGAAAGGGGCACAAAGTACTTTCTGTGATAATGGTCATATAGGTGTTATATTTACATATAGCGTTATATATGTAAAGTATAAGTATACTTATAAACACTGACTTATTTAATCATATGTTTCAGATTTGTACATCTTGCTAAATGTAAACTATATTTCAATTAAAAAAAAATTGAGAGCCAGGGCTGAGACGGGAGGATCGCAGTTTGCAGACAACCTCAACTTCTTAGTGAATTACTTTGCAACTCAGTGGGGCCCTGTTTCAAAATAAAGAATAAAAATAGGGATGGGGGTGTAACTCAGAGGTAGAATGGCCCTGGGTTACACCCTCAGTGCTGCAAAAATGTTTTGAGAAAATTGTTTGAATGAAAAAAGTCTTAACTATGAAATAAGCCAATTTTAATATTTTCAGAAATTTAGAGACCCAAACTAAAAGTTGTGAATAGACAATGCTCTCCCAGATGGCCTAACTAGAAAAGTTTCATAAGTCAAACTTGTCCAGCTATTGCTTGGGTTTCTAGGACTCAGATCATAAATGGTAATTAAAGCCCAAGTAGAAACTGCCTACACCAAAATTCTGACTCACAGGTGACCAGGAGTCCGAATGGCCTGCAGCCCTATGTCAGCTGCAGACCTGAGCCCGTGTCGTGCATATCACCTGGTAGTTTTGTATTATTTGCAAACAATTCTGCAGCAATATTAAAATCTCACTGTTCTACCTAAAACAGAAAGAACAACAGAGCACAGATTTAACCTCCTCTCCTATTTAGTTTGTTTTGTTTTTGGCTTTTGGTGGCACTGAGAATTGAACCCAGGAGTGTTCTACCTCTAAGTTATGTCCCCAGCTCTTTCAATTTTATCATTTTTGAAACAGAGTCTTACCAAGCTATTATGCCCTATCCACAAACCTGTGATCCTCTGATCTCAGCCTCTCAAGTTCAGATGAAAAATAGCCTATATGCAAATAGTCCCAAGGGTTTGACCCATGAGCCTTCTGGGCCTGCATCCCTGACTTGAAATCCTGTGCTTTCTGTGTTCTCTCTCACAACTGGGCTCGGTATGTCCCAGGAGAGGGGTTGATTCCATGACAGGTCCTTGGCTTCCAGGATGAAAAAGAATTTCAGCATGAGCCAGTCAGAGACATAAACAGATTTACTGAGAAAATTCTCAAGGGAGAATGTGGCCAGCTAAAAAATGAGGGACACTTTGGAGGTTCACAGCTCTTCTTTCATAGGAGACTTTCCTGAGGAGTGAGTAGGTGAAGGTATAGGAGGATGACATCTGGTCTGGTAATCACAAGATGATTTGGGGTGCTTAGGTCCCCTTCCGATCCTGATGGGACCTTCATTATCTTCTCAACAGGTTATCTCTCTTATTTTTAACTCTCCAAGGACAGCTAACAGCGCCCAAAGAAATTGTCCTTTTGTTTAAACTCTTTAAGAGGAGGTTGGCTAACAGTGCTCAGGGTAATTATTAAAACTTTCAAGTTCACCAGAAACCTGGGACTATCAGGTCGGACTGAGGACTAAGGACACTGGGCAGTTTTGCCATAGACTTCCATATTGAGGTGACATTTTCCTTGTTTTTCTTGTATGTCTCCTTTCTACCTCTTTCCTTTATTTCTTCTATCCTACCTCAAGAGTATTGAAATTGAACAATGGTAAGACAAATTCACGAATTTCTTTTACTAAATAATACCACCAGGTACACTAAAACTGTATCAGTATTGTTCAGTATAAAACATCCCAATAGCCGGGCGTGATGGAGCATGCTTGTAATACCCACGCTTGAGAGGTGGAGACAGGAGGATCGTGCAGATTTGAAGCCAGCTGCGCTGGCTTGAGGCCCAGTTTCCAAATTGAAAAAAAAAAAAAAAATATATATATATATATATACATACATATATATATATATATATATATATATATATATATATATATATAATCTGGGAATGTAGCCCAGAGGTAGAAGGGTTTCCAGGAACCCAAGTACCACCAAAAAAAAAAAAAAAAAAAATCCCAACATATGCATAGTTGAATTATTTGTACCAACTCCCTCTTTTTCTACTACCAATACTTTCTATGCTCACATAGTCTAATTTGGCGAAATACACTTGGTGCATCTCAATGAAATATTGGTTGATTGGCACAGATATTTAATAGAAAAGGAGGCCCTTTGAATACAGATCATGTTGATATTACATAAATTGGATGCAGAATTGTTAGGTAGCTAGATTAGAGATAAGGAGAGCCCTCAAGTAGGGACCCAGGATGTAACTAGACCTCATGAGGAAAGAACCTATGATAAGTGCTGTGTTAGAGATGGCCTTCACTCCATAGGGCCTCACTCTTGGGAACAAGAAAGTCTGCAACAGGGTAAAACACACAGCAGACTGACCCAACCATGGCAGGAAGAGTAGTGACCTCCCCAGAGGCATATGTGTTAGAAGGAAAGATTTCCAGCTGAATAAAACTCACCACGAAAATCTTTCCACTCCCAGACACAGACCAAATCAGACCCTCTCTCTGGAGTGTAACCTCTTCATCCTGTGCCGTTTCTCACCAGGGGAAAGTGATTCCTTTTGTACTCTTACTCAGAACCCCACCCCTTTTTATTACGGTGCCCCCCCCCACTTTCTAAATAAATACATCTTCTATCCCCTATTGGTACTTTCTGTTTGAAAGCATTCTGTCAGAAAACAAGAACTGAAGAAGAGAGATTATGGCCCTATAATAATAATTTCATAGGGAAATCATCACCTGTAACAGACTCAAACGTTATTCTCAGAATTGCCAGAGACCAAAATCAGGCCACACAGAGTGGAAGTCGGGTTTTTCTGGGCCACACGGGCTTAGCCCTGGCAAAGAAGACAGGACAGTTTGTCCACTTAACACAGCTCATTCTTACCAACTGGAAACTGTAGTGAAAAATGGGCAGCATTCATTAATTTAAATCCCCCACAGGTCCACACATGCCACGAATTGTATTGAAGATTCTAGAAACTGTTGTGGGACCCCAGAATATGCCACCCCCAGATATGCTTCTTTGGCTTCTTTTGAGAAGGTTATTCAGAGAAACAGAGAGAGGTCAGGCAGCCCTTTTGTAAATGATATTTATACCTATTTATATTAGTAGAATAAATAGCAGAAGAGGCTTTCTCTCTGAGTACCTTACCCCTTGGCCTCCCTAAGAAATTACAGAAAGAAGGACGTTAGAGATCACACCAAGATAGAGGTGTGGTGTGTGTGTGTGTGTGTGTGTGTGTGTGTGTGTGTGTACACTGGGGGTGGAACCTAAGGTGTTCTACCCCTGGACTATACCCCCAGCTTTTTTATTTTTTATTTTTAAACAGGGTCTTGCTGAATTGCTGAGACTAGCTTTTAATCTACAATCCTCTAGTCTTGGCCTCCCAAGTACTGGGATTGCAGGCCTATACACTGTGTCTGGTTTAGATAGAGATTATTATCTGATATGATTCTTCTATGGGTTAATAGTGGTGATTTTGTGTGTGTGTGTGTGTGTGTGTGTGTGTGTGTGGTACTGGGGTTCCTGGAAACCCTTCTACCTCCAGGCTACACTCCCAGACCCATTTTATACTTTTTTAGTTGGTAACAGGGTCTATTAAGCCAGCAGGGCTGGCTTCAAACCTGTGTGAGATCCTCCTGTCTCCGCTTCCCAAGCTCGGGGATTACAAGCATGCACCACCATGCCCAGAGATACTGGTGATTTTATCTACATAGCAAGATAACTTTTGCTCACCCTCCCTTGTCCTTCCATAACCTGCTTCCCTGTCCCTCTAGGAGCCCAGACGATCTAGCTGTCCTGTGAGTCTTGCACTACTTTTATGGCTTCCAGGTTTCTTTATGTTAATACATTCCTGTGCTTTGTGTCCTCCCTTGATCATCTTTCATTTGCCAGCTTATATCAAAGTCAAATTACTGAAACTTTAAAAGGAACAGACAAAATTTGAGGTTATCCTCCACTGTGTAAGAAACAAGATGTGGTTATGTTGATTGGATTTACATGTCAACAAGCTTTCAGCGGAATGAACCTACTGTCATGCAAGTTGGCCGCGAAAACAAAATCACACAAACCTTGCTGGTTGGAAAAGAGGGAAATGTCCGCTGTCTTCACCAGCACTAACCTGCCTTTTTTCCCCCTTTGCTACTGCAGAGACTGTGCTTCAAACTGGATCCTAGTCTGCAAAATCTGCCAGGGGATCCAAGATGTTTTTCATACATCTCTGTCTCTGCATTATATCTCCCAAATGTGGACATCTGAGAAATGTAAATCTTATCTCAGTGCCAAGCAATCCAAATCCAGCAATTACAGAAGTAAAAAAAAAAGATGCTATTTGGGAAACGGGTTCAAGCCTCTCTGAAACGGTGCTCCAATAAGACAGGACAAGTGGGAACCTAGAAGGGCTATTGAATGTTGGGAAGGAACAGTAAAAAACAGAAGAAAAGAATGTCAAAAGAGACTGGAAATGTATATTCAACAAGAGTCTCCTAACCTTGTTGGGTGTTGGTCATCATATTGTCCTTCTCTTTGTCAAGATTTGCATCTTGAGCCTCCAGGGACAACATAATAGCAATTGCAGTCATTACAGATGTCTGTGCCAAAGGATGAAGGTGACCAGGGTCTTTGTTTCAGCAGCAGCTGGGATGGTGCTGAGGCCCCTAGTGGCCTCTTGACTCCATGTTAAAAACTACTTATAGCTAGGCGTGGTGGCACACACCTGTAATCCCAGTACTTGGGAGGATGAGACAGGAGGATGGCAGGTTTGAGGACAGCCTCAGCAAGGAGTGAGACTCATCAAACTAGCAAGACTCTGTTTCAAAATAAAAATAAAATAGGGCTGAGGGTGTTGCTCAGAGGCAGAATGCCTCTGAGTTCAGTCCCCAGTACCAAAAAAAAAAAGAGACTAATATTATTGCCTTCATCATACTTTTTCCTTTATTTCCCATCAGCAAGGGTCCAAAGAAAACATTTGACTTTTAAGTCATATGCTTAATGATCATTCTTGGCTAAATAAATCGCAGAAAAATAAATTTAAGTTGCATCACCAGCTGATGTTCATTCTCATTTGTAATTTCTATATCTTGAAGCCAACTTGTTTACAAAATATACAAAGTCCACCTAGAATATAAAATTATAGCTGCAAATTTTTTCCCAATGAGTTATATGTGATGCCTAATGATTAAAAATTAATGCTTCTACTATTAGTATGAGGTAAGTTTGTTGAGTTTTTTTTTAATCCTATCTTAACATACATAATCATTACCATTTTACGTTGAATAATCAAAGACAAAAAATAAGCTTCTTTAGTACCTACCATACTTTAATACAAGACACACGCTATTTGATGCTAATTCTTTGGACAATCATAAAACATCTTGTAGCTTTTCTAACATTGTGGTCAAAAGAATATATTTGTGTTTTCCTCTTTTCACAAACATTCAAAATGTATTCTGAATTAACATAAGATTTTGGCCAAATCATCAGACTCAACTTTTTTTTAATCCACCTGCTTTTAAAAGCAGTAATTGCAATATCAAAAGATTCTTTGAAATAAAATTTCAGCTCTTGAAGAAGACAATAAAAAGAATGTCTAGCTGCTTATCCCTAGAAGGAGGGACAAAGGGAAGGACAGTCTGATGACCAACACCCACCAATTAGCTCAAGCTTAAACTGCTGCATAACAAAACAAAACAACTACTGTTCCTCCATGGGGTATTGCTCTCTAGCATCTGGGGTCAGCTGGAGATCAGCGAGGCATCTACACATTACAATAATTTATTCTCTTCTTTGCTCATCTTACAGGAAAACTATGGAGAGAAAATAGAACTAAAACTCTATGAATAAACATAGTATCTTCATTATTTAATTAACCAGATGTCATCTCACCAATCTTTTTTTTTCTGTGTGTGTGTGTGTGTGTGTGTGTGTGTGTGTGTGTGTGTGTGTGTTACTGGGGATTGAACCCAGGGGCATCCCAGCCCTATTTTTATGTTTTATTTTAAAACAGACTCTGACTAAGTTGCGGAAGGCCTTTTGATGCTGAGGCTGGTCATGAACCTGAGATCCTCCTGTCTTAGCCTAAGTACTGGGAATAGAAGCATGTGCCACCACCCCTAGATCGTCTTTGTTTTTTGTTTGAGAAAAAATAGATGCTTTGGAAGAAATTTCAATATACATGGTCTTATAGGGTTAGTGAGCTTCCCAAGCAGACTAATATTTTAAAAGGTGCAACAATTTAGACCAAGAGTAATTTTTTTTTTTTTTTTTTTTTTTGCAGTACTGGGTATGGAACCCAGGGGCATTGTACCTCTGAGCTACACTCCCAGCCCTATTTTAGTCTTTGTATTTTTGAAATAGAGACTCACTGAGTTGTGAAAGGCCTCGTTAAGTAGCTGAGGCTGTCTATGAACCACGATCCTCCAGTCTCCACCTCTTGAATGCTGGGATTACAAGCATGTGCCACCATGCCCGGCAAAAAATAAAAAATTTAAGTAACTCAAATTTGAATTTTTTTCTACATTACGTTATAGTACTATAAATACACCAAGTCAAATATACATATTTTTAGATTGTAATTGAATTTGAATTTATATGATCAAATGTCATTCTGTAGCTGGGCATGGTGGCGCTCACTTGTAATTCCCAGGTTTGAAAGGCTGAGACAGGAGAATAGTGGTTTGTGGACAGCCTCAGCTACTTAGTGAGGTCCTTTGCAGCTCAGAGAGACCCTGTTTCAAAATAAAGAATAAAAAATAGGGCTGGGGGTGAATCTCAGAGGTAGAATGCCTCTGGGTTCCATCCCCAGTATGGCAAAAGAAAACCTGTCATTCTGAAACTTCACTTAACATTATTAAAATCAGTCTTCTGTTCCAGGTAATCTTATAATCGCCACAATATTAACAAATTCATTGCTAGAGAAATAATTTAATTTAATTCCATCTTGGGCTAGGATAGCACCCTTCTCTCCCTTCCGAAGACTTATTGTGTATATTGTATCATCACTAAGACATGGTCTCTTAGATACATAATACTTACTGGTCAATGTGTATCTGTGAGATTTTTTTGATGAGAAATCTGGGTGGGAAGAATATTTTGTTCAGATGTTTTTGTGTGTAAAAGAGACTTTAAAAGAAACACGTGTCATATACTTCAGAAAATCATACTCTGTGAAAGAATATAAACATTATTTGAACCTTTAACTGAAAATCTATTAAGTTGCACTTATATGCTATTTCTATTTCATTTCACACTTCTTAGAAACCAGTATAATTTTATTTTTCTGTTGAATTTGATATATGTTACTTACTTTTAAACACAAGCTTAACCGCAAAATTTTTTGTCAGTGGAAGTCAGTGTAGGCCCCTATTACCTATAAGCATATGTGCAATCTTACAATAAGTATGGCCTCAAGGCTTTTGCCTAAGGCCATCTTTGAGTTTAAGAAACTCAGTTTTGAGGGGTAATGTCTGACCTTTGACCTTTTATTTTCCTTTGGCTTGGCCCAATTTTTTTTTTCAGTACTAAAGATGGAACCCCAGGGGCAATCTACCTCTGAGCTATACCCCACAACTATGTTTTATTCAATTTTATATGGAGATTTTAATTGGAGAATTTATTTTTCTTTTATATTTGCAGTGTCAGAATCCTGAGTATGAGCTGGACGTAGTGGCACCTGTTTGAAAATCTAGTACTTGGGAGGTTGAGACAGGGAGATACAGGTTCACAGCCAGCCTCAGCTACTTTGGCCCTCCACAAATTAATGAGACCCTGTTTCAAAAAAAAAAATTAAAAATAGGGCTGGGAGTATAGCTTGGAGATAGAATGTCCCTGGGTTCAATCCCTAGTAACACATACACACACACACACACACACACACACACACACACACACACACACACACAGAGGCAGGTGTGGTGGCACATGCTTGTAATCTCAGTACTTAGAAGGCTGAGACAGGAGAATTGCTAGTTCACCTGCGATTTAGTAAGGTATAAATTCCACAGTCCTGATATACTTGTGAATATATCATATTCACCTTTCAGTGAACACCTGGAACTTAATATTAGACAACACAGAACAGTTCACTGCTAATTCATACATAACATTTGAAGAATTGTTTTCTGTATCTGAATCTTTCAATTCTCTACCTGTTGGGGGAGGGGAGTATATTTTTGTTGTTGTTGAACACTAGCTATTTTTGCTGATTATGTAGTATGAAATATATATCATAAGAACTGTTGTGCTTTTTCTGTGTGTGTGTGTGTGTGTGTGTGTGTGTGTGTGTGTGTGTGTGTGGTACTGGGGATGTAACCCTGGGGCATTCTACCTCTGAGCAACAACCCCAGCCTATTTTTTTTTATTCTTTATTTTGAAACAGGGTCTCACTGAGTTGCAAAAGGCCTCAATAAGTAGCTGAGGCTGTCTGCAAACTGTGTTCCTCCTTTCTCGTCCTCCCAAATGCTGAGATAACAAGCATGCGCCACCACACCTGCCTCTGTTATGCTTCTAATGGTGTGGGTTTTTGTTTTTTTTTACAGTTAAGTTTTACTAGAGAAGACCAGCAATGAAGAGTCTAATTGTGTGATTGTTATTTTCACAGGAAGCTCTCAGAGACTCATCTGAAAACTATTCCAAGTCGTGCATTTTCAAATCTGCCCAACATTTCCAGAATGTAAGTTATTTTTTAATATCTTATTATGACACACTGCTTTCTAGCTGTGTTCTGTCAAGAAAATCACTTCTTACTGTCCTTCTTGCATGAGTCAATGGCAGCTATATTTCTAACGTATTTGAAAGTTTCATGAACATGATATTTACCTGATTTTGCTACATCTCTACTTCCTAATTCTTAGATGATTTGTTTTAAACCTAAAAAAATTTAAATTTATTTGGTCTTGAGAAGTTTATCATTCTTTATGTATTTTAATATATTTAATGATGTGGCAAAAACCTTAGCTGAGAAATCTTTTCCATAAACATATTTTTATGTCTATCTCAAATCCATAGATCCCCAAAGTTGGGGTATGGTGTTCCATGGGAAGGGCACTGGACAGAACCAGGGAGGTTTTGAATTAAAATAAGAATGTGGTAGAAGCTCTCCCAAGGGTTCCTGGATAGTTTTTTGGTTTTTGTTTTTCTGAAAAGAGGATGATAAGCCAATAAGTTCAGAAATCTATGCAGTCCATCCATCCTGGCTGCCAATTGATTTGCTTTTTGCTGTCACTAAAACAGAGATGTCTCTAGAGGAGGGTTCCCTGTAGTTCCTGAGGACAAGATGTGTGTGGTGGTAGGGGGTGGGGGGTTGGCTCAGGAAAGGTAGGTCCTTGACATAGGAATGGAAAGGAATTTCAGCCCAGATCAATAGAGCCATAGAGATTTCTTTAGAAAAGCGAGGAACACAAATTCAAGGGAAAACTTAAACCACCCCAAGGGAGAGACATATTTCCACGGTCCCATCTCCTCTTTTAGAGGAAACTTGGTGAAGGGTGGGTACGGGAAGGTCTGTAGAATGACACTGATCCTGAGGCTCAAGTGGTCTCCATTATCTCCCCAATAGAGTATGCTGCAGAGCCCCCAAATTATAAATTTCTCTAAATTTATCATTTTGCTAAATCTACTTATTGATCAGATAAAAACTCTGCACAAGACAATTATTATAAGTGCATGAATTTATGGTAACTAAGATATATAGATATCTCAGAAATCTGGGAGTGACAGGCTAGGAGAGGAATTGGCTTGGAGAGTAATAATCCCTGGAAAGTACATGGAACTTTAAAATTAGAATTTTTTCTTCTCCTTCCATTATGTTTTCTCCTCCTCCTCCTCCTCCTCCTCCTCCTCCTCCTCCTCCTCCTCCTCCTCCTCCTCCTCCTCACTATATTTGAACTGGCAGACAAGCATATTTTTTTCTGTTTTCTACTTTGTTCTTTTTTTGTGCTTTCACTGATGCATTATAGTTTCACATCATTGACATTATGTCTCCTCTCTACCTGTGATTTTATCTCTACTGTCCTACCTCCTCACCACTAATAAAAAAATGTTTACATTTTAGTGTGTGTATATAGTACTGAGGCTTGCTACCTCTAAGCCACACTCCCAGTCCCCTTTTTTATTTTATTTTATTTTTTTGTTTTTGAAGATCTTATTTTTCGAAATAATTTTGAAGATCTCACTAGGTTGCTGAGATTCTCGCTAAATTTCTGAGACTGTCCTCGAAACTGTGATTCTCCTGTCTCAGCCTCCCAAATACTGGGATTACAGACATCTGCCAAAAATGTAGCCAAATGCTTTCAGACTTCTCATGGTGTGTGTGTGTGTGTGTGTGTGTGTGTGTGTGTGAGAGAGAGAGAGAGAGAGAGAGAGAGAGAGAGAGAGAGAGAGAGAGAGAGAGAGAAGAGAAGAGAAGAGAAGAGATAGAGAAAGAGAAAGAGAAGGGAAGAATGAATTAAAATAATTGTAAAGGTTTTTTGTCTTCTTTTTTGGACTGGACTGGGGATTGAACCCAGGGCAGTGCACTTGCCAGGCAAAATCATTTTAAACCTTAAAAGCTGAATTTCTGTGTGGGAGAAAAAGGAAGTTCTGTGTTGGGTTGACAAATAGCGTGTCTGTAAATAAAACAAATCAAGTCTTCAATTCATTTAACTGATTTAGACAAGGAATCCAGACACACTGAATAATACCACGGGAGTACCCTGGACAGTTCCTGGCCAGAATTATTCCTTTTATGATCATTTCTTGTTTATTGTATCACTTCAGTAGTTTTCATCTACACAGGGGCAAATTCACATTTGATGTTTTTTGATTGTCAAAACTGGAGAGGGAGTTGGGCGTGGTGGCTCACGCTTATAATTCCAGCATTTGGGAGGCTGAGACAGGAGGATCACTGTTCATGGATAACCTCGGCTACTTAGTGAGGCTCTTTGCAACTCAGTGAGACCCTGTTTCAAAATAAAGAATAAAAGCCGGGCATGGTGGCCCATGCTTGTAATCCCCGTGCTTGGGAGACAGAGACAGGAGGATCCCGCAGGTTTGAAGCCAGCCTCGCTGGCTTAAGAGACCCTGTTTCCAAATAAAATATAAAATAGGTCTGGGACTATATCCCGGAGGTAGAAGGGTTCCATCCCCAGTACCACCAAAAATAAAGAAAGAAAGAAAGAAAGAGAAAGAAAGAAAGAAAGAAAGAAAGAAAGAAAGAAAGAAAGAAAGAAAGAAAGAAAGAGAAAGAAAGAAAGAAAGGAAGAATAAAATATAGGGCTGGGGGTATAGCTCGGAGGTAGAATGCCCCTAGGTTTCATCCCGAGTACTACACACACACACACACACACAAAAAAAAAAAAAAAAAAAAAAAAAACTGGAGAGGGGGCTGCTACTGGTGAAAGGTGTCCCTTCTGCCCAGGACAGTTCCTGCAATAAACAGTGATCTAGCAGGAAATGTCCACCGTACAAGGCAAGGTGGAGAGACAGCTAACTGAATATCCCTGCGATTTGGGATGTTGCTAAACAGCCTTCCTGTTTCTCCTTGCCTCTCTCTATTTCTTTCATATCCCTCTGTCATCTCTCAACTTATTGTCTTACCTTGAATCCTCTTCCTCAGCCTCCTTTCCTGACTTTCTGTTTTGCTTTATTTTTCCCAGTTCCTTAAGTACTAGCGCTTTTTTGCATATTGTGTCTTAATTCCACCTTCTCAAGTCAACACTTCATTTGTTTGGCTCCATTATCACCCAATATACCAATGCCTAAACAGTTGTCTCTGGCCACGACTCACTCCTACAGTTCAAGCCTGCATTAAAACTCACTCCAAATATTACCGCCTTGATGTCCCAGGAACGTCACATTCCACCCATCAAAATAAGCATAAGCTCCCAAGCTGTTTCTTTTCAATCTTTGTGTGTATGTGGCCAGAAGGTGGGGGCATGTTGAAAATGGAACCCAGGGACATTCTACCTCTAAGCTCCGCCTCCCAGACCTATTTTATTTTTTATTTGGAAAAAGAGCTTCAATAGGTTGCTGAAAGCCTCACTAATTTGCTGAGGCTGGCTTCAAAGCTGTGATCCGCTTGTCTCAGCCTCCCAAGGACTGGGTTTACAGGTGCATAGCACCATATTCAGCTTCACTCCTCCCTTCAAGAGGACCACCATTCAGCATCCTATAAGCTACAAACCTCTCACCTTCCTTGAGCGACTGTCTCTATGTTGTCTCCTTTCAGATGTCCTAGTAGCTTGGCTACTACTTTATTCATTCAACAAATATTTATTGAACCCTGCTTTGTGCCCGGTGCTTCGTAAGATGCCGCGAGTGTAATAGCAGACAGGGACCAGGAAGCCTCCGGTTCCATTCCTGGGAGAGTGATGGGTGCCATGACGGGGTCAGCACTGAGCGCTGCAGGCACTCACCTGAGAGGCAGGTTGCCTGGCTGGGAGGAGGGAAGGTGATGGGAAGCTCCTAAAAGAAATGACACCTCACTTGCGATCCACATCATCCGCCAAGAGATAAAGGGGGAGGTAGTTCTAAGCAGAAGGGAGATGTCTGAACTTTCAGAGGAATTGAAAGAAGTTTGTTGGTATTGGAACTCAGGCTGGGAGAAAGGCTTAAATTTAATCAGTCAAGCAATTAATGTATAGAAAACTAAAAATAAAATATAAAACCGGTATAGTCAAGAGCTGGGTCTTGTGAATCATGTGAAGGAGTTGGAAGTCTTCTAATAGGACCAAGTATTGAATGGTTTTAAGCAAACAAGTGAAAACAATCAGACTTGGCAGGGGTGGGGGGATTACTGGAGTGTTCTACCTCTCAGCCACACCCCCTGTCCTATTTATTTATTTGCAGTACTGGGGATGGAAGCCAGGGGCACTCTATCTCTGAGCCACACCCCCAGCCCTATTTTTTCATCTTTATTTTGAAACAGGTTCCCAATGAGTTGCAAAGGGCCTCACTAAGTAACTGAGTCTGGCTTCGAACCATGGTGGTGCATCCCTGTAATCTCAGTATTTGGGAAACGGAGACAGGGGGATTGCAGGTTCAAAACCACCCTCGGCAAGTTAGCAAGACCCTCAACAACTTAGTGAGACAATAGACAGTAGAGCTGGTGGTCTATCTCAGAGATAGAATGCCTCTGCGTTCAATCCCCAGTAACACACACACACACACACACACACACACACACACACACACACAGCAGATGAAGGTAAATTCATAGGCATATTTGTGGGCAATTTAAGTAATTCCTATCTCAAATTTTTTCTTTTATGCAGATTATAAAATGCTTACGTACAAAGACTGAGTTTTTGAGAGAAGAGCTAGAAGTCTTAGAACTTTAAGGTTTGAAGTCAAAGTGTGAGCAAGAAGAGAAAGGTTGACTGAAATACACAGGACGTCCAAAAAGACTTGAAGGCCCCACTGATGCTTCCTGCAGGGAGACTATGCTCGACTAACCACAGGGCTACATGTCCCCCAGGCCCTTTCAGAGCACTTAATATCTTGTTCATTTCCATCTCTAACTACTTTGAGTCCCTTGAACCAGGGAATAAGTCCATTTTTTCAGTGTCCTGAAGGATACCTTACACATAGTACATTTTCTTTCTTTCTTTCATTCTTTCCTTCTTCCTTTCTTTTTTTTTTTTTAATTGAATCCAGGGGCATTCTACCTCCAAGATATACCCCAGCATTATTTTTTAAATTTTATTCTGTATTTTGAAACAGGGTCTCGTTAAGTTGTGGAGGGCTTAAGTAGCTAAGGCTGGCCTCGAACCTGCAATCCTCCTGTCTCAGTCTTCCAAGTACTGGGATTACAAGCATGTACCACCATATCCAGCACATTTACAATTATCTATATTTATTGAATGGAGGTAGATACACATACATGAATACTAGTTAAAGAAATGGTATACCCTGAGGCATGAAGAGTGATCATAAGGGTGAGTCTAGGTTTGCCTGGTACAGCACAAATTCCCACCTATTATTCCGATATAATTAATAACACAAAAATACCCTGATTTGGATAATAACTGATACGGCTACTGTAGTAATTACATAAGATTTACATACTAAGAGGAAATTTGGAAAAGAGGTGTAATCTAATTTTTTTCTACTTATAAAAATGGAATAAAACAGGAGTGGTGGTGCACGCCTATAATCCTGATACTTTGGGGAGGCTGAGACAAGGAGATTTCAGGCTCAAGGAAAGCCTCAGCAGTGTAGAAAGACTCTTAGTAACCTAACAACAAAAAAGGACAAGGGCTGGGGGAGTAGCTCAGAGGTAGAATGCCCCTGGGTTTGATCCCTAGTACAAAAAAAAAGAAAGAAGAAGAAGGGAGGGAGAGAGGGAGGGAAGGGAGGAAGGAAGGAAGAAAGGAAGGAAGGAGCAGGGAATCACATCTTTTATCCCACAGAATAAATGGCTCTTATGTGTTGTCTCCACAAGCAAGCTATAATAGCCCTTAACAGAGGTATCCTTAAATTGGAGAAACTAAAACTTCAATTCAACAATGTGGGATGAAGGATTATTCTTCTAAAATCTTAAGAAAGGCTCATACTTTTTTGGGAGGTAGAAGGTACTAGGGAACTAAATCCAGGGGCATTCTACCTTTAAACTATAACCCCAGCCCTATTTTATTTTTTATTTGGAAACAGGGTCTGTCTAGTTGCTGAGAGCCCTGCTAAGATTAGCCCTGCTAATTCCATTGTGCCCACAAACCTGTGATCCTCCTGTCTCAGCCTCCCATCGTACAGGGATTACAGGCATGCGTCACCACACTTGGCAAATTTAGACTTCTTAACTAGGAATTTTAGTAGAAATTTTGGAGCGATGGCTACGCTTCAAGGTTAGGGAAGTAAGGTGACAGCCTTCAACATGGATCTCGCTCTTCTGGACAAACCCCCTATAATCAATCCTTCAACTGTCTTTTAAAAAGATTCCAGTGTTTCTTCTATGTCAGAGGTATGAGAGTTGGATCAAAACAATTTATATAACATAGTTATCTACAAGATGCAAAGGGTTGGGAGACCTGATAAATAAAAGGAATCATTGTTTAGAGACTAGGCAATACAAACCAAAAGGCACTTGGCCATCAGAACATTCACAATAGCCGCAATCAAAAGCTCAAAATGGAAAGATTAGTACTCTTCTTATAACCATTGTGGCAATAACAATATTTTAATGGTGGATTCAATTCAAACTCTAAGCCAGAAGTTCTCCAACCTTGCCCACACATTATAATCACCTAGGATGCTTTTGAAAAGTAAAAGCCCTGGATTCATGCCTCATAAGCTCTGATTTAATTATCCTGGTCAGGGTCTTGAACATCTGCGTGTTTTAAAAGCCATGTAGGTAGTTCCATTGTGTAGAGAATCTTCGAGTGTTGAGAATCTCTGCTATGGTTACAGCAGGAAACCACCTGTTGTGCATTCATTTTTTTTCTCAAAAATCACATATATGCCTTTCAACAGAAAGTGGTCATGACATTTGTCTGCATTTGTCATCATTACAAGATGGAATTTGAGGACACTGTTCGGAACATAATTCCTTACCTATTCCTGACAAATGCTTGGGAGTTTTTCCATTAGTACTTAAATCTTTTATTAGAGTCATTTCTTGCCTATTAAGTTCAAGATGAATCTTGAAATTTCGGCCTTATTCAAAATCAAGAAGAGACAGCGAGGCATGGTGGCACACACTTGTAATTACAGCACTTGGAAGGCTAAGACAAGAGGTTCGCAGGTCACAGCCAGCCTCAGCAATTTATTGAGGCCCTTCACAACTTAATGAGATGCTCAAAATAAAAATTAAAAATAAAGTACAGCTGGGGGCATAGCTCAGACGTAGAATGTCTATGGGTTCAATCTCCAGTTTCACCCTATGAATTGTTGCACTAGAAAATTTCAGTTTTTTATTTCTCTTACTTATTTGAAACTTATTTCTAATCCAATGCAGGGGTTACTATTAAAATAGGTATAATATTAAATAAATAGGTATGCTATTAAAATTACCTGGTATTCAACTGAGCACGATAGTACACACCTGTAATCCCAGTACTTGAGAGACTGAGATAGGAGGATTACAGGTTTGCAGCAAGCCTCAGCAGTTTAGCACGGCCCTCTGCAGCTTTGTGATACCCTGTTTCAAAATATAAATAAATAAATTAATTAAATAAATAAATAAATAAATAAATAAATTAGTGTTGAGGGTATAGCTCAGAGGAAGAATGCCCCTGGGTTCAAACCCCAGTAGAATAAAAGAGAAGAGAAGAGGAGAGGAGAGGAGAGGAGAGGAGAGGAGAGAGAGAGAGGAGAGAGAGAGAGAGAGAGAGAGAGAGAGAGAGAGAGAGAGAGAGAGAACGAGAGAGAACGAGAACGGAAGAGATTGAAAACTCTTCTTCATTCTAGCATTCTTTTCCAATGCTTTTGCTTTTTGCTATGTTGAGTAATGTATCTGTTCACTCATTCATTCAAACATTCACTTAACACATATTTATTAAGAGCCTACCACATGCAAAGAACTGTGAAATTCACTCAGAATTTATTGGTCAAAACCAGATCCCATCTTTCATTCCCAAGAACGTACCATCTAATGAGATAACATAAATCAATTATCATCCAAACAGTTGGAAGGTTAAACTGTGGTAACTAGTTGAAGGATCAGGTCATCTTACCATAAGGATATACCAGGGAAAATTTAACCTGGACAGCAAGGAAGGAGAAATATGATGAAGCTTCACAGTGACAGTTGGTTGAAACATTGAGATAAATAGAACATAATGTATTGGGAAAGTGTGGGTATTAGGATTTGGAAAAAGTAGAAATTGATAGTAGCACAATTAGAGAGAACACACATGGGTTATGCACGCTCTGTGAGCTGGGAATTCCCTAGAAAATATATTATGTTAAAAGTAGTATGTTTGGCATTCACAACTCTGCTAACTTTCTGCTTTGTCTTATATTTTTGTGATATTCAGCTACCTATCTATAGATACAACTCTGCAGCGTCTGGAGTCACATTCCTTCTACAATTTGAGTAAAATGACTCACATGTAAGTACACAGGAAAGTGCAAGGTGGACCCAAGCCATAAGCCAACCTTGATTGATAATTTGGGGCTCTAGATGGCAATAAACAAGAGTTTCTATATCATAGTCAAAACTTTCATTTAGGGTTGAAATCTTAACTTGTGTTCATTCTTGGTTTATGTTAACCCGTCCTAATTACATCTTACTTTCATGGTTGGAAATTATAAAAAATATTGGAAGTCCTGTTTTTGAGATCTTATTTATTGTGTTGCTACTGTGTCAGCAGATTTCATTGGTGTGAATGTCAGCGGTCAACAAATGTATACTAAGTACTTTCTTTATTACAGAGCCTGCATAAGACTCCACAAAAATCACATTTTCCCCTTTACTAGGAAAAAGAGTTGTTTAGTGAGATTAAACAGGTCAGGGGTTGATTACTCTAGTTCTGGAGCTTGTCAGAGCTGTATTTGAACACTGTCTTCTCTAAGCATGGACAAAACCTGTAATCTTTCCTAGTCTCATTAACACAAGAAGAGTATTAAGAGTTTCATGTTCATTTGGTTATTACAAATATGATATGATACAATACAGGTAAGCATTTAGCAACATGCTTAGGATTGAATTAATCAATGCACTTCAAAAACAGTTTCTCTGCTTTTATTTTTCTAGTAAATTACAATGTATAAGAAATTTTATATGATCATATTATTATTTTGAGCATTTTATTATTATAAGCAACTATTTATTATGAAATGTTAACTATTTTCTTAATGAACTCATTAGCTTCCTCTTACTGTAACAGAATACCTGAGATGATTAATTTATGAAAAAATTAATATTTTATTTTGGCTCACAGTCCTGGAAGTTTCCGTCCTAGATTAATGTGGGGAGGGAGGGAATAATGGTTTTGAGTCTCTGATGATATAGAACATCACAGTAGGAGCACACGACAGAAAAAAATTGCTCATTTAATGAGCCAGAAGCAGAAAGATTGGAAGGATCTGTGATTCCATAGTGGTTTGAAAGCATTCCCCAATGATCTAAGGGCCTTCCTCTAGGCCCCACCTCCTAAAAGTCCATAGCACCTCCCATAGTACCATCCTGGGGACCAAGCCTTAAACACATGAAATTTTTGGGAACTCTTATCTAGACCATAACAATGAAGAAACAAAAAGTATCTATTTACAAAGGCTTAGCATCTTCTAAACTTTACACACATTATTTCTTTGACTCTTATTTAACCCTCAGGAATAAAACAGTGTAAACCCTCATGAAATGGAGATTTTTACATTTTATTTTATTTTATTGGTGCACTATAGTCTCGCATCATAATGTGGATCATGTTGACAATGGCAGATATTCACACAGTACTTGGTTTCCCCCCACCACTACCCCTTTTCCCTCCCTCCTAATACTGAGTGTCCAGGTTAACTATGTTATATTCACATGTATACACATATTCGAATGTAGCTTTTTCATTGATTAACCTCAGCCTTCTTCATCCCTTACCCTTCCTTTCTGGCTTTGCTGAGGTTTCCCCTCCATTATCTGGAGTCTCTCTAGTATCCCTAATACTCCCTAGCTTGAGCACATTAGAGAAAACACATGTATCTTCTCTTTTTGTCTTGGCTGATCTCACTTAACATAATGTTCTCTAGTTCTTTCCATCTTCTTGAGAATGACATGATTTTGTTCTTCTCTATTGAGGAATAGAATTCCATTGTGTGTATTTCCCATAATTTTGCAATCCACTCATCTGTCGATGAAGACCTAGGTTAGTTCCATATTTTGGTTATTACAAATTGTGCTCTATGAACATGGGTATGCATATGTTATTGTAGTTCTCTTATTTCAACCTCTTTGGAAAGATAACCATGAGTGGTATAGGTGGATCATATAGTGGATCCATTCCTAGTTTTTTTAAGGAATCTCCACACTGATCTCCAAAGCACCTAAGCTAGTTTGCACTCCCACCAACAGGGTAAAAGAGATCCTATTTCCTCACATCCTCACCAGCATTTGTTATCATTTGACTTGTTTATGCTTGCCACTCTGATTGGGGTTAGATGAAATCTCAGTGTAGTTTTGATTTGCATCTCCCTGATGGCTACTGATGTTGAACATTTTTTCATGTATATATTGGCCATTTGTATCTCTTCTTTTGTGAAGTATCTGTTCAGTTCAGTTGCCCATTTCTTAACTGGGTTATTTGTTTTGCTAGTGTAGAGTCTTCTGAGCTCTTTATATATTCTGTATATTAGGCCTTTATCAGAGTGGTAGCTGGGAAAGATCTTCTCCCATTGAGGCCCTCCACAACTTAATGAGACCCTGTTTCAAAATAAAACATAAAAATTGGGCTAGGGTGTAGCTCAGAGGTAGAATGCCCCTAGTTCAATCCTCAGTATTACGCGCACGCACACACACACACACACACACACACACATGCACAAGCACATGCGTGTACATACACATACATTTAAATAAGAGAGAGAACTTCAGAATAAAATTAAAAACAAAGAATCAACTGGAAAATCTAGAACCTAAAGTGCCAATAATTTAAATAACATTCTAAATACATGTATTTAACAATAGATGAGATGCAGCTCAAAAGAGAACTAGTAACCTTGAAGACAAGTCAAAAGGATATATCCAGCCTGGAGCATAAAGAGAAAAATAAACAAAAAACTATATGGCACTGTAAAAGGCCTAGCATCTATTATTGGATCCCATGAAAAAGAAGAGAAAAAGAATAAGAGAAATATTTGAAAGAAAATTTTCAAATCTCTTAAGGAGATATCAAGTCACAGCCGTTAGAAGAACAGCAAACCCGAGAGGATAAATACTAAGAGAATCTCATCAAGGCACATCAGAGTAAAAGTGCTAAAAGCCAAAGATAAAAAGAAAATCATACATCCAGGCATGGTGGTACATGCCGGTAATCCCAGTACCTGGGAGGCTGAGACAGGAGGATCACATGTTGAAATCAGCCTCAGCAACTCAGTGAGGTTCTCATCAATTTAGTGAGACCCTGTTTCCAAATGAATAACTTAAAATATGGCTGGAGGTTTAGTTCAGAGGTAGAAGGCCTCTGGAACCCCTAGCACCACACAAAAAAGAAAATCATAAAAAAAGACAAGAAAAAAATAGATAATACTTTCAAAGGCATAACAAGACTGATAGGTGGCTTTTCAAAAGAAAAGATAAAACTCATAAAACAATAGAAAGATATCTACAAACAGATCAACTACAAAAATGACAGCAAATATCTAGCAATACAACAAAAATATTTCTTAGAACTAAGAAATATATTTCAAGCAAACAAAAGTTGGGAGAATTTATTACCTATTCTATTAAAGGAATAGAACAAATAGGGTTCTTTTAAAGGAATGGTTAAAGGGACTCATTAGGCTAAAGGAAAATGATCCCAAATGGTAGCAAATTCTGTGAGGAAGAAATGAAAAGCAACATAAAAGGCAAATATGTGGGTGATGATGAATGAAACTTGAGTACCCAACATGTTGTTTAAAACATAGGCAATCCTAAGCCAGGTATGGTGGCACACTTGTAATCCCAGTACTTGAGAGGCTGAGAGAGAAGGATCTCAGGTTCATGGCCAGCCTCAGCTACTTAGGCCCTATGCAATTTAGTGAGACCCTGTTCTAAAATAAGGAATAAAAAATAGGGCTGGGGGTATAACTCAGAGGTAGAATGCCCCTAGGTTCAATCCTCCACTGAGGTTTCTCCTCCATTATCTGGAGTTGCTCTTGTATCCCAATTATACCCTGTCCTGCACATATTAGAGAAAACATATGACCTTTCACTCTCTGTGAATGGCCAATCTCAATTAACATAATTTTCTCCAGGTCCTTTCATTTTCTTGCAAATGAAATAATTTTGTGCTTTTTTATTGCTGAGTAGAATTTCATTGCTTGTATTTCCCATAATTTTGTGACTCAGTCATCTGTTGATGGACATTTAGATTGGTTCCATAATTTGGCTATTGTGAATTGTGCTGCTATGAACATGAATATGCATATATTACTGCAGTTCTCTGGTTTCAACCTATTCAGAAAGATACCCAGTAGTGGTATAGCTGTATCATATGGTGGATCCATTCCAAGTTATCTAAGAAATCTCCACTCTGTTCTTTATAGTGACAACTAGTTTATACTACCACCAACAGTGTAAAAGTGTTTCTATTTTTCCACATCCTCACCAACATTTAGTTATTTGACTTCTTTATTGGGGTTAGGTTGAATCTCAGTGATTTTATTTGCATCTCCTTGATTGATAATGATGATGAGCATTTTTTATGGCCATTTGAATCTCTATTTTTGTTGAGTGTCTATTCAATTCAGTTGCCCATTTCTTTTTCTTTTTCTTTTTCTATTCTTTTCTTTTCTTTTTTTTTTTTTTTTGTGTGTGTGGGTCAGGGGATGGGATTCCAAACCCAGGAGCACTGGACCTTTGAGCTAAACCCCTTGCCATATTTTTTATTCTTTATTTTGAAACAGAGTCTCACTAAGTTTCAAAGGGCCTCACTAAGTAGCTGAGGCTGTCCGCGAACCACCATCCTCCTGTCTCAACCTCCGGAATGCTAAGATTACAAGTGTGCGCCCCCAAGCCCAGCTTCAGTTGCCCATTTCTTGATTTTTTTTAGTGTAAAGTCTCTTAAGTTTTTTGTATATTCTAGTTATTAGTCTTCTGTCAGAGGAATAGCTGGTAAAGATCTTCCCTTCCATAAACTTTCTCTTTAAACTCTTGATAATATCCTTTGATGAGCAAACTTTTTAGTTTAATACCATCCACTTATTAATTCTAGTTTTAATTCCTGAGCTTTGGGGGTCTTGTTTAAGAAGTTTCTACCTATTCTTATATGTTGGAATGTTGAGCCTATGCCATTCTCTAGTGGCTTCACAGTCTCTGGTCTAACTTCAAGGTCTTTGATCCATCTTGAGTTGATTCTGTGCAAGGTGAGAGGTAAGGATTTAGTTCCATTTTCTACAAATGGAATGAAAGTTATAAAACACTAAAGGAAAAAAATTGAAGAAGAATTTGGAAGATGGAAAGATCTTCCTGGCTCTTGTATAAGCAGAATTAACTTGAAATGTGTGTTTTTTGCAAGCAGCATATAGATAAATTAAGATTTTTAAATCCATTTTTCCACCTTATGTCTTTCAATTAGGAAGTTGAGGTCATTTATATTTAGTGAGATTATTAAGAGATGATTTTTAATTTTTAATATTTTGAGTTTTAACTTCTCTTTGATGTAATGTGGTGTTGTTGTTGGTGGTGGTGGTGGTGGTGGTGGTTGTTGTTCTTCCTCTTCTTCTCCTCCTCCTCCTCCTTCTCCTTCTTCTTCTTCTTCTTCCTCTTCTTCTTCTTCTTCTTCTTCTTCTTCTTCTTCTTCTTCTTCTTCTTCTTCTTCTTCTTGTGGTATTGGGTGTAGAACCCAGGGGCATTCTGTCTCTGAGCTATAACCCCAGCCCTAATTTTTATTCTTTATTTTTTTAATGTTTTTTTTGTGGTACTGAGGTTCCTGGAAACCCTTCTACATCTGGGTTACACTCCCAGACCTATTTTATATTTTTTTATTTGAAAACAGGGTCTCTTAAGCCAGCGAGGCTGGCTTCAAACCTGCGCTATCCTCCTGTCTCTGCCTCCCAAGTGTGGGAATTACAAGCGTGTGCCACCACGCACAGCCTTTATTCCTTATTTTGAACAAGTTCTCACTAAGTTGCAGAGGGCCTCACTACATAACTGAGGCCATCTGTGAATATATGAACCTCCTGTCTCAGCCTCCCAAGTATTGGAATTACAAGCATGTGCCACCACACCTGGCATGTTTGTTCTTCTTTGCTTAGTTGTGTTTTTTTTTTTATAGGAATCATTGTTTTTCTGCTTCTGGCATTTATTTGTTAATTCTTCTTTATAATTCATTTCTTTGACTACTTTATCTAGTGCTGGTTTAGAAGACATAAATACTTTCAACTTCTGTTTGTCATGAAAGGTTTTTATTTTCCCATCAAATTTGAGAGATATATATATGATGGGTAGAATAGTCTTGACTGGAAGTTGTTTTCTTTCAGAGTTTAGAATTTGTCGCTTCAGGCCCTCCTGGATTTTATGACTTGGTTTTTGAGTTCTGGAGTGATTTGCATTGATTTGCTTCTGACTGTCATTTGATCTTTTAGTTTCATTACTTTTAAGATTTTCTCCTTGGCCTCTACATTTATCAATTGTATTATTATGTGGCATGATAAACCTTTTCTCTGATCTTGTCTATTGGAGGTTCTATGCATTTCATGTACCTTTGTGTTGACTTCTTTCTCTATGTTTGGAAATTTTTCTGAAATTACTTCTCTGAAAATATTATTGATTCCTTTGGTGGCAGCTTCTAGTTCCTCTTCTATGCCTATTATTAAGTTATCTCTTTTAAAATTGGACCATATTTCTTCTATGTCCAATTCATGCTGTCAGTTTCTTTCTAAATTATGTACTATGCATTCATTTTTGCAATGCTCATCTTCTAAGAGTGAGAATCTATTTTCCATGTAGTCTAGTCTACTGTTTATAGTATATCGATGTCTTCAATGATCACATCCTTCACTTCCTTCAGAGCTTCTTTCTGATTCCTGTTCAGGGTGTCAGATTCTTTGTTTATTTGTCCTTTATTTCTTTCAGGATCTCTCTAAATTATTTTTTGAAATTCTGTATTATTTCTACTATTAAATTTCTGATTTATTCTTCTGGTGATCTCTGAAATTCTGTGTTTGTGGGTTCTGTTATTGTGAGGTTGTGGGAGCTCATTCTTTCCTTGCTATTCTTCTCATGGTTTCAGGTTTCTTTTTTAAGTTTATATTTTTGTTGCTTTTGATAGCTCTCTCTCACTCTGAAAGTGTCAGCTGGTATATACAGGGGCAAGTTGTGTTGTATTTAATGGTGAATTTTGAATGAAGAGGAAGAGGCTGGAGTAGTGGATTCAAGAATACAGTAAAGTAGCAGATAAGATCACGTAGAATGAGAGTTTGAGTGAAGTAAGGTAATATATAATAGAGACTAGAGAAGTGAATATATTGGAGGATTCTAGTAACCAGTGTAGAGTATTTTATAGTGATATGGAATGGATTTAATTTATACATAATGAAGAAAAAAGAAGGGAAAAAAGACAGAGAGAAAGGGAGAAGAAGCTTGTAAAAGGGACAGAGAAGAGAACACACACACAACTCTACAAGTATATGAGTACAGAGCAGACTTGGTCTCTGCAGTCCTCCTTAGTCTATGTGGATATTTTCAGCCTTTAAAGTTCACTTTCTTTTTCTTTTTTCTTTTTTCTTTTTTTTTTTCTTTTTTTTTTTTTTTTTTGGTGGTACTGGGGTTCCTGGAAGCCCTTCTACCTTTGGGCTACACTCCCAGACCTATTTTTTAATATATATATTTTTTTCTTTTTTTAGAAATAAATTTTAATTTAAAATATAAAATGTATTTCTATATTAAAGAATCTCAACAGGAGAAATAAATTCATGAAATATAATGTTTAACATGGGGACTGCAGTTAGTAATAATGTATTGTATTATGTACTTGAAATGGTAAGAGAATAGACTTTAAATTTTTTTACCACAAAATAATAAAAGGCATATGAGGTGAGAGATAATTACCTTGATTCAATCAGTTCACAGGAAATATATGTGAGCATATTATATACCATATACAATTTTTGTCAAATAATTTTTAAAGAATCTCAGTAATTTTTTGTGTTGAACTCTTTATCTTTGGAAATGTGGACCTGTGGAACTAATTTCTTTTTTTTTTTTTATTGGTGCATTATATTCATACAACTTATTGGGGTAAAAAACTTGTGTGTACAAACATGTACTCATCGCTGATTTAACCCCTACCCAAATACCACCCCATTCCCTCCCCGTCCCTCCCTTCCTTGCTTGGCTTAGTGATTGACTTTGATATGTTTAAGTACATTGTGTGCTTTAGAGATTTTTCTCTTCCCCCTCCTTTCTCTTCCTTTAGGTTATCTTGTTTGCTCCTCTTTTCTCCCTAACTTTCACATATTAGGAAAAGCATCTGATTTCTTATTTTTTGTGACTGATATATTTTTTTTTGAAACAGGGTCTCTTAAGCCAGCGTGGCTGGCTTCAAACCTGCACGATCCTCCTGTCTCTACCTCCCAAGCATGGGGATTACTAGTGTGCGCCACCACGCCCAGCTAAAGTTCACTTTCTATATTAGGTTCTTGAGCATGTTCCAAGAACTCTCATTTGATCTATAATCTATAGCAATGATGTTGGTTTCCTTCAGTTATTGGACCCTGTTATCTCTCTATGTCTCTACAGGTACCAAGGGCCACTGCTGCCTCTCCTACTGCAAGCCTGGATCTCTAAGATTTCCACAGGGCCTGTTTCTGAGTCTCTCTCTGTCTATGCGGGTGTCAGTATCACTGGGGCCAGAATCAGTGTAATCAAAACTCTTCACACTTTCCACAGACCCTGAGCCTGTATCTCTCCTCACCTATGTAGGTGGCGAGTGCTACATAGGGGTCTGCATTCTCCACAGATAGGAATGGGTTGGTCTGACTTCTCCCTGGTGGTATTTGTTTATCTCTGGAGGCCCTACAAGGGTACTTCACCCTGCAAACTATAGGCTTCTTTGCTCAATTGGCCCTGAAGGCTGTCTACTAATCTGTGCTTCTGCTGTGTCAAACAGCAGACTCCACCCCACCTTCACCAAGGTGAATCTAAAAGTCTCAGACTTTGGGAGTCTATTGCTAGCTGCAAGAGTCCCTATGGCTGTGCTGGGTGGTCTCCCATGGGGATGGCTAGTTCACTTACGGTGTTATGGACCATCATTCTGGATCTTTGGAGGGAGAGATTGGCTTGGCCACTGCTGCTGCAGGTTCTAGCCGGTCATCCAGGCAGTTGGATCTCTGTGGAGCTTGGAGAGGTGTGCTGAATGCTTATAATTCTGATAAACTGCAGCCACTTAATTTGCATCAAATCACTACATTTTTTACTGGGGATCTTTGGAGGCTACAGTGCCAGCAGTCCTGATGCAGTTAGGCAAGATGACACTACCCTGGCCTGAATGGACACAGCCATTCCCCAGGGGAGGCAGGCAGGTACTTTTCAGTGCTCTGTTCTGTCTTCTGGCTTTGTTTCCACTGCCGTTTAATTTTTTTATTGCTTTGTTCAATTTTGTTGCTGCTTTTTTTCTCTTGTCAAGGCGCTGTTTTCACAGCAACAGAGATTGAGTGTCAGCCCAACTAAGATGTGCTGCTTCCCTCAGTCACTATCTTCCTGGAAGTCCTGTGCAAAGCAATTTTAGTTATCAAAGAGAAAAATTGAGACTATCTTTAACATTTAAAATTTTCTATCAAAACATAAAAATTTCTCTTATTGTCAGTTATAATTAGATAGGGAAAGAAAATAGTAAAATTAATATTTATTTAATACACTGTGACTTTAAATACTAGAAGCATTTAGAATTACTATCAAGAGTTGTTTGAATGGTGCTTGCCTCAACTTTTTGGTCTAAGTTAGAGACAGTATCTTTTCAATGTCTGGCAAATTGTCAAAGTCCTTTCTTGATCTGGATCAGCTTCCACCATCTTATCCTTTTCTTTTTCAATGTAATAAAATATTTTCATGAGTTTCTTTAATGTGATTTATTTATTTATTTATTTATTATTTTACAAGCATCATTTCTTTTGAGACGTCCACGCCCTTTACTTCATAGCCACTTTTCTTAGTTAGATCAGTAATATGCCTTGACTAAGTTCCTCTGACTGGGTTTCTACATTTTCTCAAATAGCTGCAGGATCAACATTCTTTGATACAAGTTTCACTTTCAACATTATCACACTCATTTCATATTTTTGCTGCATTTTCATTTTTGTTAGTCGATTCACTCTTTCAATTAACCATTGTTATTACTGAAGAACACATAGGTAATACAACTGTGTAGTTTATTGTGTCTGAATGAACTGAATTCATACAGACTGAAAGAAGTGAGATAATTGGTCTTGTATTATGACTGCCTGTATACATAGAATTAAAATATACAATAGGGGGGGAAAAGGAAAATTATGAATGGTGCTAAAATATTCTAAAGTCTTGAAATCATCTGAGGAATGATAAAAGGTACTAACAAATTAAACTTTTATTAATTAATAAAAAATGTTTTAGCCCCTAGGATACCATCATAAGTATAAAAAATGAATAACCAATACACTAATAGTAGTAGGAAATAGAATAATAAAAATTAATTAACAACAGAAGAGCAAGAAACTAGAAGAAATGAAATCATGATGGAACAAATAGTAGACTTGATCCTAAATAATGCATAAAATGTAAAAGGTCTAAATATTTTAATTGAAAAATAAAGATTTCCATATTGGGTAATATGAGACGTCCAACTGTATTCTTTTTACGAGAGACACATTTGAAATATAATACAGAAAGGTTGAAAGTGAAAGGATAAAACTGTATAATGTAAACAGTAAACAAAAAATAGATATAATTATATATTTATGTATAAATAATATTTTCATAAATATATAATATCACTATAAAGTGACATAAATATATCTATATATAGCATGAATCTTTACTATATATAAAAATACTTCAGAATGATAAAAATATATACTACACCAAAGTGATGTGATGATTCTAAATTTTTTTTTTTTTTGGTGGTACTGGGGGTGGAACCCAGAGGCTTTCTACCTCCGGGCTATACTCCCAGACCCATTTTTTTATATTTTATTTGGAAACAGGGTCTCACTAAGTTGCTGAGAGCCTCACTAAGTAGCTGAGGCTGGCTTCGAACCTGCGTGATCCTCCTGTCTCAGCCTCCCAAGCGCTGGGATTACAAGCGTGTGCCACCATGCCTGGCATGATTCTAAATTTAATAGCACAGTTTCAATTCAGATAAAGCAAAAATTAGTAGCACTAAAAAGAAAAATAACCCACAATCATAGAATACCAAGAGTAGATAATTATACTAATAAAAATAAACATTTATTTTATTTTATTTTTTATTTTATTTTATTTTTTTGGTGGTACTGGGGTTCCTGGAAGCCCTTCTGCCTCTGGGATACACTCCCACGGGCTACACTCCCAGACCTATTTTTTACTTTTTTATGTGGAAACAGGGTCTCTTAAGCCAGCGAGGCTGGCTCCAAACCAGCGCGATCCTTCTGTCTCCGCCTCCCAAGCACGGGGATTACAAGCGTGCGCCACCACGCCCGGCAATTTTATTTTTTAAATAAATAAAAGTTGAGTAATATAATTAAAAACTTAACTTTTACTTATAAAAATGTTATACTGAACATTTGAAAGGTACATATTCCTTTTCAAAAACACATGAAATATTTACTAAAATTGACCATATGTGCAACCATAAAAGCAAGTCTCAACTGCTTATAAAATCAAGCATATTCCCACACCAGTAAATAATTTGACTTCTAAATAACTCTCATTTCTAAATAACCATGGGTCAAGGAAGAAATCACAATAGGCATAAAAAACAACTAACTAGCCTGGCATGGTATAATCCCAGTATGTGGGAGGCTGAGACAGGAGGATCACAGGTTCATGGCCAGCCTCAGATACTTAGGTCCTCTGCAGTGTAGTTAGACGCTGTTGGAAAGCAAAAAATAAAATAGGGCTGAGGGTGTAGGTTGGAGGTAGAATGCTCCTGGGTTCAATTCCCAGTACCACACACACACAAAAATTAACTAAACAATAAGATGTCATATCAGAAAATGTCATCCTCAGAGAAAAATTTATAGCTTTAAAATATGTATTGAAGCCGGGCGTGGTGGCACATGCTTGTAATCCCAGCATTTGAGAGGCTGAGACTGGAGGATCGCGGACAGCCTCAGCTACTTAGTGAGGCCCTCTGCAACTCAGTGAGATCCGGTTTCAAAATAAAGAATAAAAAATAGGGCAAGGGGTGTAGCTCGGAGGTCAAATGCCCCTGGGTTCCATCCCCAGACCCGCAAAAAAAAAAAAAAAAAAAAAAATGTATTGCAAGAAAAGACTGATATAATTTGTTTATTTTTCTTGAGAAACCTATATAGGAACATTAAATTAAAATCATATTATTGAGGCCCAAGAAAACTGAGAATCAAGTACACTTGGTACAACAGTCAATAAAATTCAAAAACAAATCTTCTGACTTCATACATAACATTCAATTTTCAAAACATCCTCTGACCCTCTTCATCAAAAACTCAAAGTAACTAATTTGCAATGAAGCCTTATATAATCTCTGTTAATTTCAAAAGCAACTCTGTTAATTTCAAAAGCAACTCTTTAGTTTTTTCCTTGGTTTTCTTCCTCATAAAGATTCCAGTCATTCGTTATAAGTTTTCCTAGACTCTTGACTTCCCTTGAGCAAAAGTGTTAGCTTCCTAGAGCATAGGAAACTACTAATACAATAATTAAAAAGTGTGTTTTTATCCAAAAATACTTTTATATTTGAGGTATTGAGAGTCTGCTATCTTAGGACATAAAAGATTAATGAATCTTGCATTA
The DNA here is from genome assembly GCF_963383645.1 of Muscardinus avellanarius. Taxonomy (NCBI): domain Eukaryota; kingdom Metazoa; phylum Chordata; class Mammalia; order Rodentia; family Gliridae; genus Muscardinus; species Muscardinus avellanarius. Next base: position 85,390,337 of record NC_137798.1, read on the forward strand.
TTCAGTTTTTCCTAATTAATATCTGGCACTATCATCTGCCAATGAATTGGGCTGAAACAAAAGTAAAGTTTTTGGAGACATGCCACCCTAATGGCGAATGAATTTATTTTGTAATGATTTATGAGGCAGCAACTATAAAAATAAAAACATCATGCTTCTTGCATGAGAGAAAGAGAGCTGGAAGATCACTCACCTTCCTCCAGAAGTTGACAATGGTTTTGTGGATAAAGCCTATGAAGACAAATACTGATAGAGAATCATTTGTTTATAAACCAGCAGCCGGGCGTGGTGGCGCATGCTTATAATCCCAGCACTTGGGAGGCTGAGACAGGAGGATCACACGGGTTCGAAGCCAGCCTCAGCTACTTAGTGAGGCTCTCAGCAACTTACTGAGACCCTGTTTCCAAATAAAATATAAAAAAGGTCTGGGAGTATAGCCCGGAAGTATAAAGCCTCTGGGTTCCACCCCCAGTACCACCAAAAAATAATAATAATAATCTGTAAACCACATAGTGCCATCAACTAAACTTTACTGGGATTCCTGAGTTTAGAATTCAAGCCACTAGTTAATTTAGAAAGGAGAGCTCTTCACCACACTGAATTCTCCCCAAGAGTAAATACCAAATTAATAATACATATTTCAAATGCCAGTGCATTTTGACAGCAGTTGTAGAAAAGCTTCACTGAGAACATTAGCAAGAAAAGAACAAAATGTTTTTGTGTTTCCTAAGTAGCTCGTCTTTCTGCCCCTGACTTCTTCTTGGTCCTGCGATTTGGTAAATAGGGAAGCCGAACCAGAGAAACACTGGAACACGCAGTTCGTCATTCCTATGCCAATTATCTCTGCTAATGCCTGTTCAGTCTTCTCAGCTTTGCATAGTTCTCTAAATGGGAACCCAACTCATGTTGAGAGTTTGTTCTGTAATGTGGAGTAGTAGGACATAAGCACTAGAATCTTTTTGTTAGCGACATAGAGCTAGCCCTAAAAATACATAAAGCTACCCACTCATCAGTAAATGCAATCTGCTTAGCACTATTAAGCCTTGTAAGGCTATGCAGAAGATTCAGAATCGTGGCTCATGATTCTCTTCATATCAAAACCTTTTTCCAAGGCTGAGGGTATAATGCTAGAGTTTTTGCCTAGCATTTGCAGATCTTTAGGTGGATACCAAGTACCAACCAACTAACCAACAAACAAATATAAACAACCCCGTAGGCCTCTGTGATGCCATGATCCCTGTTGCACTCCCACCATGCTGGCCAGTCTTTCTCATTGTCCTTTTCTGGCTTCTTCTCCTTCCTCACTTCTGAATGCGGGGTTCCATATGGCCCAATCCTGTGTCTTTTTCTCACTCTACGTTTTCCCACTATGTGAACTTATTCAACAATACTCAATTTTCATTTTTAATGTGCTGGGGATTGAACCCAAGGGCATTCTACCTCTGAGCTACACCTCCAGCCCTATTTTTAATTTCCTTATTTGAAGCCGGATCTCACTAAGTTGTAGAGTGTCTCACTAAGTAGCTGAGGCTGGCTTTGAACCTGTGATCCTCTTGTTTCAGCCTCCCAAGTACTGGAATTGACAGGCATGCACCATCACACCCAATTGTGTGCTAAATTACTGATCTGCTGATCTGTGAACATGCTGCACACTAGACGTCAAAATTACGCCTTTCATCTAAATGTCCATTTTATTTGAAGTCCAATGAAGTCAAAATAAGGAATAATTTATTACTTAAATTCATTTTGTTCTGACAAATGATTTCCTTTAAAAAATTCAAAGAAATGAAAGCTTCTATTTGAAGATAGAAGCCCTTGGTTTAGATCCAGTGTTGCAGCTGTTTAGCCATTAGCCACTTAAATTATCTTAAGCCTCAGCTACTACTTAGTGAGGCTCTTTGCAACTCAGTGAGACTCTGTTTCAAAATAAAAGAATAAAAATAGGACTGGGGCTATAGCTCGGAGGTAGAATGCCCCTGGGTTCCATCCCCAGTGCTGCAAAAAGAAAAGAAACTTTCTGAATATGTCTCCAGTATATGTTTGAAAAATGGGGATGATCTTTACCTGCCTCACTCATCTTGTTGGTGGAAGCATCTGAAGTGGTAAGAATTTACTCAGTCTTTTCATCCCACATCATCCAAGGCTGAACTTTCTACTCAATAAGTCTGAAGATGCCCTAACATTTCTCCATCAAAGATAAGTAGCCCAACTTCATAGAAAAGCATTCTTAAGCCACCCAAGTGGCACTTCATCTGATGAAGATATTTTAACTATGGAAAATATGTAGTTTTGTTTTGATTTTAAATTGGGGAAATTTGGGAATGTTTTTATTATATTTTTTTCTTTATCCTGAGCAAAGTGACATAAAACATGAAAATTGCACATTCCTTTCCTTCAAATACATATACCAGAAATGACCACTATTAACAGTATGCTCTGTGTTTTCAGAATTTTATCTAAGCTTATTAATTTGGGCAGGTGAATCACCAAAAGAGATAGACATGCAAAACTGGGCACGGAGGTGCACACTTGTAATCCCAGCACTTGGGAGGCTGAGACAGGAGGATCACAGGTTCGCCGCCAGGCTCAGGTATTTAGTGAGACCCTCTGCAACTTAGTGAGACCTTGTTTCAAAATAAAGAATAAAAATGGGGCTGGGGATGTAGCTCATAGGTAGAATAACTCTGGGTTCAATCCCCAGTACTAAATTTTAAAAAAGGAAGGAAGGAAAAGGAGAAGAAGAAAAGAAAAAACGAGAAAAGAAAATAGACATACAAATCACTGAGACCTGCAGAGGGCTGGACTCTGCCTTCTTCAGCTTTGGTCCACATCCATCCTGGGGAGCGGGCATCTCCACTTCTCCCTGCTGTGCTGAATTACACACAGTATTCTTTTCTCTCCATGTACCAGCTTTCTGGGAGCACAGCTAGCCTCCTATGTACTTGCTCAATAATTACTTAACTCAAAATTATGTGATTCAAATTCACCCTTCCAGGTGTGCTGGTAACTCATTGAAATTCAGACTCCTCTTTGACTCTTTGTTAGCTAGTTTCTTTGGTATTTACCCCAAGCCCTCCTTTCTTTCTGGCTTTGAAAGGGTTTTGCTACCTGCCTTTGCTTTGTGTGTGATCTCTCTCCATTTAGCTAAACTACTGGCAGTCCCTGCCCACTCTATTCCAGGAGAGATTTTTAAAAGTCACTTGTGAACAAGTGCTGATCTGTGTCCTTCTCGCAAAAAGCAGCTTTTTCTCCCCACTTGTGGTATCTCTTGTTCAGCTGTCTTTTTTACCTCTTACACTCCCTGCCCCTGAAATTCACCTCTTTTGAAACCTTGAGAGCTCTCCCACTTCTTCCTTTTTTCCAGTATCCTGAGGAAATTTCCAGCCTCATTTAATCAAACAGCAGTATTGCTTCTTCGCCCTTTTGGGCCCCACTTTTAGAGCTGAGCCAGCTGGCTGCATTTCCTTTCACTGTGACATCCTCTTGGGCCGCTTGTTCAGAAATGATGTCTAATGGAGCAAATTTCCAGATTGCAAATCATACTCAGAAAAATTCCAAATTCTTCTGTTTTGCATTTGATTGTCTCTAACAGCAGCTCAAACCTTCCTCCCCAGATGGAAAGCTCTGGCCAGGAGTTCATTGCTCTCCTTGGAAAGAGAGAACCACCTTTTGCAGAGACTGTCGTCCTCTAGAGAGAAAAGGCGGGAGAGTTATGAGTGTTTGGAGTCAGTTTGTCCAGGACAAAGAGAATTTCAAAGATATAGGACTTTCAGTTTTAAAACCAGGACAAGATTTAAAGACTGGTTTAAAGGGAGTCTTTCCACGCCGGGCGTGGTGGCGCACGCTTGTAATCCCCGCGCTTAGGAGGTGGAGACAGGAGGATCGCGCAGGTTCGAAGCCAGCCGCGCTGGCGTAAGAGACCCTGTTTCAAAAATATAAAATAGGTCTGGGAGCGTAGCCCGGAGGTAGAAGGGCTTCCAGGAACCCCAGTACCACCAAAAAAAAAAAAAGGGAGTCTTTCCATGCAGGGTCTTGGTTGGGTAAGATTCATATATTTGTTGTTGTTGTAGTTTTTGGTACTAGAGGTCGAACCGAGAGGTATTCCATCTCCAAGCTACACTCTCAGCCCTGTTTTATTTCTTATTTTGAGACAGGGTCTCACTAAGTTACTGAGGCTGGCCCTAAACTTGGGATTTTCCTGTCAGAGCTTCCCAAGTACTGGGATTACATGCGTGCACCACCACACTCATCTGAGATTCATGATCCAGTGTCAGGAATAGTGGACAGAGCAAGGTGAGGATTTTGAATTGAGGTATTGCTGAAAGGTGAAGAAAAAGGAAAGGAAAAGATTTTCCAGAGACAGTGTGCAAAAACCTATGATTTAGAGCTGGGTGTGGTGGTGCACGCTTGTACTCCTTGTACTTGGGAGGCTAAGACAGGAGGATTGCACATGTTTGACGCCAGCCTCAGCTACTGAGTGAGGCTCTCAGCAATTTAGACCCTGTTTTCAAATAAAGTTAAAATAGGTCTGGGAGGATAGGCCGGAGGTAGAAAAGCCCCTAGGTTCCATCCCCAGTAGCGCGCGCACGCACACACACACACACACACACACACACACACACACACACGCACAAACACACACACAACTAAAAAACCTACGATTTACTGGGGAGGCTTACAGGAGATCAGCATCTGCTCCAAGAAGAGTTTGTTCAGTGGCAACAGGCTGACAGATGACACCTCTGCCCCTCACAGAGTTTTGCCAAGCAGTGCCTCTTCTGCCTGGTATTTTGTCCAGCGGTGATCAACTGGATGAGTGACATGTATCCGCACCACCGCATCCTCAGTTCTACCCCAGGCACCACTCCAAGAGGGGCTTGCTATGTCAGGCTGCAGACACAGGGGCATCATCAGCATCAGCTTACCTAGTTTACTCATAAGACCTGCATCCCAACGAGCAGCTGTCCTGGTGCATGCGCAAGAAAGTAGGCTTTTTGTTTTGCTTTGTTTTGTTTTGTTTTATTTTTGTTTGTTGTTGTTGTTTTTACAGATAACACTAACTTTCTCCAGCTCTCAGTATGATAAAGCCAGTGTTCTTCAAGATAATATATGGACATGAAGGCTCAGGCTTGCTCTGTTTGTTCTCTTGACTAGGTTTATTGGGAAGAGGAAGATTTGCAGTCAGGGATAGAGTGTTTTACTGTCTCTTCTTTAGGGTCAATACAGAGGAGTTCTAAGAGCCTTGGGATGTGAATGGTTGATGCTTTAAATTGAAACAATGAGGAAGGTTTCTTTAAGAAGTTTCTGTAGCTGGGTGTGGTGGCAAGTAGCTGAAATTACAGTAGTTGGGAGACAGAGAGAAGGATCACAGGTTCAAGACCAGTCTCAAAAACTTAGTGAGACGCTCGGCAACCTAGTGAGATCCTGCTTCAAAATAAAAAAAAGGGCTGGGAGTATAGCTCAGGGTAGAATACCTCTGGGCTCAATCCGCAGTACCACAAAAAGAAAAAAGGAAAATTCTGTAATGAACAATAAAGTTATTTGTCTGGGCAAGCGTCTCCTTGGAATAGTTAATTAGTAAAGTGGACATTAAGGTTATATTACCACAGATAGTAAGCTGTGTGTGTAGGGAGTAGGGGCAGTAGATGGTTTCTGTTCTGAGTTAATTCCATCCTCTCTTTCTAAGGTCTGTTTCATGTTCCGTATTCTTCATTGAAATACCTAGCCCAGAGCTGGGCATGGTGGCACAGGTTTGTAATCCCAGCACTGGGGAGGCTGAGACCAGAGGATCGCTGCTCATGGACAGCCTCGGCTACTTAGTGAGGCCCTTTGCAACTTAGTGAGACCCTGTTTCAAAATAAAGAATAAAAAATAGGGTAGGGAGTATAGCTCAGAGGTCGAATGCCCCTGGGTTCCATCTCCAAACCTAAAAAAACAAAACAAAACAAAAAAAAAAAAAAAAACCCTAGACCAGCAGGGTTTTAAAATATTTCTGTGTGAATACAATAACAAAGCCACTGCTTACAGAAAGCTTTCAATGTGGCAAAGCGACATATCTAATCCTTTACAGATATTATTTAATCTTACAAGAACCCTTTGAAGGAGAAGGGGCTGTTGTTGTCCCTATTTTATCCAGGAGAAAAACATGACTCAGAAAAGCCAAAAACCTTTTCAAAGTCCTGTAGCCAGAAGTGATAGCACCAATTCTGTGGCAGGTCCATTTGACTGTTGAGCAGTAAAAGGGGAAAATTTTTGAATACAGACTACAACATTGATGAACCTCATAAGCTCCATGCTAAATGAAGAAGGAAGACAGAAAGGACCACCTATTACATGATTCCATTTATAGGAAATGCCCAGATAAATCATACTTAGAGACAGAAAACAGATTTGTGTTTTCTGGGAATGAAGGAGAGAGTTGAGACTAGCTAAAAATGAACATAGGGTTACCTTTGCCATCCAAAGAGATGTTCTAAACCTGGATTGCGAAGATGGTTGCACCATTCTCTTAATTTACTAAAAAGTATTAAACCATATGGTAATAATACATGAATTTTCTGAAATCTAAGTTTTCCTTCAATAAAACTGCTTTAAAAATCAGAGGTCCAATTCCAAGTTTTCCAATTCCAAGTTTTCCATCAAAACAGATCCATTAAAGAATCAAGCCCCAGGAGCCACTTTTAAGAAGAAAGTTTATAGGTCTTATCAGATTCTTTTATACTTTTCCTTATAACTGTAGAGACTGCTTTGGGGCTCTTTTAGCTAAACTACATGTGGTAAATATGTTTAATTCTACCAGTGATGGCCCAGTTTTGTTTTGGGTTTTTTGTTTGTTTTTTTTTTTTTTACAGGTCTGAGGGTGGAACCCAGGGACATTCAACCTCCAAGCTACACCTCCTCCCTATGTTTTATTCTTTATTTTGAAACAGGGTCTCACTAAGTTGCAGAGGGCCTCACTGAGTAGCTGAGGCATCCGTGAACCTCAGTCCTCTGGTCTTAGCCTCCAGAATGCTGGGATTACAAGTGTGTGCCACTACGCCCAAATGGCCCAGTTCTAACAGTTGGCTTATGTCACTAATGCAAACTGCATTCTTGATCAGCATACAGATAAATCCAAGTGTATAAGTGACAGGCACATATAATAGACAACATATAGGCCAAAGAGTCTTAAATGACTGACAGCACAAAATAAACCTGAGTAAACCATTAAGACTCTCTACGTATGCTACATCTGAAGTGGCAATCGACAGAACCTCACCACGCTTCCCAGTAGGGGCCATCCATCACAGGGTCTGCCAGCCTCTCTCTCACACAAGTGTTCACTGTCTTGACCAGGCTACTAGCTATTGTTCATCATAAACACATTTGTCCTTATCAAGCCATTAAATAGGCTTTTCTCTTCTGTCTAAAAGAAGAGAAAAAAAGCTCTGAAATTACAATTGAGAGAAGGCTGTCCTTAAGTGCAAAGGGACAGAGACCAAGCAAGTGAAGCAGGGTGGGGAGCTGAGTCATCACCATTGTTTCCCTAGGAGGAGCCGGAAATCATTTATTGTTGGTCCTGGGAGCAACAGTCCCTGCAACAACTTATAAATGCATATTTTTCTCCTGAAAACTGGATGTATTATGGTGAGTGTTCCTTGTTAACATTTACAGAGAAATTCGGAACACCAGAAGCTTAACTTTCATTGATGCTGAGGCCCTACGAGAGCTCCCTCTCCTGAAATTCCTGTAAGTATTAACTCTGCTCATGTCTTTTTATGGGGGGAGATTGTTTTTATTTTGTTTCCCCCTCCTCCTCCTCCCCTTCCTCCTCCTCCTCCCCTTCCTCCTCCTCCCCTTCCTCCTCCTCCTCCTCCTCCTCCTCCTCCTCCTCCATCATCTCCTTCTCTATCTCCTTCTCTCCTCCTCCTTCTTCTTCTTCCTCCTCCTTTTCTTCTTTTTTTTATTGACTTTTAATGCTGCTGTCTGTCAGTCATTTCCCCTAGGTGATGTGGTCTAGGGCCACTTTAATGATCGATGTCTTGGATCAAATCACTTCTTTTTCTGTGTGTGTGTGTGGTACTGGGGATGAAACCCAGGGACATTCTACCTCCAAGCTATACTCTCAGCCCTAATTTTTTCTCTTTTATTTTGAAACAGAGTCTCACTAAGTAGCTGAGGCTGGACAAGAATCTGTAATCCACCTGTCTCAGTGTCTCAAGTACCTTGATTGCAAATGTGTGTCACCATGCCCAGCTAATTTCTTGTAATTTATTTCCCACCCCTTCCCCATTGGGCAAGGAATCAAGTGAAATTTCTCATCTAAAAAGCTATCTATCTATATTAAAACCTACCTAAAAATTCAGTACATAAGCCAGGCATGGTGGCACACGCTTGTAATCCCCGCGCTTGGGAGGCGGAGACAGGAAGATCGTGCAGGTTCGAAGCCAGCCTCACTGGCTTAAGAGACTCTGTTTCCAAATAATATATATATATATAGATATATATATTATATTATTATATATTATTATATTATATTATATTATTATATATTATATTATTATATTAATATATTTTATTATATTATCTATTATATTATTATATTATATTATATTATATATATTATATATATTATTATATATTATTATATATTATATTATATATAGATATATATATATTATAGGTCTGGGAGTATAGCCCGGAGGTAGAAGGGTTCCATCCCCATTACCACCAAAAAAAAAAAGTCAGTACATACTGCTGGGACCAGAGACCCGCCCCAAGAGATATGAGGGAGCAGATGCCATTGTATAAATGTGTAAATATCATCTTTAAATGTGGTATCCAAGAACAAAGCACAACAAAATAAAATCCCGAGATCCAGTTGGTCAGTTTTGTTTGGAAATGGGTGTTGCAACAATATTAGAGTAGCTGCTGTTACGCATGTGAGGGAAAAGACACAAAGAACACAATTTAATCTCCCTTTTGTGTGTGTGTGTGTGTGTGTGTGTGTGTGTGTGTGTGTGTATGGAGTGGGGGTTGAACTCAGGGGCATTCTACCTCTTTGCAATCCCTTTAAAAATTTTTTTTTTGGTTTGGAAACAGTAATGATAGGTTACTGAGATTCTCTCTGGGTTGCTGAGGCTGTCATTAAACCTGCAAGCCTCCCATTTCAGCTTCCCAAATACTAGCATGACAGGTATGTGCCACCATGCCTGGCCTGAATACTTACCTGGCAAGGAGATACCATAATCACAATTCATCTTTTGAGTGTGGGAGAAAACAGTGAAAAGCACAACATTTGTGACTTTTCCTTGGCAATCGCTCATGAGCTGACCGTAAGCTCTATGAGAGTAGGGGCCATGACATGACAATTTTGTTTTCTCTTGCGTCTTTGCTGTCGAGCACAGAGGAGGTGCTCAGTAAAAATGTATTCAATGGTTGTGTACGCATGGCCTTAAGCTCTCTAGATACCAACTAGAAGAATCTTCTTCCCTGCTTACAGGCATTATAAGAATTAAAAAAAACAATAGGGAAAATGGATTAGGATTGATCTAATTAGATTAGGATTAGTCTAATCTCTAAAAGGTTGAGATTAAGATTAATCTGAACCTTTTAGAGATTAATCCCTAAACCCCCAAACAATTACTACTAACATTTTAGTTCATTTTTATCCAGACTTTTAAAATACAGGTTTCTTTCTTCATTTGACTGAAGTCCCCTTTGTTTTCTATTTTCGTTCAAGCTTCCCCATGTGAGAGAAAACACAAAACTCTGGCTTTCTGAGCTTGGCTGGTCTCACATTGCATTACAGTCTCTACTTCCAACCGTTTCCCTGTAATGATATAATTTTGTTCTTCTTTATGTCTCGGTAGAATTCCATTGTGTGCATTTTTTTTTTTTTTTTTTTTTTTTGGTGGTGGTACTGGGGTTCTTGGAAGCCCTTCTACCTCTGGGCTACACTCCCAGACCTATTTGATATTTTATTTGGAAACAGGGTCTCCTAAACCAGCGCACGCGGCTGGCTTCCAACCTGCACGATCACCTATCTCCACCTCCCAAGCGCAGGGATTACAAGCATGCGCCACCATGCCCGGCAACCACATCTTATTTATCCAGTAATCTGTGGATCTAAGTTCCATAATTGGGCTATTGTGAATTGGGCCACTATAAACAATCCATAGCTATTTGATGAGATCGTTTCTTAAGGATGAATAGAAGTTACCCAGGAAAAGAACAGAGAGGAGTAGAATAGAAACACAAATGGATGGAGTAGCCTGATAACGACACAAAAGCATGAAACCACATGGCTCTTAGCTGGGCGTGGTGATGCACATCTGGTACCCCAGTACTTGGGAGACGAAGGCAGGAGGATCTAAGGTTTTAGGCCAGCCTTAGCAACTTAGTGAGACTCTCAGCAACCTATGGAGACCCAGTTGAAAAAGAAATTTAAGTGCTGGGGTTGTAGCTCAGAGATAGAATACCCCTGAATTCAATCTCTAGTACCAATAACAACAACAAAAAAAAGGTTCCATATTGAGGAAACATCAAAAAGAGAAGGAAGCTTGGCACGGTGGTACATGCCCGTAATTCCAGTAGTTGGGAGGCTGAAACAGGAGGATCTCAGGTTTGAGGCCATATTCAACAATTTAGTGAGACCCTCGGCAACTTAACCTGAATGCCTTTCAGTTCAGTCCCCAGTATAGAGAGAAGGAGGGAGGGGAGAGAGAGAGAGAGAGAGAGAGAGAGAGAGAGAGACAGACAGACAGACAGACAGACAGACAGACAGACAGACAGACAGACTGAGACTTGTTGAGGGTTTTGAAGAATGGAGAAGTCCTGGTTCAAGTTCCTTTGACCTGGAATTTCCAGTTCCTTACTATAAGCCTCCACTTGATTCTCTGACCTCTTTCTTTCTTTCTCTCCTTCCTTCCTTCTTTTTTCCTTTTCTTTTCTTTCTTTTTTCTTTCTTTCTTTTACTTGGGATTGAATCCAGAGGTGTCCTACCTCTAAGGTAGACTCCAAGCCCTATAATTTTTAAAATTTTAAAACAGGGTCTTATTAAGTTGCTGAAGGTCATGTTAAGTTGCTGAGACTAGCTTCCAATCTGCAATCCTCCTGTCTCAGTTTACCAAATCCTGTGATTACAGGCATGTGCTACCATGCCCGGCCTTCCTCATACTCTTTTACATGAAGCCCTATTGCAGATAAACTAGTTCACTGCAAGGCTGGGCGTGGTGGCGCACGCTTGTAATCCCCGCGCTTGGGAGGCTCGAAGCCAGCCGCACGCGCTGGCTTAGGAGACCCCGTTTCCAAATAAAAATGTAAAAATAGGTCTGAGAGTGTAGCCCGGAGGTAGAAGGGCTTCCAGGAACCCCAGTACCACACACAAAAAAATAAAAAATAAAAATAAAAATAAGAAAAACTAGTTCACTGTACTTCAAATAAGCCTCATGGATTGGCACTTCTTCCCTCCGTATGCAGAATGGTTCCTGTGTTCATTTTCAGACTTCTGACTCTTCTGCCTCTTCAGACCCTAGGCCTTCCTCTATGGAAGTCTGACTGTGCCTCTGGAGGCGCGTCAGTGACACTACAGTTTTGTCTGCCCGAAGGCCTTCTCTGAAGATGTCCTGAGTGGTATCTAGGGCTCACTGCTGCCCTGCTAAGCCTCTTGAATGGTTTTCTGCTTCCAGTACATTCTAACCGCTGCACCGAGCATGAAGCCAGCTCGGCCTGGGCAGCGTCAGTGGCTCGGTAGCCTCGTGTCCTCATTGTCGTGAACACGCCATTTAATCCTGACATTTTTTTCCTAGATGGCACAAACTTTGGATGGGAATACATTTGTCTTTGAAAATCTCCTTTGTTTTCCGGACATGTTTGTGTGGCTGCTAATGTGCTCCCAGGTCCCTGCTATCGGGAAGTCATCCTTAGCAAAGTAGTAATGAAATGTAGAGTGCCAAAGAGAAAGGCTGGCTTGGTGCTGGATAATCATGTGTTCCTCATCCATCTCATTATTCTTCCACCCCTGACATACACACACATAATGTCTTCCAGTTTAAACAAATAAATCTCTGTCTCTCTGTCACACACACACACACACACACACACACACACACACACCCTGAATAGTATTTTTTTTTATTATTTTTGGTGGTACTGGGGTTCCTGAAAACCCTTCTACCTCCGGGCTACACTCCCAGACCTATTTTTACATTTTCATTTGGAAACAGGGTCTCCTAAGCCAGCGCTGCCGGCTTCGAACCTGCGCGATCCGCCTGTCTCCGCCTCCCAAGCGCGGGGATCACAAGCGTGCGCCACCACGCCCGTCAATCCCCAGAGTAATCTAAGCAGAGTAAATGTATGAACACTGGTGAACTGGATTCGATTATTAAATCATCAGCTATTACATCATTCTACTTCCAATGTTGATTTTCTTAACTAAAATATTTTCTTTTTCTTCTATCATATAATGTAGGGGCATTTTCAACACTGGACTTAGGATTTTTCCTGACCTGACCAAAGTCTATTCCACTGATGTATTCTTCATATTGTAAGTATCTAGACCATGAAGTGTCTTGTCATGGACAAGGAGGGTGCCGCTCCTGGGGTCAGTAAAACTACTTTCAAGGAGGAAGCAGTGAGAGGTTGTGAGACTACAAGCCAGGACCAAGAAATGTGGATGAAATGTGCTTGTGATGAAAATAGGTGAATAGAGTAAGAGCGTGAGAAGGTCCTGTTGAAGTACTTTCCATTCAAAGGCTCAAGAGAAAAATTAGAAGGCCAGAAACAGTGGCATGTGCCTTTAATCCTAGTGCCTGTGACGCATTTGAAATAGAAGGATAACAGATTCGAGGCTAACCTCTGCAACTTAGTGAGATTCTGTTTCAAAATAAAAAATAAAATAGGGCCAGAGGTATAGCTTAGAGGTAGAATGCCCCTGGATTTAATTGCTACTATTAAATAAAATAAATGAGAGAGAGAGAGAGAGAGAGAGAGAGAGAGAGAGAGAGAGAGAGAGAGAGAGCGCGCGAAAACACTCCAAATTCACATTGTCCCCAGGACACTTACCACTCAGAAATCATCCTGGTTCCTGAGCCATCAGTGATTACAAAGAGTCAATGAAACTTCAGAGACAATTGGAAGGGAAAAATTAGAAAGATTGATAATAATAAAGTCTTTTCAGAAGTTCTACTATTAACAGGGAGCATAAAATGCCTCAAGAGTTGTCTATTAGAAGAAAAAACTGCTGTTTATTTTAATGGGAGAAATTATAGCATGTTTGCTGATGGAAATGATAATAAAGGGGAAATTAATTGTCATGATTATACTTTATTTTTGCAGTGCTGTTAATGGCCTCTCAAACACTTTCCCATTCATCACATTTACTCCACTCAAACACCTGATAAGGCATAAGAGGGAATTATTTTTTCTATTTGACAAATGAGAAAACCGAGGAGTAGAAAATCTAAGTGATTTTTTTTTTTAATCTCTGAACAAAGTTAAGCGGTCAGGAATGGTGCTCCAGCTACTTTCTATGATTTTCAATGAACAGCCTTCTGTTCTTTTCCAAAATCTGAGACACAGATAAATCGTCTTCCCTACTTGTATAGAAGCAAAAAGACATGTGCACAGAGAATTGTATAAGCTGAAATGGCATGGCAATGTCAGCAAAATGTGGAGTGATAAACTCCAAAATCTTGGAGCTTTCTAAAAAAAAAAAATTGATCATACTTCTTTGCTACAGAAAAGCTCAGTTTAAAATATAAGCTGCCTTCTAGGAACTCCAGAACATCTATCTGGCAGAATTCTGCAAGAAATAGGACATGTTAGTGGTCATTGTGAAAAGAAATCCATTGATTGCTGTCTTCCAATCCTTCCATGCCCGTAGCAAAGTCTAGTTGCAGTGGACAAAGTATTACAGGTTCAGAAGTCTGTGTTAGAAAATATAAAGAAAAACAGCTCTACAAGTCACAACAGGCTCTTTAGTTGGAGTGGAACCTGAGAAGGGAACTGACCAGCAGAGAATACACAAGACCCAAGAGCCCCTTCCTTATAGACCAGGACCTTTTTATGAGGCGTTAGAAGGGAGGGAGAGCAAGGCAGTCGTGTATTTCTCTGATTGGTGGTTTAACAGCGGGCCAGGCCGGGTAAATTTATGGGGCCAGAGTCAGGAGGACAGCTAGGGGCATTTTCCCACCTTTCTAGAAGTCCTTTGTTCTCAACCTCCTCCAGCCAGGCCTCATAGCCAGACCTCACAGTATCCACAGTCTGGGAGATCCATGTGCGTCCACTGAGAAGAAGATCTCTGTTGGGGACCTCAGCACCCAATGAAGTTGCCTGCTCTCTGCACACTTGGGGCTCTGGATTCCAGTTCCCCTTGGGACAGCTCTCACCACCTCTCCTGGTTTCTGAGCCACCAGTGGTCCCAAAGGGTCAATGAAACTTCAGGGTAAACAAGACCAAGCAGGACTGTGTCAGGTTATTTAATGTTGCATGTGTAACAAGAGCCATTTCCAGGAAGAAAGCGCTGTTTTCAAGTGTTCTTGTCTCTCTTTGTTGCAGGGAAATTACGGACAACCCTTACATGACTTCGGTCCCGGTAAATGCATTTCAGGGACTTTGCAATGAAACCTTGACACTGTGAGTATTGTCACTTTCATGCCTACCAGCAACTGGATTCTGTTGGGGCCACTGCTGTTTTTACAGACCCGCTGAGATCCATACTACCTCCTAAAATGTCCTCTACAGTCTACAGGATTTTGTGTAATTGCTTAAGAGTATTGCCTTATGGTGCGGTACACTGTAGCCCACAAACAGGTTTAGGGAACAAGACAAGCATATTCCCTGTGGTACATTTTATTTTTTCCTGTGAAGGACCGATTAGGCCTCACAGATCAGACAGCCTTAGTAGCAACTGCTCCACTCTGCCATTATAAGGCAAAAGCAGCCAGACATGTATATAAACTACCAGGCATGTCTGTGTTCCAATCAAATCCCATTTGCAGGAAAAGGCTGTGGACCAAATTTTGCCTGCAGGCCTTGCGATGTAGTGTTCTATATGCAAGCATAGCATCCTGAAGGGGTCTGGGGGGTCTTCGGGACCAATGAAGGGGGGTCGGTGCAGGAAAGACCCAAGGCCAGCCGTCGGAGATAAGCAAGCAAGCAAGCAGGCAAAAGCTTTATTAAGACAGCCCAGCTCCCTTTTATATCAGGCAGCTGGGAGGAGGGGGCTTCCACTCACAGCGGAAGATCGCACAAAGTACGAGGTGTTTACTGATTGGGTGGCTCATACCCCAGTGGGTGTGTTATCAGGGGACTGATTGTTGGGCATCCCATGGCCCCTTTGGCAAGCTATGAGGTAACCAGCAGAAGCCGGAGGGGCGCCATCTTTGGCATGACTGGGCTGCTTATCCTAACACATCCCATTCTACGGGAAGAACCTCCGCAGAGCAAACTGAGGTGACTTTCTAAGGTCACTGGGTCAGAGGGTGGTGCCACACCCATCGTTCCATACTCAGTTGCCGCACTGTCCCTCTTAATCACAAACAATTATTAAGCTCCTTAGCGGGGATGTTAACTAGCAAACATAGTGCTGCTGTACATAAATATTTACCCAGAGCTTGAACGAGCTTTAATTTTTAGATGTTAATTATAATCTGATAGTCACAGGATAGTGTGTGTGCGTGTGTGTGCGCGCACACTAGAAATAGAACCCAGGGACATTCTAACTCTGAACTGCTTCCCCCGCTCTTTTTATCTTTTATTTTGAAACATGGTCTCACTAGGTTGCTGAGAGTCTTCTAAGGTGCAGAATCTGGCCTCGAAACTGATTTTCCTGTCTCAGCCTCCCAGTACGAGGATTACAGGAGTATGCCACCACACCCAGCTGATAGTCACAGAATATTCTAATGGAAAAGCCAAGCATGGGAAGGAGGGATGGGGAGGGATCGGGGTGGGGATTGGGTAAGGGCTAATTGGGTGATGTGTGCATGTATGTCTACACAAGTCTTTTAAGATGTATGACTATAATGCGCCAATAAAAATTAAATAAAAATAAAAAGATACATAAACTGAACAAATAAAAGATCTAATAGAGATATAAATGATAAGTCAATTCCCCAAGCTGATAGAAAATTCCTCTGTCATTGTGTTAACCACAAGGTAGAGTCGGGTCACCTCTGCAGAGTTCTATTTTCAGCACCACAACACATGCTCGGGACCTGCGTGAGACTCGTGTCCAGATTTTCATTCGAGTTCCCCATCTCTGGTCACGCTGCAGTCTTGACCTCTTTTATCAGGTACAAACCTGATCCAATTACTCGCCAGAAAAATTGACTCAAACCTCCACACCACTTTTCTATGGGGCTATTTTACAAGCCATTCCAAGTCTATCCATTTGGGCCCTATGAACTATCTCAGCGGCTTGGAGTCTGTCCACCAAGGAGCACTTCAGGCAACCCTCTCGTCACAACACAGGAGAATATTTTTGAAAAACAAGTGATTCCTTTTCAGCTATTTTTTGACAGCACAGGAAAGAACTGAGCTTTTAGCCTGCTCAGCCCCAAACCTCAAGGCTACTTACCTGCTTGGTAAAGGTTTCTGCCGTGCCTTGGAGTAGCCAGCACAAGCTAAACTCTCACATTCTCAGCTTCTTTACAGAACGTTACCTTCTTCTTTTGCCACCTTTTCTCTAAGGACCTTATATCCCAAGCAGCCATCTTAAAGGAAAGCCTCCCTCTTTCTCCCTCACACTGGAGACATTTATAAGTGAAAAGATACATGTTTAACAGTGTTGTCTATGCCTGTGTTACTGGTAGGACCATTTGTCAAAGTTTACAGTCTTTCCTTCTTTCTTCTTTCCTTTCCTTTCTTTCTCCTTTCTTTCCTTTTTTCTTTCTTTGCTGTTTTTCTTTTTCAAGGCCCACTTGTCCTTGAAGTATTGTTTAATCTCTGAAATATAAAATAAACTAAGAAAGTCTTAAATGTTCAGAATGCCACATGCCTGCAATCCCAGAAACTCTGTAGGCTGAGGCAGGAGGATTGCAAGTTTGGGACCAGCCTGCGTAACTTAGTGAGAGTATCTCTTAAAAATAAAAAATAAAAAGGAATGGAGATATAGCTCAATGGTAAAGCATACCTGGCTTAAATTTCTAGAACTGAAAAAATCTAAAATGTTTAACAAGGTTTAGGAAAATAAAAATGCATAATTTTTACATCTTCATAAAAGAATTCTAGTTGTGAAAGCATTAACTTAGCCATTAGCACTACCTCAGCCTCTGTACCTATATCTCTGGGATATATCTTGCAGTCCTCACCCAGGACAACTTAGTAGCTGGAATTAAACTTACTATGTCATTATTTAAAATAAAACAAACACATAACCAGTAACGACCAAACTCTGAGGTTATTTCTGAGTTTTCTACAATTATATAAAGACAAATTCTTTACACAAGTGCACAAACACACACACCTGTATATAAAAGATTATATATTTATATATTTTTACATATATAATTCTTACATATATATATTTATCTATATAAATATTTATATATTCCTTTTAATAAGGTTGTCTCATCAAAATATCCCTCATTATGTTAGATATAGATTAATTTGACCTTCCCAACAACCTTTTAACTAAGTATCATTGTTATTATAGTTTTAGAGATTCAAAAAAACACCGAGAAGCCAGGCATGGTAGCGCATGCTTGTAATCCCAACATTCAGGAGGCTGAAAACCAAGAATTGCGGTTCACGGACAGCCTCAGCTATTTAGTGAGGCCCTCTGCATCTTAGAGTTTGTGTGACCAAAACTTGAGACCCTGTTTCAAAGTAAAGAATAAAAAATAGGGAAGGAGTGTAGCTCAGACATTGAATGCCCCTGGGTCCCATCCCCAGACCCCCCCCCCAAAAAAAAAAAAACACTGAGGATAAAAGAAGTTGAGAAATTCTCAAAGCCAGGTCTAATTCCAAATTTTAAGTTTCCTATGTGCTTCTTAATGTATTATCAGAGTCACATGTGGTAGATTACAGCTGTTTTCAAAGTTTCTTGTACAACGTCCCTAGGAGTTCCTACTATCTGGGCCTGGTTGTAATCATGGGTGCCTTCTTATCTTCTATTCAATAACCACCAATAACCCCATGTACCCCCACATACCACAGAGTCCCTAAAGCTAGGGCTCCCTCTCCTGCACAGAGGGTGTGTGCATGATGTAGATGGGAAGAATTGTATTTGAGGCCGTTCTAGCCCAAGGTGGTTTCCGAAGTCACCTCCATTCCTATGGAGGTGCTAACATTTCAAATTGGCCCTGTAGGACCAGTATATGAATCAATTTGTTGCAGAAACATAGCCACAAGTTAAAACATAAAAATTTTCACAATACAGCATGGTCTATCTACTTTTATAGATTCATCTATACAATTCAACTTAATCCAGCCCACAACCATTAAGTATTTAATCTGCGGTGAACTCTGAGGACAAATAGATAAAATACACAGTGTGAAATAACATCTTAAATAGAAAACTGAAAAATCTATGCATTCAGATGAATGTCTTTCAAAGTGTATCTCTGAAGAAACTGCCTTTATGCCTATACTCTTGACACTGGGTTAACTATTACCTGACATTCTTTTTATCTGGGCATATATGACCATTTTAAAAAAATCTTTTGGCAAGCCTTTGTACTTCAAAGTAAATCTGCTTCTGAAAAAAAGGCTTACTTATTAGTAACTAAGTGTGGACAATGGGAATTCAAACTGGAAAATCTTATCTTCTGTCCCAAACAGCTTCCTTGTGGAGCACATATGTGAGACCTTTGAAACTTTATGTACATTTCAGACACTGAAGAAAGGAAGTCCAATCGTTTAGAAAAGGCCCAGGACTGCTAATCACAGGTCATTGATTTTTTTTCTCTCTATTGATTGTAGGAAACTGTACAACAATGGTTTTACTACAATCCAAGGACATGCTTTCAATGGGACAAAGCTGGATGCAGTGTAAGTCAAGAGTATCCATAGGAACTGCCACCCACTCCCACCCTTCCCCCCCGTCCTTCCCCCAGAAATACCATCTATCCAGTGGGTCAGAATTCTGCTGAGGGATGGGTTCTATTGAAGGATGCCTCAACCCCTGAGTTGGTGTGACCAAAACTTGGAAATACTTTTATGTGCATGTCAGTGTTCATCTACTATTTACATAAAGTAAAAGAACATCTTTTAAAAGCCCAAAGTTATTTAAAAAATAAAATTTATCTCTTAGTCCTTTTTGACATAGTTTTGGGAAAGATGTCAGTTTATATTTGATTCACTCAGACACAGCTGAAAAATTACATCCACTTTTTTTTCTTTATTAAAGATAAATGTTGCTCCAAATAGCTGAAGCAGCAAATAACAGAGTTTGTATTTGTCTTGTAATATTTCTCGAGTATTTCTTTAGTAACTGTGTACTTTTTCAATTTTAGATATTCTTTCTCCCAAAAAAACACTTACCTGCTCATTTCTTATAATGTCTTGTGATTTACTCATTTTTCTAATTCTGTCATTTCCCCCTTAAATACTTAATATATAATTATATTCCAGAAATGATCATTACAAAATCTGAACGTCTTTCAATTCTATATCTGTTGTATAGCACAGTACTTCTCAAACTTTGTTTGGCCTACAAACCCTCTGAGGATTTTGTTACAATACAATTTTCTAATTTAGTAGATCTGGGGTAGGCTGCAGGATTTTGTATTTCTAATAAATATCCAGGTGATGCTGCTGCTTCACACTCTAAGCCTTAAGGATTGGGGGGGCGGGGGGACTACAGAAACATGAGCAGCAGCCCTGGATGGAAAAGAATACATATATAACTGAGTATGGTGGCACACACCCTTAATCCCAGCTACTTGGGAGGCCGAGGCAAGAGGCTCACAAGTTTGCGGCCAGCCTGGGAAATTTAGGAAGACTGTATCTCAAAATTTTAAAAAATTAAAAGAAGGGCTAGGGATGTAGCTCAGAGGTAGAATGATCTGGTTTCAATCCCCAATACCACCAAAAAAAAGGTAAAACAAAAAAAATTACCACCATCAACAACAACAACAATAACAACAACAACAACAATATATAGATAAGTGATTTTAATTGATATTCTATTTTGATAGGTGTTAGGGGTTTTTTTCTGTACTGGGAATTAAACCTAGGGGCCTTCTACTTTTGATTTATACCTCTAGCCCTATTTTATTTTTTATTTTTGAACAGGGTATTGTTAAGCTGCCAAGGCTGGCTTCAAATCCTCAGTCTTCAGGTCCCAGCCTCCCAAGTACTGAGGTTACAAGTGTGCACCACCATGCCCAGTTTCAGAGTTCTTTTCGAAGTGTGGTCCCTGCCAGGCGTTGTGGTCCTTACTAGTCTTTGTCAAATGAAAAATTAGAGGTATTCTCTCCATTACCTCATTTGAGGGGGAGCCTCATTACGGCTGATTTTAAATTTTTAAAAATGTATAATTATATAGGAGGGTTTTTTTGGGTGGTACTGGGGTTCCTGGAATCCCTTCTACCTCCGGGCTATACTCCCAGACCTATTTTTTTTTTTTTTAGAAATCGGGTCTCTTAAGCCAGCACAGCTGGCTTTGAACCTGCGTGATCCTCCTGTCTCCGCCTCCCAAGCGCGGGGATTACAAGCGTGCGTCACCACGACCAGCTATATAGGAGGTTTTAAAAGACTCTGTAGAGTAACATGAATACTTATACATAAAATTTACTTACAAAATTGGAATTGGAAACACCCTCCTTCCATCTTAACTTTACTATATGAATTTCACACAATCCTTCCCTGACTTCTCAATAGCTGCATTCTGTAGCAGATTCCACATAAATGTTCTATTGACTTAATTTAATTCTGACACTATCTTTAAAAGTAAATTAATTCAAAAGTGAATGAATTTAAATTAATTGACATGCAAATTAATTAACATAATTCCCTTCTGACCTGAAGATAGCATCAGACCCACAGGCTCAGTCCTATAGGCTACTCCTCTTTCGGGTGCCAATCATAAGCCCCAGGTTATGACCTGTGTTTCTACCCAACTGGCTATAAATCATAATTTCCAATCTCTCTTCTGTTTAATTAATTTGCTAGAGCAACTCACATAACTCGGGGAGACACTTTACCTACATTAAAGGATACTGAAAGGCACATCCAGATAGAGGAGACACAGAGGGCAAGGAATGTGAGAAGGGTGCAGAGCTTCCATCCCCTCTCCAGGGATGCCATTGTCCAGGAACCTCCACATGTTCAGCCATCTGGGAGCTCGTCCAAATCCTGCCCTTTGTTTTTTGTGGAGAATTAAGTACACAGTCATTTCTGTTGCATCAGTGACCAACTCAACCTTAAGCCCTTCTTCCCTCCCCAGAGGTTGGAAAAATGGGGCTGAAAGTCCAAATCCCCCAAGAATATTATGGTCTTTCTGGTGATCAGCCCCATCTTGACCCTATCAAGCAGTTTCCAGCCACCAGTTACCTCATTAGCATACACATGAGTTGTGTGCCGGGAGATTGGGGATGAAGACCAACGATCTGTTCCATACTGTCCCACCATGGAGAAGCATCTTTTGTCATTCGTTGGGAGGCATGTAAATTTAACAGGGTTTGTTACAGAAGAAGCCTGTGGAGATTCTAACTAGTAAAGGCTCCAGAAATTAAGCCTATGAAGAAAATACACAGAAAGACTCTCTACTTTCTCTCTCTTTTCTTTTCTCTTTTTTTCTTACATTCAGTACCAGAGATAAAAACCTAGGTTCTTACACTGGAGTATAGAAGCAGCAATGGGTAATATTTATACAAATAAATTGGAGGTGGTCATGTTTCAATAAAGCCTTATTGCCATGAGTTGGTGAAAAGCAGGATTTGACTGGAGGGTCATAATTTTTGGTCTAAATGAAGGTATTTAGTGGAGATGACCATAGTATGATAAAATATGAATCTGTTTCTCTCAATTCTTGGTAAAAAGTAAATGGCAAGACTATGATAAAGATAAGAAAGGTCTGGGTAGAAATATTTCAGAATTAGAAATTTTACATCCATTAGCTGGGTGTGGTGGTGCACATTTGTAATCCCAGAATTTGGGAGGCTGAGACAGGAGGATGGCATTTTGTGGACAGCCTCAGCTACTTAATGAGGCCCTTTGCAACTCAGTGAAACCCTGTTTTTTAAAAAAAAAAAACACTAAAATATAGGTCTGCAGGGGTAGCTTGGAGGTAGAATGCCCCTGGGTTCCATCCCCAGTACCACAAAATAAAAAAGAAAGAAATTGTAGATCCAATCATAATAGAAACCAATGATCTCTTTTACCTACCCGTATTGTGACTCCAACTGGAAACTGCTCCTGTTATAAAACAGTGCTTCATCTACCCATCATTCTACCCTATTTCTGATTCCTCTTCCTCCTCCTCCCCCTTTTCCTCCCCCTCCTCCTCCTCCTCCTCCTCCTCCTCCTCCTCCTCCTCCTCCTCCTCCTCCTCTTCTTCTTCTTCTTCTTCTTCTTCTTCTTCATGTGTGTTTGCTGGAGATGGACTCTGGGGTCACTTAACTGAGCTACACCCCTAGCCATTTTTAATTGTTTTGTTTTGTTCCGAAAGAAGTTCTTGCTAGGTTACTGCGAGTCTTGCTAAGTTGCCGAGGCAGGCCTCAAACCGGCGATCCTCCTATCTCAGCTTCCCAAATGCAAGGCTTGCAGGTGTGAGCCATCACAGCTGGATTTTTCTGATTCTTGGTTGATGAAAACTTGTTCTTTCCTATATTTGACCACATCAATAAAAGCTATCATGTAAATCAATGTATATCAAGCTCGTAGTCTTTATAATAAGCGCTTGATACTGAAGGAAGAGAAAGATTGAGCTGTAGGTATTTCATTAATACAGATCATGTTCCCACAGCAAAAACAAAACAGTATTCACTTGTGTTCCTTCTGGCCTTCATGCTTATTGTGATTTCAAACTAAGGCAAACACATTAGTCTGCTCTAATTATCCTAGTAGAGTTCAAAGATTGCATGTAAAAAGTTAGCAGTTTGATATTTTCTCTAGAAGTATGTTCAGATATCTTTAGGATCTAATTTAAATAATTTGTCATTCAAAAGAGCAGTCATTCTCCATTATGTCTCATGCCAGTTTGCTGAAATGAACAGGTTTGACCTCACTTACACCCATTTTTTTAGTTAACTGAATAATACTATTACAGCCAAGTTGGACAAATTCCACCTTGAGGACAAACACTGATGCCTTAGCAGCAATTGAGTAATTAGCTAGAAATTTGTGGCAATCACGGCAGATGTGTAAAAGCACATCATCCTGTGATTTCCTACAGAGCCAAGCACATTGTCATCACTCAAATGTGAAATTAATAATAACACAAGCATCCTTGCTCAGCAGAAGTTGAACTTGGTTGCAAATGAAGTCACATGTTCATTCGTTGGAATCTCTTTTTCATCCTCTCTCTTTGTAAAAATCTGTGTGCAATTTTGTTCCTTCTCAAACAGTGTCTAATTCTCTGTATTGTATTTCTATTGTGAAACCCTACTATCTGACAGTAAACATTTGGGCAGGAGAAAAACATTTTGATGTGCTAAGAAACTACCAAGATGCTAATCCTTATGAAGAGAGAAGTCGACACAATTAATGTGCCAATTAGCATCACACATTAGCTGATTAGAAGTAAAACACCATAGCTCAGAGCACTGCGAAGAGATGACGATAGAGAAGATTATAGGATTAAGCAGGCTATTATTTCTCATGGGGAAAGTATTTGAACAGATTGTAGGCTAGGCTCCAAACCTAGGCTGTTCCCTCCACCTACTGAAATCTTGAGTACTTTCTCACCTGTTATTGTTTATGAACAGGTGTCCCGATTTCTGCAACTAAAACGATTTCCATAGAACAACCCAGCTTTTCTTTAGGCTAACATGAGAGCCAGGCAGGGGATCTCTATAATTTCTGGATAACCAGAGCCTTAGGAAAGAAACATGGCTCCCCACAGAAGCACACCCATGTGAGTCTCACAACATAAACATGTGCTGGCCTAAGTTTCCCCTAACAGGACTGTAAAGATAACAGGCTGAAATTTCATCTTGGAGCTGAAACCTATCCCCAGACTTCAGAAAACAAAGCTCAAAAACTCACAACAGCAAGCTTCCTTGACATGGTATCATACCTCTGTTTTTGCCATAGGTCACTATCTTTTAAACACAGCATAGAAGGGCCTCTGGCTTTGAGTTATCCAGCAAGTGATCTTTCATTTATTCTGCTGGCAAGTTTTATTGAATGGCTTCTATGTGCCAAGAGTAAGTCTAACAGAGACTGCACCCATTAGCACATATTGTACATGTAATACTGAGTTTGTCAACCGAGTGTTTTTCCCCAACTCATTTCTGACAACTTTCATTTTTCTGACTATGGTATTCTTCCTTATTTTGTGATACACTGTCTTAAGTTAACCCTCTGTATTAAAAAATATGACATCTCTTTTCTGGCTTCATCACTTTCAGAAGGTCCTTGAAGATAAATACCCCCCCAAACAGTGGAAAGCAATTGAGCACACACAAATATTGCAGTATTCTTATTTATTTTAATATACTTTTACTGGTGTATTGTAATTATACATCATTCTGAGGTTCAAAGTGATATAAGCATACATGCATATAGGACTTGGTGTATTTCTCTCCAAATCCCCCTGCCATATATGTTCATAAAATTGGTACTGATGCCTTCATATATAGACATAGCATTATTTGAACTGTCCTTAATCAAGCCTTCTTTTTCCCCTCCCCACCTTTCTCCTTGAATCCCCTTCCACTATTTTAACAGGCCTCTCTCCTCATTTATTTGAAGTCCATTTTTTTTCTATTTTCTTTCTAATTTCCATATATGAAAGAAAATATATGACCTTTGACTTTCTGAAACTGGCTGATCTCACTTAACATAGTAGTCTCTAGTTCCATCCATCCATTTTCCTACAAATGACATAATTTTGCTCTTCTTTATGGCTGGGTAAATCCGTGTGTGTGTGTATGCGCACACACGCGTGCTACATTTTCTTTATTCATCCTTCTGTTGCTAGAACCTCGATTGTTTCCATAATTTGACTATTGTGAATTGCACTGTTATGAAGATAGATATGCATGTATTACTATGGTACTCTAACTTGATTTTTTTTTTAAACATACCAAAGAGTATAGTGGGTCATAGGGTGGTTCCATTCCTAACCTTTTGAGGAACAACTGATCTCCACAGTGGTTGTACTAATTTATAATCCCACCAACAGCATATAAGAATTCCTATTGCCTGACATCTCACAAACATTTACTATTGTCTGTATTCTTGATGATCAGCACCATCTTTTAAAGAAATATCAATTCTTTTCTCATAAGCTCTGCTCATTTTTTACTTTAGGCATCCCGACTTTTAAGAAATCTTTCCTTTCATCTCTTACAATAATATTTTTTTGCAGTAGTAAGGAATGAACCCAGGGGCATTCTACCTCAGAGCAACACCCCCAGCCATATTTTCTAATTTTTATCTTGAAACAAGGTCTCACTAAGTTGCAAAGGCCCTTACTAAATAGCTGAGGCTATCTGAGAACCTTTTATTCTCCTGTCTCAGCCTCCCAAGTACTGGAATTACAAGTGTGCGTTCACCATGCCAGGCTTTACAATCTTTCTACACTTTTCTAAGTCCATTTATGTTAATCTCCTCCTTGCAAGGGATAATTTAAAATATTATCCCCTTTTAAGTAATCGTTGTTTCAAGTACGTTCCCATCTAGCCTACCTAAATCTGTGATTGACGTAACCAAGCTGGCTTAGAGAATACAAACTCCAGAGGAATAACATAGATTATGGTCAAGATATTAGCTAGGCTGACATCCCCAGAAAATATTATTGATAAATGGGGCTGATGCAAGCGCTTTTTTCCCCCTAGCTATTAAGGCTTCTGCATCTATATTTCTTCTACTCCCTTAGCTTCAGATGGAACATAGGAGGAGAAATTTGAACCTAAAGTTAAAAGCTCAATGAAGCAGTCCTCAAAACTGCTAAAAGCAGGGCGACAGTTTCATTTTTAAGCACCTAATTATCTCTAAGAGGTTGAGTGCCCAAACAATCCTGCTGGTTGTAGGGAACATAGCCTCCCGCAAGTTCAGTTCATCTCCGTTCAAGTTGGCTACACCTCCTCCGCATCCTCCTTCTCCCTGCCTGGACTCTGGCTGGCTTTCCCAGCTTCAAGTCCTCTGCAGTGTTTCTGGTAAACTGCAATGCTTATCAACCAGTCTCCTTATCTCAGGGGTATATTAAATATCAGATGAAAAAAAAATAAAACACTGCAGAATTGGACAAACGATCATTTAGTTTTGTAATAATTTCTAGTGATTAGAACAAGCCCATTTTGCTCGCAGCAGTCAGAAATAAAGAGGGAAAACCGAGAGGAGCTCACTGACTCTTACTTGATTCTTAACATTCTGGAAAAAGAATGTGATCTGCAAGCTGCAGAGTCCGAAGAATGCAAAAAGAGTCACCAGCCAGTGCAGCTGTTATGCCAAGCAAGTTGTCTTTTTACAAAGTTGTGCTGTTAAGATTTTTCTCTCCAGATGTTTTCTTCAAGTTGGGTTCTTGCCCACACCAGCCCATATTACTAACCACAAGATCATCATGAACATAGGAAGTCGAAGGAATCCAACAATGATCAAGTGGGGACCAGGACTGGACTTTACATGATAGCAGTCCACTGGGAAAGCACAGATGGGCTACTTTAGCATCTTAGGTCTTTGACTATGTACATAGATTAACTGACTCTCCATGTCAGGCTTAACAGTTCCCTGTGGAATGTCCCCCAGAAGCCCATGTGTTAAAAGCTTAGACCCCAGATTAGTGCTATGGACCTGGGGCCTTGTGTGAAGAGGTTCAAGGGGTACCCTCGAAGGCAATATTGGGATTCTAACCCCTTGTTTTTCTCTTTTTATTTTATTTGGCTTTCCAACCACCATGGGGTGACCATGATGTACTGAGCCAAATGTCCATGGACCAAAATGTCCCAAACTATCAACTGAAATAACCCTTTTATCTTATTAAGTTGATTGTCTTGAGTATTTTATTAGAGTAATAGAAAGCTGACTAACATAGCCTGTTAAGGTTAAGTGTTGAGCCACTACTGGAAGAAGCCATGTCTGGGCCATACTCTTTATAAACCAGCTGCCTTAGCACTCACTGCCATCTAGAAGGTCAAAGCTGGGCATGGTGGTACATACTTATAATGCTAGTACTTGGGAGACTAACACAGGATGACCCCAGATTTGAGGTCAGCCTCAGCAACTTAGTGTGAGACCCTGTTTCAAGATAAAAATAAAATAGGGCTGGAGTTGTAGCTCAGTGGTAGAGCACCCCTGTGTTTAATCCCTAGTACTGAACACACACATACACACACACACACACACACACACACACACACACACACCACTCTGTGACTTAAATCCTTCAAAAATATTATACCTTGTCGGGTGTGGTGGCGCATGCTTGTAATCCCCCCACTTGGGAGGCTGAGACAGGAGGGTCTCACAGGTTCGAAGCCAGCCTCAGCTACTTGGTGAGGCTCTCAGCAACTTAGTGAGACTCTGTTTCCAAATAAAATATAAAATAGGTCTAAGAGTATAGCCCAGAGGTGGAGAGCCCTTGGGTTCTACCCCCAGTACCACAAAAAAAAGAAAAAAATTATACCTTCAATTGTCCAGTGTATTTTCAAAATGGAAAGATCAATGTCCATCAAATCCTTTCCATGAAAGGTATATAGGTTCAAATTATAATCTTTTTTTTTGTACTGGCGATTAAACCCAGGAATATAGGGGCATTCTATCTATAAGACCTACCCTTAGCCCTTTTTCGATTTTTTATTTTGAAACAGGGTCTTACTAAGTTGCTGATGGTCTTGCTAAATTGCTAAGAGTGGCCTTAAACCTGCTATCTTTATCTCAACCTCCCAAGTACTAAGATTACAGGCATGTAACAAAAGACCCAGTGCATAGATAATATAGTAATATAATCGTATTATAAATTATATATTAATATTCTATATTGTATAATGTATTGATATATGATATAATTATATGATGTATATTATTTATATAACTCTATAATTAATATACTATGTTAATATTATATAATAATAAACCTAACACCCCCCACCCAAAAATAATGCTGTCAGATAAAATATAGGCCATCAATTAAGTTTGAATTTCAAATAAAAATGATAACTTCTAAATATAAGAATATTTTTTTAAAACCACATGGGGAAAGCTTATACTAAGAAAATATTTCTTATTTATCTGAAATCCAAATTAAAATGGCATGCTGTGTTTTTATTTGCTAAGTCTGGTAACTCTACTTAAAGCAAAGAAGATCTGAATCTCCAGTAGTACCTAGTGCCACTCAGCATCCTCGTACTGCCATTCCATTCCTGATTTAAGCCCTGTCTTCCTAAATAAATAGGAATATTGGTCAATGTTGAAAAACAAAGTTCAAGTCAGTTGGTGTTAAAGAGGATGTCCAGTGGAAATTTAGGCAGCTATGATAAAATTTAGATATGCAAACTAGATAATAAATGTGCTTATTTTCAAAGATTTTCATAAGCAGTACACAATTTGGAATGTAGTAGACTGTTTGGGGTGCTTGAGCTAGAAGATAGTGCCTTTTAATCGGTTAATAGCTAGGAGAACCAGTCACATCTTGTTTTGCACTCATTTGTTGTGAGTGCTTCAACATACCTAATCCGTTCTCTTTTCCTCGCCCTCACTCTCATCTAGTTACCTAAACAAGAATAAACACCTGACAACTATTGACAAGGATGCATTTGGAGGAGTAAACAGTGGACCAACCCTACTGTGAGTAAGACTTGCAAAAGAATATTTGAATTGTCTTTTTCTGATAGTTTTGGAAGTGAAGGAGGCATGGGGAGGAGAGACGGATGTTTAAGGGTAGAGAAAGTTGTTGTTTAGGCAGTCTTCCGCTAGTATTTTCCGCCTGCTTGGACAGGCTTCTGAGAAGAAAGTCCTTGCTTGTTGGGACTCAGAAGGCCCCTAGCCCCAGCCTGCCAACCTGATGCCTGGTCGGGCCAACACCTTGATGTGGATATTCGTGGTGGTTCTGTCTTCAGAGAGAGCAGCTGTTGGTGAAATTCTGAGCCATGCGGTCTACAAATAGATGGAGGCACTCTAGTCTTTGGAGAGAGAATGTACGTGAATGTGAATCGCACACTGCCTGGCACAAAGAAGGAGAAATAGAATTGAGAGTTTTTAAGTCACTGGAAAACCTTGTGCCTTTTCTCTGGCACACAGCCCCACGTGTGATCAGTGGTCAAATTCTGTCCACTTTATTACCCTTGATCCTCTCCTGTGTGGCCATCTTCTGGTTTTGCAAAATTAAGCATCTTACCATTGAGCATCTCGCCTAGTCCTCACCAAAGTGGAACAACAACAACAACAAAAAACCCAGAGATGCAGAAGACAACCTGTGAGGGATAAGAAAAAATTATTTTTACTTATGTTTTTAAAAAATAAGAACAAATGCAGTTCTATTCATACACTGTATACAGATGGCTGCTGGCCCTCTGGTGTCAGGTGGGGAATGGATGTTCCAGAGAATGAGTGTGTGCTCCACAGTCCTAGGGACTTGGTACCTTCAGTCTTTCCCCTTTTAGCCATCTTATTTCCCTTATAAGTTAAATGTACCTGGTTAAATGGGTCTATGGCTCTATTCTCTTAAAAACTACTGTTTCCATATGAAAAGTCACTGCGAGCCCATAGGAAAAGTACTTGAATACATTAAGTGCTTTTCTTTTTACAAAAAGAGCAAGTTGAGAGTGTTAACCTCTTCTGTGCTAAGTCTCTGTTGGTATTTTTTTTTAAACTGGAAGACATCTGTATCTACAAGATACAGGTGATATTTCACCAGTGAATGAGAAAAGCTATTGCTTTCTAAAGAGATTTATATTTTGGAGAGAGCTTTTAAAAACAACAGGTGTTTGGAGATATTCTCGTATTGTGTGGTTTTCAAGATGAAATATTGAATATCATAAAAAATCTTCTTTTTAAAAAATCAGAAACAAGCTAGGTGTGGTAGCACATGCTTGTAATTCCAGTACTTGGGAGGCTGAGACAGGAAGATCCAGGTTCACAGCCAGCCTCAGCTACTTAGTGAGGCCCTTGAAACTTAGTGAGACCCTGTTTCAAAATAAAGAATAAAAAAATCAGACTGGGGATATAGCTTGGAGGTAGAATGCCACTGAGTTTGATCCCCAGCAACACACACACACACACACACACACACACATCATAGCTGGGCGTGGTGGCACAAATTTGTAATCCCAGCATTTGGGAAGTTGAGACAGGAGGATCACAGTTTGCGGACAGCCTCAGCTACTTAGTGAAGCCCTTTGCAACTCAGTGAGACCCTATTTCAAAATAAAGAACAAATGGGCATGGTGGTGCACGCTTGTAATCCCCGCGCTTGGGAGGCACAGACAGGAGGATTGCGCAGGTTCAAAGCCAGCCGCGCTGGCATAAGAGACCCTGTTTCAAAAATATAAAAAATAGGTCTGGGAGTGTAGCCTGGAGGTAGAAGGGCTTCCAGGAACCCCAGTACCACCAAATAAATAGAAGAAAGAAAGAAAGAAAGAAAGAAAGAAAGAAAGAAAGAAAGAAAGGGAAGAAAGAAAGAAAGGAGGGAGGGAGGGGGGAGGAAGGAAGGAAGGAAGGAAGGAAGGAAAGAAAGAAAGAAAGAAAGAAAGAAAGAAAGAAAGAAAGAAAGAAAGAAAGAAAAATAGGTCTGGGTGTATAGATTTGAGGTATAATACACCTGAGTTTTGTCCCCAGTACTGCAAAAAAAAGAATAAAAGAAAAAATCAGAAATGGAATTTTAACTTTTTATGATCTTTCAAATTAAGTTTGTATAGGTTGAATTGTGTCTAACCCAAATTCAAGAATAAAAAATAGGACTGGGTTTGTAGCTGGAAGGAAGAATGCCCCTGGGTTCTGTCCCCAGTACCACACATACCGAAAAAAAAAAAAAAAAAAAAGTTAGAAGAAAAAAATCAGAAACAGAACTTTAACTTTTTATGATCTTTCAACTTAAGTTTGTCTAGGTTGAATTGTGTCTACCCCAAATTGAAATGTTGAAAGTTTAACCTCCAGGGCCTCAGAATGTGACTATATTTGGAGATAGGATCTCTAAAGAGGTAGTAAATTAGGATGAGGATATTGGGTTGAACCCTAATCCAAGTACTGGTGTACTTAAAAGGAGAGAGTGGGCCATTCAGAGACACTCCAAAAGCAGATAAGGAAACACCAGGTGAGGACATAGGAGGCCATCGAGAGAGACCTGGGGAGTGGGAAGGAAGATGGCTAGCCAGGTGCCATGCACAGGCCTATAGTCCCAGTACTTGTGAGACTGAGACAAGAGTATCTAAGGTTCAGGACCAGCCTCAGCAACTTAGTGAGATCTTCAGCAACTAAGCAATATGCTGTTTCAAAACAAAAAATAAAATATGTCAAGGGGTGTAGCTCAAAGGTAGAATGCCCCTGGGTTCAGTACACACACACACACACACACACACACACACACACACACACACCAGATATCTCATGAAGAAACAAAAATGTTTAACTAAAAAGACAAATTAAAACACGTGGAGTAGTAATAACCAAAATGTTAGATATGAGTTTGACCAAAGAGGTCCTAAACTATTTCAGAACGGTCACTGTCTCTTCTACCTCAGCTCAGCTGTTTTGGCCTGTTGCAGCCTTTCTCAGAAAAGTCTAAGTGAAACCCTGGGAGGTGATGGTGGTCTCTAAAACAACGACAGCTCCTTATCTCTTCTCCTGAGGTCTAGTCCAATCCTCTACCCCGCGCGTCTCTACTCTAGCTACCTACCATTGCCAGGAAGGATAGATAGAGGGGTACAGCGACCAAAGATGTGTCATTGATGGACTGACAGAACTTTGAGGTTCTATAGAAAAGGGGAACAAAGGCAAAGGTTGGGGCTCGCATTGCAGGGACATCAGCAGAACTATCAAAATAAGTGACCCCAGTCAGGAAGTCGTCTGGTTGGCCATTAGCTGAGGACTGGTTCTGTGCTATTCTGGGAAGGGCATCACTTGAAGGGGATGAATGGGAACATTAGATTCCAACTGTGAGATGATTGCTCCTGGATTGGGGGGCAGCCTCCATTTCATAAGGGGTAACTGCTCCAGTGCTCCAGTCATGGGGTGATCTATCCTATAGGCTATTTGGAAATGGTTTTGGTCCCATGTCAGAGAGATACTTATTCCCGCAATCCAAGGTAACTGCAGAAGAAAGTGGCTCAGAAGATGGGAAGGAAGGCAATGGAATTAGAGAGTAACAGAGTGGTTAGTTAAGCGACAGGACCCTCTTTCGGGTGAAGGAGGGTAGAGTTAAATCCAACTTTTCCAGAGAAGGAAGTCAGTGGATGAAATCTAAAATCAGTAAATTGAGTAATATTTGCCATCTGGGAGGAAACACCAGAAGTTGCAAGTGATTATGTTGGTAGCTTGTTAGACAGGAGCAGATAGGGTAGGTTAGGGTGGACCCAAAACAGAGCTATGCAAAGGCTAGACCCCTCTTTCTGCGAAGGGTGGTGGAGACAATGCAGTCACCAAAAAGACAACGTGAAAAGGGCAGTTGTCCACCCAAATAAAATATGCATGAGGAAAGAGGTATCCAGAGGAAATACAGATTCCACCCATGAAAAAAAATCCATGTGGTTTTTGACCCCAGAAGGCAGCGCATTTCAGATGTTGGTTTTTTTTTTTTTTTTTTTTTTTTTTTTCTGGAAGGTAAACCACCTCCTCACCACCACCACCACCACCACCACCACCACCACCACGTTTTTTGTACTGGGGATTGAACCCAGGGGCATTCTACCTCCATGCTATACCCTAACCCTTTTTATTTTTTAACTTGAAACAGGATCTTGCTATGTTGCTGAGGCTGGCTTTGAACCTTCAGTCCTCCTGTCTCAGCCTCCCAAGTATTGGAATTAGAAGCATGCACCACCACACCCAGCTCCTCCCCTTCTTTTTCACAGCCTTCCTCACATGGTACCATCACTTCTCTGAATAAACCTCATATCCCATTTCTGATCTTTTGCCTAAATACTTTCCATACAGAGAAGGACTGAGGTGCTGCTGAATAATATATTCATACTAAGCAGAAACTTCACTCAGTATCAATTACTTCTGAGGAATCAGAAACCACACTGCAGGGAGGGGCTGGACAGGGCTCACCTGTTAGTGTTATCAAGCTTCTGGGGTGATTTACTTTTTAAAAATTAACTTCATGCATCATGCTAATAGAAATTAAATTTTAAAAGAAATTAAATTTTAAAAGAAAGCCACAAAGGATAGGAAAAGAAATCAATGGGGGTGTCAGCATTTGAAGGCCAGGAGAAGCAAAGTAGGATATGAACAGAGTCCAGTGTCACTCCTCAAATTTCAAGCCCAGTTGTCTTAACATTTTTTTTTTTACTATTCATGCATAGCCTGTGACCTCTTTAGATTTTTCCCTGAATTTTTGTCAAAACCCTCATTATTTTATTTCCCCATAACTAGATTTTAAGATTCCAGAGAAAATGGGCTGTGTCTTATAGTTTTATAATGTCCCCTCACTCAAAAGAGAAGATAACAAGTACCCAATAAATATTTGATGCAACTAACCATGGTTTGGTAGTAATTTGGTATAGAAGTCAAAACCTGGAAAATTTGAAACTCCATCTATAAAAACAAGAAAGGGAATTGGGTGCCATATTCATTTTCACCTCATGAAGGTTTCTATAAAAGAACACAGTTGAGGTGGGCATGTTGGCACATACCTGTAGTCTCAGTACTTGGGAGGCTGAGACAGGAGATTTGCAGGTTTGAAGCCAGTCTCGCTACTTATTGAGGCCCTGTTTCAAAATAAAATAATAGGTCTAAGGGTGTCACTGAGAGGTAGAAGTCCCCTGGGTTCCATCCCCAGTACCCCCCACACACACACACAGAAAGAGAGAGAGAGAGAGAGAGAGAGAGAGAGAGAGAGAGAGAGAGAGAGAGAGAGAGAAAGAGAAACACAGTTTTCTCTAACAATCAACAAAAACAATTGACTTGCCCTCTGAGTCTGCCCTTTTTCAAGATCAGTTCTAAAAACAGAATCTAAAAACAGTGTAATATCTAGAAAGAGTTCTATTCTCCAGTCTTCGCTGTTTTGCTTTGCTTTGTTTTGTTGCAGGTCTGGATATGGAACCCAGGAGCTTTCGACCTCTGAGCTACACCCCCTGCCCTATTTTTTTATTCTTTATTTTGAAACGGGGTCTCACTAAGTTACGGAGGGCCTCACTAAGTAGCTGAGGCTGTCTGCAAACTACGATCCTCTGGTTTTAACCTCCCGAATGCAGGGATTACAAGCATGTGCCACCACGCCCGGCTTGCTGTTTTTTTTTTTTTTTTTAACTTAGCTTTTAAATTTAGCTTGGGAATTTAATAACATATTTTGCATATTGATTTTTTAATCAAGATATATAATCTAATTTTCTATTTTTATACTTTCTATTTTTGATTACCTTGGTTTTTTTTCCTTTTATTTTGAAAAAGAAGCTCTTGGTGTTTATAACACTAAAGGAAAGAACACACTGAAATGCAATGCCTTCTGTAATAACCAGTGCTATCTAAATTATGTAACCCACTTTAATAGCATTTATCATACTGATAAAAATAATAGTCCCCAATTACTATTATAAGTATCTCTTTAAGAGGGAAGCTTTGTGATAATATCCTTGAGTTTGCATTACAAAAATAAACTTCAAAAATAAACTGTTGTTGCTTTTAGCTGATCAAATTAGTCACTTGAAAATCCAGGGGTCATGGCACTGCCAACTTTCCTGGTTTAGAAAAAAATAAATCCTTTTTGTTGTTATTTTTGTTTCTGATTCTTTATGATCATCACAATATTATGCTATTAGATGGCTGAAATTTTGTGACAAGTTTCTTTCTAGCATGAAGTCTATGAATGTGTTGAATATATAATTTTCTAGGTGGATCCAGGCCTTTTTTTTTTTTACTGGAATTGAACCCAGGGGCATTCTACCTCCACATTACACCGCTAGCCCTCTTTTACATTTTATTTTAAAACAGGGTCTTGTTAAATTGCTGAGGCTGGCCTCAAACTTGTGATCCTTCTGTCTCAGCCTCCCAAATACTGAGATTACAGACATGCACCACCATGCCTGGCTCAAAAATTATTTTTAATTGAAGTGTAACTTACATAACATATACACTTTTAAGTGTATAGTTTAATTGTTCCATGCTAGTTAAAACTTCAAATATTTTCATACCCACAATCTTCCCTCATGTCCCACCCTCTTCTAGACAAACATATATCTTTTGATTTTTTTTCTTTTTTTTTTATTGGTGCACTGTATTCATACATCATAGTGGGATATAAACTTTTGTAGACATACATGCACACATCGCCCAGTCAGCCCCCACCCGATCCCCACCCCATTCTCTCCCTATCCCTCCCTCCCATGCTTGGCTTAGTGGTTGACATCTAGTATTATAGCAATTTATCCAAAATTAAAAATGATAATCTCACATAACAGTTTCATTTGTCTGATACCAAGCTTTTGATGACTTAAAGATAACATTTCAATATTTCTTTTTGCTTTCTTTCTTACCAGAGAATATTTTTTTCTATTTTTTTAGGTGAAACTATCATATATTTATATATTTATTTTTCAGAAAAAAAAATCTATCCTAATATGGAATATGGAGTCTAGGTACCCAAAACGATCTTGAAAAAGAACAAAGCTAGAAGATATATATTTTCTGATTTCAAACCATATAAAGCTACAATAATTGAAACAGTGTAGTACTATTCTAAAGGCAGATATATAAACCATTGGAGTTAAATAAAAGCCTAGAGCTAAATTCTTCCCCATATTGTCAGTTTATTTTTGACAAGGTTTCCAGAAACATTTGGTGGTGGAAATAATAATCTTTTAACTAAATATTGTTGAAAAATAATAATTACATGGAAAAGAATAAAGTTGGACCCTTACCTAATCCCATATACAAATATTAACTCAAAATAGATAAAAGACCTAAATATAAATCTTAAGACTATAAACTTTTAGGAGAAAATCTGGGTCATAAAACCTCACAACATTGAAATTGGCAGTGATTTCTTGGATATGATTTCAATGGCACAGGCAACAGAAGAGTATACAAACTCCCTAAAAAATAAAAAAATATTGTATATCCAAAGACAATGTAAACAGAGTTAACAGTTACTAATAGAATGGGATAAAATATTTCCAAATGCTATATCTGAAGGTATATTAATATTCCAACTAGAAATCCTAAAAATTAACAACAATAAAGGCAAACAATACCCTTTAGAGATAGGTAAAAGACTAACATAAATAATGACTCTCCACAGATAACCAATCTTAGTTGTCTGTTGGATGGAAAATCTTGTTTCTCTAGTTCTGGAGTGTGTTACCTATTTCTTCTTTGTAGTTAATCTCTTTGAGTATTTTCTCTAGTGCTGGTTTTGAAGACATAAATTCCTTCAGTTTCTGTTTGTCACGGAAGCTTCTTATTTCTCCATCTAATTTGATAGAAAGTTTTGCTGGGTAGGAAATTTTTGGCTGGAAGTTGTTTTCTTTCAGAATTGGGAATATGTTACTCCAAGCCCTTCTGGCTCTCATAACTTGGTTTGGGAAGTCTGGAGTGATTCTAATTGGTTTGCCTCTGAATGTCACTTGGCCCTTTGCTTTTGTTGCCTTTAAGATTCTCTGCTTGGCTTCCACATTGGTCATTTTGACAATTATGTGGCGTGGGGATCCTCTTCTCCGATCCTGTCTAAAGGGAGTTCTGTAAGTTTCCTGGACCTGTGTATCAACCTCTTGCTCTATGTCTGGAAAATTTTCTGCTATTACTTCCTTGAAGAGATTGTTGATCCCTTTGGTTTCACTTTCTTTTCCCTCCTCTATTCCAATGATTCTTAGGTTAGCTCTCTTAAAATGGGCCCATATTTCTTCAATATCAGATTCCTGCTGTCGGATATTTTTTTCTAGATTAGAAACTATGCGTTCATTTTTGGAATGATCATCTCTAAGAGCGAGATTCTGTTCTCCATGTGTTCTAATCGGTTGTTTGTGCTTTGAATTGAGGCCTTTACTTCATTAATTGCATCCTTTATCTCTTTTTGGCTCTCTCTGAGTTCTTTTCGAAGCACCTCTATTATTTCTACAGTTATTTTCCTGATTTGATCTTCTAGAAATCTCTGATTTTCTGTTTTATCGGGTTCTGATGTTGTGGGGTTGTGGGCATTCATTGCTCCAGTATTATTCCTCTTTCCCATGATTTCGGATGTTTGTGCCTTCTCTGGGTTCTTCCCTTGGGTCACTATGACTTCACTTAAGGTGCTCTGGATCTCGAGTCAGTAGTATCTCAGACCCCACTACTCCTTTACTGGGTTGTATCACAGAGTCTCCGACCCAGAGAGTCGATAGAGGCTGCTTTAGACTGTGGGGGGTGCCAGGTTGCACGTTCTCCTATGGTGTGATATCACTGCCACTGCCCCTTCCCCACTGGGTCAAGTCCCAGGGAGTACAGTACTGGGATTTCTCCTCTGTGGCCCGCAATTTGACTCACTGTTCTTGAGTACGCACATGTAGCTGTACTGAACTCGGTGAATTCGCTGCTGCTGCCGCCGGTGGCAATATGGCGCCGCTGCTACGCCCTCGGCTGTGGGGCTGGCGTTTTTCTTCTTGGTTTTGATTTCCACTCTGAATCCCTGCAGTGTGTGCTGAACTCGGCCACTGGGAGCTTTAGATGCCCTCTGCGCCGAGAAATCCTGCCTGGCTGTTCCCCAGCGGCTCACCTCGGCTTGCTGTGGCCGTCCCGTGAATTCGCCCATGCTGCCAGCAGTATGGCGCTGCTGCTGCATCCTCGGGCGTGAGGCCGCGTCCTCGGGTGTGAGGATCTCCTCTGTGGCTCTGTTCTCAGTCCACTTTCTCTCTGGAGCCTGGTGATTTTTTTGTTTCTCTGGTGATGGTGTTTTCTGGCTATGAAAGGCGCTGATTTTGTGGTAATGGAGATTGATTGTTAGCGGGGCTCTTAAGCCCCACTTTTCTCGGTCGCCATCTTCCCGGAAGTCCCCTTGATTTTTTTCTGGTATAAACACCTAGGAATAAAACTGCCAGGTCATAGACAGATATGCATTTAACATTATGGAAAACACTGCCCAACTGTCTTCCAAAATGATTGTCCCATTTTCTATTCCCACCAGCAATTCATGAAGACTTCATACTGGCCTACCCTTTGTATTGTCCGTCTTTTTTAGTCTAGTCATGTTAATGGGTTTTCAGTGGGACTTGTGGTTTTGTGTTTATTAATGATGTCAAGCATCTTTTCATGAACTTATTTTAACCATTTGCATATTTTCTTTTGACAAGTGTTTTTAAGTCTTTCACCCAATTTTCTATTGGATTGTCTTATTACTGACTTGTGATCCTAGGTAAAATTTTTGGTTCAAAAAAGTCAGTTTTGGTTTTAGCCACCAGATCTCTGTCATCCCTGGTTTATTCTCTCTTGTTCCCTTGCCTTCCTGAGGAGCGCTGGGTAATCTAACAGAAGCTTGGGTGACGGCTTCCTATGCTTCCTTATGCCACTGGTGTGTTACAGGATGCCTTCTGAAAGCCATGGAAGTTAAAAAAGCAAGACACAACCTCTGCTTTTGAAGAGGTTACAGTTAAATTCAGGAGAAATATAAATAGTTATCTTCAAAAAATTAAAATAATATTTCTGGTTAGAGTGATTAACAAAGACCTTCTTGGAGGAAGTTGTAATTCCAGAACTTATAAGGTTGAGACTAGAGGTTTGCAGGTTAGAATCCAGCTTTGTAATTCAGCAAGGCTCTCAGCAACCTAGTGAGACTCCATTTCCAAATAAGAAATAAAATTGAGCTGGGGGTGTATTTTGGAGATAGAATGCCCCTGAGTTCTATCCTCTGTAATACACACACACACACACACACACACACACACACACACACACACACACCACATATACACATAAAAAAAGTTGTTCTTTGAGATGGGCTTCAGGTGAGTGGTGGAATTGCAACAGAGAAAAGCCATAAGTAATCTGAAAGAAAGTAGATTTTTTATTTCCTGTAGGCAGTGGCAGTATTGATCCTGCTCCTGTGCCACTAGGGTGATGGTCATTTTGCATGTTTATAGCAGGTGGGAGGTTGAGAAGTTCTCCTATTAGTGGTAAATGGCCATCATTTCCACTTGTCACTGTGTGATAGTGTGACTGTGTGATAGGGTGTCACTGTGATAGACTCTACTGAATTATGGCAAATGGACAATTTCCAGTGGTAGGATCCATTAGGCTGGAATAAGAGACTCCTTGAGATTTCATAGGTCCTGGAAGTGACTAGGCTTTAAAGAAATATAATTATGCAACCAAGAGGGAGGGAGAAAGGGTGAATGATATCCAGAATGTAACCCAAGGAGAGACAACAGGCAATAAGTACTTGTTGAATAAAGGCATGCCATATCTTTAAATACTTTTAAATATAGGCAAGCTCACTGTCTTGAACGGAAGAGTTTTTAAGCCTTTACTTTTAATTTTGTATTAATGCATTAAATTGTCTTTCAAGCAGTAAATGAATTTTTTACCCTTAGATGCATTTCATCTTCCAATTCACAACTGTGACTGCATATTTATAATAGAGAAGTTCTACACTGACTGGCAATTGCTGTTGGAAACTTGGCAAATCAATTAGTGCTTATTTAATTTGCCATTTAATTCTTTAAAAGTTAATCTTAAACAATAATCAATGACAAAATATCTCCACCCTCCTCAAGAGAAAAATGGAAATGGTTCCAATACTTCTGGTACTAGAGTACTTAATTGCTTCAGAGAAGAAACTTGTTCTTCCTATGACATCAAATACCAATTGGCTCCCGCACCATCTGGCGTCATTAAATTTTGGTGATACCTCCATGTATAACACCGTATATAATATTCTTTCCAAATTGAGGTCCTATTACTTTCATTAAACACTTAACTTGAGATTGTTCCCATGGTCCAGACAATTAGATTTCAAGCTGTCTACCAGGTTTGGCTCAGCTGCATCCTGATTTGTGAGTAAATACTTCAGACAAATTCTCATCCCAAATTCTCATGCCCATCCCTTGATGAGCTCTTTAAGAAAAGTGCCAGAGTCAACAAAGCAAGAGAAGGCCCTCTAGCTAGTAGGCTTCCATCCATGTGACTACATTCACAAATGGATTCAGATCTTTCAGCTGGTGATAGCTATTCTCCATGTACTTCTCACTCTGAAATAAAGCTTGAATTTCTTTTGATACACATTGAAGGAACCAAGGATTTCAAGATGGCAAGCAATACAATGAGAACATTCTATACTAAGTCTAAAGGTAGAATTAGTAAAAGATTCCTGAGACCATAATGAAGTGTTTGGAAAACTCAGGTAAAATATAATTCAAACCTAAAGTAAGATGGTGGCAATAAAACTGAGCGTTTTGATGCATGCTTGTAATCCCAGTGCTTGAAAGACAGAGACAGGAGGATCACAGGTTCACAGACAGCCTCAGCTACTTCATGAGGCCCTCTGCAACTTAGTGAGATCCTGTTTCAAAATAAAGAATTGAAAATAGGGCTGGAGGTATAGCTCAGAGATACTGTCCCTGGTTTCAATCCCCAGTGTCACAAAGAAAAGAAGAGAGAGAGATGAGAGAGAGATGAGAGATGAGAGAGAGAGAGAGAGAGAGAGAGAGAGAGAGAGAGAGAAAGAGAGAAAGAAAGAGAGACAGAGAGGCCATCAGAACCATGAGACTGTAGACATTCATGGGATGAGAGGGAGCACAGTTGCATTTCACTGTAAATACTTACGGCATGAATGTAGGACAAAGACTCCATGAAGACATTAAAACTTCAAGCCCTGGAAGATGGTGGATAAAATGTAGGAAATAAAAATGCCGGTAGGCTTGGAAGGAAAATTAACTCTAGTCCCAAATGGAGAACTCTAGGCCCAAATTTTAGTTATGGCTCCATCCTTGGTTTGATGAGTCTCTTTGGACCCAACCTTCCTTATTTCTTTGTCTAAGTCTTGGTATCTGCCTACATGATAAAAAATGCTCTGAGAACAGAGACTAGCTCTGAATGGCCCATGGAGCATCTTAAGTAATACAGCTCTGAGATGTGGCTCAGTCTGTATTACAGGTGGGTCTGATGCTGATCCAGGGTAGAACCTGGACCAGAAATGCTAATTTGCATGGTAGCGAGCTACCAATCTCCCCTTAAATGTCTACCTTATATTGATATCAGCCAATTTCCCTTAACTATCTACCTATAATAATATTTCCACTGTTTGGATCATTATAGCAGTTTTAAAGTAGGGCACCAAATTCTTTGCCATCTTCCATTAAGAGGTGGGATTCTAGCCAGGCGTGGTAGGGCACGCTTGTAATCCTAGTACTTGGGAGGCTGAGACAGGAGGATCACAAGTTGTAGTACAGCCTCAACAAGTAGTAAGACTGTTTCCAAATAGAAATTATGTAGTTCTGGAGACATAGATCAGAGATAGAATGCCCCTGGGCTCAATACCCAGTACCACAAAAAAGAAAAAAAGAGACAGATGGGTTCTAGCAGATGGCAGTGGTACACACATGCAATCCTAGCTATTGGGGTGGCAAAAGCAGGAGGATCACAAATTTAAGGCCAGTCTTGGTTTTTTGGTTTTGTTTTGTTTTTTGGGGGGAAAGGGAGGCATATTATGGATGGAACCCAGAGGCATTCTACCTCTGAGCTACAATCCCTAGACCAATTTTATTTCTTATTTGGAAACAGAGTCTCACTAAATTGCTGAGGCTGGCTTTGAATCTTTGATCCTTTTGTCTCAGCCTCCCAAGTACTGAGATTACAGGCATGTGCCAACACCTCTGGCTGAGGACACCCTTGTTGCCTTAGCAAGACCTTGTCTCAAAATGAAAAATAAGCCGGGCGTGGTGGCACATGCTTGTAATCCCAGCATTGGAAGATTGAGACAGGAGGATAGTGTTGTATGGACAGCCTCAGCTACTTAGTGAGGCCCTTTGCAACTCACTGAGACCCTGTTTCCAAATAAAGAATAAAAAATAGGTCTGAGGATGCAGCTGTGAGGTAGAATGCTCCTGGATTCCAGTACCACAAAAAAAGAAAGAAAAGAGCCGGGTATGGTAGTGCACGCTTGTAGCTTGGAGGTCAAATGCCCCTTGGTTCTATTCCCAGACCCAAGAAGGATGAAAGAAAGAAAGAAAGAAAGAAAGAAAGAAAGAAAGAAAGAAAGAAAGAAAGAAAGAAAGAAAGAAAGAAAGAAAGAAAGAAAGGAGGGAGGGAAGGAGGGAAAAGAAAGAAAGAGGATGGATGAGACTAGCTGGCTTATTGGTAGCTCAGTGGTAGAGTGGTGCTGGGTTCAATACACACACACACACACACACACACACACACACACACACCAGGCTCTGTGTCCCCTGCTTTCGAACTTGACACTTCAGAACCCGGCTGCTATAATGTGAGAAGACCGCTCTCCATGGAGCAGCCACATGGAGCGCTCCAGCGGGGCTCAGCCTTTACATCCGCCCCTCAGACCTGCCAGTGAAGGAGGTTCCAGCGGTCCAGCCACCTCCACCCCCAGGTCCGCCCAGCTGAGCCCCAGACATCACAGGCAGGGACAGTCCCTCCCTGCCACACGCCTGTTCACATTTCTGATCCACAAAAGCTGTGCTTGCAGTAAAAAGATTGCTGTGTTAGGCCACTTAGTTGTGGAGTGTTTTGCAAGGCAGAGAGTGGAATGGTTATGACAGTGTTTTCTCAAGGACTGTCTACTAAAACCTAAAACACACCGTCTGGAAGGGCAAACTCAGGTGGACATAATCAATTGATGCAGCTGGGGAAGCAAGGAAAATGAGCAGGAAGCCACTCTCTCTTTTCACTGACCCAAAAGCACCGTGAGGCAAAAACACAACACGTTGCTTCCAGAAAACTAGAGGCAGAAA
Source organism: Muscardinus avellanarius (assembly GCF_963383645.1). NCBI lineage: Eukaryota > Metazoa > Chordata > Mammalia > Rodentia > Gliridae > Muscardinus > Muscardinus avellanarius. The sequence goes on from NC_137798.1 coordinate 85,433,452, forward strand.
GATGGCTGTGCCCCAAGACAGAGTGGCTAAGAGAGGAGAAGCATGCAGAGGACAGAGGAGGCAGCAGGGCAAAGGCCAGCCTCATTGGCTTCACAGATGGACTCACATCTGGCTCTAAGATCCCTCTATTATCCGGGAGCGATGGTGCACACTCGTAATCCCAGTACCCAAGTACAAGACAGGAGAACTGCAGGTTCACGGCCAGCCTCAGCAACCTGTGAGGCCCTCTGCAACTTAGAGACCCTGTTTCAAAATAAAAAATAAAAAATATGGCTGGGGGTGTAGCTCAGAGGTAGAATGCCCATGGGTTCAATGCATAGTACCACACACACAAAAAAAAAAGAATAAATAAATAAATAATTGAGCTTGGGGTGGAGCTCAGAGGAAGAATGCTCATGGGTTCAATCTCCGGTACCACAAAAAAATAAATAAAATAGCCGGGCGTGGTGGTGCACGCTTGTACTCCCACCACTTGGGAGACTGAGACAGGTGGATCGCGCAGGTTCAAAGCCAGCCTCAGCTACCGAGTGAGACCTTGTTTCCAAATAAAATATAAAATAGGTCTGGGAGTGTACCCAGGGGTAGAAAGCCCCTGAGTTCCTACATTCTCACTCACTACAGAATTACCAATTTCCCAAACATATGTGTTTGATGTTAAAAATCACCTGAAGATCAGATAGTAACAAGCACCCGAGGTCATTCTTACCATCAGGCAAGTTTGGAAAGTCATTCTTCAACCATATTGGTGGTACTGGGGTTCCTGGAAGCCCTTCTACCTCCGGGCTACACTCCCAGACCTGTTTTTACATTTGTATTTGGAAACAGGGTCTCCTAAGCCAGCGCGCGGGGCTGGCTTTGAACCTGCGCGATCCTCCTGTCTCTGCCTCCCAAGCGCGGGGATTACAAGCGTGCGCCACCACGCCCGACGGTAAGGATGCTATTAGTACCTGAGCTTTGTGTTGCAAAACAACAGCAACTAAAACAAACTACTACAAAACAAGAACAGTAGCAAGTTCTGGCGGTCTGGAACCTTGATAATGCAGATCACAGGTAGGTCCAATTATAATGATATGCATGAAGAGGCTGAAAATATTAGAATTTACTTGCTGTTAGACTTGATGAAACATTTTTAAATGGAAAATCCTCTGTAAGAAATACTTAGTAAATATTTTAATTGGTAAAATATAAATTAAGTTAAATATTCATGGTCTTATTCAAGCTATTATTCAGTCTGAGTAGAAATGATGAAGTGGGACATATGATGTGGACTCTCTAGGCTGAGAAAAGAACAGAAAAATGTCAGGAATCACTTCTACTTCAGAAAATATTATTAATATACCATTTCCAGCCCCACCAACATTTCCTTCCATAGATTGCAGAAATGATTTAAATCTTACTTCAGGCAATTAATCTAAATACTTGGATTTTTTTCTATAGGAATACATTTATAGTCTTTTAAAGAAATGGTAAGGCAGGAGCTTTGGATTGTCTGTTTGTTCCATTGATTGGTTGGTTGTTTTTTGTTTAACAAGGGATTGAACTCAGGGACATTCTGCCACTGAGCTACTCCCCCAGCTCTTTTAATTTTTTTTATTTTGAAATAGGGTCTCACTAAATTGCCAAGGCTAGCCTCAAACTTGTAACGCCCCTGTCTTAGCACCCCAAGTACTGGGATTAAAGGTATGCACCACCATGCCCTACTCCAGAGATTGGTTATTAATCATGAATTCCTGCTATAACCGGTTAGAATTTCCAAATTCTACATTATCAGGAGAATATTTTCATAATACTGGTGTTGATTCATATCAGTGAGTAGCTTGTCAGTCTCAGAATCCTAATCCCCACAGGGACTGATAACAATATAATTCCCATTACATCTGTTCAGTTTTATTTCTCTTGCCTCTTGAGACCTTTTAATAGAGTTACAGAGTGTCATTTTGCAGAATAAACTAGACATGCATCTCTGATTCTGAGTTCACATGTATTCCAAGGAATAGAAAGAAATGTCTACATGAATAACATTTGTTGATGAATATTGGGATTCCAAATAATAAAAATAATAGTCCTTTATAACATATTTTCTTAGAAGCCTAATAGCTCTCCTTAGAATAATGGATGTATGTAAAAACCTCGGGTTACATATTCAATAGCAAAAAAGGAGCATACCACTTCCCCGATAATCTCAGGTCTGCTTGACTTCCTGGCCCAGGTCTGGGAGTCCCTGGCTGCTCACTGTCTCTCTGTACTGTTCTGTTCTTTGTGTCACAGGGATGTGTCTTACACCAGTGTCACTGAGCTGCCATCCAAAGGCCTGGAGCACCTGAAGGAGCTGATAGCAAGAAACACTTGGACTCTTAAGAAGCTTCCACTTTCCCTGAGTTTCCTTCACCTCACCCGGGCTGACCTTTCCTATCCGAGCCACTGCTGTGCTTTTAAGAATCAGAAGAAAATCAGAGGGTAAGTTGCAGGGGCCTGGAATAAGTCATGAAGGACTCTGGTAGAGACTGAAGTCATTGCTGGGTTTAGGAAAGAATCTCTGGCTTGAAAACCAAATGGGAAAGAATTGCAAGCATCTTTAAGAACAGGATATCCATGGGACACAATGACTCTGGATGCAGAGTGTTTGCAGATGAGAAGGCTGATGTTGCTGGATGCAGCGGAGGAGGACAGGTAATAAAGGGATGCTAGAATAGAGACAGGTGGACCAGATCATGTGGAACCTCATTGTTTACCCAGATGTGATGTCCAGCCTCCAGATGCAAGGCATATGGCACCACAACCCCGAGGACAAGCTTATAAACAACACATGCCATTGCTGGTCCTTGCAAATGGTGAGCATAGCTCACTGGTTCCATGGCATAGCTCACCGGTTCCATGATTTATTATCTTTCAAACATAATACCAATTATGACTTATTTCTTTGATACTAGGCTTTGAACCCAGGGGCATTCTACCTCTGAGTTACATTTCCAGCCCTTTTTATTTTTATATTATTTTATTTTGGTACTGGGGATTGAACCCAGGGGAGTTCTACCTCTGAGCTACATTGCCAGACCTTTGCATATTATATTATATTATATTATTATATTATATTATAATTATTGAAGATTGGACCCAGGCAAGTTCTACCTCTGAGCTACACCCCCAGCCCTATTTTATTTTTATTTTGAAATAAGGACTCACAAGATTGCTGAAGCTGGCCTTGAACCTGCGATCCTCCTGTCTCAGCCACTGAAGTACCGGGGATTATAGGCATGTGCCACCACACCCAGCTTTTACTTTTTATTTTGAAATAGGGTATCAAAGTTAATCACCAATCAAGCATGGGATCGAGGGAAGGGGAGGGAATGGGATGGGGATTGGGTGAGGGCTAATTGGATGATGTGTGCTCGTATATCCTCACAAGTCTTGTATTCCATTGTGATGTATGACTACAATGCACCAACAAAAAATATATATTAAAAACAAGAAATAGGGTCTCACCATATTGCTGAGGTCGGCCCCAAACCTGTGATCCTCCTGTCTCAGCCTCCCAAGGTGAATGGTGTTTAGAGTAAGCTTGGTTTGTACTGCAGCCCTGCCAGTTTCCAGCTGTATGGTCCCATCCTCATTATTTAACTGCTCTGAGCCTTCAAGAATGGAAATCATAACACTCTCATTCATAGGGGTTTTGAGGAGATGAAATGAGAAACTGAATAGAAAACACCTGGGATGGAATGGCCTAGAATAAGTTCTCAATAAACATTATGTTGTACATATTTCAGTGTCCAGCTGCTCGAGAGGTTTCAAAGGAGGAACGGCCTTCTTTTTCTCTCCATGTCTTCGCTCTTGTTTTCCTAGTTTCATTCTGCATATTCCCCCTTGATGTCCTGTAACAGACATTTCCTCTAATCCCACCTTCACTATCTCTTAATCGGCCCCCCTCGGCCTCTAGAGAAGCATCTGCTGGTTGTCTTTCTACATGTCTATTTGCAGTCAGAAAAGAATGGGGGCCTAGATGTGGGGACAGAAGCCACGGGAAAGTTGAACTGTGCAAAGAAGAGCGCTGTGAGGCCGCTCACTGCAGAACACCAGGACGGGGCGCGAGGTAGCACCGCTCACTCCGTGGTGACACTGTGTGTCCTGAGCAGCAAAGGACCAGGGAAGAAGAGACTACAGTGGACCTCAGGGGCAGGGTCCAGGTTTCTCGTGAACCTCTGACAGCTTAGAACAGATAGTTAGCCCACTGGGCATTTTAACCAGTATTCAGTAAATGAGACAAAGTCTGTTCCGCAGCAGGCACAATGCTCACAGTTCCTTTTGTTGCAAGTCTGGTGAACTAGACAAAAACTACCCTTATTTCTGTGTGAGTAGTGGCCATCAAGAATGGAAGTATTGAGGACTTCCGGGAAGATGGCGACCGAGAAAAGCGGGGCTTAAGAGTCCCGCTAACAACCAATCTCCATTACCACAAAAAGAGCGCCTTTCATAGTCAGAAAACACCATCACCAGAAAAACAAAAAAAACCACCAGGCTCCAGAGAGAAAGCGGACTGAGAACAGAGCTCAGGGCCACAGAGGAGACACACGCGCCCGAGGATGCGGCAGCAGTGCCATACTGCCGGCGGCAGCGGCGAACTCAGCGGACAGCTACAGCAAGCCAGGTGAGCCGCTGCAGAACAGCCAGGCGGGATCTTTCGGCACAGACAGCATTTAAAGCTCCCAGTGGCTGAGCTCAGCACACGCTGCAGGGATTCAGAGTGGAAATCAAAACCAGAGAAGAAAAAATACGCCAGCCTCATGGCCGAGGGCGTGGCAGAGGCGCCATATTGCCACCGGCGGCGGCAGCAGCAGTGAATTCACCGAGTCCAGTACAGCTACATCTGCGTACTCAAGAACAGTGAGTCAAATTGCGGGCCACAGAGGAGAAATCACAGTATTGGGCCTCCTGGGACTTGACCCAGTGAGGGAGTGGTGGTGGCAGAGATATCACACCATAGGAGAATGTGCAACCTGGTACCCCCCATAGTTTAAAGCAGCCTCTATCGACTCCCTGGGTCGGAGACTCTGTGATACAACCCAGTAAAGGAGTAGTGGGGTCGGAGATAATACAGACTCGAGATCCAGAGCACCTTAAGTGAAGCCATAGTGACCCCAGGAAAGAACCCAGAGAAGGCACAAACCTCCGAAATCATGGGAAAGAGGAATAACACTGGAGTAATGAATGTGCACAACCCCACAACATCAGAACCTGATAAAACAGAAAATCAGAGATTTCTAGAAGATCAAATCAGGAAAATAACTGTAGAAATAATAGAGGTGCTTCGAAAAGAACTCAGAGAGAGCCAAAAAGAGATAAAGGATGCAATTAATGAAGTAAAGGCCTCAATTCAAAGCACAAACAACCGATTAGACCACATGGGGAACAGAATCTCGCTCTTAGAAGCTGAGCAATCCAAAAATGAATGCATAGTTTCTAATCTAGAAAAAAATATCCAACAGCAGGAATCTGACATTGAAGAAATATGGGCCCATCTTAAGAGAGCTAACCTAAGAATAATTGGAATAGAGGAGGGAAAAGAAAGTGATACCAAAGGGATCAACAATCTCTTCAAGGAAGTAATAGCAGAAAATTTTCCAAATATAGAGCAAGAGGTTGATACACAGATCCAGGAAACTTATAGAACTCCCTTTAGACAGGATCGGAGAAGAGGATCCCCACGCCATATAATTGTCAAAATGACCAATGTGGAAGCCAAGCAGAGAATCTTAAAGGCAACAAAAACAAAGGGCCAAGTGACATTCAGAGGCAAACCAATTAGAATCACTCCAGACTTCCCAAACCAGTCATGAGAGCCAGAAGGGCTTGGAGTAACATATTCCAAACTCTGAAAGAAAACAACTTCCAGCCAAAAATTTCCTATCCAGCAAAACTTTCTATCAAATTAGATGGAGAAATAAGAAGCTTCCATGACAAACAGAAACTGAAGGAATTTATGTCTTCAAAACCAGCGCTAGAGAAAATACTCAAAGAGATTAACTACAAAGAAGAAATAGGTAACACTCACCAGAACCAGAAAAACAAGAGTTTCCATCCAACAGACAATTAAGATTGGTTATCTGTGGAGATTCATTATTTATGTTAGTCTTTTACCTATCTCTAAGTTGTATTGTTTGCCTTTATTGTTGTTAATTTTTAGGATTTCTAGTTGGAATATTAATATACCTTCAGATATAGCATTTGGAAATATTTTATCCCATTCTATTAGTAACTGTTAACTCTGTTTACATTGTCTTTGGATATACAATATTTTCTTTTATTTTTTAGGGAGTTTGTATATTCTTCTGTTGCCTGTGCCATTGAAATCATATCCAAGAAATCACTGCCAATTTCAATGTTGTGAGGTTTTATGACCCAGATTTTCTCCTAAAAGTTTATAGTCTTAAGATTTATATTTAGGTCTTTTATCTATTTTGAGTTAATACTTGTATATGGGATTAGGTAAAGGTCCAATTTTATTCTTTTCCATGTAATTATTATTTTTCAACAATATTTAGTTAAAAGATTATTATTTCCACCACCAAATGTTCGTGGAAACCTTGTCAAAAATAACTTGACAATATAGGGAAGAATTTAGCTCTAGGCTTGTATTTAACTCCAATGGTCTATATATCTGCCTTTAGAACAGTACTACACTGTTTCAATTATTGTAGCTTTATATGGTTTGAAATCAGAAAATATATATCTGCTAGCTTTGTTCTTTTTCAAGATCGTTTTGGGTACCTAGAGTCCATATTCCATATTAGGATAGATTTTTTTCTGAAAAATAAATATATAAATATATGATAGTTTCACCTAAAAAAAACAGAAAAAATATGCTCTAGTAAGAAAGAAAGCAAAAAGAAATAATGAAATGCTATCTTTAAATCATCAAACGCTTGGTATCAGACAAATGAAACTGTTATGTGAGATTATCATTTTTAATTTTGGATAAATTGCTATAATACTAGATGTCAACCACTAAGCCAAGCATGGGAAGGAGGGATGGGGAGAGAATGGGGTGGGGATCGGGTGGGGGCTGACTGGGCGATGTGTGCATGTATGTCTACAAAAGTTTGTATCCCACTATGATGTATGAATACAGTGCACCAATAAAATAAAATTAAAAAAATAAAAAATAAAAAATAAAAAACTATAGTAAATTAAAAAAAAAAAAAGAATGGAAGTATTTATTGAAAGCCAGACGTGGTGGCGCACGCTTGTAATCCCAGTGCTTGGGAGGCTGAGACAGGAGGATCTCATAGGTTCGAAGCAGCCTCAGCTACTTAGTGAGGTTCTCAGCAACTTAGTGAGACCCTGTTTCCAAATAAGGTATAAAGTAGGTCTGAGAATATAGCCTGGAGGGAGAAAAGCCCCTGGGTTCCACCCCCAGTACCAGAAAAAAAAAATTATTGAACACCTACTAAGTGCCTGGCACTGCCCCCATGAAACCACAGTGAGTTGGATGGAAAAGAGCCCTTCTTGCATTTTGTTTACAGTCTAGTGGAGGAAGTCAGAACGTAAACAGGAAAATAAACAGATACCAGATAGTGCTGGGAAGGAAATACAGAAGGGCAGAACAACTTACTTAAGGACAAGTAAGACTTTTTCTGAGAAATGGGACATTTGAGTTTAAAAATGAATCACAAAGAGAGATAGCCATGAGTTTCTTTTTGTGTGTGTGTGGTACTGGGGATGGAGCCTAGGGGCATTCTACCTTTGGACTACATCCCCAGACCTATTTTTTTTTATCCTTTATTTTGAAACAGGGTCTCACTAAGTTACAGAGGGCCTAAGTAGCTGAAGCTGCTGCAAACCCAGATCCTCCTGTCTCAGCCTCCCAAATGCTGGGATTAGAAGTGTGTGCCTATGCAAAGGGAACATGCAGGTCTAGAGTCCTGAATAGGAATAGTAAGCCAGACTTGGTAGATGCGCACCTGTAATCCCAGTATTGGGGAGGCTGAGATAGGAGGATCCCAGGTTTGGGACCAGCTTCAGCAACTTAGCAAGACTCTCAGCAACTTAGGACAACCCTGTTTTAAAATAAAAAATAAGGGCACCCTTCAGCGACCCCCTTTCCACCCAGAAGGACCCTGTGGTCCTCTGGCCCCGACCCTGGGCGGGTGGGCAGGTGCTGGTGGGGCACCCCTAGGCAACCCCCTTTCCACCCGGAAGGACCCTGTGGTCCAGGCCTCTGGCCCCAACCCTGGGCGGGTGGGCAGGCGCTGGCGGGGCACCCTTCAGCGACCCCCTTTCCACCCGGAAGGACCCTGTGGTCAAGGCCTCTGGCCCCGACCCTGGGCAGGTGGGCAGGCGCTGGTGGGGTACCCCTAGGCGACCCTCTTTCCACCTGGAAGGACCCTGTAAAAAAGGAAAAGAAAAAAAAGTAAAATATCGGAGAGGGGTCAAGGAGCCCATGGCAGATGCCAGGATACTGGAGATGCAGACAAAACTTATCCAAATGAACTGGAATTATTGGAAAAATTCCTCACTAAGGAGGACTGCTTCTTCTCTACATTGTTAAGAATCTTGGACATCACCTGTAAGGAGAGAGACTTTAGCGGAGACCAAGGAGAAAGGCGGTGCTGAAAGCGGTCTCTGCGTTGGCGGTGGAGACTTGTATTCAGGAGAAGCAGAAATCGGAGCCTACCAACCTTATTTTTTTTTTTTTTTTTTTTTGAGAAATTACACCAAAGGTCGAATGCTACCGTCGCGCATGCTTAGGAACACTGGACAACATTCAGAGTGGAAAAAGCTTGGGAAAGATTTGAAATGGTGGAGACAGTGGAAATGGCAGTTTCCAGTACTCAGAGGAGGCAGAGATCTGATGCATTACACCTGGAACCTTTGAAGTAATGACCCCAGAGGCAGAATGCTACCACCACACACCCTCAAAAACATGGGACAAATGGGCGAAGAGGGTGCTCAGATTAGAGCCTGCCTAGGGGTGAGGCTGGCAATGGACACAGCAAAGCTGGGATTGGAGCCTGTCATGAGGCAAGGCTGGTGCTGGAGCCTCCAATGCCGGGATCAGAGCCTGCCGAGTGGTTAGGCCGGTGCTGGGGCCAGTGAAGCCGGGATCGGATCATGCCATGAGGCAAGGCCAGTGCTGGGGCCTTCAAGGCCGGGATTGGAGCCTGCTGAGGGGTTAGGCCGGTGCTGGGGCCAACAAGGCCGGGATCGGAGCCTGCCGTGAGGCAAGGCCAGTACTGGGGCCTCCGAGGCCAGGATCGAAGCCTGCTGAGGGGTTAGGCCGGTGCCGGGGCCAATGGCTGACACTGGGACCTGCCGTGAGGCAAGGCCGCTACTGGGGCCTCCAAGGCTGGGATTGGAGCCTGCCGAGGGGATAGGCCGGTGCTGGGGCCAGTGAGGTCGGAATCGGAGCCTCCCATAAGGCAAGGCTGGTGCTGGGGCCTCCAAGGCCAGGATCGAAGCCTGCTGAGGGGTTAGGCCAGTGCTGGGGCCAGCGGCCGGCATTAGAGCCTTCCGTGAGGCAAGGCTGCTACTGGGGCCTCCGAGGATGGGATTGGAGCCTGCCGAGGGGATAGTCCAGTGCTGGGGCCAGTGAGGCCAGAATCGGAGCCTCCTGCGAGACAAGGCCGGTGCTGGGGCCTCCAAGGCCGGGATCGGAGCCTGCCGATGGCTTAGGCTGGTGCCGGGACCAGCGGCCTGCATTGGAGCCTGCCGTGAGGCAAGGCCGCTACTGGGGCCTCCAAGGCTGAGATTGGAGTCTGCTGAGGGGTTAGGCCAGTGCTGGGGCCAGCAAGGCCGGGATCGGAGCCTGCCATGAGGCAAGGCCGGTGCTGGGGCCTCCGAGGCCGGGATCGGAGCCTGCCGAGGGTTCAGGCCGGTGCCAGGGCCAGCGTGGCCAGGATCAGAGCCTACCGTGAGGCAAGGCCGGTGCTGTAGCCTCCGAGGCTGGGATCAGAGCCTGCTGAGGGGTTAGGCCGGTGCTGGGGCCAGCGGCCGGCATCGGAGCCTTCTGTGAGGCAAGGCCACTATTGAGGCCTCCAAGGCCGGGATCGGAGCCTGCTGAGGGGTTAGGCCGGTGCTGGAGCTAGCGAGGCTGGCATAGGAGCCTGCTGTGAGACAAGGCCGGTGCTGGGGCCTCCGAGGCTGGGATTGGAGTCTGCCGAGGGGTTAGGCCGGTTCCGGGACCAGCGGCCGGCATCGGAGCCTTCCATGAGGCAAGGCCGTTATTGAGGCCTCCGAGGCCGGGATTGGAGCCTGCCGAGGGGTTAGGCCAGTGCCAGGGCCAGCGAGGCCAGGATTGGAGCCTGCCACGAGGCAAGGCTGGTGCCAGGGTCTCGGAGGCCGGGATCGGAGCCTGACAAGGGGTTAGGCCAGTGCCAGGGCCAGCAGCCGGCATCGGAGCCTTCCGTGAAGCAAGGCCGCTACTGAGGCCTCCGAGGCCTGGATCGGAGCCTGCCGAGGGGTTAGACCAATGCCGGGGCCATCGGCTAGCATTGGAGCCTGCCGTGAGGAAGGCCGGTGCTGGGGCCTCCGAGGCCGGGATTGGAGCCAGCTGAGGGGTTAGGCCAGTGTTGGGGCCAGCGAGACCAGAATCGGGGCCTCCCATGAGGCAAGGCCGCTGCTTGAGCCAGCGAGGTCTGGATCAGTCCAACTGGGGCTGTCAAGCGTGAGATTGGTATTTTCAACGCAGCATGCACAGAGAAATATCGCAGAAAATTAAAACCAGATGCTTCCCCTGATCAGCAATAACTAGGAGGAAATGGGCAACAGGAAGTGGTCGAGCTATAGAAAGGACCCTATAGTGAAGCAATTAAGGTGACCAATCAGAGGATATGGAATAGGGGAGGATGGAGCCTCTTCAAAAAGCAGGAGGTACATAAACATATATATCAAAGTTAATCACCAAACAAGCATGGGATCGAGGGAGGGGGAGGAAATGGGATGGGGACTGGATGAGGGCTAATTGGATGATGTGTGCTTGTATATCCTCTCAAGTCTTGTATTCCAATGTGATGTATGATTACAATGCACCAATAAAAATAAATTTAAAAAAAATAAAAATAAATAATAAATAATAAGATGGGGGTATAGCTCAGGAGTAGACTGCCCCCAGGTTCAATCTCAATACCAAAACAAAAACCAAAGCAAACAAAAACAGAAATAATAATAACAATACATATGTGGCATTCACAGTGCTACAGGTGCCATAGTAAGAGCTTTAAAAAGATACTCATCTACTCCTTTAGCAAGACTCTGTGAAATAAGTTCTCATTCTCTCATTTTCAAATGAATAAATCAAAGTTTATAGACCTTCCTGAGATAGAACAGCTGGTAACTCGTAGAGCCAGGTTCTAATAGAGGACTGGCTACAGTGTCTGTGTTCTTATTTCTGCTCTTGCTGAAGTGGTTGCAGAGGAGAATTAAGATCCGTGTCACAGGGCCACAGGAGGAAAGGGAAAGATTGTGTAAAATGCTGTAGGATCTCAGATATCACAGTAAGTAACTGGCCCATATTTCCAAGTGTTGTGGGTACCCTTCGCAGATTTTTTGAGCAAGTAATAACTCGTTTTTGCTGCTTCGCAGAATCCTTGAGTCCCTGATGTGTAACGAGAGCAGTATCCGGAGCCTGCGCCACAGAAAATCTGTGAATGCATTGAACGGTCCCATCTACCAGGAATATGAAGCAGATCCAGATGACGGCAACGTGGGATACAAGCAAAACTCCAAGTTCTCAGACACGCTCAGCAACTCGCATTATTACGTCTTCTTTGAAGAACAGGAAGATGAGATCATTGGCTTTGGCCGGGAGCTCAAAAACCCCCAAGAAGAGACCCTACAGGCCTTCGACAATCATTATGACTACACAGTGTGTGGGGACAGTGAGGACATGGTGTGTACACCCAAGTCGGATGAGTTCAACCCCTGCGAAGACATAATGGGCTACAAGTTCCTGCGGATCGTGGTGTGGTTTGTGAGCCTGCTGGCTCTTCTGGGCAACGTCTTTGTGCTCTTCATCCTCCTCACCAGCCACTACAAGCTGACCGTCCCACGCTTCCTTATGTGCAACCTGGCCTTTGCAGACTTCTGCATGGGGATATACCTGCTCCTCATCGCCTCCGTGGACCTCTACACCCACTCTGAGTACTATAACCATGCCATCGACTGGCAGACAGGCCCTGGCTGCAACACGGCCGGCTTCTTCACGGTCTTTGCCAGCGAGCTGTCGGTTTACACGCTGACGGTCATCACCCTTGAGCGCTGGTATGCCATCACCTTCGCCATGCGCCTGGACCGCAAGATCCGCCTCAGGCACGCGTACGCCATCATGGTCGGGGGCTGGGTGTGCTGCTTTCTTCTCGCCCTGCTCCCTCTGGTGGGGATAAGCAGCTACTCCAAGGTCAGCATCTGCCTGCCCATGGACACAGAGACGCCCCTTGCTCTGGCCTATATTGTCCTCCTTCTATTGCTAAACATTGTCGCTTTCATCATCGTCTGCTCCTGCTATGTGAAGATCTACATCACAGTCCGAAATCCTCAGTACAACCCTGGAGACAAAGACACCAAGATCGCCAAAAGGATGGCAGTGTTGATCTTCACTGACTTCATGTGCATGGCCCCAATCTCCTTCTACGCCCTGTCAGCACTTATGGACAAGCCTCTCATCACCGTTACCAACTCCAAAATCCTACTGGTTCTCTTCTACCCACTCAACTCCTGTGCCAATCCATTCCTCTATGCCATTTTCACTAAGGCCTTCCAGAGGGATGTGTTCATACTGCTCAGCAAGTTTGGCATCTGTACACACCGTGCTCAGGCATACCAGGGCCAGAGAGTTTGTCCAAAGGACAGCGTGGGTTTTCAGATCCAAAAGGTTACCAAGGACATGAGGCAGAGTGTTCCCAACATGCACGATGTCTACGAACTGCTTGAAAACTCCCACTTGACTCCAAATAAGCAGGGCCAAATCTCAGAGGAATATAAGCAAACAGTTTTGTAGGTGGAGTCTACACCACTCACGCTGGGAGGGAGACTTACAAGAGGCTGGTTTCCTGAACATGCATTTCAAGTGTGTGATATGCACAACTGAATTAGCAGCCTTTGTGCAGGTGATATTTCATGGGGCTAGAGTTCATCTCTGGAGAGTGACTAGCATTAAACTAATCACTGCCTCCAGGAAGGAGGAAAAGCTACCAGAGTATCTGAATCCCGGGCAATATCAACATAATCCATCCGTACTCTCTGGAAGACTTGCTTGATACTAAGTCCAGAGATGACCTTGTATAACATGTTTGAAATGTATCCTCTGACCCATGTCAACATTGTTCTTATTTTAACTAAAGATTTGGCCAGTGGGCAATGCTATTAATTTAATTGGTGACCGTGAGATAAAATCAGCCCCATATTGGCTCAGCTCAACTTTAATTCCATGATACAGCCAAAGAGAGTGCTAGTTCCTTAAAACTGAAAAGACAAAAACAACTAGATGTCATGCAATAGCTCTTATGAGATACAAAGAGGGGGAAGGTTTAGCTTTGTTTTTGTTTTGTTTTTATTTCAGACTGAAACGATTAATCATCTCTTTACTAGGATCTACCTGATGTAACCCAGCTGTTATGGGTTGCCTAGGGAAAATGGTAAGATTTCAGCATATGTTGTCTAGCAAACTAAGAATTGATCTTTTTGGCTAGATTCATACCATAAAAGATGTGAACTCTAGAAAGTATTTCTAAGTAACAGCAACTAGGAATTAAGGACAGAGCACACTTAATCACCTGTTGACTACTACAGCAGGCTGGACACCAAAGTCAACTGTAGGATACTGGCAAAATCACTGGGCCTCAGAAATCCATGGAAATAAAGGACTCGAAGGCCTCTTCCACTTTAAAAACAATTTCTTTTCCTCAAAACATATATTTTTATGACAAAAAAGAACACAAATATAATCTCTTTTTCCTATGAAACAGGATTGCTGTCTCCTTCATTTTGGAGCCTAGACATATGACCCAGGACATTTTTTCTTTATTTCATTTTTGATCCTGATTCCTGAACCAAAAATTCTATTGAGTAACTATATTGGCTTAGATTCAAATCATTCATCCAGTTACTAGAGCTATACTGCTTTAATTAACAGGCTCCGAATAGATTGGTATTTATATAATTAAAATTAAATATGGGTCTGAAAATGTTTTAGAGTTACTTACTTCACTGTGCAGCCACTTCTAAACACTTTCCTTGTCTTTGGGGGTTTGTTTCTTTACATGTACATTTCCAGCTCACAATACCATGCTAACACTGTCAATAGGTACCTTCTCTCTTGCTCCTCCAGCTCTTTCTAACTCTGTTGACCACTGGACATAAAACCTTTATTCCTCAGCAGTGTGTCTTACTTCAAACCATCAGGAGCTTTATCTATGGATGAGCTCTCCAGTCACATGTCATGGTAGCCCCTTAATTTCCAGCTAGAAGAGAGTTCCTAAGCAGAGATGGCATCATAAAGTGAAACCCTTTGGTTATTTTAAATCTGTGGAGTAGGGTTAATGGGCCCTCAGAGATGTCCCTTACCTGACTCAGCTGAATATCTTCACAACCATAGCCATTCTTGATTATCACTGACCCTTGCACATCTTAATAGAAATATATACAACTAAAGTCATCGCTTGCCTAACAGTTCACTTGTAACTAATGAAATTAAGCCAGTGTGGTTTTGTTTGTTTGGTTTTTGGCATGTGTTTCTCTCCTGTGACATTTTGAAATAATCACATCTTGATATAGAGTGTGCATTATCTCGAGTAGCTAAACTAATACTTTGGAGAGAGTCCTGGAAAAGTGACTTCAACAGGATTGTTACTAAAATTCTTATTCACAAGGTGAAATAAATGTTTTTCCTATGAAATGTTCCTGCTGAGTTCTAGGGTATTGTTCTTTGGACTTTGTGAGTTTCTTTTGGAGTTAACGTTGTATGTTGTTAAAATTAAAGAAAGGAAAAGACAATTGGCTCATTTGTTCATGAATGCATATTCATAAATAAATTGTTGACTATCAACTAATAACAAGTATAACATATTTCTTGATTATAAATACTCTTAAGTGAAACAACTTACTCCTAGAGAATTATTATTCATTGATATATATTGATGGACAAGAGAAAGAAATGGGTAAAAATATATATCAAGTATATGAGTAGTATTAATACTCAAAATTTAAATCTATAAATCTATTTATATTTAAATCTATAAGTTCTTTTCAGAGTTTAACTGGCATCTTTCAATTATCTGAAGAGAGACCCAAATCAGTGAGGATAGAAGCCTAGAATTCATGGCCTAAAACTCACACATGTTGCTCAAGGGGGTATCTCTCAAAATTCTCATAAAGTTGATTGATTTGCTTTCTAGACAATCTACCATGTAACAGAAGTAGCCAGTGAGAAGAGGCAACTACATCACAAGGAAACACCATAAGAATAACAATAAGGGTAAAAGGAAGATAAAAGGAAAATTATAATCACAAGAATTTTACAAACAATAACAGTGTAAGCCCAAATTCTTTTACCTACTTGAAGTCTTTGGGAGAAGTTGCATTATGACACAGCAGAGTGGTCTTCTTCCTTCTTAAGACCTTAAGAGATAAGAAATGGTCCAAATACATTCTAGTTTTTTGCTTTTGGTTGTTGTGGTCATTGTTGCTGGTTTTGTTTGTTGGTTGGTAATGGGAATTGAACACAAGGTCACTCTGTCACTAAGCTACATCCTCAGCTCTTTTTGTTTTATTATTTTGAGTCAGTGTCTGGTTAAGTGATCTAGGCTACACATTCTCTTTTTAATGCTGTGAAGTGATAGACTTTGTTCCAGCCTCTACCAGCCTTCCTCTTTCAAATGGCACTGGAAAGATGGTGAAGAAGTATAAAATGAGATCAAGCCAAAACTGCATGGTGAACAGAGGAATAGATACCAGCCAACCAGAGACTTCTATGACTTCATAAATAGGGGAAAACCCATGGCTTGGAGTTGATGGAGGAAGCTACAGCATTGAACATACTTACAGGATAAAGCTACTTCGGTGAAAGGATGTGTTATTCCCTACAGAGTCCAGAGACCCCCAAGGCTGAAGGCCACAGGTCTGAAGAGCTAACAAGGGTAATGAAAGTCTGTGTACTTGGCCCCTTCCACCCAAAAAAGGACTAGGTGTATAGCTTGTAGGTATAATGCTCCAAGTTCAATCCACAGTACCAAAAAAAAAGGAAATATGGTATATAAACAAAATGGAATATTATTTGGCCATAAAAATGAAATTCTGTAATTTGCAGCAATGTGGGTAGAACTAGAAGATATCATGTTCAATTAAATAAGCCAGACACATAAAGACCAATACTACATGCCCTGTTTCCATTTGTGGAGGCTAAAAATAATATTATTATTATGGAAATAATAAAGCTATGGTCATTACAAATTAGAAAATCTGTCAGGGAGGATAAAGATAAAGAGAGGTTAGATAATCAAAATATAATTAGGTAGGAAGAATTCTAGTGTTCTATGGCACATTGCATAACTGTAGTCTACAATAATTTGTGATGTATTTCAGAATAACTACAAAGTCAAAATTTCTCAACACAGAAATAATAAATGTTTGAGGGGATGAAAATGCTTGTTGTCCTGCTTTGACCATTACATGTTGGGTTCACGTACCAAATTATAATACTGTACAAATATTCTGTGTCAATTAAAAACGAGCTCAGTAATATGAGAACCATATGGTAATTCACTATAATGGGACTTTATATTAACTGATTAAATCATAGTTGTACTTAATTTATGGAGTGAAAGATGTTTTGATATATGAATACAATGTGGATTGATTAAATTGAGCTAGTTAATATAAATATCATTTCACTTGCTTGACATTTTTTGTGGTGACACATTTGAAACTTGTTTTAAAGTATACAATACGTCATTATTGACTGTACTCACCTTGCTCTGCAATTGGTCTCAAAAATTGTTGACCAGTAACTTTCTTTTTATATATATATATATTTTTGTGGGTCTGGGGACCAGTAACTTTCCATTCCTTGTTCATAATGCCACCAAGCCTCTGGTCATCATAATTCTACTTTCTACTGTGAATTCAACTATTATTTTTAGATTCTACATATATGAGACCATTCAGTATTTGGCTTTTCGTGCTTGGCTTATTTCATTGAGCACGATGTTTTTAGATTTCTCCACAGTGTCCCAAATGGTAGAACTTCATTCTTTTTTAAGGCTTAATGGTATTCTGTTGTTTAAAGATAAAAGACATCAAGAATTGGGGAGTATATAAAGAAAAGACCCTTGCACACTGTTGGTAAGAATGTAAATTATGTAGCCATGCGAAGTGTGCCGGTGCAAACCTGGAATATCAGTAGCTGGGAAACTGAGACAGGAGGATCACAGGTTTGAAGCCAGTGTCAGCAACGTAGCAAGACCCTCCAGCAACTTAGGGAGACGCTGTTTCAAAAAGATAAAGGGCTGAGGAAATAGCCTCAGAGGTAGAATGCCTCTAGGTTCAATCCCCAGTTACAAAATAAATGATAGATAAGATGATAGATAGAAGATGGACAGATGATAGATTAACAAATAAATAAGAATGTAGGCCTGTTCAGCAACCCAACAAGACCCTGTTTCAAAAAAAAAAAAAAACCACTGAAAGTGTAGTACAGAGGCAAAATGTCTCTTGAGTTCAATCCCTAGTACCAAAAAAAAAAAAAAAAAAGTTATACGACCATTATAGAAAACAGTATGGAAATTCTTCAGAAAAACTAATAAGAGAGTCAATATATCAAGCCTCTCTGTATTCCCATGTTCATTGCATTATCTAATGGTATTCAAACATTTCTAGTCACTGGGAAAATTATAATAAAAAATAGGACTACCCATCAACCCATTACACAGGAAGTATTTTAACAAAAATCAAATTATTCCTTCCTGTGACTCAATTTTCTCTTTGACCACAAGCACCCTAATTTAAAGATTTACCCCAATGGTGGTTGCAAAAAATCCAGAAGACCCTCTGTTCTCTAACCACCATTCCAAGTTTCTCAGTTAAGAGCCATACTAAGGAAATGAGGTTAAAGCTTGAGAAAAACAAGATGAAAATCACATTATGTCTTTGTAACAAATCCCAGATAGAAATGTTATTACATTCCATCTCAATCCCCCTGACATCATGTGAAAATGGTTCCTGGGATGATAGAGGGTAACTTATAAACTTTCAAACTAGAATTTAAGAAATGACGATGACTTAAATGATGCACCAGTCTAAAAAAAATGGGACTCCCAGGAGTTTTTATGAATAACTAATAGAACCCATTTCACTCTGTTTACTCTCAGATATTTTTCTGACTTCTCAAAGAGTTCCTTAAGCACTCTCTCAGGAAGGGATGGAGGGAAGTATTAATAGCTTCAACAAATGGTGGAGAAATGAGAGACTGGTCCATCAGGGCCTTGGTCCAGATGAAAGAGGAGCTGCCTGACATCATACCTGTTTCCACCATCTGTACGCCAACGCTGGCGAGGGAGAGAGTGAGCGCAGCCCTTTGGCACTCACAGGTCTTCCCAAACATCCAAGTGGCGACGTGCTGTCATTTTAATTAGTACAGTTGAGCCACTAGTGGGAGCAGAGGAAGGTGAAATACTGTCTTCTGCTTCTTTAACTGTTTGCCCATCCAGCCGACAGAGAAGCCAGAGGTTCTCTTCCAACCCACTCACCCTGTAGCCATGTCCTGCGTTACATCTGGAAGATGCTCTAACTTACATCAACCCCTCCATCCTATCCAAGTCCCAGTAAGCCCTCTCCAACCTGTTCCATCCATCCTCATTCAAATCCCCTTTTGATGGCAGCATTTGGACTTGTGTCCCCTGTGCTACCATCAGAAAGGGGGAAGGGACAAGTGTTGGTTGATGCTCCATCTAGAATCTATTAAGAAAGGTTTCAAGCATCATTTTCAGACAGGCAGTAGAAAGTGAGAGGGTGCTTGGGTAGTGGTGTGATAGGTGGAATGATACAGGATTAGAAATGGTAACTATGGCCAGCGGTGGTGGTGCATGCCTGTAATCCCAGTACGTGGGAAGCTGAGACAGGAGGATCACAGGTTCAAGACCAGCCTCAGCAACTTAGTGAGACACTGTTTCAAAACAAAAGATACAAAAGGCTGGGAATATAGCTCAGAGGTAGAATGCCCCTGAGTTCAACCCCAGTACAAAAAAAAAAAAAAAATCTGATAAGAATCTGATTACTGTTTTTAAGATGTTGGGTTTTTTTAATTACAAAGTTCTCCAAGAACTGTCAAGAACTTGGAAGTTGATTGGCTTAAAAATGACTAATTTTTTATAGCCTACATTTACTCTGATTATTCTTGCTCTGAATAAACTATGAAAGAAAAGGAATCCAAAGTGGGGGAATTAATATTAACCTTACATATAGAATTTTTTTTCAAGGAAAGACACATCATTGACTTTGTTGATAATAAAGTTACTGGTCAATAAAGCTAAGGATGATAACTTGGGGTTGGTCAAATGATATTGCACACCTCTCCTATTTCCCTTAGTAAAGAGTAAAATCAAGGCATCATCAGCTCAGCTTCTTTAACAGAGTTAGGTTATATAATTTATCACCTCCCCAAAAAAGTGCTTGTACCTCTGTGTCTTTCCAAAGGAATTGAAGTTAGATTACTATAGTAATACATGCATAACTATGTTGAAAGCAGCACAATTCATGATAGTCAAATTTTGAAACCAACCTAGGTGTCCGTCAACAGAAGAATGGATTACAAAATTATGGGGTATACACAATGGAATTTTACTCAGGCATAAGGATGAACACAATTATGTGTTCATTTGCAGGAAAATGGATGGAACTAGAAAATATTGTGCTCAGTAAAGTCAGCCAGTCTTAGAAAGTTAAGGGTCTATATATGTGAAATCATGTTCAATTTCAGTGTATTGTAAGAGTGTCACATTTGTTTAGAATTAGGATTACAGTTAGCATTAGGATGAATATGACATTTAGTTTAATTTCTTATATGCATTAATTTCAGCTATGTTTAAAATCTTGGAAAAGTGTTTTACTATCATATATTTGTGCAATTATGTTTAATTTCAGTGTATTGTAAGATTTTCCCATATGTTTAGAACTAGGATTACAGTTAGCGTTAGGGCGAATATAACATTTAGTTTAGTTTCTTATATGCATTAGTTTCAGCTATGTTTAAAAGCTCGGAAAAAAATGTTTTATATGTCATATATATGTGCAATTATGTTCAGTTTCGGTGTATTGTAAGAGTTTCACATACGTTTAGAATTAGGATTACAATTAGCATTAGGACGAATATATTCATCCATTTACTTTAGTTTCTTATATGCATTAGTTTCAGCTATGTTTAAAAGCTTGGGAAAGTGTTTTATATATCATATATATGTGCAAAAAAAATAAATAAATTTTCTGAAGAAAAAAAAGAAAGTCAAGGGTCATGTTGTGTCTCATATGTGGAAGTTTGAATGAAAACTAGGAAGCAAAAGGGACTTTAGTTAAATGAGGAGAGAAAACAGTGAACTACAAGAAGAGGGCTGGCAGAAGGAAGGGAAGAGGGGAAAGGCAACAGAGCAAACAGGGTTACATCCACATACGTTTTCACTACCAATCTCACTAACACGTGTGGGGAGGGAGGACGGGGAGTGGGCATAGGGAGGGAAATGCACCCAGGCTGTGTGCAGGTATGTTCATATCACTTTGTGTTTCACTAAGGTCACTGAGATGTGTAATTACATTGCACCAATAAAAGTATTTTTAAAGTGCTTCTAAATTCTTGGATGGCAAACAAAACTGTCAAACAATAAAAACTTTTTTCAGCTAGTTGTTGTAACAGCTGTGAAGTAGTTTTATGTTATCTGTGTTGTTATATACTTTACATAATCCTCATAGACATAGATGCCCATTTTCTAGGAAGTATAGATTTTGTTGATTTATTATAAAATGGTTACCATACCCTGTATTACTCTTCTGTCTCGATATCTCCAATCAACAAACAAACATGGTGCTGTTTTTCCCGTGTTTAAAAATTATTTTTGGTTCCACTTCTCCTCCATCACTTCTTTGGTTCTTTTGTCACAAAAAAAGAAGAATGAAAAAGAGGAAAAAGAGGAGGAAGAGGAGAGGGAGGAGGAAGAGGAGGAGAAGGAAAAGTTATCTCTTCATCTGTTGCTGAGGCTGGCCTCGGACCTGTGATCCTCCGTCTCAGCCTCCCAGGTACTAGAATTATAGGTGTGAGACACAAATTTGCTGCTCTCCCACTTTCTGTAAGGTCCACCAAAATGAGCTTTTCAGTCCTGCGGCCCCATGGAAATGGATTGTGCCAGCATCCTCCATGAACCCATGCTGCTAAGTCCAGTGGTCAGTTTTCAGTCCTCTTCCTACTTGGCTTCAGCAGCAGTTCGTGGTACAACTGTCTACTCCCTCCTCGTTGATTTCCTTCCTTCCCTTTGTACCCAGGACACCACAATGTCCTGACTCCCAGTGACTTTTCAACAGCTTTGTCTGCCCTCTGCTTTTAGCATCCATCCATCTCTTATAACACCCTGAGGTCAGACCTTGGCTTTTTGGCCTTTTTCCATCAATACTTATCCCTTAGTGATCTCATGCAACCACAAGGCTTTGAATACTCTTTATATGTAATGATTGTGTGTGTGTGTGTGTGTGTGTGTGTGTGTGTGTGTGTGTGTTACTTGAGATGGAACCCAGGGCTACACCCCGAGCTCTATTTTATCCTTTTATTTTGAAACAGGGTCTCACTAGGTTGCAGAGGGCATTACTAAGTTTCTGAGGCTCCCGGGGAACCTGCAATCCTCTTGCCTCAGTTTCCCAATTACTGGGATTACAAGTGTGCACCAACATGCCTGGCTGCAATGACTCTTGAGAGTGTACCTCCAAACCAAATCTCTCTGTAAACTCCATCTGGCTTCCTGCCATCTCTACTTTGACGTCTAGTAGACACCTCCAAGTCTACATGCTCCAAACTAAACTCCTCATCTTCCACCCCAAACCCGCTTCCCTGGGCCTTCCTCATCTCATCTGATGGCAATGCATCCTTTAAGATGCTTGGACCAAAATCTCAAAATCTTCCTCGACTGTTCTCTTTCTCTCAAACCTCACATCCAAACCACCCACAAATCTTCACTGCTTAGCTTAGCGGTCTACATCTAATTAGAATTGTACGCTTTGATTATTACTATCCTGGCCTGGGCTGTGTCATATCTCTCTTTCTGACTATTAAATCCTCTCCATTGTTCTCTTTTCGCCCACTACGGTGTATTTGAGGGTTGACAATTCATTTCCCAGAGGCCATATTGGGTCCACAGCTTATTTTGTATATCTTAAGAGCTAAGAACAGCGGGCGTGGTGGCGCAAACTTGCAATCCCCGCGCTTGGGAGGCAGAGACAGGAGGACCGCGGAGGTTCGAAGCCAGCCGTGCGCGCTGGCTTAGGAGACCCTGTTTCCAAATAAAAATATAAAATAGGTCTGGGAGTGTAGCCCGGAGGTAGAAGGGCTTCCAGGAACCCCAGTACCACCAAAATAAAAAAAAAAGAGCTAAGAACAGATTTATATTTTTGAATGGTGAGGGGAAAACATCAAAAGATAAAATATACTACATATAAATATATAAACATAATATTGTATAATATATATTAATATATAATATAACATCGAGTGTATTTATGTTACATAAATATCTCATCTATATTATGCAATATGTGGTACATTATTACATATATGTGTATTTTGGGAACTAGGAATTGAACTCGGGGTCATTCTGTTCATTCTACATCCCATCCTTTTTATTTTGAAACAGGGTTTCACTAAATCATGGAAGGCCTCGCTGTAAGGTGGGTGCTGAGGCTGGCCAGGACCCTGGAATCCTCCTGTCTCAGCCTCCAAAGTACTGGGATTATAGGTGTGTGGCCACTGCACTGGCCTGTAAGTGTCTTAAAGACTGGGATAGTTAAAAACAAGTAAACAAACGCCACTCTGACTTACATGCCTTGCTTGTGGAAAGAACTCAGAGAAGTGAGTTTTCTTAGCTATGGGTCACCAGTCCTCTGAGCTTTAAAAAGAGAAGCCAAGGCTGATTTCCATGAGCTCCAGGGTTTGCACTCTGTGGTCCCAAGGGCTTCCTTACTGTAAGATTGATGACTCACTAGATGGGCTCCTTGCGGAGACAGTGGGTGTGGTGAAGTCTTCTCTCGTGGCGTTTAAGGATTTGGAGAAAGGGATCTCTAATTTTTAACCATACAAATGCCTAACTAAGTCATGACGCAGATAAAAAAAAAAAAAAGTTATCCTGTATCTAGGCTATGTTTTTATATTTGGGAGTATGCTTTTTTTTTTTTTTTTTTTTTTTTTTTGGTGGTACTGGGGTTCCTGGAAGCCCTTCTACCTCCGGGCACTCCCAGACCTATTTTATATTTTTATTTAGAAACAGGGTCTCCTAAGCCAGCGCGCGCGGCTGGCTTTGAACCTGTGCGATCCCCTGTCTCCGACTCCCAAGCGCGGGGATTATAAGCCTGCGCCAGCACGCCCGGCGGGAGTATGCATTTTTAAAGACTCAACATCAATTTAAAATATACACATTAAAAAACAATATATGAGAAACTCAATTTAAAGCCAACCAATGTTTATTGAGCACCTACTGTGTGCCAGAGATTTCTTGGGCTTGTGGATGCACCTATGAATAAAACCAACAAAAATGTCTGTCCTTGTGGATATTGTGTTTATTACAACAGTACATATAAGCTAGAGAACAGATGAGGAGTGCACTAGAAGAGCAGGAAAAGTAGAGCAGGGTGAGTGGAGGGGACCGGCACCACAGCGTGGAACCAGCTCCAGTTTTAAGAGAGGATGGGTGGTCATTTGGGCCAGGGCTTGATGCAGGTGAGGGATCCATTCAACTGGGCGGGGCATTCCAGGGACGTGCCAGTGGCACAGATCTGCTTGAGGACTTTGCTGTGACCAAGGAAGACCAGGACAACGTGGCAGCTAGAAGGAAGGTTTGTAGGAGACGATAAAAGCAGAGGCGATCAGGCCGCAGGGAACGCGACTTGTTAAAGGACCTCGGCCTACGAGACTTGTTTAAGGACCTCGGCCTTTTGCTCTGAGAGAACTGGAGAGCCACTTAGAGACTCTGTGCAGAGGAACAACCTGATCCAACATAAGTGTTAACAGAACCACTCCAGCTGATCTGTTGAGAATGCGCTAGAGGCTGGTAAGTCCTCCTGGGAAGGGCCAGCGAGAAGCACATTAGGCTCTGTGGCCCACACAGTTTCTGTCACAACTGTTCAGCAATCCAGTTGCAGCCCAAGAGTGGCCGTATACAATATGGGAATGAGTAAGCATGGCCATGTTCCACTGAAACATCACTTATGAAAGGAAAATTCGTGTTTCATATAATTTATATGTCTGAAAATAAAGAATATTTATTACAGGTGGCACACGCCTGTAATCCCAGTACTTGGGAGGCTGAAATAGGAGGATTGCAGACTCAAGGACAGCCTCAGCAATTTAGTGAGACCCTCAGAGACTTAGTTTCAAAATAAAGTGACTCTGTTTCTAAATAAAAAAAACAAAAAGGGATGGAGGTGTAATTCAGAGGTAGAATACTCCTGATTAAATACTCAATAATATCGCAAAAAAGAAAGAGAAATTTACAATACAGGAAGAAAGACAAAGGTGTCATAGCAGTAGAAAAATTACTGTTTAGTTCTTGAATGTTACTGTAGAACAAAGCTTACCCATAGAAATATAATGAAAACCATTAGGTAATTGTAAATTTTCTAGTAGCCACCTAAAAAAGATAAAAGAGTAAAATTAATTTTAATAATGGACTTTAGCCTACTACATACAAAACATTGCCAATTTGACATGAAGCCAATACAAAAATTACTGAGATATTTTATATTCTTTTTACTTCCTATAAAGTCTAGGAAATTCAGGGTACACTTAAAATGTATTTGCAATATGGCAGCTGAGTTTGCCTCAGCTGACTACTTGACCCATAGTCAAAGCTCATAAAACCTACACTTCAAAAATAGAGTAGGCATGGTGGCTCATCTTTGTAATCCCAGTACTTGGAAGGCTGAGATAGGATTGGAGGTTCGAGGGCAGCCTCAACAAGTAATGAGATTCTCATCAACCTAGCAAGACACTGTTTCAAAATAAAAATAAAAGCCGGGCTTGGTGCACACTTGTAATCCCAGCATTCCGGAGGCTAAGACTGGAGGATCATGGTTCGCGGCCAGCCTCAGCTACTTAATGAGGTCCTTCTCAACTCAGTGAGACCCAGTTTCAAAATAAAAAATAAAAAAATGGGGCTGAGGGTGGAGCTTGGAGGTAGAATGCCCCTAAATTCTGTCTCCAGTGCCACAAATAATAATAATAATAATAATATCGCAATAATAATAATTATTATTATTATAGGACTGAGCTGTAGCTTGGAGGTAGACTACCTCTGAGTTCAATACTCAGTACCTACCCCCAAAAATACATGTAGGTAGCAGGGCCTGGTGGCACACACTTACAAACTCAGTACTTGGGAGGCTGAGACAGGCAGCTCACAGGCTCAAAGCCAGCCTCAACAACTTAGCGAGGCCCTCAGTAACTTAGCAACATCATGTTTCAAAATAAAAAATTAAAGCCAGGTGTGGTGACGCATGCTCATAATCCCAGCATTCAGGAGGCTGAGACGGAAAGATCGCGGTTCGCAGAAAGCCTCAGCTACTTAGTGAGGCCCTTTGCAACTTAGTGAGATCCTGTTTCAAAGTAAAGAATAAAAGAAAAAAATAGGGCTAGGCATGGTGGCCACGCTTGTAATCCCAGCATTCGGGAGGCTGAGACAGAGAGATCATGGTTCGCGGACAGCCTCAGCTACATAGTGAGGCCCCTTGCAACTCAGTGAGACCCTGTTTCAAAATAAAGATTAAAAAAAAAATAGGGCAGGGGTGTAGCTCAGAGGTCAAATGCCCCTGGTTTCCATAGCCGCAAAAAAAATAAAATAGGGCTGGAGGTATAACTCACAGGTAAAATGCCTCTGGGTTCAATACCCAGTACCACACATATACAAAAAATATTTAAAATTTTATTTATGTATCCAAAGTATTCTAAATAGACTTGAAAGTTTTCCAAACTAAATTTAGTACACAGTTTCCCTCTACCTTATCTGCAGTCTTGCTTTCCTTAGTTTCAGTTAACCATAGTCAATTGCAGTCCAAAGTATTAAGTAAAAAAAAAAATCCCAGAAATAAGCAGTTCATCAATTTTAAATTGACTACCATTCTGAGTAGTGTGATGAAATCTCCCACCATCCTACTCCATCTCACACTTGGCGATAATCAGCCCTTTCTCCAACATATACACACTGCATATGCTACCCGCCCATTAGTTACTTAGTAGCCACCTCCTTTTCAGATCAGCTCTGAGAGCATCAGAGTGCATGGGTTCTATATGCCTTATTTTATTGAATAACAGCACCAAAGTGCAAGAGTGTGATGCTGGCAATTCAGATATGCAAAGAGAAGCTGTAAAGTGCCTCCTTTACATGAAAAGGTGAAAATTCTTGATTCAATAAGGAAAGAAACAATCCTAGGCTAAGGTTGCTAAGGTCTATGGCAAAAATGAACTTATCCATGAAAGTGTGTGAAGAATAAAAAAGAAATCTGAACTTCAAAAGTTACCATCACAGTGTATGAGTGTTTAGTTACACTGCAAAGGCATTAAGTGGGATGTGGTGGTATGTACCTAAAATTGTCATACTTGGGACAGAAGGGTCACAGGTTCTAGACCAGCCTCAACAGCTTAGTGAAACCTGCAGAAACTTAGTAAGACCTTTTTCAAAATAAAATAGGCCTTGGGCTGTAGCTTAAAGGTAGAATGTCCCTAGGTTCAACCCCCAGTAACACACACACACACACACACACACACACACACAATGGAAAGGCATTACATTATTTGGTTCAGTGAAAGTCAACATCTTACTGAATGGGGAAAAACAGAAGCTATTCCCTCTAAACAGGTTAAAGATGCCCATTATCACCACTCCTACTTAATATAGTATTTGAAAATTTATCCAGAGGAATTAGGCAAAAGGAAGAAATTAAAAGGATACAACTAGAGAAAGAAGTAGAATTATTTCTGTGTGCAGATGACATGATCTTGTATTTAGAAAACCCAAGAAATTCAACCAGAAGACTTTTAAAGCTGGTAAAAATTCAGCAAGGTAGCTGGCTACAAAATCAGCTTAGAAAAATCAATAGTTTATAAATCCACTGGAAAACAATTCCATTCATAATAGACTCAAACATACTTAGAAATAAATCTGAACAAAGAAATAAAAGACCTCTTCAATGAAAACTATAGAACACTGAAGAAAGAAAATGAAAACCTTAGAAGATAGAAGAACCTCTCATGCTCTTGAATAGGCAGAATAATATTGTCAAAATGGCCATACTACCAAAAGCAATCTACAGATTCAATGCAAACCCTATTAAACTACCAATGCTATTCTTCATGGAACTATAAAATAGAAAGGCTCTAAAATTCATTTGAAATAACAAAGGACCAAGAATAGCCAAAGCAATTCTGAGAAATAAGAACCATGATTAGAAGCATCACAATACCCAATTTCAAATTATACTACAGAGTATTGGCATAAAAACAGACTCATGAACCAATGGAATTGAATAAAAGATACAGAGACAAATCTTTATACTTAAAGCCAGCTGATTCTGGACCAAGATGTCAAAAATATAATATGAAGAAAAGATAGCCTCTTCAACAAATAGTGTTGGGAAAACTGGATATCGATACATAGAAGAATGAAACTAGACCCTATCTCTCATCCAGCACAAGTCAATTCAAAATAGATCAAACAGCTAGCAATTAGGCCAGAAACTTTGTAATTACTAGAAGAAAACATAAGTCCAACTCTCCAACATTTAGGCACTGATAGAGACTTCCTCAATAATCCCTAAAGTTCAGGAAATAAATCAATAAATGGGATGGCATCCCATTAAAAAGCTGCTCTGCAGCAAAGGAAACAATCGAGAATGGAAAGATAGAGCCCATAGAATGAAGGAAAATCTTTGCTGCTTCTCCTCTAATAGAAAGCTAATATCTGGGATATGGTAAAAAAATAATAATAATAAAAATTAAAAATTGAGCAATTGGACTGCTGAAGTCACTTTTCAAAAGAAAAAAATATATATATAAGTGGTCAACAAATGTATAAAAAATTCTCAACATAATTAGCAATTAAGGAAATTCAAATAAAAACTACACAAAGATTCCATCTAACTCCAGTTAGAATGGAAATCATCAAGAATACTGTTAGGTTGGAGAAGAACGGTGACAGCCCCCACCCTGAAAGTTCCAGTTGGCTGATGCATGTAACTGCAGTTAAACAACAATGGCCTAACTGCCCTGGCCAATGTGTACAACCTCAAACACATATGTCACCAATTCCTAACACAGGTGTCACCTAGTTCCAAGAACTCTGATACAGACCACTGCTCAAGAAACAGCAACCTACCTGCCTGGAAAGCCCCCAAGGCCTCGCTCTCCCCCGCCCTCAAAAAACAGCCCCATAAAAAGTTTCAACCTGCAATAGTCCAGCATGGTGGCGCACACTTGTAATCCCCGGGCTTGGGAGGCGGAGACAGGAGGATCGCACAGGTTCAAAGCCAGCCTCGCTGGCTTAAGAGACCCTGTTTCCAAATAAAAAAGTATAAAAATAGGTCTGGGCATGTAGCCCGGAGGTAGAAGGGTTTCCAGGAACCCCAGTACCACCAAAAAAAATTAATAATGATAATAATAATAATAATAATAATTTTTAAAAAGTAGGGCAAGGGGTGTAGCTCAGAGGTCAAATGCTCCTGGATTCCAACCCTAGACCCCGCCACACACACACAAAAGGATAGAGAACATTATGCTAAGTGAGATTAGCCAGTATCAGAAAGTTAAGGGTCATATATTTTCTCTCCTATGTGGAAGCCAGAGAAGAAACAGGAAAGAAAAGCTCTTCAGATAAATAAGGAGAGAGACCAGTAGAAGAGTAGAGGGGATACGGGAGGTAGAAGGGGAGAGGAAAAGGGAGGCTTGAGGAAGAAAACAGACTAAATAATGTTATGTTTATATATAAAGGTATCACTACCTTTATTATCCCATTAGCATGTGCAGAGAAAGAAGAAGGGGGCTATGGGGTGGAGTGCAAAAGGAAACACACCAAGATATGTAGTGTGCATATATGGATACTGCTTTGAGTTTCACTATATAATGGTTGGATTTAGACTGTCCTCCTAACCTTCAGAGAAACAAGGTCGTACTGTTGGAAGCAGGGCTTCACTGCTAAGAAGGGTAACCTGAGGGTGTGGCCTTGGGAACTCTATCAGGTTTTTTTCTCCCCTTGCTTTCTCTCTGCTTCTATTCTTCTCTCTTCTCTCCTCTCTCCTCTCTCCTCTCTCCTCTCTCCTCTCTCCTCTCTCCTCTCTCCTCTCTCTCTCTCTCTCTCTCTCCCTCCCTCCCTCCCTCCCTCCCTCTTCCCATTACCATGCCCTGAGCGCTTCAGATCCTAGCCTCACCTGGACTGAAACCAAAATCTCCAAAAAACTGTGAGCAAATAAATCTTCCTTCCTCTAAGCTGTGTGGTCAGTCTTTTGGGGTTATAGCAGTGCGAGTGCTGATTGAGACAGAAATTGGTACCGGAGAAGTGGGGTCACTGCTTATATCTAAGTCTGACATGTGTTTTGTGAGTTTTGAGAACTGCTTGTTGGAAGGGCCAGAATGTGGCTAGACATGGTGGATGGTAGAGACTGTCCACGAACCTGGATCCTCCTGTCTCAGCCTCCCTAATGCTGGGATTACAAGCATGTGCTTGTAATGCCTGGCTCTGGTTTCTTAACAGTACCATGGAAGTTTATTCTTTTGTGCCTCTGATCATCATTATGAAGGGCCTTCCTGATACCTTTATATATTCATGCATTTGAAATCCAAATCCAACTCATCCTTTAAATCCCAGCTTAAAAAAGACCTTCAGTGATTCAGGTAAATGGAAGCCAGATGATAGGGGGCTTTGCATGCCAGACTAGAGTTTGATTTGTATCCGGTAGGCAATGGAGAACCTCAAGGCTCTTGGCTTGGAGCCATGTGAGTTGTACAGTAATACATCTATGTAGAAGCTCTGGATCTTAAGAAAGGAAGAGTTATAGCCAGGTTTGGTGGTACATGCCTGCAATTTCAGTACTTAGGTGGCTATGACAGGAGCATCGCAGGTTCAAGGCCAGCCTCAGCATTTAACAGGACTCTTAGAAATCTAGAAACCTAGTGAGATCTTGTTTCAAAATAAAAAATAAAATAGCGCTGGGAGTACAGCTCAGAGGTAGACTGTCCCCTGGTTCAATCCCCAGTACCATTAAACAAAATAAATTTTAAAACCACATAGGATTATAGAATAAAGAGAAAGTAACATTACTCTATAGTTAGACTTCCTGAATGCTCTGACTCATGTTTAACTCAGCCAGTGCCCCACAGGAAGGCTGACTCTTTCCCTTGCAGGGCACTTTTCTAGCTCTCCTGCCAGTCACTCTATCCTCATGACTCTGACTGGGAAATTGTCCAGTCATGTTGGCTAGCTCTTTCCTAGAGAACAAATCTCTTCATAAAAGCCATACTTGTATATCAAGTACTGTGACACGTGTGCGTGTGTGTGGAGGGGGTTCTGGGGATTGAACCCAGGGGCATTCTGCCTCTAAATTACATCACCAGCTATATATATATATATATATATATATATATATATATATATATATATATATACATACATACATACATACATACATATTTCTTTTTTGGTGGTACTGGGGTTCTTGGAAACCCTTCTACCTCCAGGTTACACTCCCAGACCTATTTTTATATGTTTTTATTTGGAAACAGGGTCTCTTAAGCCAGCACAGCTGGCTTCAAACCTGCACGATCCTCCTGTCTCTACCGCCCAAGCGTGGGGATTACAAGAGTGTGCCACCATGCCCGGCATCCATATTTTATTTTTATTTTGAAACAGGGTCTCATTAGGTTGATGAAAGTCTCACTACTTGCTGAGGCTATCCTTGAACCTGCTATCTTTCTGTCTCAGCTTCCCAAGTACTGGGATTACAAATCTGTACCACCAGACCTAGATCTAAGACATATTTTCAACCTCCAAAATTGCAATATTTGGAGGTTCTAGGATCTATTTTGGCAAACCACAAGATCTCATGAAAGTTTGGCCAGTTTTGTGATTTTCTTCTCTTTTCCTTTTCTTTTTTCTTTCTCTTTTCTTTTTTCTTTCTTTTTCTTTTTTCTTCTTCTTTTGTTTCTTTTTTTTTTTGTGTGTGTGTGTGTGTGTGTTGTGTGTGTGGTAATGAAGACTGAACCCAGGGGCATATTACCTTTGAGCTACATACCCAGCCTGATTTTATTCTTTATTTTGAAACAGGGTCTCACTAAGTAGCTGAGGCTGGCCATGAACCTGGATCCTCCTGTCTCCGCCAATTACAAGATAACAAGTGTGTACCACCATCCCCAGCCAATTTTGTAATTTTTTTTATTTTGAACAGGTATCCACAGCCGGGTGTGGTGGCGCCCGTTTGTAATCCCAGCATTTGGGAGGCTGATCCAGAGGATCCTGGTTCATGGACAGCCTCAGCTACTTAGTGAGGCCATCCACAATTTAGTGAAACGCTGTTTCAAACTAAAGAATAAAAAACAGGGCAGGAGGTATAGCTCAGAGGTCAAATGCCCCTGGGTTCCATCCCCAGTCCCCCCCAAAAAAAGGTATCCTCTATATATGGACTACCAAATAGGTAGGTTAATCCCATTAATTCTATAACATAATCTACTAGCTATAGTACATTGAATTAATTACCTCATCAAAATTCAACTCTGCCTTCAAAGATTAGCAAAAGAGAAACTTGGAGACAAAGAGTAGAAGTTGAAGCTTTAAAGTTTAGTTTCTCTGTCTCTGTCTCTGTCTCTCTTTCTCATTTATAAAGTGTTATGCTTTTATTTTTAACTTTATGACAATCTTGATCCTGTTATCATGTCTATAGTCTAATTTTATTTCTCCCTAAGTGATTAGCTAATTACCCTCAAGATATATCTTTTCCTAAATAAGTTGATATTCTGGGTTGATATATAATATATATGTGATATATATATGTATATGTATACATATATATATATGCACATTATATATATATTAGATGTTTAGAAATTTGCAGACTATCTTGAGGAATATTTTATCAGTATTCAGTCTGGTTAAGAAGAATTCTTTAAAATGCAGTCCTTGAAAGTATACTGATTAGAAATACAAGCCAGGTGTGATGTCACACGCTTGTAATCCCAGCATTTTGGAGGCTAAGACAGGTGGATCGTGGTTTGTGGACAGCCTCAGCTACTTAGTGAGGCTCTTTGTAACTCAGTGAGACCTCGCTTCAAAATAAGGAATAAAAAATAGGCCTAGGAGTATAGCTCAGAGGTAGAATGCCCCTAAGTTCCATATCTAGTACTGCAAAAAAAAAACTCAGAAATATTATAGTGTAAATTAGGTAATATCGAGGATTTTTAGTTTTTAAGTACTTGGAATTGAACTCAGGGGAATTCAAGCTACAGCCAGCCTCGTCTGTCTCACTCTCTCTCTCTCTCTCTCTCTCTCTCTCTCTCTCTCTCTCTCTCATTTTTTTTTGAAACAGGGTCTCATAAATTGCTGAGGCTGATCTTGAACCTGGGATCCACCTGTCTGAGCCTCCTGATAGTTTCCCTCTCTTTATGGAGGGTTTTATTCCTTGGCCAAAATGAATTTTGGATTTTTATTAGGAAATCAACAGAAAATTTTATCTTTTACTTGGTGTAAAGTTAGCATTAGAGGGTCTCCCAAGAATCAAATATACATGTTTCCCCACTAGGATTGAAGGGTACCTAGACTTGTCACATTTTTTTTTAATGCATATACTGGAAAGTTGAGTTCTGTAATGGTACCAAAAAAAAAAAAAAAAAAAATTCAGCTGACTCAGCTTCAAGGTCAAAATGTGTTAGGGGATGAACATTTTTCCAAACATGGGGAAGGCTAACCTGACCTAAAACGAAAGCTGTGTTCTTCTTCTTCTTTATTATTAATGACCTTTATGTAAACAAGAGAGAGAGAGAGAGAGAGAGAGAGAGAGAGAGAGAGAGAGAATCGATCCTTAATGGAATACACTCACATCACCAGTGCTGATTAAAACACTTACTCAGCAAGTCTGTCAGGCAAGTGAATGAGGCCAAGAACCTGTCAAACTGAAGGATCATCGTCAACCAATGGACCCAAAGGAGGAGGAGGAAGCCAGTTACATATGTAATTTTGCGCTGAGCTGAAGCACAGCCCTTTTCCTGGAACTGCTTGGAAGAATGTCTCTCTCCCCTTCTCTCTAGCCGGAGCATTGGGCACTGCTCGGGATAGTCACAGTTGACTGATGTCACACACCAATTCCTCACTTAGAGAGTCCTTCCTCCCACTCCAGGCTGCGCCTGAAAACCAGGGAAAGCTCCTCTCAAAGTGGTCCCCGCCTGGGACTGACACGTGTCTTGGGCTTCTTGGCCGCCACTGTCTCTCTCTCGACCAGCATATTGTGATAGGACTGTTTGCTCTGTGGCTGATTCATGGACCAAAAAACACAGAGCCATGGCCGGACAACGCGTGGACCAGAAAGAGTTGCTTCTTGTGGCTTCTTTGCCGCAAGTCTGGTGTCTGTCTGTGGTACAGCTCACGAGTCATGAACACCCATGGCAGCATGGTCCCAACAGAACCACAAAACACCAAATTAAAGAGATTTTCCTCCTCCTTTTGTACGTTAAACTTTCCAAGATGGCTTGTTCCATTTGATGACGAGAGGAGACTTGGGAAGTGGGAGTCGCCCCACCTCCTCCACCCCAACCTGTCCATGGGACGCCTTTACAAACCTCTCCAGTGTTTTGAACGCAAGCTTCCTGGCCCAGAACACATGGCCTCTTGATTCCAGGCAAAGGGGACTTGTGAATAAATAAAGAGGCAGGGATCCAAGAATCTCATCAACAGAAATAATTCTTACAGCCTTACCTTTTCCATGTTGAGCATTAGACTTCTGTAGGACTGTCTCTCCTAAGTTTCTCACAAGAATCAGACTGTTTTCCTGGCTGAAGCCAGAGCCCCATTTTCTGGATGCTGGACTCTTGTCCTCAAACCTTAAGTCTAAAGCACCATCCGGAAGTGCTACCTATGAGAGAAAGCTGGCTTCAAGAGCTGTTCTACTTCCACTTTGCTGGGTAGCTCTTTTTATGAAGGTCTGCATAGTCAGAGTTCAGAGTTCACAGGTAAGAGGGGCCAGTGCTGCCCAGCAGCAGTGCACTTGGCACACCACGTGGAGGAGTGTTGCCAATCGGTAAGTCTCTATGGCAGAATGCTGTGTTTCACAACACAGAATTGAAGACAGGGTGTATTTATAGGTGAAAGGTGAATTAAACTTATCAAACAAAATATTGACAAACTTCAATTAAAGTAATGCAACCTTACATTGCTGATCACATAAAATGAAGAACTAGCTGCGTATTTTTTAATTTTTATTTTTTTTATTTTAATTTTTATTTTGAGGGTGGAACCCAGGGGCCTTTATCCTCTAGGCTACATTCCCAGGCCTACTTTTTATACTTTATTTGCAAACAGGGTCTCACTAAGTTGCTGAGAGCCTCACTAAGTAGCTGAGGCTGGCTTTGAACCTGTGCGATCCTCCTCCCAAGCGCTGGGATTACAAGCGTGCGCTACCACGCCCGGCTCCTAGCTGCGTATTTAAAAAACAGTGAGTTACGTTGAGATCAGCCAACCACAGAGAAGAGACATATGTTTTCTCTAATATGCCCAAACTAGGGACTATTAGAAATACCAGAGGGACTCCAGATAATGGAGGGGAAACCTCAGCAAAGCTGAAAGGGAAGGGTAGGAGCCGAAGAAGGCTGAGGTTGATTAATGGAGGAGCTACATCCGAATATGTGTAAAAGTATGAATGTAGCACGGTCAACCTGGACGCTCATTGTTGGGAGGGGGGAAGGGGAAGCGTGGGGAGAGAGGGCACCAAACACAGTCTGAATGTGTGCCACTTTCAATATGATCCACATAACAATAAAAACATAAAAAATGAAAATAAAAAACAGTGAGTTGTTCAAACATATATATAAATGAAATAGTGCTCAGGCAATGAAGCTCAGGCCAATGGCTATGAGGAAATACAGAGCGTAATTCACTTGGAAAACCCATCAGTGATACATTATAAATGCACCCGCTGCATAATTTAATCATCTCCTTTATCTGTCTCATACTTTCAAAACAAACTCATGCTTGGACGTAGCAAATCTGTTTTCCCCACCTCCAAGGCACGTACCAGGTGTGCGCTCTCCAGCACCCCTCAGTGTGCGCGACCTGGCCAGTGGAATAGAAACAGGGTAAAGAATGCCCTGAAACCCTCCTATACAGTGCTTTTGTGTTTTCTATCTTCCCTATCTGCCAGACATCTGCAAAGGATCTCAGGAAAAAGAAAGGAGTGTCCAGAGTCCCAGGGAAAGGCAAATTGGTTTGATGGAAGGAGCCTGTGTCCCTGAATTATCTCCAGGAGCAGAGCCCACTACCCCAAGCTGCACTGCACTGTGACCTGCAGAAGAAACACACCTTTATCACATTAAGCCGCTCAAATCTTGAGGTCACATGAATAGTACTGAAGGTACCTTCTTGGACTAATTCACATTCTTACGTGGTATTTTTTTTTTTTACTTGAGAAATTGACTGTAGACAATATGAATTTATTTTTCTATAGGTAGAAGACATTTTGACTCTGACAATGTTTCTTGAGTTAGGTACATCTTTCCATGTCAAAATAATTTGACAGCAGAAAAATAACAGAATTGTGCAATCATCTTATACAATAAGCTCTTTAGACAATCATGTTAATTCATGATGCTAAATTTAGAATAAAAAATACCTTAGCCCTGCATGGTGGCACACACTTGTATCCCCAGCATTTGGGAGGCGGAGACCAGAGAATCACAGTTTGAGGACAGCCTCAGCTACTTTATGAGACCCTTCGCAACTCAGTGAGACACTGTTTCAAAATAAAGAATAAAAATTAGGGCTGGGGGGTGTAGCTTGGGGGTAGAATGCCCCTAGGTTCCATCCCCAGTACCACAAAAAAAAAAAAAACTTTATTTTTAAAATAGTGTTAGATTCCTTCTTTTTTTCGGGGGGGTGTGGGTACTGGGGATTGAACCCAGGGGTATTCTACCTCTGAGCTACACCCCCAGTCATTTTTCTTTTTTAGTTTGAAACAGGGTCTAAGTTGCTGAAGGTCTCACTAAGTTGATGAGGCTGGCTTCGAACCTGTGATTCTCCTGTCTCAGCCTCCTATGTATTAGGATTACAGATGTGTACCTCTGCGCCTGGAAGATTCCTTCTTTAATAACAATCTCAAGCTGGCTATTTCATGGAAAAGTAAAGCTTTTTTTCATTACACACGCATTATTGTTAACAAATACCTCTGAAATACCAGGAAGTCACTATGTTCTCCCAGCCATTAGCCCAGTCAAGTTGACACATAAAATTAACTACTACAGGGTCTATTACTTTCATTTGCTTTTTTTCCAAGTTATAAATGCAATCATTATTCATAAGAAAAGTTACATTAAGTGGTGGCAAATACCCTGCTTTACCACACCCAACATTTCTTTAATATTTAAATTAAAATACTTTGCAGGGTGTGGTGGTGGCCTGTAATTCCAGTGCTTGAGAGGCTGAGATAGGAGGATTGCAAGTTTGAGGCCAGCCTCAGCAATTTAGCAAGACCCTGTTTAAAAAAAAAAAAAAAAAAAAGACCCTGTTTAAAAAAAAATGGGGGGAGGCTGGGGGTATAGCTCAGAGGTACAATGTCCACTAGGTTCAATCCTTAGTATCCTCCTTCCTGGAAAAAAAAAAAAAAAAGTCTCCTATGAACAGAAACCAAAATGAGGCTGCTTCAGGACCACAGTCTGCCAGTAACAGGTCAAGCTAAGGTGGAAATTATTTGATCCTGCAAACTAGGGTAACAAACACTTATTTAATCCAAACTAAGCTAGAGATGGAGTCTTACCCTCACTCGTCCCACCTGCCCAAGTTTCTTAACCATCTTGTGATCTCAGGCCAATGACTTGGCTTCCATAAAGGTCAGTCAACTCATCCGTAAAAATGAAGATGAAACGCCCTCAGGGCCATTGTGAGAACTAGAGGAGCAGGTAAAGCATTTGGCACTGAAAAAATATTTCTCCCTAGTCCCTGACCCCTTCCCTTCAACAAAACCAGTTTTTCCAAACACGTCTTTCTGGTCCACTAAACTCTGGTTCTACAAAATCTTTCTGTGACCGTCCTCCATTTTTAATGCAATCCCTATTTGAGAACAAGAACCATCAAAAGGTAGCCGGACGTGGTGGCACACTCTTGTAATCCCAGCATTCTGAAGGCTGAGACCGGAGGATCGCGGTTCGCGGACAGCCTCAGCAACTTAGAGAGGCCCTTTGCAACTCAGTGAGACCCTGTTTCAAAATAAAGAATAAAAAATAAGTCAGGGGGTATAGTTTGGAGGTTGAATGCCCCTGAGTTCCATCCCCAAACCCACCAAAAACAAAAAAAAAACAAAAAACAAACAAACAAGAATTTTCACAAGGTGGCAGTGGGAGGTGAGATTCTACCCGGAGCCTTGAAGAACATGGAAATCACATTCAGCGGCATTACGCAGGCAGGCCCACACACATTCCTTACACTATAGAACATACAGACTA
This sequence comes from Muscardinus avellanarius, assembly GCF_963383645.1. NCBI lineage: Eukaryota > Metazoa > Chordata > Mammalia > Rodentia > Gliridae > Muscardinus > Muscardinus avellanarius. Next base: position 85,471,358 of record NC_137798.1, read on the forward strand.
AATGTCATGTAGGGGTAGGGCATGGGGTTCTGATACCCGTTCACAGCACGGAAGCAGAGGAAGTTTTGGAGAGGGGCCCGTAGCAGGCAAACATGTGCTAGAACAGGTTCGAGGAGACGTCAATGACTTTGGAACCCCTGTGTTCCTCTGTCTCCTCAAATGGGCCTCTAGTGGCCTTATCCAGGCAGAGGCTGCTTGGCCTCCAGAGAGCATCGGTGCTAGGGGTGAAAAATCTTGAACGGCCTCTGCTGATCCCCCCAGCCAGGTACTCCACCAACCACACTGGGGCTCAGTCTGGGTCTCTTGTCACAGGGCACATAGAGGCACTCAAATATTTGTGGAAACTAAAAGATGCAATAGTATAGAGCAGGCTTAAATTGAACTGAAACATCTTCATGTTCAAGGATAGTTAACCAGCCAACTATAATTGTGATAGTTTTATAAACACTGCTGCGTTGCTCATCTGGTAAGAATTTTAAGTAGAATAATGAATATCTAAATGGGAAGAAAGGGCTAATGCAAAGGTTGACGGCCCCCTGGAAGGGAAAGATGATGTGTGTGTTAACTGAGGACGAAACCTGGGGACTTTCTACCTCCAGGCTTATTACTTGGAAATAGGGTAACGCTAAGTTGCTTAGAGACTCACTAAATTGCTGAAGCTAGCTCTGAACCTGCCATCCTCCTGTCTCAGCCTCTCAAGTACTGGGATGACATGTGTGTGCCACCACGCCCAGCCCTATTGTTTCCAAACTTACACTGAAAAACCAAACTTGTTTATTCTGTTTTACCAAAATATAAATATGCAAGTGTTTGAAAACTATTGAGACATTTAACTTTACTGTTAAGGGACACTGCTTTGTGTGATTAATACAAATTCCTCGCCAACTCAGTGCTAACGGTGACTCATTCCCAAATGAACTGGGCTGTATCAGGTTTCTTGGTTGCAAACACAGGCTGGTTATTTTAAACAGAAAAGGGATTATTGATTGGAAGGGTAATTTGCAGGATCTCCAGAAAGCGTGGGAAAGCAGATTCAGGCAGGAATCAAGCAAGAAGTAGAAACTGGGCGTGGTGGCGCACGCTTGTAATCCCAGCATTTGGAAGGCTGAGGCCAGAGGATCGCGGTTCACGGACAGCCTCACCTACTTAGTGAGGCCCTCTGCAACTTAGTGAGACCCTGTTTCAAAATAAAGAATTAGCAGGGGATGTAGCTTGGAGATCAAATGCCCCAGGGTTCCATCCCCCAGACCTGCAAAAAAAATAAAGTAGAGCCACTGTCGGCCTGGCAAGTGTGCTTGGTAGGCTGCCACAGCACCCTGCCCCAGTCACTACTGATAGGGTCTGAGAATTGCCCCCTTACCCAACTAACGAAGAACACACCAAGGATGTAAAAATACAAGCAGAGTTTATTGTGCTGCAGCTCTGTCCCGGCAAGCCAGGGGTCGAAACCAAGACTCTCACCACCCGGTACCCTTCAGGGAGTTGTAGGCTGCCAGAGAGTTGCCCTGGCCAAGCCGCAGTCCCTTAAGCAGGTAAGGAGGTGTGGTCGAGGTTCGACCAAGAGCTCACTCCAAGGTCTGAATTTATAGCCCCAGGAGGGAGTGGTTACACATGTCGGAGCCCGCCAACCTTAGAATACAACCAATCAGATACAAGGATAAGCAAGTACAACCAATAATTTTAAAATATGCATCCACACATGTCAGAGACCGCCAAAAGTCAGAGCCCGCCAAAAGTCAGAGCCCGCCAAAAGTCCGAGCCCGCCAAAAACTGCTTATCTCCCTTCTGGTATGTGCTCGTTAGCTAGGGCTGCCTCTGGCTAAGCTTGTAGAATGCAGATGTTTCCAGGTAGATAAGACGGTCACAGGCTTATAACTCAGGAAAAAAATACTTTTACATTCTAAAGCACTTAAAAGCAATTCCTAAACTTTAAAAGCAATTTCTAATATTCTTTAAACATCAAGCAAGTCTAAAACGAAAGACTATCACCAAACAAATGCTGGACATATGCGTAAGCAGTTTTACAGAGGCCAGAACTTGAGCAGGCAGTTATTAAAGAAAGACAGGAACTTACAAGTTAACTATATTCTGAATCCTAAATCCTACTGTCTTAATTCTTTAAAACCATTCTTAACAGTACCAGGGCAGCCTGGCCAGAGGTCAGGCCCGAGGCTGTAGCCCATGGTGGACCGGAGGGTCCCTGTCTTGTGCCGCCAGAGGAGTAGTGGAAGGGCGAAGCCAGGCGGTCCTGACCCGCAGCCTGCTCCGCTCCATGGGCTCCTGCAGGCCCGCTGTCCTGGACCCGCCTGGCCCTTCCCTTCTGCCCCTTCTCTTTCTGACCCCCCCCCCCCGACTTGCCCTGCAGCCGGGATCTGGACTCCGTTCCTGTGAGCCAGGAATACTCGGTGTCCACACCGCTGCCCACACAGGCCTCGGCATCCAGATCCCTCCAGGGGATCCGCTCGGCCCGGCACCCCAGGTTTTGGGGGGATGGAGGAGGACCTCTCCAAACACTGCCCTGCGGCCATCCTGGTCCCAGCCCGGAGCCGCCCTGTCCCCGCACAGGGCCCTGCGCGGTGGCGTGACTGGCCAAAGCCCCTGACCTTCCCGTGGGGACCTGCGGGAGACCTGCAGAACATTACAAGGAGGAGAGCGGGGGAGGAAGACACACATGTGGCCTCCTGTTAACAGTCTGATTTCCCAACGTAAACCAGCCCCAGTGGAAGTGCTATAGAATGTTCTCTGGACTGGAAAATCCCAGTCTGAGGAGGGGCTGCCTTTCCCACCCACCTTGGCTGGGCCAGGCTTATCTCTACACTGAGGAATATGCCTGGAGAGCAGATTATCATGGCCTTGTTCCCCAGGCAGGAGGGGGAGGGCTGATCTGGCTCAGAGATATGGGGATGGGGGCCCATGTTGCTTGCAGCTGGGGGCAGGGGGTGGGGAGGGACAGAGACCTTGGCCGGCAAGCTGGAGGGGGCCTTCTGGGCAGCTTGGCTTACAGATCTACATTCTGTTTCCAATCCTACCTTACTTCTATATCTTAACCCTATATTCTAATATCTTACTTCTATAAGGATCCTACCTTAATTCTATACTATGAGGGGGTTATTTTCTACAGCATTCCTACACACACCACCAACCCTGACACACAGGACTGACTGAGCCCAAGTAATCATCTCAGGCCTTCAAGATTCAAAGACTGGAGTACAAGCATCATGACTAATCACCTCTCAGATTTTCATTTGTTTCTAGATGCAAAGCCAGGTGTGGTGGCAGACGCTTGTAATCCCAGCATTCGGGAGGCTGAGACAGGAGGATTGCGGTTCACAGACAGCCTCAGCTACTTAGTGAGGCCCTCTGCAAATCAGTAAGACCTTGTTTCAAAATAAAGAATAGCCGGGCGTGGTGGTGCACGTTTGTAATCCCCGCGCTTGGGAGGCGGAGACAGGAGGATCACGCAGGTTCGAAGCCAGCCGCGCTGGTTTAAGAGACCCTGTATCCAAATAAAAATATTTAAAAAAAAAATAGGTCTGGGAGTGTAGCCCAGAGGTAGAAGGGTTTCCAGGAACCCCAGTACCACCAAAACAAGCAAACAAACAAATATTAAAAAATAGGACTAGGAGTGTAGCCCAGAGGTTGATTCCTCACCTGCCTTTCTAGTTCCATACCAGGAGGTAAAGACAGCTGTTAGGGTTCAGAAATAGTGTCTCCCAGAGAAGCTCATATGCTAAGAATGCAGCCAGATTCAGAGGTGGGAATGGCTGGAGGAGGTAGAGTACTGGGGAATATTTCTGCCCCTGGCCCCCTTCTCTCTTCTCCCTGTCAGCAGCCTTGGGTGAGCACATCCTTTCCTCTGCTGCCCAGCCATTTCTCCCTCGGAGCTGACCAATCAGATGGACCTCTGAAAGAGCGAGCCTCCAATAAACCTTTCTTCCTCTAAGTCGTGCTTGTCGGTATTTTGGTCACAGCAATATACAGCTGACTAAGCAACTGTCCTCCATCCTACTTGACAAAACACAAAATAGTGCGTTTTGACACTGCACTAAGTCAAAACAAATGTCTCTCATGCATCCTGTTGAAAGCAAGCAAGCACCCATTAAAAGCCTTTACTCTGTGTGTGTGTGGTACTGGGGGTGGAACTCAGGGGCTTTTCTACCTCCGGGATATACTCCCAGACCTATTTTATACTTTATATGGAAACAGGGTCTCACTAAGTTGCTGAGAGCCTAGGTAGCTGAGGCTGGCTATGATCCTGTGCGATCCTCCTGTCTCAGCCTCCCAAGTGCTGGGATTACAAGCGTGTGCCACCACGCCCAGCTACTAAAAATCCCTTTACTCTTTTCATCTCTTGAAACTAACATATATGAACTTCTTGGTTTTCTTGGGCCTAGGTGTCCTGCTTAGCATTGCCACCGTGCAACCTTAATGTGGAAGTTCTATTGAGGAGATAGAAAGGAAATAGGCAGATAGGCCTTGGTAGAAAAAGTTAATTTCCTGAGTTTCCTGAGTTTCCTGAGGGGCAACAAATACCTGAAATTTCAAAGGCTCAGAGATAAGAAGGCCAGAGCTTCACAAAGCCATCTATTTACTAATCAACATACCCAGGAGACAGCACAGAGCAAGTGGACACTCCTACTGAAAGAAAGGAGATGAGACCCTTCAAAGGACTTGCAATTACCCTATGCAAATCCTGAGAGCTGCTTCCTAGAAATTCCCAAAGTCACCCTAACCAAGAGGTCGCAAAGGATCAGGCCTTCCACCTTAGTCTGATGACAAATTGGGGACTTTCCCTCTTGGGACACCCTCCCCCTTTGGGGAGCTGTTTCTTGCTCTCTCTCTCTCTCCCCCTCCTCCTCCCCCTCCCCCCTCCCTCCCTCCCTCTCTCCATCTGAGGACATGTGGCTCGGTCTCAAGGAGTGACCTGAAGGCCTCTGCTGGACATCAAGGCTGGCCAGGCCCCAAGGGGTGGTGACCTGTACATCTTTTCTGGCAGATTGCGTGGATTCTGGGAGAAAGTAGTCTGTAATCGACAGCACTTGGCTCAGGCGACACTCAGGTGCATTTCGGCTTGGGCTACTCTCAAGTATTGTCCTGAAGGCAGCTGCTGGACCCAGAGTTCCAGCCCCTTTGGGGGTGTTCAGCCACCCTCCCCCCATTCCCTGCTGCCCTGCTGTGCTCACCGTAGACAAGAACTCGCTGGGTTTCCTCTCAAGAAATACCCGTTTATTAACTACAGAAGTCAGCGTCCTCTTTTCAAAACAAAGAAGGCAAATTATCAGGTACTCAAAGCTTAATAACTGACAACTCTTGGCATTTTTCTCCTTAAATGAAATGGGCAGGATATCTGCAAATTGGTATCTGGGGACATAACTTAATTTAAAAAATATTATAGTTCTACAAATCTCAGCTAAGAGAAAACCCAGTCCACCTTGGACATACAAGTCAGGACATCTGAAGGCTTCCTATGGTTCACTATCCCTCTCTCCTAAACCCACCACTCACTTCCTTTGACGCTGTCTACTGGAGCCAGACACATTGCTTCAACTTAGCCTGCTAGGCTTAATTTGTTTGGTTGCAATACAATTTTTGAGTGCCTTTTTTTTTTTTTTTTGGTGGTACTGGGGTTCCTGGAAGCCCTTCTACCTCCGGGCTACACTCCCAGACCTATTTTATACTTTTGAAACAGGGTGTCTTACGCCAGCGCGGCTGGCTTCCAACCTGCGTGATCCTCCTGTCTCCACCTCCCAAGCGCGGGGATTACAAGCGTGCGCCACCACGCCCGGCCTGACTGCCTTTCTTTAATCAGCTCAGTCTTTTGCTATTTTGACCACTTAACAAACTTTTTCCAGTTCTGCTAGTCCTCTTAAATTATGAAAATAATTATGAAATTAAGAAAACAGTTGTGATGAGTGCTATGTGTCAGGCACCATTCTAATAACTTTACATGATTCATCTCATCTAACTTTAAAAATCTTGTCATTTCATAGAGGACACGGAGGCACAAAAGATTAAGATCAATGTGGGAGCTTGAATTAAACTGCAAAGTACAAGATCAGCTGGCAATAAATAAAATATCTTTATTATAATTTTAATAGTTAAATTTTGCATGTTTCCTAGATTAAGTAGTATGTAACAGGATAAAAAATTACAAAAGGCAAGCTTTCTTAATGATTCGAGTTAACTATAAAATTAAAATACTTGCTAATTATTTAATATCTAAAATAACACAAAATATATTCAATATGTAATAATACAAACCTCAATAACCCAATTTTCCTAATAAGCAATTATTTACAAACTCTGAACTAAGAAAAAGGTTTAGCTAGACAGAAAAATAAAAAAATTGTTTTAGAAGAATTTTATCCTAAGGTAATCTATGCTTTGGAATAGAAATACTCATTTAATACAATATTGATTATATTAAGTTACATTAAGTTGATGTTGAAATTATCCCAACCTCAATTCCTGTGTGCCTGGAAAATGCAACTTTTTAAGCTGCTAAGAATTTTAAGTTTAGTAATTTAGTCTGACATCCAAACCAAGAAATTTTAAAGGTAAAGATTTAATAAGACCCTTATTTTTGTTAAAATTATCCTCAACAACAGGTAAAACATTCCCTTTTCTAAACTGCATATATTATTCAGTTACCTATAAAACAATGTCAAAGACTGGTAAGCAAAGCAAGCAGCATTACTTTTTTAAATAACATCTTTAATTAAAGTTTTTGCAAAGGTAAAATATTAAACTTAAAATAGGTCTTAGTACATGAAAATACTAAGTTCTCTAACTGTATTCCAAGATGGTCTTTAAAACATAATATCCCATATATCACAGAAGAGCAACCTTGATCTGCAATTGTACAGAATGAATTTTACAAACATAATAAATATATTTACGCCCTTACACATAACAGTATGTACAACAGCAGTTGACAATAGTAGCTCGGAACAGCAAAAAGTAAGATTAGCTCCTCCTCCCAAGTTGTAGCCCTGATGCATACTGGACTGATTTAAGGAAACTACTAACTCAATGTAGTTCCTCCCTTAAAAAAGAAAAAAAAAAAAAATTTGTTCCTCAAAATAAAAATATCATCTGATGTGTGTTTTCTTAACCACAGAAAATGACAAAAGATAGACTAAGGCAGGATTCAAAAGGGAAGAATATAAACTTCAGAATAATTTCCATAGCATAATATAAAATTAAAATGCAAAACTAACATAAACCCAAGAGAAAACACATAAGACAACTATTTTTAATCAACATATTCAAAATCTGCTATAGCTGACTCAGACAGGTAGATGGGAGACAGACTTGAAAATGTACAAAAACAGATCAATAAAATATTACATTGCACAAAAGCTCAAAAAAGCTCAAGATGAAATCATCTGAAAATATAGGAATTTTCTCAAGTGGAAGAAAAATGCTAAGTTATAAAGGGAAGTCCCAAGAGAAATTATGTCTGTTTTCCTATAAAGGCATATTTACCCTCTGATAGTAATGGTGCCATTATTGCTATGAGATAATAGAAAATTATTTAGAGGGAGATAATTATTTTCATTTATCCATAAAAGCCAGAAAAAATTCCTTGATTTTCACTATAACAAAAGAAAATCTTTATATAAAAGCTATTATATTTTGTTATTTTTCTATAACCAGGCTCTTATTATGCGTGTCAAGAACGATTTTAATCACTATACACACTGCTCAAATCTTGATTTAATCGTAGACCAGTGGCTTTTTTAAAAAGGCAACAGTGTAAATGTGACATTATGACATGTAATTAACAGAAATGTGAACATTTCAAAAAATATAAAAGCCCAATATAAAGATCCCCGTCATATAACAGACATTTTTACTCTAGAAACTAACTGCACATTAAAGAATTGTTTTAGCCACATGTGGCACGCTACAGAAATTAAATGTGCTCTCAGGCATTCAAGTGGTCTGATTATATAAATGACCACTAAGCAAGAGTTTGTATACTGAAAGGCACACATTTCCACACAGTAGCAATTTTGTGAAAATTAACCTTAGCACTATTAGTATTCATCTTTGCTTTTAAAGGTGCCATCACCATCTGTGCAAATCTAAACAAATTATTTTCTGAAACCACTGCTTATTTTCATAATAGCAAGTCTGAACCATTTTCCCCCTTACATGCTACTTTCATTTTAAAATTCTGAAAGCAGGAATCCCTTGCCTTTTCCAAGAAATGAAATTTTTATGGAACCTAATAAAATTATTTGTTAAATATATTAAAAAGCATGATTAAGAATTCAAAGCAAGTGACATTCATATAGCAAAAGCCACTATAATAAAAAAAAACATGCTATATGATAATAAGAAACACGATGCAATAGTATATAAGAGCACAATTTGGTATGCAGTGTTGTTTGGACCAACTTTCAGAATTTTCACAGGTAGAAGAAAAGCATTTGCCAAGTATGCCATAATTAATATGCAATACATAGGTGAAAATACAAATGGTTAGCTCCTGCTTCAAAATAACTCAAGTGAGTCACTCTGAAAGCGGTGGTTGTTTGAAAATAGTTATAAAAACAGGCCAGTATACAATGCTACTACGAATATAAACGTATGTCTACAAAGAGGGGCCCAAGACATAAGTTGAATATCATACAGTAAGTTTCAGTAGCATAAGGACCACCAGAGAGCCAAAAAGGGTTTCACTTATGCAACACTGCAGCATGGCTACACTTCATAGGTAGTTCAGGTCACTGACTTCTTCATCGAGTAAATATAAGCCTACTAGTAACTATCCTGAAGGACAACTGAACAGGACTTCTATGATTTTACTCTCTCCCTTCTCTTCTCCCAGTCTTATTAATAAGTAAAAACAAGAAAAACAACCGTGTGCTTTGAGAGTAGTGGGTAAAAACAAATATACTTTCCCTCAAAAAGCTAAATTAATAGTTAAAGTAAAAGCTGTATTACCAATTATGGCATCTAAATAAAACCTAACTATTAGCATGCTAGCCACCACCATTTACACCAAAGTTCAGAACACAAATTGAAAGCGAGGCGCGTACACACACACACACACGAGATTTTGATTAACCTTTTTGAGAAATTTAAAGATTTGTGTTTAAAAAAATAAGAAAAACTATTAAGAGATCACAGTTTTCTCCTTTGTAATGTACTTTAAAGTGATTATCTGTTACTTCTGGAAACACATAAAGGCAAATAAAAAGACAAAAGTGGAAGACAAAAAAAAAAAAAAAACCCAATATACCAGTAACTGAAACATGTCAATTTTGTCAAGAAAAGTCAAATTAGCTATTAGAACACATATGCGAAGGTGAGTGCTCCCATAGTTTCCCCAGGCAGCTGGCCCACACAGAATGCAACAGTGCCATATTGTTCTTTAGAGCCCCTTACAGGAATACAGAGCTATGTATTCTTAATATACATATTAAATCTATTATTTTTAATATACAATTCAAATTTCTACGCTTTCCTTCCAATGTGCAAACTGGAGCCCATGTCTATATTATCAATGGTCCTTCTAGGCCACTCAATTAAAGAGGTAAATTAAGTACTTAGTGGCCCTCCCTGTACCTCCCCCCAAATTACAAAACTGCTTTAAAAAATTTGTTCAATTAAAATAAAAGGTTTTTAAATTCTTTACTAGTAAACACAAGAAACTTTTATAAGTACTAAATTGTTTAATAAAAATCCAGGTCCTTACCACCTGCCCTTATGCTTCAATCAATGTACAGAAAGTTATCTGAATGTTTTGTTTAGATTAAATGCATATACAAGCACATACTTTAATTCAACAAGAAAAAGATCTTCATATACTCATGTCTATACAATTTTAGCTAGATGGTACCTTTGTGAAATAAAAATTGTATTCCCAAGGAGCCAATTTGAAATTTCTTTTTAAAGTGTGGGACAAAACAGTTCTTCTATAAGGAAAGTAAAGTTGTAATTTTAATTTCCCTCAGTTCAGGTAAGACCCAAGCCTTTAAAATTTAACAAGTATGAAAACCTAATTAAAATAAACATCTACTCTGGGTCAGACTTTGTCTCCTAACTGTGATCAGTGATTACTTCTTTTACATCTTAAATGTTTTTATAAAGCAGGGAAGAGGTATATATTATTGAGAAAAAATAACACGTAAAAATATTTAAGACCTATCATGAGATTTTGAAATTGTTTTCTTATACAAGTGAATTAAAATTCAACACCATAATTCCTACCCTTTTGTAAAAAGCTCACACGCAATTTTTACCAAATATAACCACATACAGTAAGCAGTTTCAGTTCAATCTATCAAAAGGGAAGTTTCTTCAGTTCATTCCAACAAATATCTTCTGATTTAGCCCAAGTTGGAGGAAGTGAATATAGACAAAGCTTTACATGCTAATTACCGGTGGCAAGTTCCTGTATTTAAAATTGACAATTATGGTTTCCCTACACAAAACCCCAACCCCCACCCCATCAACCCTAGGTGCTACAGTTCGATGGCTTGCCAGTTAGAAGTAGTGTCTATGTTGTCAAGGTCTATCTTTGTTCCAGTAGCTTTGCTTCTACTGCACTTTTCTGACATGCAGAAGTGAAGTTTTGGTTGGTAGTTGTCCCAAGTTTCAAACCGTCCACTTTAAATTTTTTAAAAGTTTCTTTTGTTTTATTTATAAAAGAAAGAAGCAACTCTTCACCATTCTGCATCTCCAATGGCTTTGGAAAATATATAATCTCTTCCATTAAGATTCATAATGCCATCTTTGAGATGAAATTTCCATTTGTTTTTACTTCTGTGTATCTAAATAAAACAAAATTAAAAGCATGTAAGAGATACAATTAGAAAACAGAAAAATAATTTTTAAAACCTTGACAAAAACGCTTACAATTTTGTTTTACACAGTATTGTATTTTTAATTTGGCCTTTTAATAAAGTTTGACTGAACCAAAAAAAAATCTACTTACTAGCTGGATTTAAAAAAAAAAAATTATGTGTAATTACTATTGTCTTAGAGCTTAGTATTTTTATTTATTAGATGGTAGTTATTTGTAAGCAATATAATTATAGTACCCTTGCTTCAATCCTTACTTCCTCCCTACACTGCATCATCAACAAATAAGGCAAAGCAATTCTTTTAAACCTTAAATCATACCATTTTTCATTTGAAACCTATCAATAGCTTCCCCATACAGGTAGAATAAGGCTTCAAATCTTTACAAAGGCCCATACAATCTGCCCTTGCGGCCTCCCCACTCAGGGCAGCCACACTGGCCTCCTCACTGCTCCCAGCACAATAGTGCTCTGCAGCCAGGTCTTCTCAAAGGACCTCCTTACTATGACTACTGTGTTCAAAGCTGAACCTGTCCCCTCCCCCTTTCTCAGTATTTGTATGTAGCGAACATGTTTCTAATTGCCATACTAATTAAGCTATGCTTTAGTATCTGTCTGCCTACACTAGAATAAGCTTCGCAATGTCAAGAAACTGCTTTATTCATAGGTGTGTGTCAAGCTCCTAGTATAATAGTGACATTTCAGGCATTCAAGTATTCGTTGAATAAAAAGACCTGTCTACCTTTCTGATTTCCAATAAAGTATGAATTATCCTAAAATGGGTATACAAAATTCTTTCCTGAATGAACTTAGTGGGCACAACTTGAAAGAGACTAAGTTTATACAGAGAAAACAAGAGATGAATCAAGAAATAGAAACTTCACAGACAAGGAAGGAAAATAATTACATTTCACTGAATAGCAACTTGCAGAAAAAAAAGCACAAAAGTTTCATGGGTCAAATAATAGTCCACAGACTCAGAACAGGTTAGTATATTATAAATATTTTTACTTGAACAAAAGTGCAAAATACGATGTGAAAAGCAATCCATTCACCAGGGTATAAATTTTGCATGCTCATGACTACAGCTACAGACACCAAAATAGTGTCTAGTACTTTTAGGTATTCAATAAATATTTGTTGAATGGACAAATGGTTAAAAGCAAAATCCAACTTCTTGTGTTAAGACTTCAGCACTTGGTAAAGATCTCTGCTAAAATTGAATTATAAATGCAATGTTATGTGTGGCTTTATTATAAACTTAATGACTATAGTAAAAAAATTTTTTTTATTCTGATTTAAATGTCTTTATAAAAAACCTCGCTAACACCACTAATAATGCTAACAAAAATACTCAGACTGGTAAAGAGTAACCTATATAAGAATTAAGAACACAAAGAATCAAAAGCTTACCATAACTTGTTTTTAAAAACTCCTTCATATTACCACAATACAGAAATTATTTTTAAATGATTTTTAGTAAACTTGGCTATTTGTTATTTTCAGTCCTATTTATTGTACTAGTCCTCTTAATAATAAAAAAATTATTAGAGATTCAATTAAACCTTTTTGGCTTTGAGGTAATTGAAGCTAATGAAAAACAAGATTATCTAATTAGTTACTGAAGTAGTTTTGTTTATACATCGAGATGGTCTTAATAGAAAGGCTATACCTCCTCTTTGTTTCATTCATTACTTTTTCAAATGTAATTCATTATTTTTCAAATGTAAAACAAAAAATATAGTTCTATTCATCTAATTAAAAAAAAAAAAAAAAAAAAACTAAACCAGGCATAGTGGCACACACTTGTAATCCCAGTACCTGAGAGGCTGAGATAGGAGGACCACAGGTTTGCAACCAGCCTCAGTTACTTAGTGAGGCCCTCCAAAATTTAGTAAGACCATCTTTCAAAATAAAGATAAAAATCAAGGCTGGAGGGTATAGCTCAGAGGTAGAATGCCCCTGGGTTAAATCTCAAGCACCGCAAAAACAAAAACAAAAAAACTATAAAACTTTAACAATGTTTTCATACTGTTTACAAAGAATAAATAGAATAAACGAGTTATTAATCAGCTGCCCAAATGTTTCAATGAGGTAGAAAGGGTAGTTTTTAAAAGAAATTACAATAAAAATAATGTTTATGATATAAAGATGCAATTCTTACCTTATCATATTGGCATACAACAACATTTTCTGTGTCAAAGAGTTCCTGTCCTTCCTCATCACTCACATCATCTTCACTGTTGAGGGGCTCCTACAAATAAGAGAAGAATGTTTAAATCTATCCCATATATTCATATAAAAGGCCTAATATTAAATAAAAAGAAATACATTGACCTGGATTCTCTTTAACAAGCAAATGCCAAATGCATGTTTATATATACCAGGAACTTCAGAAATATAGTATTGTTAATTAGCTGTTACTTAAGTTTGTCAATGTTATTGTAATTTCAGCTAGAAATTAAATATCAATTAGTTAAGGTATATAACATGTTTGAAAAGATGTTCAACTTTATTTCCTTATTCTTTAAAAATAGTACAAAAAGATAATTCTCCACAATAACTGCTTAAAATGCCTCAAAATTAATCTACAAAAATATGAAGGTTTAAAGGTATAATTGTACTATGTAGCAGAGACTATATAAAAAATGAAAACATTATAAAAAGGACCAGCAGTCTGGCTTAAGACTATGATAAGACCTAAGACCCTGAATACAAATCAAGACTATTGACCATTATGGCTTAACCATATGGTAGAAGCATGAAATATAAATAAGATTCAAGCCCAGCGTGGTGGCGCAAGCTTGTAATCCCCGCGCTTGGGATGTGGAGACAGGAGGATTGCGCAGGTTCGAAGCCAGCCACGCTGGCTTAAGAGACCCTGTTTCCAAAAATAAAAAAGTATAAAATAGGTCTGGGAGTGTAGCCCGGAGGTAGAAGGGTTTCCAGGAACCCCAGTACCACCAAAAAATAAACAATAAAAGTAAATAAGTAAGATTCAAAACCTTTTTTTAAAAAACAGGCTTGGAAAATCTTAGTACCAAAGAGAATTAAGAGCCCAAAACACTCAAATAGAACATAAAAGCACCAGCCACATTACACTTAACCTTACTTTTAGTAGAAGTCAATTTTTTTTAACCTAGGAAGTTCATTTTTTCTTTGTTTTAGCACTGGTGTTATATATCTAAGAAACTGCTAGGTTATGAAGATTTATCCCTGTGTTGTCTTCTAAGATTTTAGTGACTTGGCTCTTGCGTTTAGCTCTTGGGTTTCTGGTCCATTTTGAGTTCACTTCTGTACAGGGTGTGAGTTGTGCATCCAACTTCACACTTTTGGATATGGATAGCCAGTCATCCCAGAATCATTCATTGACAAGCCTGTTTGTCTCCTTACTGAATGGCTCATTAAGAATTTTGTAATCTAGTAGCATAAGTATCAGTAATTTGCTTTTAAAAGATACACAAAGTTCACAGATCCAAAAAGCCTGAAAGTGAAAGAATAAAAAATCCTAATCAAATTAAAGCTGATATAACCACTACTATCACACTGACTTCCTGTAAAATAAATCACTAGTCATAGGAACACTGTAATCTTAAACTGTTCGATTCACTGGAAAAACACTATTTTAAGCTTACTGAATTCATTTTTAGGCTCAAAATATAAAAAGTGACCAAAAAGCACAGAAATCCATTACCATAGTAGATCAGAACATAGCTCATTCAGAAACCAGTAATAAATCAAGCACCTAACAAATATCAGTAAGAATGCAGAATACCTGAACAAACCTACTGATACTCTATCTGAAAGACATAGCGAGGACAGTACCAAACAACCACAGCAAAACATTCTCTTCAGATGTACAAGAGCATATTTAAAAACTGATCACATCAAACGTCTCAACCAATTTCAAAGGATTTACACATCACACAGATCATATTCACTATGAACAAAACAGTTAAATCAGAACAGAAATTAATAAATCAGGAAAAAGTACCAGAAAGAATAAAGCTAAAAACGGATTCTTTGAAAACAGTAATGAAATCTACACACCTTTGGCAAAATTAAATAAGAAAAAAAACAATATTCCGAATGAGGAAAAAAGGGAATGACTGACAATGATACTGGCATTAAAAAGAATCTAGCTAGGCAGGCATGGTGGCGCATGCTGGTAATTACAGTAGTTGGGAGGTTGGAATAGGAGGATAGCAAGTTTGTGGCCAGCCTCAGCTACTCAGTGAGGTTCTCAACTTAGTGAGACCCTTTTTCAAAATAAAAGATAAAAAAATAGGGCTGGGGTACGTGTAGCTTAGAAGTAAAATTTCCCTGGGCTCAACCCCCAGTACTTAAAAAAAAAAAAGAAAAGAAAGAAAAAAAATATGGTTAATTTTATGCTTGTCAATTTGAAATTTCAGACAAAAATATAGAGAATCAAATAAAAATATAAAATTTACCAAAATTGTCTCAAAAAGAAACAATATGTAATCAGATTAATAGCCTCAGACATTTTTAGTGATGTTTTAGTTAATATTTACAGAATAATTAAGTACAATTTAAAAAATTTCAAAGGGGACACTGCTCAAAATGTATTTTATAAGGCTACCATTAACCTGAAAACCTGGTAAAAGAAATATGAGAACAGAAACTCAGACAATATTACTAATTAATACACATGTAAAATCCTGACAAAGTAGCCGGGCGTGGTGGTGCACGCTTGTAATCCCAGCATTCAGGAGGCTGAAACAGGAGGAATGCGGTTAGCGGACAGACTCAGCTACTCAGTGAGGCCCTCTGCAACTCAGTGAGACCGGGTTTCAAAATAAAGAATAAAAAATAGGGCAGGGGGTGTAGCTCCAAGGTTGAATGCCCCTGGGTTCCACCCCCAGACCCGCAAAAAAAAAAAATTCCTGACAAAGTTAACCCAGCAAATCACAAAAAGAGCAATATATTAATGATCAACTTTTGTTATCCCGTAAGTACAAGATTGGTTTGCAAATAAGACCAATTAATCACATTAATCCTAAATAATAGACTAAGGATGAGAAACTACATGATTATCTAATAGTTTCAGATAAAATACTTAATAAATTATAATAGTTTTAAAAATCAAAGTAAAGCTCTTATATATGAATACAAGAGAACTTCCTTAATCTGATAAAGGGTAGCCACAAAAAAACCCTAACAAATAAGTAACCTTATTAGTGAACCATAAAGAAAGATTATACTTTATGAACCATAAAGAAAGAAAGAAATGACATATGCCTGTAATCTTAGTATTTGAGAGCCTGAGACGGGGGGATTCTCCAAGTTTAAGGCTAGCACAAAGCTTACTGATACCCTGGTTAAAAATAAAATTAATAAAATTAAATTAAACTTTAAAAAATAAAAAATAGGTCTGGGAGTGCAGCTCAGAGGTAGAACAAGAAATTGAAGGGGAAATATTTTTAATTTTAATTACAAGACCAAGGATACCTGCAGTTACCATTTCTAATTAATATTGTTCTGGAGGGTTTAGATAATAAGGCAAGAAAAACTACTTTTTGCAAATGACATTTCACAGAAAATACAAAAGAATCTACAGAGATATTAGTAGGCTTAATAATGAAGATTCAAAGCTCTTCATATTTCCATACTAGCTGCAAACAGGAGACATAATTAAGACAAATATCTAATCTTAGGGTCACATTAAAACTATAAAAAAGTGCTAGGGTGTAGACAGTGGAAAAATGCTTGCCTAGACTGTATAAGGTCCTGAGGCTGACCTCTAGCAATGCAAAAATAAGGACTTCTACATGATAAAATGCAAATAACCAGTAAATACATGAAAAGAGGCTGAAGCTCATCAGTAATAAAAAATAAAACCAGCCAGGTGTGGTGGCGCACACTTGTAATCCCCGTGCTTGGGAGGCTGAGACAGGAGGATCACACAGGTTCGAAGCCAGTCTCAGCTACTTAGTGAGGCTCTCAGCAACTCAGTGAGACCCTGTTTCCAAATAAAATATAAAATAGGTCTTGGAATATAGCCCGGAGGTAGAAAGCCCCTGGGTTCAACTCCCAGCACCACAAAATAAATAAATAAATAAATAAATAAATAAATAAATAAATAAATATAAAACCAAAATGCAACACCATTTTCTACTTACCAAACTCTACAAAACTTAAGAACCCTGATGATATTAGGACTGGTGAAAATTTGTCGACACCTACACCATTATGCACTGACAGATGTACATACATGCCTTGGATCCAACAAGTCAATGTTACAATACTTAAGAGAAGCTCTTAACATATGTGTTCCAGAAGACACATAGGAGAATTGTTTTTTTCCTTTCTTTTTTTTTACAGTATTGGGGATCAGACCCAGGGGTGTTCTACCTCCAAGCTACATACACGCCCAGCTCTATTTTTTAAATTTATTTTTGAAACAGGGTCTCACTAGGTTGTAGAGCGTCTCACTAAGTAGTTGAAGCTGGCCACGAACCCGAGATTCTCCTGTCTCAGCCTCCCAAATATTGGGATTAAAGATGAGTACCGCCTGCCTGGCAGAATTTCTAAAACTATAATAAGCAACTAGAAACAACCCCAATGTCCATCAGATCATAAAAGGATATACTATGGTATAGTCACAGCAAAAATAATTATAATTGTATGTAACAACTTAGTTTAGCCTTAGGAATATCATTTTTAAAAAACAACTTTTAGAAAAATACACAAGTATTCCATTGACATTAAATAGACAAAATTAAACAATGCTTAGGAATATGAACACATGGGTAAAATGTAAAGAACTATTAATTATAAACATAAAATTTATAAGCATGAATGCTCTGATAGCACAGGGAAGAGGATAGGACTGAAGAGAAGCACCTTGGGGAAATTTCTCTTTAACTAGATGAACACTAGGATATTTACATTTTAAAATGTTTTTATTCATTTGTATCTATTCAATACTTAATAAGTTTGAAAAACTATGTAGATAGATTTCTTTATTTTGCAGGTCTGAGGATGGAACCCAGTGGCATTCAACCTCCGAGCTACACCCCCTGCCCTATTTTTTATTCTTTATTTTGAAAAACAGGGTCTCACTGAGTTGCAGAGGGCCTCACTAGGTAGCTGAGGTTGTCCGCCAACAGCGATCCTCTGGTCTTAGCCTCCTGAATGCTGGGATTACAAGTGTGCACCACCACCCCCAGCTTAGATAATTTAGAATAACAATGTACTAAAATAATAAAGAAGAGTCCATTTTAGGCTGAGAAAGGCAATTAATAATGAAAATTGTGATGGTACAAGTATCTTGGACACAGTAGTAAGCTGGAACCACAGGGAAAGCAGGGACACATTTACAGGTTTTAGAGGAAGATAGATAATATGTAAAGCTATTAAGGACCTAGGTATGGAATATGAACCAGAAACCAAAATGGTCTTGAATATATCTATCACATTTTGGTTTTCTTGAGTTTCTTCTTTCGCAAATGCTGCAATTCATTTTGAATTACTAAAGCAAAAAATTAACTACATCTCTCTGTTCTACCAATGTCTTACTGTTTAAGCCACATTGTGAATACATAAGCCTGTGCCTTAGAATGTACAGTCTCCATTACTCTTATTTAATTTGGTATATATCCTTTTATTAAAACAATATTTTTAATGCTGGGGATTAAATCCACAGGCGTTCTACCTACAAACTACATCCCCAGCCCTATTTTATTTTGAAACAGGGTCCTGCTAGGTTGATTAGTATCACTACTTGCTGAGGCTATCTTCGAACCTGCGCTTATCCTGTCTCAGCCTCCCGTGTACAAGGATTGTAGGCGTGCAGCACCATGCCCTACTACAAACATTTTTTATTACCAGCTATAGAAAACAATTATATTTTATAGACAAATATAGCTGGAACAATCTATCTTTAAAGTCGTATGTTGAAAAACATCTAATTGTGTCTGAAAAGACAGGATATAATTAATCAATTTGGTACCCAATAAAGCTGGAAAAAAATGAGTGGATTCTCTTTTCAAGTTTTTACTAGAAACTTACTTCTTCCACCTGCCCATCCTCAGCTCCATCTTTCTCTTTGTCTTCTTCTTCATCATCATCATAGTCTTCTTCATCCTCATCTTCTTCAGATGAAGTATCCCCAGTTCCATCAACCTGTAACACCAACGGTGCTTGTTGCTGAGCAGGCTGGGTCTGGGGTTGCTGTTGGCCAGCTGCAGTTATCTGTGCTTGTGCTGGTGTGGGTGCCGCCACAGTTGTAGGTATAACTTGAGTCTTATTTCCTGTAAATAAGATTTGCTGAGGCTGGATGATGACACCTGTTTGTGGTGAAATTCCTCCAGGAAGCGGGGCCAGGACCTAAGACAAAAGAAAACCACATATTACAAAATAGTTACAGGGATCAAGTATGGTACATAGATGTTGGTCCAGACAGACACCTGGCCAATAGTTACACAAGATGTTTGAGGTACAGAGAGGCTGAATAACTTGCAATGCTTGGGGTTACTAAGAAGCAAAATCTGAACTTAGCCTCTGTGGTGCAGAGCCCAGGCTTGTACTATTATGCTATACTGACTCCACATAAAGAACAACAGACTGGGAATCTGAAGACCTGGATATAGTTCTGTCTAAGGTCAGACATGGATGCAGCAGATCAAGTCATTTAACCTCCCTTAGCACTTATCATTTAACTATTAAGTTAGACTCAATGACTCAATGGTTCTCACTGCTGGCTGCAAATTAGAACTACCTAGTGGCTTTTAAAAAACTAATACCAGCCGGGCATAGTGGCACGTTTATAATCCCTGCGCTTGGGAGGCTGAGACAGGAGGATCAGACAGGTTCGAAGCCAGGCTCAGCTACTTAGTGAGGCTCTCAGCAACTTAGTAAGACCCTGTTTCCAAATAAAAAAATAAAAAATAGGTCTGGGAGTATAGTCCGAAGGTAGAAAGCCCCTGGGTTCCACCCCCAGTACCACCAAAAAAAAAAAAAAAAAAAAAGGTAAGAACTAATGCCAAGCCGGGCATGGTGGCGCAAACTTCTATCCCAGTACTTGGGAGGCTGAGATAGGAGGATCCAGGTTCACGGCCAGCCTCAGCTACTTAGTGAGACCATTTTAAAATAAAGAATTAAAAAAAAAAAAATCAGGCTGGGGGATGTAGCTTAGAGGAAGAATGCCCCTAGTTTTAATCCCCAGCACCACAAAACAAACAATACTTAGGCCCATCCTTAATATTCTAATTTAACTGGCATGAGATAAAATTTACTTAAGAACTCTTCAGACAGCTCTATCATACAACTATGGCTTCATGATAGGATACATCCATCAAATAGGAAAATGTCTAATGTTCTTCCAGGTTCTGCAGTCTAAAGTAAAGCACAATTTGGAAAAAAATCATTAACAAATATTAGCCCAATATAGTGGCTCATGCTTATAACTCCAACTCAAAGAGGCTAAAAGGCAGGAGGAGCCAGGCGTGGTGGTGCACACTTGTAATCCCAGCGCTTGGGAGGCTGAGACAGGAGGATCACACAGGTTCAAAGCCAGCCTCAGCTACTTAAGTGAGGCTCTCAGCAACTTAGTGAGATCCTGTTTCCAAATAAAATATAAAATAGGTCTGGGAGTATAGCCCAGAGGTAGAAAGCCCCTGGGTTCTACCCCAGTATCACACAAAAATAAAATAAAATAAAATAAAATAAAATAAAAGGCAGGAGGATTATAAGTTTGAGACCAGATTGAGCAACTAAGGGAGATCTTGTTTAAAAATAAATAAAAGAGGCCAGGTGTGGTGGCATACTCTGTAATCCCAGCATTTGGGAGGCCGAGACTGGAGGATCTTGGTTCAAGGACAGCCTCAGCTACTTAGGCTCTTTGCAATGCAGTGAGTCCCTGTTTCAAAATAAAGAATAAAAAACAGGGCTGGGGTTGTAGCTCGAAGGTTGTAGAATATCCCTGGGTTTCTTCCCTAGTACCACACACACATATACAAAAAAAAAAAAAACCTAAAAATAATAATAAATAAATAAATGGGGATATAGTTCAGTGGTAGAGTGTACTTGCCCTCAGCATGCATGAGAGGCCATGGGTCCATTCTCCAGCAACATACACACACAATAAAAACCAACTCCTATATGTGCTAAGATGAACATAATTATAGTTATTACCAAAACACTAAATACCTGTTATTTACCATTAGAGTCGAAGAATGCAAAAACTAAGATGCAATACTTCATTTAAAAAACTTATAAAGCCGGGCGTGGTGGCACATGCTTGTTATCCCAGCATTTGGGAGGCTGAGACAGGAGGATCGCGGTTCGAGGACAGCCTCAGCTTGTACTTAGGCCCTTTGCAACTCAGTGAGACCCTGTTTCAAAATAAAGAATAAAAATAGGGCTGGAGATGCAGCTTGGAGGTAGAATGCCCCTGGGCTCCATCCCCAGTACCGCAAAATAAATAAATAAATAAATAAATAAATGAATGAATAACTTATAGATTAATGGTGCAATAAAGAAATAAACCTCAAATACACTGAGGATATGATTGAAGTATAAGCCGAGCACCACTAAGCTGAAAAAGTTCACCACTCTGATCCTGTCTCTATCACCATACTATTATACTGATATGTATTACTTGTCTCTCTTCTAAAATACCTAAATTCTTCAGAAAAGTAACATCTCATTAATATTTGTTAATGCACCATAATAGTATAACACTTGGTACACACATAGGTACAATTAAGTGCTAATTTTGATTCAGCTAACAGCTAAATCAAATAACTGAAGACATGGCAAGAAATAAAACAGAAAAATTAAAAATTCAAACAAACAAGATGTCATCTACCCCCCAACTTCCCCACACAAAAATCTTATAACCAGTTGGGAATTTTGTTTTTTTCTCAAGAGGCAATGGGAAATTATAGCCAGGCATGGTGGCGCACACTTGTAATTCCAGTACTTGGGAGGCTGAGACAAGAGTACTGCAGGCTTGGTGGCCAGCCTCAACTACTTAAGTGAGGTTCTCTGCAACTTAGTGAGATACTGTTTCAAAATAAAGAATAAAAAAAAAAAAATTGGGCTGGGGGTATAACTCAGAGGTAGAATGCCTCTGGGTTTAATCTCCAGTACTGCCAAAAAAAGAAAAGGAAAATCACTAAAACAATTTAACACTTTTAGAAACATTTGACTATAAATCAGATTAGGAAGGCCCAAGAGTAGAAGCAGGGAAACTGGTTAAGATAACAATATATTATTAGAAACAAATTATGACATCATAAACTAAGAAAATGACCCCCCAAAAAAGCTAGTTTCAAACATAACACAATCTCAGTTAAAAATAAATAAATAAAAAGAACTATTAAGAACTGGTAGGGCCTGGTGCCTTGGCAAACTCCTATAATCCCAGTACTTAGGAGGCTGAGACACAAGGATCCTGGGTTCGCAGCCAGTCTCAGCAACCTTATGAGGTCCTCCACAATTGAGAGACCCTGTTTCAAAATAAAAAAAATAGGACTGGGGGTGTATAGCCCAGAGGTTAAATGCCTCTGAGTTCAATCTCTGCTACCCCTTCTACAAGCACATACACAGATTTGTTAGGACAGTAATACCTCAGTAATTGGAGATAAAGAAAAGGGAGAACTCCATATATACCCCCCCACTCCAGAAAACATCATGAACATCTGCCTTGTTCACTCCCTTAAATTACCACCCCCTCGCATCCCTTATGAAGACCAATACTCACTTAAATGGTTTTGTTAAATGAGGAATGAGGGCCAATAACTAGTTTAGGAGGTTGGATGCAAAATGCTCTAAACAGGCATATTCATATGGATAATAAAGGGTGAGCAGTATATTTAAGTAATTCAGGTTTAAAGACACTGACATGTGACACTACATGTGAGGCATGTAGTGGGGATTGATTTATTTATTATGGCAATAAAAGTTGACACCTTTTCCTTTTTTATTTTAGCAGAAATTTAAAATGACATTGTCTGGTGTACTGGAGAAGAGTCAAACAATTTGTATATATAAAACCATGGGGAAAGGGAGGGGACCACCCAAGGAATCCATAAATGATGAAAAAGAGCCCCATGAGGATCAGAACTAAGATTCTTTTACCTGTTGTATAACAGGAGCTTGTACTCCACCCGGCTGCATTTGTGGTATAACTTGTTGTTGTAGAACTACTGACTGCTGAGGTTGAAAGATATATTGGGCACCATTGGCTGCTCTGACCACCTGGAGAAGCTGGCCTAAAGCAAAAAAGCATGTATTCTAAGTTACCATTTTAGCAGTAATCATCTCAAAATAAATGAATTAATATGGAGTGTCAAACCACCAAAAACCAGAAATGATCAGGTTGAGCGTTTTCACAATTTTGCTAAGAGCCATCACCTTCTCTAACTTCCCTCCATGTTCAAAAACATCATTTAATACAGTTAAATTCCCATATCTATTATTGTCATCCAGCTGTTTTCCAATAAGACCTTAACAAAAGATTTTAATACTTGATTAAAAGGTTAAATTATCTTTGCTCACATGTTAGCAGTCAAGAAAGAACAACAAGACCAGACATTTCAGAGGCTATTCACTGTGTGTATGTGTTACTAGGAATTGAACCCACAGGCATTCTACCTCCAAGCTGTACCTGCCAGCCCTAGTTTTCATCTTTATTTTGAAGCAGGGTCTCACTAAGTTGCAGAGGCCTCACTAAGTAGCTGAGGCTGGCTGCAAACCTAGGATCCTCCTTTATTACCAAGTACTGGAATTACAAGCATGTGCTACCATGCCGGGCTTGGCTATTCACATAACAGTTCACTTGCATCACTTTAAAATTTTTATCTCACAGATGAACTCACAGGCATCCAATATCTGAGCTACACACCCAGCCCTATTTTTTTTTATTTTCAAACAGGTTCTAGGTAAGTTACTATAATCTAGCCTCAAACCTGTGATTCTGTTTCAACCTCCCAAGTACTAGGATCATGGGGCATGTACTACCACACCTGGCTTCAATCATATCTTAAAGCCAAACACCATGGTACTTTATTTCAAAATTTGAAAAATCAACAGAAGTTTGCTGAATCAAATATCACTGCCACAAACCACTAATTTTATAACTGGCTTATATTCACAGAATCAAATAGCCTTTAATAGGTTGCTTTGGATGACTCAGCATCTTGAATTAAACAATAAACAAATTATATGTTAATAAAAATATATGGCAAGACACACCCCTAACTTGTTCTTCATAAATTTATAAATAACAAAAATAATAAAATCAAGATTAGAGAAAGAATATTTAAAATCATATAAATTCTCAAACATTAATATACCAAAAATGTGTTAAACATTAGTTCAATTGGGTCGTGTAACTAACTTGAAGAGATGAATGTTTAGTAAAATAGTAAACATGCAGTCAAGTGTAGTGTGGTACACTTGTAATCCCAGTCCTTGAGAGGCTGAGATAGGAGGATCGTAGGTTCCTGGCAACTTAGTGAGGCCCTCTGCAGCTTAGCCAGACTCTATTCCAAAATAAAAGAATAAACCAGAACTGGCTCAGAGGTAGAATGCCCCTGGGTTCAATTCCTACTACCACACACACAAAAAGTAAACAAGCATTTCTATATATTGATACTTCTTCAGTATTAATATGTAGCTCTCATTCATGGATCAAAAGCTCAAGAATAATTTTTATCTTCTTTAGTGTGTCCTCAACAATGATTAGAGTTGTATGTACTTTTGTCCTGTTATTTCAGTAACTAAATCAAATAATAAAAGAATTATTAGTATTGTCTTCCAATGAAGACAAAACATTAGGGCAACTACCTGAATTATATTTTAAAAGG
This sequence comes from Muscardinus avellanarius, assembly GCF_963383645.1. Taxonomy (NCBI): domain Eukaryota; kingdom Metazoa; phylum Chordata; class Mammalia; order Rodentia; family Gliridae; genus Muscardinus; species Muscardinus avellanarius. The sequence goes on from NC_137798.1 coordinate 85,496,010, forward strand.
TCCCACTGTTCCTAATTACCTGAGTTTGTTAATATCTGCTGAACAGGAGTCACACCTGCAGGGAGTGCCAACGTGGCGGCTGTAGCAGCAGCACTCTTAAAAAAAAGAGAGAAATATATCAAGTTACTTTTGTACACAAAGGCATCTCAGTTTGTCTAGCATATTTTAATAGTAGAATGAAAGCTGAGTACACACTAAATGAAATGTTTCGACAGTAAGACTAAATTGTGTTTCCTAAAATGGCACAAGAAATACTTTAGCCTAAATAACCTACTTAATTATGTTAACCAATTAAACAGAACATAATTGTTTTCCTTTTTGGGTAGTACTCTACCACTGCCAACAGGTTCTCACCAAGTTACCACTGCTAGCATCCAATCTGTGATCCTCCTGTCTGTCTTCCAAGTACTGAGAAGGAAGTGCAACACTGTACCTGACAAAGGTTTGATTTTGTACCCAAGAGAATGTATCCCAGATTCTCACAGGTAATTTGTTTTTCTCCTCACTCTTAAATCTTTTGTTAAGGTACCAAGCCTTCACACACTCAATAACCTAACCTACACATTTCAGAAAAACCCACATTAACAACACTATACAATATATGAAATAACCATTCCATTATTGCTTCTTTTCCCACACTTTGCTTCCGTACATCGAATTCCTTGTTTTATATTAATAAAATTGATGCAAAAGTATAAATATCTTTGTTTAACATTTCTACTAGAATCAACAGGTCTCCAGTTATCTGAAGGCTTCTCTTGGGAGTATAGCTGGCAATTCTTCTCAAGTGACACATCACCATAAAGGTAAAAAGAAACATATTGGTATCACAGTCTAGGTGAAATATGTACAGATTGGTCACCCCTTAACTGAAATGTTTGGAACAAAAGTGCTTTGAACTCTGTACTTTTGTTTTTCTGATTTGGCAATACTTGTGCATATAAACACACACACACACACACACACAAATACACACACTTATCTTAAATTACACATTTTCAGAAAAATGCCTATTTGGATAAGTTTAGGAAAATATATGTATGCTTTGGAAATACTAATGCCAGAAGTCAGTAAAATTGAAAAACTCAACTAAACTGGCCTAATGATATGACTATCTAGTTTGGGCGCTAATACAACTCTCCAAAAAAAAAGATTTAGTGTTGTCATTTGATAGACCTAAGTAATTTACTACATCTTGAATCTGAAATTCCCAAAATTTGTCCAGAATCCAGCTACAGCTCACCAGATTCATCCTTTATAAATTTATTTATAAACAAACAAACAAATAAATAAAATCTTGTCTATATAGGCAAATAAAAATTATGCAAAGTTGAACCTGGCATGGTGGCACACGTTTGTAATCCCAGCATTCGGAAGGCTGAGACAGGAGGATCGCGGTTCGTGGACTGCCTCAGCTACTTAGTGAGGCCCTTTGCAACTCAGTGAGACCCTGTTTCAAAATAAAAACTAAAACATAGGGCTGGGGTATAGCTGGGAGGTAGAACGCCCCTGAGTTCCATCCCAATACCTCCAAAAAAAAAAAAAAAAAAAAAAAATCCTAAGTTTAAGAAACAGTGCCAGGAGTGGTAGCACACACTTGTAATCCCCACGCTTGGGAGGAGGAGACAGGAGGATCACACAGGTTCAAAGCCAGCCTCGCTGGCTTAAGAGACCCTGTTTCCAAATAAAAATATAAAAAATAGGTGTCTGGGAGTGTAGCCCAGAGGTAGAAGGGTTTCCAGGAACCCCAGTACCACCAAAAAAAGAAACATAGTAAACAACTACTTACTACTGAGAAATATTATTTAGAAATATTAAGTACCACTAATTCATGTATTTTTTCTTTTTTACGGTACTAGGGATGGAACCCAGGGGCATTCTACCTCTGACCTATACTCCCAGCCCTATTTTTTATTCTTTATTTTAAAACAGGGTCTAATTGAGTTGCAATGGGCCTAGGTAGCTGAGGCTGGCTGCAAACCCCGATCCTGTCTTAGCCTCCCAATGCTGGGATTACAAGGATGCACCACCATGCCTGGCTCTAATTCATATTTTATAACAGATCTCTATCAGTAAATTGACAAAGCAGATTCTATATAGTACATGTAACACAACCTGTGCTTTCTGCACATTCAAGTTGCTCAATAAATATTTGAGTGATGTACCATTCACAAATCTTTTTCACATATCGCTTTTATATAATGACTGAAAATCTCTTCTGTATTTTATAAAATAGTCCCAATATGAATTATGCATTAGACCCATTATGTCATAAGAACTCAGAAAACTGGTTTACTGTTTCCTGAAAGGCTCCTATTATCACTAACCTATTTTTTTATAAAATCACATAATTCTTTAATATGTTCACTTTTAAAGTATCCAAAATCATTGGAAAAATTAGAATTATGAATTTCTTTTACTGAATAGTTTTTTGGGTTTTTGTGCAGTACTGGGGATTGAACCCAGAGGCATTCTACCTCTGAGCTATACCCTCAGCCCTATTCTTTTTTTTAATTCTTTACTTTGAAACCTGCGATCCTCATGTCTCAGCTTCCAAAGAGTAGGTCACAACCAGCCTCAGCAACAAAGCAAGACTCAGCAACCCAGTGAGACCTTGTTTCAAAATAAAAAATCTAAAAGGGTAGGGGTGTAGTTTGCAGGTAGCATGCCCCTGGGTTCAATCTCCAGTAAAACACACACACACCCCGAACTAAGGGGTTCTTTCAATTTTATAGTTAAGTACTATACTACATTTGATGAGAACATTATATACCCTAAATGTAATTTTTTTTTCCAGGTCTGGGGATGGAACCCAGGGGCATTTGACCCTCGAGCTATACCCCCTGCCCTATTATTTTCATTTTTTTATTTTGAGACAGGGTCTCACTAAGTAGCTGAGGCTATCCGCGGTGAGCCGCAATCCTCCAGTCTCAGTCTTGCAGAAGCTGGGATTACAAGCACGGGCCACCACGCCTGGCTCCTAAATGTAATTTAAAAGTAAATCAACTAGTTATAATCCATTTTATTTTATTTTATTTTTTTGCAGGTCTGGAGATGGAACCCAGGGGCATTCGACCTCTGAGCTACACCCCTGCTCTATTTTTTATTCTTTATTTTGAAACCGGGTCTCACTGAGTTGCACAGGGCCTAAGTAGCTGAGGCTGTCCGCGAACCACGATCCTCCAGTCTCAGCCTCCCAAATGCTGGGATTACAAGTGTGCGTCACCACATCAGGCTTTATAATTCATTCTAAAGTAACAATTGACACACTACAGTGTAACCAGAGCAAAGATTTTTAATGCTTGATTTATTTATTTATTTTGGTGTTACTGGGGTTCCTGGAAGCCCATCTACCTCCGGACTACACTCCCAGACCTATTTTATATTTTTGAAACAGGGTCTCTTACACCAGCGCGGCTGGCTTCGAACCTGCGCGATCCTTCTGTCTCTGCCTCCCAAGCGCGGGGATTACAAGCGTGCGCCACCACGCCCGGCCATAATGCTTGATTTAAATATCATTACTTTGAATTATCCAAATAGTTTATTTTCATTTTTAAAATGTTTAATAGCATTCCTGACCTTTATAATTAAAAGATATTCTGAAATAGAACTATACATGCACAATATGTTTGTTCAGTCTCCTACGGGTATTTTTCAAAAACACCAAGGCACGAACTAAATTTCTAGTCTGGCAAAGCATTATTATTTTGGTAATGTTAAACAGAAAACTGCATATATTTTTAAATCCCCCCCTTTTTTTGGTGGTCCAAATTGAATCTAGGAGAAGCAAGTGTTTTACTACTGGGCTACAGCCCCAGCCCTTATTCTATGAGTTTTAGTGCCTAAGTAATGAGGTAAATTCTAGGTTTGCTGCTAAATACACTATTCAGAAAACTTAAAAACCCCAACAATTAACAACAACAACAACAACAAAAAACCCAGCTGTTTTGCTCAAGTCTTTAATGATGTTTAATTTGTTAATATACAATATAAGTGGACATCCTATTTGGATTAGAATAACTAAAGCCCATGCAAGTGTTATGTTCTGAATCTTACCATGTTTGATGCATTCATATGTTGTATCAGTTTAGAATCAGGAACAATAACTTGTGGTGCTGTAGCTACAAAAAAACAAGAGCACATGCAAATAAGCAACCATGAGGCTATTTCATAATCATAAAGGGTTATATAATGCACATTGTATTTCATAGTTTTGCATATTTTCTGCATTCAAATCCTCTCAAATATTCAATATCTCCTGAAGGTTTTAAATTTCTATAGAAAAGAAAGGTTGTGATATCCCTACCCTATGCTAAAAAACATTATTAAAGTAACAAGATAATAGAAATTAGGAAGACAAAATAGTGATACCTAACATCTGAACATATGTCTCTGTGCATTTCTAAATAACCTGGAAATCTCAAACATAATCTTGTCTTAGTAACTCTTAATTGTTTTAATGATGCAATATACCACCACTAGGATGACTTATTAATCCACTAAGAATAAACTCAAAAAGTTAAAACTAGTTTTTTTTTAAATATACATAGACCTATTCTCCAAACTTGGCAGTTACCACAATCATACTTCCATCACCTGTTCAGAAAATACATATCAGAAATAATAGCAATGTTACCTCAGTATAAAAAAAACTGTTTGATTCCGCAAACTTCAGAGAATACACAGATAATCCCATTATCATAATATTCTCTGAGCGAAAAAAACCAAATTTTAATTTATGATGACTTATAATCCTAGAGCCATGTCTGAAGGCAATAGGAGGAATAGTCATCAAAGAAAACGAAAATCATAAAATTATTTAAAACAATGTTATAGGTTTAAAACCAGGTACTAAGTCTTGTTTGATATAAACAGTAAAATAACACAAACAGAATCATTTACTGTGAATCACTGCTGATTTTGTCTATATATACTCTCAGCTGAGATTAAATGGTTACCTTGAAAGAAATTTTCCATTTACACTCACTCTCCTCTCCAATAACAAGATTCACTGAATTGGAATTCACAAAAAATTTTATAAATGAACAAAAAAATCAAGCGTTTTACCTTTCCCAAGATCCAGATTCTCCTTAGTGTGAAATGGAGCTAAGTACTATTTCACAAAAACCCTACAAGGCATTAATGACACCGTATCTAGAAAATGATTTGCACATGCAGAAGACTACAGTACGTCTATATTTTTTTCTTATTTTATATCTTACGTTTTTATTTTTCCAGTACCGAGGATGGAAACCAGGGGTATTCTACTTCTGAGCCACATCCCCCAGCTCTAATTTTTATTCTTTATTTTGAAACAAGGTCTCACTAAGTTGCAGAGGCCTGACTTAAGTAGCTGAGGCTGTCTGAGAACCCCTTTCTTCCTGTCTCAGCATTCCTTCCTGTCTCAGCACCCCAAGTACTAGGATTACAAGTGTGAACCCCCATGTCTGGACTTGTTTTTTCTTATTTTAAATCAAGTACTATAGCCAGGCGTGGTGGCGCACGCTTATAATCCCCGTGCTTGGGAGGCAGAGACAGGAGGATCGCACAGGTTCGAAGCCAGCCGCGCTGGCTTAGGAGACCCTGTTTCCAAATAAAAGTATAAAATAGGTCTGGGAGTGTAGCCCAGAAGTAGAAGGGTTTCCAGGAACCCCAGTACCACCAAAAAAATAAAAAAATAGCTGTCATCCATATATCCACTCTTCACTAATTCTATCAATTTTGACTAATAACTGACTCCTAGATTGCATTTTCAGATGCCCAAGAAGAGTTATAAAATTCCTTCAGTGTTTAAGATATATGAATAAAAACTAACCTCAAACATGTCTTTGAAGGAACATATTTAATAAAGTAGCCGGAAGTGGTGGCGCACGCTTGTAATCCCCACGCTTGGGAGGCGGAGACAGGAGGATCGCGCAGGTTCAAAGCCATCTGCGCTGGCTTAAGAGATCCTGTTTCCAAATAAACTATAAAATAGGTCTGGGAGTGTAGTCCGGAGGTAGAAGGGTTTCCAGGAACCCCAGAACCACCATAAATAAATAAATAAATAAATAAATAAATAAATAAATAAATAAATAAATAAATAGGCAAGCAAGCAAGCAAACCAAACAAACAGAGAAGGGAGTGATGATGCATGCCTATAATCCCAATACTTGAGAGGCCGAGACATGAGAATTTTAGGTTCAAGGCCAAAATCAGGAATTTATTAAGATCCTGTTTCAAAATAAAAAAATAAGAAGGGCTTGGGGGCTGTAGCTCAGAGGCAGAATGCCCCTAGGTTCAATCCCCAGTACCAAAAAGAAAGTGAAAAAGCCCGTAGTAAATAAACTTCTATAGACCTGGCAGCTTATTTTAGAAAATAAACCACTATCTGGCTATCTCAAAAAATAAAAATGAAATACACACACACACACACACACACACACACACACACACACTTACTTGAATATTAATCGGCTTTTTATTGGAGAATTATCTATCATTACTATACAAATCGTATCTGTATTTTATACAAAAATGTGTGTTATGTGTGTAAACACTCACAAAGCCAAAAAGATGGAAAGAAACAAGAGCATGGTAATCTTTTTTATTATTTTGGTTTATTAAGCACTTCTTAAAAAGACACAAGAAACCCAAAATATTTCTTTCAACTTAGTTAAAAGAATATCTTAATTTCCAAGCAGTAGTAGAAAAACAAATCCAGTCTCACCTTGCTGTGATGCAGGAATAAGGACCTGCTGGGTCTGTGCTTGCTGAGGTACCGTCTGCTGAGGTTGGGCTTGTTGATGGTGGTGGTGATGGTGGTGCTGCTGTTGCTGGGGTTGATGGGGCTGTTGTACTTGCAATAAAAGCTGTTGCTCTTCTGAATGAAATCCATCTACTGCCCTAGACTGCATTAGTTTATTCTCCCATAACTAAGGTAAAAGATTAAAGATTTCTAAGTGAAAGTCAGAGGAGATAACTCGACATACCAACAAAATGTTTGTATTCGCTGTTTATAAATTTCTTCCATTTTAAACATGAAAATAATCACAAATACAACCAAACTAACTCTTATTATTCTTCAAGTATAAACAATAATGAAAACAAATCATGACAGAACCCAATCTCATTTTTGTCACTTTTGTTTTGTTTTGTCTTGTTTTTTGGTGGTACCAGGGTTCCTGGAAACCCTTCTACCTCCGGGATCCACTCCCAGACCGATTTTCTATTTTTATTTGGAAGCAGGGTCTCTTAGCCAGCGCCGTTGGCTTCCAACCTGCGCAATGCTCCTGTCTCCACCTCCCAAGCATGGGGATTACAAGCGTGCGTCACCACACCCAGCTTCAGTTTCGTCACTTTAGAATGCTGAAAAATTTTGTTCCTTTTTACATCTTCAATAATAACTTTCTATACTGTTTAATTGGCTAATAATATTTAGCTAGTTTTATATAAGCAATTTTTCAGTAATTAAAAATTATCTTTTGTGATGTAGTCATCTTTTTAGAACTTTTAATACATATAATTCTGCCTCAAAATAAAGGATACAGAACATAAATTTATCTCTTTCACACTATTAAACTGTTTCATGCATAAAATTAAAGTACTATGTAAAATTACTTTGTGGCTATATAAAGTGCATATAAAACACAAATAACTTTAATTATGTATGTGTAATATTTCAACAGCTGAAAAAAAAATCCTAAATATTTCTGGCTAGAAGAATGAGAAACACAAAGAATATCCCAAAAAGTCAGAAAAGTCCAATCCAATCCTACATAAGAAAAAAGAAACAGAACCGAGCATGGTGACACAATCCCAATACTTGGGAGGCTGAAACAGGATCACAGGCCAGCCTTAGCAGCAACTTAGTGAGACTCTGTTTCAAAAAATATAAAGGGCTGTTAGAAAAGCCTGAGTTCAGTCCCCAGTACCAAAAACAAAAACACAGCAATGCTTTATGGTCTTAGAAGTCTTCTCAACCTTCCACTTCTGGAAATTTCCTTCCTCTTCTTATTATATCAAATACACACAATGGAATTCTACTCAGCAATAAAGAAGAACAATGCTTGGTATGGTGGCATATGCTTGTAATCCCAGCATTTGGGAGGCTGAGACAGGAATATTGTGCAGGTTCAAAGCCAGCCTCAGCTTAGTGAGGCCCTTTGCAACTCAGTGAGACCCTGTTTCAAAATAAAGAATAGCCGGGCGTGGTAGTGCACGCTTGTAATCCCCGCGCTTGGGAGGCAGAGACAGGAGGATCACGCAGGTTCGAAGCCAGCCACATGCGCTGGCTTAGGAGACCCTATTTCCAAATAAAAATGTAAAAATAAGTCTGGGAGTGTAGCCCGGAGGTAGAAGGGCTTCCAGGAACCCCAGTACCACCAAAAATAAAAAATAAAATAAAATAAAATAAAATAAAGAATAAAAAATAGGGTGTAGCTCGGAGGTAGAATGCCTCTGGGTTCCATCCCTAGTACCGCAAAGAAAGGAAAAAATAAAGAACAAAATCATGTCATGTGCAAGAAGATGGAAAGACCTGGAGAACATTATGTTAAGTGAGATCAGCCAAGCACTGAAAGAGAAGGGACATATGTTTTCTCTAATATGCCCAAACTAGGGAGTATTAGGAATACCAGAGAGATTGCAGATAATGGAGAGGAAACCTCAGCAAAGCTAGAATGAAAGAGTAGGAGAGGAAGTCTGAGGTTGATTAATGGAGGAGCTACATTCGAATATGTGTAAAAGTATGAATGGTCAACCTGAACACTCATTGCTGAAAAGGGGGAAAAGAGAAGGAGGGGGCACCAAGCACTGTCTGAATGCATGACATTTTCAATATGATCCACATAAAGATAAAAAAGTAAAATATAATTATAAACAAAAATAAAAAAAGATGAATAGTCCTTTTCTGCTTAGCCAATTATATAGGTTGAGTATCCCTATTCTAAAAATTTATCGGAAGCAGTCCAAAATCTGACACTTTTTGAGTACATGATACGAGTGGAAAATCCCATACCATGAAACTTTTGTTTCATGCACAAAATTATTAAAATATTGTGTTGTACTCACTAATTCTTGTGATTATGAGAGATGATACAATGCTTATGTGATGAGATGAGGTGAGGTAAGTAACAGGCATTGTGACACAGAAGCAACTTCTAATATCTAAACATAAACACTGCAACACAGCACAATGACAACTGATCTGAAAACTGAAACGTCTAGTACATGATTAATGGCTGAGAAGTATATACAGTGTTGATATGCTGTAGAAAGACATGACTCACATCCTGGGCAGTATGGAGGTGGCTAAAGAAAGACTTCATCACGCTACTTAGAACACATAATATAAAATGTATATAATGCTTATTTCTGGAATTTTCCATGTAATATTGACTATGGGCAACTGAAACCCCCAAAATTAAAACTGTGTGTGTGTGTGTGTGTGTGTGTGTGTGTGTGTGTGTGTGTGAGAGAGAGAGAGAGAGAGAGAGAGAGAGAGAGTGTGTGTGTTGAGGGGGGAACTACTATACTTATTTATAAAAGCAGATTCCTGGATTCCATTCTATGACCCCTGTTAAGCTCCAAAACTTGCATTTTTAGCTAGCACTCCAGATAATCTTCCCTCTGAAGATCAAGTTGCCTACATTATTATATCAAATGCTACTGTAATGGCATTTCTGTTCAAAAATACATTGTAATGTGCACTGTATTTTCAAACAGAAACTACTTGCAGCTCCCAGAATATAGCAAACATGATTATAGACTATTCCTTGTGATTTTTTTCCCTTACAATTCTCAAAACAAAGCAAATGTCAAGTCAACTAGACTCAAAGAAAAGTTCATTGATGGTGCATTTTATAGGCTTTCTTATTTCTGTCCTTAACACTCAGTCTATCTTCTCTATTACAGTATGAACTCCCTCAGGGCAGAGACTGTCTTACTCTGCCTCTAACAAGCACATATATATTCACCAGCCATTTAATAGTAAACTCAAAGGCTTTAAAAAAGGAAACAAAGACTTGTTTTCTAGAATAGTTTCCCCATGAAGATGCTACTAACATTTTAGACAAGTCAATAATTCACCATGAAGGAGAGTCCCACAGGAAATGTGCAGTAAATACAACATTGCTGTTTCTTGCCTCTAAATGCTAAAGGTCTATTAGTCACCATGACACACTATCTTGGCCCCACACACTTTCAAAGACTTTTGGGGGTTGGTTAATATAGTCCATTTAGAACCACTATTTACTAAGTATTGTAACACTGTTCTAAGTATTGTGAAAATTTAAAAACAATACCATACAAGCAATAAGTTTATAACATCAAATAATACAGTATTTGAATCAAGCATTTAGCTTCTCTCTCTCTCTTTTTTTTTTTTTTTTTAGTGGTACTGGGGATGGAACCCAGGGGCATTCTACCTCTTAGCTACACCCTCAGCTGTTTTATTCCTTATTTTGAAACACGGTCTCATTGAGTTGCAAAGGGCCTAAGTAGATGAGGCTGGCCATGAACCTCAATCTTCCTGTCTCAGCCTCCCGAATGCTGGGATTACAAGTGTGCGCCACCATGCCCGGCTTCTTTCATTTCATTTTTACACAACTTAAATTTATCAAAACATTGAATGTTTTGATACAGTGGCACATGCCTATCATCCGAATACTTGGGATGCTGAGACAGGAGGACGGCAGGTTCAAGATCAACCTCAGCAACTTGGTGAGACTCTGCTTCAAAACAAAGGAAAAATAGGGCTGGAAGTGTGGCTCAGAGAATGAATGTCCCTAGGTTCAATCCCCAGTACCCAAGTAAATAAGTAAGTAAATAAATCCAACTTTTTAAATATTAGCTCCTAAACAATGTTAACAATGTTTTGACAATAAATTACTATTCTAATAGGAATTAGAAGCCAACCAGAAATGCTTAATTGTTAAGTTTTATCTATTTATTTTGCTTAGAAAATAGAAAGAGCTCTTTCCCCACCCCCCTAAATTTGTATAGTATTTCCTTTCTCCCAACAAGTTACTATTATTTCTGGCAGTTCTACTTTAAAAATCTCAGTTTGCAGACAGCCTCAGCTACACAGTGAGGCCCTTTGCAACTCAGTGAGACCCTGTTCCAAAATAAATAATAAAAAATAGGGCTGGGGTATAGCTCTGAGGTAAAATGCCCCTGGGTTCCATCCCCAGTACTAGGAGAAAAAAAAAATCTTTGCCTAGGTCTCTAAAATTTACATAAAATATTCATTTTCTATTCCCAAAAGGGTTAAAATATATATATATATTTATATACATATCAACTAGACATTAACAAGTTTATTTAGGTCTGTGTACTTTCTAAGTACATATACATACAGACTTAATTTTCATAAAAATCCTATGTAATTGACGTTATTATCTCCACTTATTTATTTAGGCACTATGGATTGAACTCAGCAGCATTGTACCCCTGAGCTATACTCCCAGCCTTTTTTGTTGTTGTTGTTGTTGTTGTTGTTGTTGTTGTTGTTTTATGAACTAGAGTTACTGAAAGTCTGGATTGCTGGAGCTGTCCTCAATTCTGCATTCTTTCCATCTCAACCTCCCAAATACTGGAATTACAGGTATGCATCTATTACTATTACTACAGGTGTGAATTTACTACTATTACCCAGCTGTTACTACCTCCTTTTCAAAGGAAAAAAAAAACTCAAGGAATAAGTTAGGTAACTTATCCAAGATTACCAACTAAAAGCAGGCTGAACTAGGATATAACCCAAGGCGGTGTGACTCGTGCCTTAGGTCTGAACTCTGCTAAATTTCGCACCCTAGGTATTGTGCTTACCTCACTATAATCTCAGTTCTAATCCAAGCTACTTTACCTCTTAACTATATTACTGCTCTCAGAATAAGCAGATGACTCTTAGAACCATCTATAGTACCACCCATCACCAACGCAAAATCTAAACACAACTCTGGCACATTTCTTCTTAGTAGATAGTGTATAAGTCACAGGGGATAAAATGTCTAGGTTCACATCTCTACCACTTACTAGCTAAATGCCCTTGTTAAAGAACAGTTCGAGTCTACTTTCTAATCTATAATTTGTGATGAATCTATTGCTCCCTGGCAATATGCTAGGCTAGAAATTTTAAAGGGTTCTCTATTTTCACAAAACATCTTTTAATGAGTAATTACATTTTGGGGGCTTCCAAGAAATATTAGGAAAACACCGCTTTTCCTAAAAGCAAACAAAGTGGAAAGGAGACTATTATTCAAATCATGGTCCAAGTGTTTCTACATTACTAGAGTATATGAGGCATCTCTCTATCTAGAGTATATTTGGTATAGTGTTTCCACCTGGGCATGACTTTACCCTCACTCCCCTATAGTGATCTAACAATGTCTGAAGACATTTTTGGTCACAACTAAAGGTTGCTACTGTCATCTAGTGGGCAGAAGCCAGTTATGTTGCTAACATTCCAGTGAATACAACAGTTCTTGCAACAACCAGTTCAAAATGTTAACAGTGCCAAGGTTGAGAAACCTGAACTAGAGGGAGGTAAAATGAATTTCAAATTTATTTCCAAATGACAAAAATATTCTACTTTTTGTCTTCTTAAAAAGAAAGGCCAGCTGGCATGGTGACTCAAGCCTGTAATCCCAGTACATGGGAGGCTAATACAAGAGGACCACAAGTTCAAAGTCAACCTCATCAACTTAAAGATTCCGTTTCAAAATAAGAAGTAAAGGGTTAAGGGTGTAGCTCAGAGGTAGAATGCCCTGGATTCAATTCCCAGTACTTCTCACACCCCAGGTAGCCAAAAAGAGAAAACCCATGTTTTACATCTTACATGGTACGCTATTTAGATATAGGTAGGAAATCAGGGTAATTTTATCATTTACTTTTAAAAGAATTTCTAGACCAATTTCTATTCCCAACAAGTCAACTCAACAACCCAAAACACCTTTTAGATTCAAACATAAATTTACTGAATCATATTTTATACATTTTCTCTATTTCTATGTCTTTATAGCTTATACAGTAAAATAGGAGCATAGTGATTCAAAAAATAACATTGAGAAGTGGGCTGAATTTATTTTTATCATAATTTTCCTGTATTATCTAGTTAAGCCTTAAATTATATGCATTCATATTACACATTTTAATTCATAATCTAATTCATCACTATATCCTTTATAGTATTAAGCAAGCTTTTAAAGAAAGTTTATGAAATGACAAAAGGAAGAGTAGGGGCTAAAGCTAAATGACAAAATCCTTTATAAATGATAAACTATAAAATTAATGTTAATTTTATTAACAAGAATGTCTAAACCTGCAAAGTCCAATATGGCAGTCACATGTGAAGTTTAAATTAACTAAAATTAATAAATATTCAATTCCCTGGTTCCTCTAGTCATTTTTTTAAATGTTTTATTATTTTTTGGTACTGGGAAATGAACCCAGGAACATGCTACCTCCAAGCTATACCCCAGCCCTTCACATTTATTGACTGATCTATTTCTTTTGTGGTACTGGGGAATGAACCAGGAACATTCAATCTCTGGGCTATACCCCCAGCCCTGTTTTATTTCCTTATTTTGAAATAGGGTCTTGCTAAATTGTGGAGGGCCTCACAAGTTGCTGAGACTGGTCATGAACCTACAATCCTCCTATCTCAGACTCCCAAGTACTGGGATTACAAGTATGTGCTAGCATACCAGGCATCCTTTTTTATTTTGAAACAGAGCCATGTTAAGTTGCTAAGGACAACCTCAAACATGTAATCCTCTCCTGTTTTAGGTTCCCAAGTGCTAGCCACCATGCCCAGCCTCTAATCACATTTTAAGTGCTTAATAGTCACATGTGGCTAATGACTACCATAACATAGATCACTACAGAAAAATTGTATTGGACAGTCCTGGCCGTTCAGCTACTAAATCTAGGACACATTCTGCAAGTTCTAATGAGGACCTGAAAAAATTTAGCACAGAAAACTAAATAACAAGCTCATTTTAGTCCAACAGTTTTAACTCCTATTATAACCCAGGATAGACAGAGTATATGTCATTTAAAAATAACAAAAATATTAAACTATTTTGTTCAATCAGATTTTGGAGCCACATTTGTTATTAAGCAGTTCATCTATTTACTGAATGCCAACCCTATGCTTTGTGGTACAAGTTGGGAATTCAAAGTTGAATAAGTCATACTTTTATCATTAAAACTAACCACTAAACCAAATATCACTACCTGACCTACTAAGTACCTATGCATACCTTAAAAATCAAACAAAATAAAATATACAAAGTAAAATACAAGTGGAGATAACTGATTTCAAAGACAACTCTTTTCCTTTGCAAAGAATTTCTCCTATTGTGACGAGTAGGAAAAAAAATCAATTCTCAAGATTTTCTTTGTACAAAATAAGAGTATATGATAAACAACCTTGACTGACTGCTACTATGACCTTCCCATAAGGTATATTATTTAAATCCTTAAGACTGATTTTCATCCCCTCTAAACTTTCTATCTTCTACATAAGCTCACAAAACTACACTGACTACCATTATGAGTGGACAATACACTGAAAAACACTCCAGGAACACTAAGGAATCAAAATAAACCTATTGTCTTAATATTCATACCTGAGATATTTTATGCTGTTTAGATTACTATTAGTAGTTTAGATTATTCCTCTAACATATCTCATAGATTGCTTTCTTAAACTAGCATATCTAGATATCTTTTCTTCACTATGAACAACCTTTTTATTTCTCTGAGAGTAAGTATCTTTGCATCTCATTTAAACTTACATTTATTTTTTTCTTTCCTTAAACAGGCAGATTCTTATTAAATAGAAAAGGTAGCCGAGTATGGTAGTGCATGCTTGTGATCCCAGTGCTCAGGAGGCTGAGACAGGTGGATCACAGGATCGAAGCAAGCCCCAGCAACGTTGTGAGACTCACTACAACTTAATGAGAACCTATTTCCAAATAAAAACTAATAAATAGGGCTGGGATGTAGCTCAGGTTTAAAATCATCCTGGGCTCAATCCCCAGTACTATCCAAGGGGGGGGGGGGGTGAAGGATGAATTTGCCCACAGATGCTTAAACACACTAAAATCTAGCCACGTGTGGTGACACACACTTGTAATCCCA
Organism: Muscardinus avellanarius; assembly: GCF_963383645.1. Lineage (NCBI taxonomy): Eukaryota > Metazoa > Chordata > Mammalia > Rodentia > Gliridae > Muscardinus > Muscardinus avellanarius. The sequence goes on from NC_137798.1 coordinate 85,511,133, forward strand.
GCATTTGGGAGGCTGAGACCAGAGGATCGCAGTTCGCAGACAGACTCAACTACTTTGTGAGGCCCTCTGCAACCTAATGAGAGCCTGTTCAAAATAAAGAATAAAAAATAAGACAAGGGAGCCGGGCGTGATGGCGCACACTTGTAATCCCAGCATTCGGGAGGCTGAGACTGGAGGATTGTGGTTCATAGACAACCTCAGCTACTTCGTGAGGCCTCTGCAACTCAGGGAAACCCGGTTTCAAAATAAATAATAAAAAATAGGGCAGGGGGTGTAGCCTGGAGGTAGAATGCCCCTGGGATCCATCCCCAGACCGGCAAAACAAACAAACAAAAAAACAAAAAAAACACTAAGATTTATTTTATCACCAATAAAGGTAAGATTTGTTTTATTTAAAATAAATTCCTAGGCTGTGGTCTCTGCAGCTCCAGTGAATAAGTAAAACCACAATAAATGTTCCTTTTTTTGGTGCTGGGGATTGAACCCAAGGGCATTCTACCTTTAAGCTACATGCCCAGCTCTATTTCATTTGGAAACAGGGTTAGTAGTTTTCACAAATCCAGAACAAGTTAAAAAGTTATTTTGACAATTATATAAAATTTAAGAAAACAAACAACCAGCTTCCAATGTAAAGTGTACATTTGGCCCACATAAATGATCTGACCCAAACACCTAAGTTTTTTTTAATCAAACTTTATTCATGCCTTACAACAAACAAATTTTAAAATAAGGGTATAATAAGACCCTGAAAAGAAGGTCATGGTGTCACACACCTGTAATCCCAGTACTTTGGAGAATGATAGGAGATTACAGGTTTGAGGACAGCCTTAGCACTATAGTAAAAGACTCAGCAACCTAGCAAGACTGCTTCAAAAACAAAAAACTAAAGAAAGGGCTGGGAGGTGCAGAGCTCAGAAACAGAATGTCCCTGGGTTCAATCCCAGGTGTCTCCCCCCCAAAAAAAAGACCTTTAAAAACTTTAAAAACTCTTGTAGAATGTTAGCCGTCCAAAATTAATATTCAACACTACTGTAAGGTATTGCGATAAGCATTTATACAGGTATTCCATTTAATCCTTAAAACAACTGTTGAGTAGTACTATCAACTCCAATCCTACATGTAAGGAAACTGAAATACACAAGTCGCTGGCCTAACGTGAGAGGAATATTGGATGGTAGAACTGGGAAAACCAACACCATTCACTTAACGATACTGCCTCCTTAAAGTGAAAGGTTCATCCTATGGAAAACTACATTCATTCTGGCTAAGAAGAATTATTAAGGGGTCCATTATGAATATTAAAATCAAGAAGACAAACTCACAGTTTTTAGTTCCATCAGGACTTGTTCATCCACTCCATCATCCAGAAAAATGTCTCTCACATCATTAATAACGTCTTCAATTACAGATCTATATAGTTTAGGCTTTAAGGAAAAAATAAGACTCTTTTAAAAAAGATAATTTTCAAGCGGTTAAAATGTGTTAGTAGTTTTCACAAATCCAGAACAAGTTAAAAAGTCATTTTGACAATTATATAAAACTTATTTAAAGATACAAAATGTTAAAAGATATGGCCATAACATTTGTTCTAACCTGAATTCAATGGCTGTATATTTTAAATGAAATAGTAAGATTTTGTAATGTAATTCATAAACAGAAGCTACTTGTACATAAAAGGTCTATATATTTCCAGTTATACTTTTCTAGATAGAACTGAAAAGGGCAATTTAAAAAGATTTTATGGCTACTTATGTCTGGGTTCCTATTATCCTATTTTGTGTTTTATACCCTGCTGCATCTCATAACCCTGCCACTAATTCTTAAGACTTCAGAGCACTCTATGTCCAACAGTCAACTCTCTGGTAATAATCAGCAACCAAATGAGTACTGAAAATTTGAAATCACCTGTACGTTGTGCCCTAGTCTGTACCTTTAAGCTACACCATTAAACTGTTCATATACCCACAATTACAGGTCTCAAGGTCCCACGGGAACAAGGCACACTGATCCCTTTCCCATGATTCCACTCCTCCTATTCCTGTGCAGGTGATGCTATGGAAAAGAATCATGAACACCCCTGTATATTTAATTATTAGTAATAGTAGCACAGTATTGGTGTTAGTATTATTCAGAGCGAGGGTGGGGTAAAGGAGCTGCTTTTATAACAGAGAAAGTGAGCAAAATAAAAACAGATGTAAAAGCACTTTAAAAGGACTTTTAAAATGGGGGGGGGGGGGGTTAGAAAAATTAGCCTCTCATCTTATTTTTAACCAGTTAGAAAAAAGAGAGTTTGCATGTCAGACAAATTTGCCTTCTTATATGTCTGTCATTTCCATTACTATATGTTAACAATTTTTTGTTGCTGTTTAATGCTTTGTCCTTGTTAAAGTAAGTTACTAGCTATCCAATAAAACCAAGGGTTTACTCTCATAAGCAAACTTTAAACAAATAAATGATCTATTAGCATTCCTATCAGTAATAGTTATAAAAAGAGAACCTCTAATTCATAGATGCCTAGCCAAATATATGAATTTGTCAGTATAACATACTACAACCATAGAACATTGAGTCTTTTTCATTACAGATTTAACAATTCAAATATCCTTACTATTCCACTCACCAATCTACCTTATTTTTATTTTTTTGTGGTAGTAGGGATTGAACCCAGGGACATTCTACCTCTGAGCTTCACCTCCAGCCCTATTTTATTCTTTTTACTTTGAAAACAGGGTCTGAGTTTCAGAGGGCCTCACTAAGTTGGTGAGGGTGTTTGCAAACCTGTGATCCTTCTGTCTTAGCTTCCCAAGTGCTGGGATTACAAGTATACAACACCACGCCTGGCTTACCTCTTCATTTTAAATTTAAATTCAGAGCTTCCTCTGAATTTTATTAATCTGTAAAATGTGCATCTCTATCGCTCCTTAATTTTATTTAAGGTTCTGCTTCTATTATAATATAGTAAAATATATCTGACTATGGATGTCTTTCTTTCCTGTAGATATTAACTAATGAATTTTAAAATTATATCTATAAAGTGCTTTCTACCAATAACTCAGTATATTCTAAATAGACCATGTAATTTTAAAACTGGTTTTAAAATGTTTTCCCAGGAAACTATAGTTGTTTTGAAGTTTCTGAAGTCGGTTACCCTAAAAATCTTTTGCTAATAGATTTAGATATTTACAGGTACAAATTTGCTTTCTTTTGGGACTCTATCATTTATGCTCTAAGGTTTTGCTTTTGTGTCCTTAATAAACCTACAACTTGACAGCCAATTCAGAAGCACTATGGTTAAACAAAGGGAAATACGTAATTTCCATGTGTAGTTTACATAAAGAAATTAAGAACTTAGCAGAATTGTTCACTATTTGAAAATCTCTCAAAATACTGCTATTTTTAAAGGTACGTGTAAATACTACAGCAACTTATAAATTTTCCAAACTTTGCCTGGTTTGAAGGTTTTGTCTCTTATTGTATACAAAGTAATTTAGGTTTTCCCCTAATTAAAAAATAAACATATATATGTATATATGCATATATATATATATATTCCAAATTTTAGAGGGTCATGAGTGACATTATCAATTGATTTAAGTGTAAAGTTCCTTTAAAAAAATGTTGGTTCACTTATGCAATGTTGGAAAGCAAACTGGATTTTTCTGCTAGGTACCATGTCAACATCCAATGTAATAAAAATTTTTTATTACATCACCTACTAAAAATTTTACTTTTTTAAAATAGTCTGCTCTAAGTTGCATTCTGAACACTCACAATCCCCCTACCATAAATGTACTGTAAGATCCTTTATGGAAGCTTTAGTTACATTTATTTCTTTGAAAAACTTCATTGCTAAATTAAATCACAGGAAAAACATAAGAAATATTATTTCTAACATGCTTCCTGAATACATGGAACAGAATATTATCAAACCCAAGTCCTCTGCAGCTAAGAGTTACTGCAGAAAAATTTTTTTAAATCCCAACCTATGAACACACCTTCCAAACCAAAACAAAAACAAGACCATGTTATCTAAAATTATTTTTTAAATAATCTAAAAAATTAAAAGGGACGGCGGCTCGAACACATCTACCCTAACAAAGGCAAATCCTGGCTGCTGCAGCACGGCAAAACCTTGGGGCTCTGAGCAAAACTGCCCCGATCCGGTGCGTATTTACAGCGCCAGGAAAGGACCTAGAAATAAACCGAGCCCTGCACGCGCCAGCCTCTCGCCTCGGGAGCACGCACCTCCCAGCCCCGCTCGCAGCAGCTCTCACTATTTAAAGCCGGATCTGGTGTTTAAATGGAGAGGCGGTGACGTAGGCCTGAAAAGCACCTTCCCATCCTGGCAGAGTCTATATTAGAGAGCGGCAATGGCTCTATATAAACAGGGCAGCCAAAGGGAGGAGGACCACAAGGCTCAGGGACTGAAAAGCAGGGTAAGCGGCCGCAGCCATGATGGATCGACCCGAGCCGCCAACGGTGCAGTGTCGGGCGGCCGCGGGCTTGTCTGCGGCATTTGGGATCGGGCAAAACCAAACCAAAACAAAAAAACAAAAACGTGTTTTATTGTCAAAATAAAAATTAAGAGAGTTGGGTGGACTAGTGATCACACTGCGTTGGTGACTGAAAAGGTTATTTATGTGACTGCTTTTTGCAAACCTACGTGATCGCCAAGTAACCAAAAAGGAACCAGCGGGAAGTAGGCGAATTTCAAGGCGAAAGCGAGGGTATTCTGACCACTGTAAGCTGGCTTTTTTTTTTTCTTTCTTTCTTTTTTCTTTTTGGTTTTGTTTCGGTGCTTTTGCTAGTCGAAGACACGATGGGTTTTTTTTTTTTTTTTTTCCTGGCTTCCCCTTCGCCATTTTACCCGTGCGGAAGGAACTGAGATAAGTGCTTTTCAACCTTCGTCCTTTTTTAAAATAAAAAAGGAGGGGGGGAGAAGATGCCGTAAGATGACCCCAAGTGAAGGTCCCCAAAGCACCACCGCCAGCGACTCCCGAAGTCACCCCAAAGGCACCGCCGCCTTCCCGCGTTCAAGGGCCGCGGCGCCCGGGGTCGCCCCGCCGCCCGCCCGGCCCGCCGCCCCCGGCCCGGCCCGCCCCCGGCCCCCGAGGCGGGAAGCGGCCCGGTCGCCCCCGCCCCCGCCCGGGGCGGCCGTTGCTGCCGCCGGCGCGCAGCCCCCGCCGGCCTCCGCACCACGTCCTTACCACGGTGTTTGTATTTGCCGAGTTCGCCATTTCCACAACACAACACAAACAAGAGGGGGGCAACCCCGAGAAAGCGAGATTAAAAACAAAACCAAAAAATAAAAAATGTAAAATAATAAAACCGAGAGACCTGCTTGGAGGGTGACCCCCCCCCAAGTCGCCGCGAGGTTGGGGCAAAAAAAAAATAAAAAAATAATGATCTGAAAAAAATCGATCCTGGAGGAGTAAAGGGGGAAGCGGTGAGATTAGGAGGAGGGGGCACTCCTGCCGAGCTAAAAACCTCGAGAATCGAATCGCCTTTAAAAAAAAAAAAAAGAGAGAGAAAAAGCCACGACCCTCCGGGGGCCCGGGGGACGTCGCCCGCTCCCCACCCGGCGCCAAGGAGGGGAACCACCACCGGCCGCCGCTCCCCGCGCCGCGCTGCCGCCACCGGCTGCAGCTCCAGCCGTCCGGTCCGCCTGCTTCTCCCCTTTATATAGCGAGCCAAACGCTGCGCGAGCCGCCGCCACCGCCGCCGCCGCCGAGAGACAGGGCGGAGGGGTAGGGAGGGGCGGAAAGGGCGGGGCCAGCGGTGGGCGGGGCCGAGCGCGAGACACCGCGAGACCCGCGTCCTCACGCGCCGTGCCGAGCGCCTCCCCAAGTCTCGCGTGATCACGTGGTTGACACCCAGGCGGAAGTGTCTGGCGGACCTTGGCCCGCCAGGGATTCGGGAAGCGGTGTTGAAGGTGGCGCGAGTTCTGGTGACGCTCGAGTCCAAGACTAGCTGGGACTTGGCCTCTTGTCGGACGTTTCGGGCCAGTCCGGTGCTTGAAGGAGCTAGGGACGTTTGAAGAGGGACGAAGGCGGCGAATGCTTGGCTAGGAATGGCCGCCGCGGGGGGCCGGTCACGTGGCGTGGCTTCCGGTGCCCTGGCGCGCTCGGGCTGCGGACCGACCGAGTTTTTAAATGTGGGGTCAGCTCTCCACTCGTGAGCCTCGCCTCGCGCCGCAGGGTGGGTCTTTGGCTCGCAGGATTGTGTACGCGTTTCTAAAGGGGATGAAAGCTGATTCGGACCCACCGTGCCCACATTATAGAATCTGTAACCCCCAAAGCCTGCCGAGCTGTTTGTCTCTTCGGTCCGGCTACCAAGTCTGTGGGCTTAAGTGCCCCAAACGTTTGGCTCTTGCCATCCCAAGTACTTTTAAGTGACTTCTTAACGGTAATGGAAATGTCCAAAGTCAAAACCAACCACAACCGCTGGACTAAGCACGATGCCTTTCTTTGCCGTTTTAAAATATGCCGAAAGTACTATGATTCTGTGTGTCAAGTGTATAGTGACTAACCACACCTAAAATACCTGTCCTTGACCCTCTTACTCACATGGCCTCTTGTTGCAAAAGAGCAGTGGAATTTGTCCATATCTTGGGGTGCGATTCAATAGGCGATTGACCTGCTCCACCCAAGCGAATCCTGCCTTTATATCAACATTTCATGCAGAACAGAGAATGCTTTGTTTAGAAGACAGAACTCATACTACCTAATTTCTCTGTTCTTAGGAATTCTGAGACATGGAATGTAATCTGGATGGTGGGAGCATATGCTCAAAAGGCAAAGCAAAACAAATGGCCAGGTTCTGTGCTCAGTGAAACCAGATTTGAGAAATATTAAAAATATCCTACGAAGAAGGAAAAGATAGAGCATGTCAGGACCTCGAGGAAGGGATTTGAGAAAGCAGTGGCCGTAATACTCAGAAAATGGGAGGTAGTAAATAGGCTTGTGAGTGGATATAGAGATTATTAACTTTAAGGCTTCTTTTAACTTACCTGCTTCTTCTTTTTTTTTTTTTTTTTTTTTTGGTAGTTTTTCTACAGAGTTGCCTAGTCTGGAGCATTTAAGTAAAAACAATTCACAGAAAAGCATTGTTCTAGATATATAAATTGCATTTCAATCAGCATTTGCAATACATTTAATATTGAGGTGACCATTTTTCTGAAAAATACTGAACAGTATCATTCCTGATAAGTCTTACTGTGTGTGTGTGTGTGTGTGTGTGTGTGTGTGTGTGTGTTGGGAAAGGGATGAGGAGGTGACTGGGGATTGAATCCAGAGGCATTCTACCTCTGAGCTATACCTCCAGCCCTATTTTACTTTATTTTTGTGGTACTGGGGATAGAAACCAGAGGAGTTCTATTTCTGAGCTATACTCCCTTGATGGTGATTGAGCCTATATTGATTGCTAATAAGGGCAGTATTAATTGCTAATAGGAACAAGCTTTCATACTTAAGCAGAACAATAAAATCCTTTTTTCTGTCTCTAAGCTGTCAGCCAAGACTGCAGCCAAGGCTGACCTTGGTCAGCTAAAAGTTGGCTTGTTAGCCCAGCTAAACACTGAATGTTAAAACACAGACACCTATACTTTGAAAAAGAATTATATAGACTCTCACAATAGTTTAGACTAACGTTAAAAGATAAAAAAGCTATATTAACCCGATATTACTAATAACACAAAACAGTTCAGCTCCCCAAACTTCCATACTTTGAAAGACTATAATTCCTTTGTCTTTCTTTTCTTTATTATAAAACAAGTTTTCAACATAGTAAGTTCTAGGAGATAAGGAAAAGCTGAAAACTCACCAAGGACACAGGTGGACAATACATGCTTTAAACTAAAAGAATTAAAAATATAACCAAAAACAAAGCAAGCTTCTACCATGCAGCCCCCTGACCTTGCTAACCAAGTAACATATTTTGATCAGTGACGTCAGACCTGTCTGTCCCTCTAAGGGTGAACAAAGGAGACTAACAGAAAATGTTTACATAACAGAGATAACTGGCAGGTCTGCACCTGCTTTGGGTGAGAAAAGAGGTTTATTGGCTAAGCAGGATGAGAGAAAGAAGATAATTCTTATGTTATGTGTTCAGAGACCTCAGTGTCTTACTTTCAAGACACTTCATTGTGTCCCTCTGATGTAGTGCTTTGATTGTTCTGTCTTCTCTTTCTACCACTGTAATAATAAAAATTTGCTTAAGCTTACAACAGTGTAGTTCTGGCTATTTTTTCCTAAGCTAGCTAAGAACAAAAAACCATGACAATATCCCAAACCTTTATATCTCAAACTTTTTTTTATTATTATTATTTTGAAACAAGATCTCCTAAGTTGTGGAAGGCCTCATTCAGATGCTGAAGCTGACCTTGAACCTGCAGTCCTCCCATCTCAGCCTTCCAATTCTTTTTTTTTTTTTTTTTTTTGAAACAGTCTTTCTAGGTTGCTGCGCGTCTTGCTATGTTGCTGATCTTGTCCTTGAACCTGTGATTCTCCTATCTCAGTTTCTCAAGTACTGGTATTACAGGCATGAGCCACCACAACTGGCTTCACTGCCTGTTTTTTTAGAGGACTTTTGTCTACTCCTGACATATATACAAACAAGTGTTTGTACAAGGAATCCCTCACCTACCAGCTAGTTTCTCTTCCCTGCCATTTGCTGTTGTTAACAAGTCAGATGTTTTGCCATCAAAGTTGTTAAGAACACAGCAGACAGGACATGGAAGAGAATTTATGCGATTTGTTCTCTACAGAATTTTCTGTAAGAAATTCGATGAGATGTATATTCTGTTGGATCCGACTTGTGAAATAATGAATGTTATTGGATTTTTAAAAAGGCCTCCTTAAGACCTTCGGACTCCCTGGAGGCTCTGAGTTTGTGTCTCTACATCTTCCCAATTGTAACCATGTACTTGATTAATATTTACCCAGGTCCCTTTCCTTCTCCACCCATATGCCTGGCTTCTAAGGAGCCATCATGGATTCACCCCATGTTTCTGGTTTCATCATTTGGTTACGTGATAGAAAAGAATCTCATGGAAGCCAGTCAGAGACATAAAGATTTATTTCAGAAAGCAGAAAATACACAAATTCAAGGGGAAAATGGAGGCCATCTTGTGGTACTTACCTACATGTGGGGAAAGGGAACTCGTGTGTTGGAGTTGAGAGGGAGACTGGAATAAGAAGGAAACAACTGGAAAGTGGCATCCAAAAAATTCATGGTCACACTCCTTCCCCTGCAGCACGGCTCTGGGTTCAGCTTGGGCCTTCTGCGCGCACCGGGAAGCCCTAGCAGCACCCTCAGAACTGGGCCCTGGGGAGTAGCATACAGTGGGAAGCAGCAAGGAGACCAGACAGCCTCTGCCCCTCTGAGAAAACGCCTGCTGGCACGAAGGCCTACATGTGCCAGCCCACCCCGTGCTTACCCTTTTCAGTTTGCTATCAAAGAAGGCCCGTGTCCCCTCAGAGTCTGTTTCTCTGTCATCCTCTGTCTCTGTTCCTCTCAGCCTTTCTTGAGCTGCTCTGCATTCTTTTAATGTGTTTCCCCCTAAATAAACCCGTCTACTCTTGAAAATGCTTTTCTAGCCCACGTCCATAACAGCATAATCTCCAGAGTGCAGGAAGAGCTTTGGGAGTTCCTGGCTCTTCTTTTAAGGGAAGCCTGGTGGGCCAGTAATCACAAGCTGATTTGGGGTGTTTGGGTCATCTTCTGATCCTGATGTGAATTTCATTGTCCGTGTTAGTTTGGCACCCTTAGAAAGAGGGAAAGATAGAGCTTAGAGTAAAGCACCATTCCACAGAGGGACATCGTGGGATGACCCGGAACAAAGTCAGCCCCGCGTGGGCACCAAATATGCTACGGTGAAATATGTTACGGTTTGGGAAACCGTCCCCAGGGATCTTTGTTAGACCCCTGGGAATAATTTCCCGAAAACTCCCAAAAGAAACAAAAAAAAAAAAAAAAAAAAAAAAACAGAAAACGAAAAGAAACCGCAGGCTCTTATCCTGAGCTAAGGATAAGTATACACAGCTCAGACACTTGCTGAAGACTTAAAGAAGTTTATTAAAGAGATAGAAATACAGAAGATAGTTACAGCCCCATGCCAGAATGGCATGAAGGGGTTGATCTGAGCCAGTTCACCACCCCAAAGATACAGCTCGTGGACCAGACTTTTTATACCCATGACCTCCATCTTGTTTACATAATTCTGACGTAGTAAACATCCCTGTAAAGTTCCTCCCCCAGCAAGGTGTGGCGAGGTGTCTCCTTTCAGGAAGGTCGACCCCTCCTTCCATCCTACCTAGCTTATCATGTAGATCTGTCTTTAGACAGAGAAAGGCCTAGCTCCCCTCTGCTATTGACTTGCTAACTACTTTTAGCTAAGTCAATCTAAGTTTCAATAGCTTTTTGCTTCCTGACCTAAGCCAAGCCTTTCTCTCTCCAGGTCTGCCATTTTGACACAATTATTTCTGAAATATACCTATTAATAATCAGAGCTTTCTCAAATCTTCCTAAGCCATTCCCAATATTGGTGCAGGATGGCTAACAGTGCTCAAGATAATTTTAAAAGAATGAATTTTCTCTTTTGGTGGCCCAGTCATCTTTCTGGATATTTTATGTGGCTTCTGTTATCTGACTAACAGATATCTCTCCAGCTTAATTTTTCCTAGGTAGGATAATTAACAGTTCTCAAGATATGTATCACAGTGAATGACATTAAGTAATGGTTAAAAAATGTTTTATATAGGAAGAAAAAAGTTAACTGCTTTCTTTTTATGGAGGGGGGTGTAACTAGGAATTAAGCCTAGGAACATTCTACTTCTGAGCTACACCTCTATTCCTATTTTATTTTTTTATTTTGAAACAGGGTCTCACTAAGTCGCTGAGAGCCTCACTAAGTTATTGAAGCTGGCCTCAAACCTGCCATCCGCCTATCTCAGTCTCCCAAGTACTGGGAGTACAGGCATGAGCCACCACATCCATTAAACTAACTTTATTTTTTATAGTTTACTATTTTTCCTAAACATCGAATAACTGCAAAAGAAAATAAAAAATCAGTGCATCAATTTTGATGCATCATATACAAAATAGCACCAAATCTTGGTGTCTACATGTTTGAATGCTTTACTGTGCACGTATCTTATATGGTTGGTTGAATAAAAAAACTACATACTGCCGGGCATGGTGGCGCACGCTTGTAATCCCCGCTCTTGGGAGGCAGAGACAGGAGGATCACACAGGTTCAAAGCCAGCCGCGCGCGCTGGTTTAGGAGACCCTGTTTTCAAATTTAAAAAATGTAAAAATAGGTCTGGGAGTTTAGCCCGGAAGTAGAAGGGCTTCCAGAAACCCCAGTACCACCAAAAACAAACAAACAAACAAACAAACAAACAAACAAACAAACTACATACAAGGGAATAATATGCAATTCAAAGAATGAGGAAAATCTCTCTAGATTACTATGAAATGATCTTTGCGATATGGTGTTAAGTTAAAACAAAATAAAGTATGCCATCTTTTAAGAAAAGAGGAAATAGAGAATCATGTATAACAAACTTGCTTATATTTTTAAAAAGATAAGCCAGCCGGGCGTGGTGGCACACGCTTGTAATCCCCGCGCTTGGGAGGCTGAGACAGGAGGATTGCACAGGTTCGAAGCCAGCCTCAGCTACTTAGTGAGGCTCTCAGCAAATTAGTGAGGCCCTGTTTCCAAATAAAGTATAAAATAGGTCTGGGAGTATAGCCCGTAGGTAGAAAGCCTCTGGGTTCCACCCCAGTACCACCAAAAAATAAAATAAAAATAAATAAATAAATAAAAATAAAAAAGATAAGCCATAATTTTTATCTTTTTAATTTTTTAATTTTTTTGCAGGTCTGGGGATGGAACCCAGGGGCATTCGACCTCCGAGCTACACCCCTGCCCTATTCTTTATTCTCTATTTTGAAACAGGGTTTCACTAAGTTGCAGAGGGACTTACTAAGTAGCTAAGGCTGTGCACAAACGATCCTCTGGTTTCAGCCTCCCAAATGCTGGGATTACAAGCGTGTACCACTACGCCTGGCTTCATAAATTTTATTTTTAAAAAAGGGTTACCAACTGGGCATGTTGGCGCACACCTGTTATCCTAGTACTTGGGGAGGCTGAGACAGGAGAATCACAAGTTGAGGGCCAGGAAGCCATGGTGCCATTCCTTCCACCTCAAAGACCTGACAGCCTGGGGATCCCATGGTGTAAGACCTGGTCCAAGTTGAAAGGCCTGAGGACTGAAGTGAGGCGAAGGAGCCTGATGACAGTGTGGGGCAAGTCCCTTCTCCTAGCCTGAAGGCCCACGCACCAGGAAGGCTAATGTCTGAGGGTACACGAAGATTGATGTTCTGTTGAGGACGGTAAATTCCCTCCTACTCTGCTCATTATATGTCCTATTAGTCTTGTTTCTTTGGGGAACCCTGGCTAATAAACCTTCCTAGCCTAGTCCCAAAGTCTGGTGGCCAGCAATCCTTGGTGTTTTTTGGTTTGCAACTACAATAGTTCAATCTCTGACTCCATTTATTTACATAATATTTTCTCTGTCTTGACATCATTTTCCCTTTATGAATAAAGAGAAAATACCTGTCTTTGTACCCTAAGTCTCCTTTTCATAAGGATATCAGTCACGACTTTAGGGCCTACCCTAAAGATTAATTTTAATTTGGTCACTTTTATTTCATTAATCATTTAATTAATTTCTTTACTTATTTATTTTTGTGGTACTGGGGATTGAACCCAGGGGCATTCTACTTCTGAACTAGAGTGTCCCTAGGTTGATGAAGAGTCTCACTACTTGCTGACCTCGAATCTGTGATCCTCCTTGTTTCAGCCTCCCAAGTACTAGGATTATAGGCCTGTGCCACCATGCGTGGTTGTTTGATTGCTGGGTTTGTTTTGGTTTTATGGTGGTACTGGGGGTGGAACCCAGGGGCTTTTCTACCTCCGGGCTACACTCCCAGACCTATTTTATATTTTATTTGGAAATAGAGTCTCACTAAGTTGCTGAGAGCCTCATTAAGTAGCTGAGGCTGGCTTCGAACCTGTGCAATCCTCCTGTCTTAGCCTTCCAAGCGCTGGGATTACAAGCGTGCTCCACCACACCTGGCTGTTTGATTGCTTTTAAAAGGCTGAATTTCCTGCTTTATGAGGTCATGGAATCTACAATTTAAGCATATCTTTTTTTCTGGGACACACTTCGACCCATAACAGAGGGTATCAAAGATGATTAATATCATCTTAAAATAATTCAGGAGCCAACATGAAGAGGTTCTTACTGGCTAAAGATGACTCACTTTTAGAATCAATAGATTCAACTTACTTGCGGTAAGTTGAACAACATCAAATATTTAAATCCAAGCCGGGCGTGGTGGCGCACACTTGTAATCCCAGCATTTGGGAGGCTGAGACCTGGAGGATCGCAGTTCGCGGACAGCCTCAGCTACTTAGTGAGGCCCTCTGCAACTCAGTGAGACCCGGCTTCAAAATAAAGAATAAAAAATAGGGCAGGGGGTGTAGCTCGGAGGTCAAATGCCCCTGGGTTCCATCTCCAGACCAGCAAAAAAAAAAAAAAAAAAAAAAAAAAAATATATATATATATATATATATATATATATATATATATATCCATTACTTCATAATGCTGTTAAAAGAATGAAAGATGAAAATTCTCTGTGGAGGATGCTAAGGAAACAACTCGTTGTCTTGAAGATTGGTAAATAAAAAGAACCAAGCATCATTTATCCAGCCTTTCCAACATGAACTATACTAAGAATGAAATAGTAGATGTAGTGGGTAGAATGGTTGCTTCAAAAAGGATATGACCAGACTGGTAATCCCAGCATTTGGGAGGCGGACATGGATAGCCCTAGCTACTTAGCGAGGCCTTTTGCAACTCAGTGAGACCCTGTTTCAAAGAATAAAAAGACTAAAAATAAGGTAGGTAATGTAGCTCAAAGTTACAATGCCCCTGGGTTTCATCCCCAATACCACAAAAACAAACAAACAAACAAACAAACAAAGAACACGACCATGTCCAGATCCCTGGAACCTGTGAATGTTACCCTATTTGGAAAAAGAGTTTTTGCTGATATAATTTGGTTAAGATTTTTATATCATCCTGAATTGCCAGATTACTAGATGGGCTCTAGATCACATAACAACAACAGAGAGACTCAACAATGGAGAAGAAAGAAAGTATGAAATGTGAACAATGGTAGAAATTGGAGTGATACTGCCACAAATCATACCCGCAGCCACCAGAAGAAAGACAGCATCCGCCAGAAGTTGGAAGGGGCAAAGTATAAATTCTTCTCCAGAACCTCTATAGAAAGTATGACCTCACTGATGCCTTTATTTTGGACTTCCAGTCTCTAGAATTGTGCAAGAATGAATTTATGTTATTTTGTGCCATCAAGTTTCTGGTAATTTATTCCAACAACCTCAGGCAACTAATATACTAGCTGAAAGGAAGCTTCTCTTTAAAGAAATGTTGCTACTAAGAAGTATGTGAGGAATGATAGGATATTACCATTTTGCAACCCCTAATGGAGTAAGGGATGAAGATTTTATCATCAAATTTGTCAACATCACAAAAAAAGAAGCAACTAGATATTATGTGCTTTCTGATTAAAAAAAAAAAAACATGTTATCACTTATAAGATAGTCTTGCTTTACCCTATACCACTCCCCCAAAATAAAAACACTTAATCTGATCAAGCTTCTACATCCACTTAACAGTTTGGGAAACATGGAAAGGATTCAGGAATATATTAAACTACATGTCAGGAATACTATCAGCAACATCCAGATCTTGGAAACTAATAGACCAAATAATCTGGTTTTGAACAAAGAAATGCATGGTAGGGGGGGGGAATATAAAGGTTATAAGACACAAGGTAATTGCTCTTTGGTATTTTAGTATGGAACTTTTTGTGATCCTGGTTCTTTTTTTTTGTTGGTGGTGGTGGTACTGGGGATCCTGGAAACCCTTCTACGTCCGGGTTACACTCCCAGACCTATTTTATATTTTTTTTTAATTTGGAAACAGAGTCTCTTAAGCCAGTGCCGCTGGCTTCAAACCAGCGTGATCCTCCTGTCTCCGCCTCCCAAGCGCAGGGATTACAAGCGTGCGCCACCACGCCCGGCATGATCCTGGTTCAAATAAAGGAAATATCATAGTTATGAGATAATGGGAAACTCATACACTAGCTGAATATTTGATGAGATTAAATAGCAATAAGTTTTTGAGTCTGGTTTTGATTTTACTTTGAAAAGTCCTTACTCAAAAATATCACCAAAAAAATTAAAAATGAAATGATAGAGCTTGGGATTTGCTTTAAAATACTACAGAGGCTGTGTATCCTGGTACTTGAGAGACTGACACAGGAGGATGCAGGTTCCAGATAGCCACAGCAACATAGTAATACTAAGCAACTACTAAGAATAATAATAAAATATTTCAAAATAAAAAATAAAAAGGGCTGGGGGTGGAGCTTGGAGGTAGAATCCCCTTGGACTCAATCTCCAGTACCACTAACAAGCAAGAAATAATACAGAAATAGGGTTATTGATAGTATAAAATGAAACAAGTTTAGCTATGAGTTGATAATTGTTGAAAGTGAGTACCGGATACATTGGGATTCATTATACTGTTCTATAAATTTTCCATTAAAAAGGCTAAAAATAAGCCCAATGAAGCAGCATCTTATAATCAATCATGATTCTGTATACACACAGTTTATCTTCTAGTCCAAAGACTTGGTGGAAGCCAGGTGTAGTGGCACAGGCCTGGAATCCAAGTACTTGGGAGACTAAGAAAGGAGGATCACAGGTTTGAAGTCAGCCTCAACAGTTTACTGAGGCCCTCAGCAACTTAGTGAGACAGTGTTTCAAAATTAAAAAATACAACAGGATGGAGATGTAGCTCAGAGATAGATGCCCTTGGGTGAGGAAGACGCCCCTGGATTCTGTCCCCAGTACAAAGGGGTGCGGGGGAGGAATTCAAAAGAAGGCCTGGTATTAGGTTATAAATGTAATCACTATTGAACTGTTTAAATTACGTGGGTTTTCTATTTGATTCTCAGAACTTGGCTATCTCTGCCTTATCTTGAATCACAAGTTTAGCAGCTATGATTTGGGACAGTTAAAAATGGTGAAATTAGGGTGCTTATGCAGATATCATTATAAAAACATTGTTCTAGTGGCCAAATTATCTTTGATTTACCTGCCAGCTTTATCTTCTTATTCAGATGCATTCAACCTGATGGGGGCAGTGGATCCTCCTCCTCCTCCTCCTCCTCCTCCTCCTCCTCCTCCTCCTCCTCCTCCTCCTCTTTTCTTCTTTTTTTGAGGCAGGGCCTCACTATGTTGTCCCGGCTCTTCTTGAAATCTTGGGTTTAAGTAATTCTCCTGCCACAGCCTCCTCAGTAGCTGGGAATACCGGCATGGAACATCATGCCTGGCTTGAGGCTTCTTATGTTATATATAAGAAATTTCTTATATATAGAAATTTCTATATATACAATGTGCATTTTAATAAATTGCATCATAGGGAATTAAATGCATAGGTAACCTATAAATATGTCTTAGAGCGTTATAATGGGATGAGTAACCTTTATTCAAAAATACTTGGGACAAGCCGGGCGTGGTGGCGCACGCTTGTAATCCCGGCACTTGGGAGGCAGAGACAGGAGGATGGCGCAGGATCGAAGCCAGCCACGCTGGCTTAAAAGACCGTGTTTCCAAATAAAATAGTATACAAAATAGGTTTGGGAGTGTAGCCCGGAGATAGAAGGGCTTCCAGGAACCCCAGTACCAAAAACAAAACAAAACAAAAAAAAAAAAAACTTGGGACAAGAGTGTTTTTGGTTTTTAAAATATTTACAGCTACATAATGAAAAATCTAGGGGATATGACCTCAGTCTCAACACAAAATTCATTTATATTTCATTTAAACCTCACGCACATAGCCTGAGGATAATTTTGTGCAATATTTCTGGTGCACCTGTGTTTCAACTGGGACCCTTCACATGAGGTCAGGTGTGGAATTTTCCACTTGTGGTATTGTCTAGAGACACAAAAAAATCCTTAAATTTTGGAGCATTTCTGTTTTCAGGTTTTTAGATGAGGGATGCTCAATCAATCTTACACTGGAAGTAGAAGTATTTAGTTTTCAAAATTCACCTTCCTCTGGCAGTGATGGTTATACATAGAAGTAGTAGAGATTTGAAGAGAAGAGGCTGCAGAAAGATTATTGTAGATTCCAGATCAGAACGGAGTTAAGAAATCTACATAAACATTTAGACTCATCTTTCTTTTAACAAGGATACCTGTGAAAAAAAATCAAGCAGTTCACATACCTTTCTCAGAACCAAGACTCTGGATTAATGTAAGATGATTTTACAAAGTGTTTGACAATAGGAAGAAAGAGTAGATGTATAAACAGAAAAATGGAGACTAAAAAAACAAGGAGCTTATCAATTTTATGTTCCCTGTCAACTTGACAAGCAGTAATAGTAATGATGACTTTTTGTGGCATCGTTTGGTTTTAATTTTTTATTTATTATTATTATTATTATTAGTAGTAGTAGTAGTAATTTTTTTTGGTGGTACGGGGGTTCCTGGAAGCCCTTCTACTTCCGGGCTACACTCTCAGACCTATTTTACACTTTTTTTTTTTTTTTAATTTGGAAACAGGGTCTCTTAAGCCAGCGTGGCTGGCTTCAAACCTGCATGATCCTCCTGTCTCCGCCACCCAAGCATGGGGATTACAAGCGTGCACCACCATGCCTGGCTGGTTTTTAAAAAGCTCTGATCACATGATATCTTCTTTAGAGCCTGTAGCAGTCCAATGAGATAAGTAATGTTATCGCTGTATTAAGGATAGGAAACTGAGATTCTGATTAAGCAATGACTTCCCCAAGGTCATATTACTATTAACTTGTGAAATTAGAGGTCCAAGTTCAAGGCTCTTTCCACCTGCCTTAGAAATAAGAAGCTGTCAGTCCAGAAGAATGTAAAGGTTTTGAATCAGATTATGTTTCCGAACCTTGCCAAATATATATATTTATTATATAATATATTAAATTTCATTTGGGATAAAGAGAAAATATATAGAGTACACAAAATTGAGACTTGAAAGAGACTTTATTCCAATTAAATACAATCACCCTCATCACCAAAAAGCTTTTTTTCCCCCAATCATTTGAGTAACTGGTTTTTCTGTTGAAAATCATTAATTTCTTGTTTCAAAAAGCAGTTACTCAGTATTGGATTGGCAAAAGTAGTCATTTTTCAGTGAGAGCCTCTTGAAAGAGAACATTTCTATCAAGAGGTTTCTGATTTGAAATGCTTCCACACAACAAGAAAATGAAGGGTGACCATTTTGGGTGGTAGCAAACTGGGAAAGAGAATTCTATTTTACTGAGGGGGCCAGTGGTACAACTCCCACTGTGTAGATTAGAAAAATAAATTGAATTGGGCCCGTGCCAGAGTTGTTGCACAGTCAGCAGAAGAGAGAGTATACGTTGGACAGGATAGTGGTATAACAAGTGTCCGAGAGCAGGAGCGCCAGAATAAAATGGACTCAGCAGTGTCCTCACTCTGTGAGTTATTTCACCTTAACTGGGAAATTACACTTAGTAATAATACTTCAAAGAGTTATGTAAGAATTAACAGCTAATCCATCCAAAGTCCCTTAGCACTCTATGCTTGGCCTAGAGTGTGCCCTCAGTAAATGTTAGAGACAAAAACAATACCCAAAATAAAGAAAGCTAAACGAAGATTTCTGTTTTGTCTTCTAGTTCTTGCGGAATGGAGGAGTGGAGCGGGCATCAGGAATTAGAACATAGTTCTGAACCGAATTCACCAATTAGGCAAACCTATCGATCTTTTGAATATGTAGGTTTTTTCCCCCATCTGTAAAATTAGAATCAAAGAAGGAAGCCATTCCAACTTTGAGGTAAAATACATACTACATTCTAAATTAGAACATGTTTCACCAGCTTTCTTTGAAGCCAAATTGTTTCTACACCATTTGAAAATCATCACATGATTTTTCTGGAATGACTCAGATTGTTTTAAGGGAGTCTTTATGTAAACTTCTAGCCAAGAAATATAATTGCTCATTTTTCAAATATAAAATGCATTACCATTCCTAAATTAAAATGATAGTTTTTCAGCCTTCAGATAAATGACAGTGAGATAAAAGACAATACTGTTATTTGTCCACAGGATGGCAAAATAATAACGCCTGAGCCCAAAGCTAGGAAACCACAATTTCTAGAGATGTTTTATTTCTTCATAATATATTTTGTAGTCTCCTTAATGAAATTTATCACTAAAAATGGTTTATCTTCAAAGCACAGAATTCATCACAGTTTGTTTCTGAATGTTCTTTAATTGTAGCAAACAACAACATTGTCTAGTCCAAATCCTGTCTCACTCTCCTTTTCCTTTACTTATTTTCCTTTTTGATTTATCTTCCTTTTTCCTTTGTTCATCCTCTCTCTTCCTTAACTTTTACTTTTTCATCTTAATGAGACGACTACAGAATACTGAACTTTCCAGTGACTGTCATGTATCTTCATCCTTCCAATATTGGCTTAAAACTCTAATCAGGATTTCCGTCTGTTATGAAAACATGATTGGATAGTAATAATTCAACACAGACCATTCTTGAGCTCTCAGTATGTTCTTGGTCTTCATGTTCAGCTTACTTAATTTTATCTTTACTTAATCATGGCATTTAAAAATATTTTATTCAGGGGAGGAAAAAATAAAACAAAAAAGGTTAGATTAGCAACAACCATCAAACAAAAATTATATAAAGTAAAAGATGAAACTCCTGTATTTCTGTATCCCTGTCATCCAGTGACATACCCCAGACACATCTGTTTTTTTCCAGTACTTGCAAGACATCTCTAGATACACATATGTGGGCAAATACCACACTTGATCTTAGTCAAAAGGCCTAGAAGCGATGTCTGTGGGTAAATACAAAGACATTTTGTTTTTTATAAAAATGGAATCATGCCTTAAATTTTATATGCAATTTGCTTTTTGTTTTCATAGACACAGTATATCACAGATCTCTTTCTGGGTCACTAAATTTTTTTTTTTTTTTTTTTTTTTTGGTGGTACTGGGGGTGGAACCCAAAGGCTTTCTACCTCCGGGCTATACTCCCAGACTTTTTTTAATATATATATATATATTTTATTTGGAAACAGGGTCTCACTAAGTTGCCGAGAGTCTCACTAAGTAGCTGAGGCTGGCTTCGAACCCATGCGATCCTCCTGTCTCAGCCTCCCAAACGCGGGGATTACAAGCGTGCGCCACCACACCCGGCTTGGGTCACTAAATTTCAAACTATCTTAAGTATTTTTAATGGATGCATGGAATTTTATAGTACAACATACGATGATTTAACTATTTCCCTATAGTTGGTTGCAGAGAAAGGCTGTTTCTTTTTCTGCTATTATTAATATTGTTTCAACAGTGTTCCTGGCAATGGATGCACCTTAATGTACTTTTTTGAGTGGATGCAGTACTGAGGATTGAACGCAGGGGCATTCTACCTCTGAACTGCGCTCCCAGCCCTATTTATTTATTTATTTATTTATTTATTTATTTATTTATTTATTTATTTATTTTTAATTTGTACTGGGGATAGAATCCAGGGATATTCTACCTCTGAGCTATACTCTTGGCCCTATTTTATTATTTTATTTTGAAACAAAATCTTACTAAGTTGTGGAGGGCCTCACTAAGTTGCTGAGGCTGACTATAAACCTATGATTTTCTTATCTCAGCCTTTTAAGTATTGGGATTACAGGCCTGTGCCATCATGCCGGTCTCTCTCTGTCTCTGTCTCTCTCTTTTTCTCTCTTTCTCTTTCTTTCTGGTGCTGAGAATTGAACTCAGGGATCATTCTGTGGTGCTGGGAATTGAACCCCGGGACATTCTACCCGCAAGCTACACTCCAGCTAAGGTTGGCCCTGAATCTTCAATCTTTCTCAAGTAATTGGATTACAGGTGTGCACTGCCATGCCCATCTTCTATACTCTTTTTAAACATTTAGAATGTAATAATATTTAGTATAATTACCTACATATTTTAAGAAATACTAAGGCGAATACTTTCATAATGCTCTATTCTTGCACTGTTTTTTTTTATAGAAAGAGAAAGATTAAAGCTGCCCTTAGTCAAAAAGTCTAGAAAACATTCTCTTTTTAAGATTTTGCATATACATTCCTATTTCCAAAATAAATTTTGAGCAAGGTACGGTGGTGCATGCTTGCAATCCCAGTACTTGGGAGTCTGAGACAGGAGGATTGCAGGTTTGCGGCTAGCCTCAGAAACTTGTGAGGGCCTCTGCAACTTAGTGAGACCCTTTTTCAAAATAAAGAATAAAATAGGGCTGAGGATATAGCTCAGTGGTAGATTGCCCCTGAGTGCTATCCCCAGTACCACAAAAAATTCTGAATATATTTTTGCATGTCTGATTCTCACTAAACTCTTCTTCCATTCATTCAACAAATACATATTGTGCTGTGAACAGATATGGGCTGGAAAATACTTTCCTAAGATAAGAAAAGAGATATTGTCAGGTTTATTTAGGGGAAGACACATTCACTCAAAGAATGTGGGCCAGCTCAAGTGAGGAAAAAAAGGAGAAAAACAGACAGAAATAAATAGAGACTGGCAGAAAGTCGGGGGGGAGAGAGAAAGAGAGAGAGAGAGAGAGAGAGAGAGAGAGAGAGAGAGAGAGAGAGAGGGAGAGAGGAAGAAGAAGAAGAAGAAGAAGAAGAAGAAGAAGAAGAAGAAGAAGAAGAAGAAGAAGAAGAAGAGAGGGAGAGAGAGAAGGAGAGAGAGGGAGGGAGGAAAAAAGAGAAGGAGAGAGGAGAGAGAGAAGGAGAGAGGGAGAGGAAGAGAGAGAGGAGAGAGAGAGAGAGAATATGACAACCATGAGGGAGCATGCTTTCCTTTTATAGGAAATTTTTTTGTGTGTGTGGTTGTGGTGGTACTACTAGAAGTGGAACCCAGGGGCTGGTGGTACTGGAAATGGAACCTAGGGACTTTTCTACCTCCAGGCTATACTCCTAGAGCGATTATTTTCATACTTTATTTGGAAACAGCGTCTCACTAAGTTGCTGAGAGCCTCACTAAGTAGCCGAGGCTGGCTTTGACTCTGTGTGATCCTCCTGTCTCAGCCTCCCAAGCACGGGGATTACAAGCGCGTGCCACCACACCTGGATTATAGGAAATTTTGTAAATGGTGAGCAAATTGGGTGGGCAAGTGGTGAGCAAATGGCGAGAGGTGAGGTTGATTCCTCTGGTTGTAGATCAGTTGGTTGCTGTGTGCTGGCTCAGCGCTCTCTTGTGTGCAGGGCTTCTCAAGTATCTGCACAAAAAGCATTGTGCAGAGGAGTGGAGATTGCTGGTGCCTGGGTTGAGTGCTGCCTCCCAGGGTCTCAGTCTGGAGGCATCAGTGCCCTGTGGGAAGTCTGAGTTGAGCACAAACTATGGTAGGGAAGGTAACATCATGGAATGTTTAGATTCCAGGTTATAGTCTCTCTCTCTCTCTCTCTCTCTCTCTCTCTCTCTCTCTCTCTCTCTCGTCTCATTTTTCTTCATCATTTCTCTTTTCCCACATCTAGGCAAGGCACCACACTTACTGAGCATCAAGACTCATTCTAGTTCATGAAGGTACTTTGCAAAACCAAACAGGCCAAATTCCCTTTCCTGGTGAATCTTATGGGGCTTGTGAGATAGACAATAAACAAATGAGTAAAATTTCATATTGTTAAACAATTGTCAAAAACCACGTGGGAAGAGTGGAAACAGCTGAGTCATCATGTGCTGTGAAAAGTGAGCCAATAAGGCTTGCTTTGGATAAGATATGGAGTTTTAGAAAAATGAGAGCAGATACCTTATTTGGTCTCCCTTAAATAGATGGAAGGATGTTGGTGCCCTTTTCTTTTTTTATAGAAATATAATTTTTTTTCTGCTATATAAAAAAGTCATCCTTATATAACAAGATGTCTTCTTGGAAGAAGAAATATATTATTTCAGGTCATAAATAATCAGCAAACATAACTGTTGGCAACTATAAAAAAAAAATACTGGTGTTTCCCTTCAGGGCTGAAAACAAACCTGCTCAGAATCTATTTATAAGATAGTACAGTATTCAAACACAAAATTAGAGGTATTTGGTTCTTCTAGGAATAGACACTGACATTTGTGAAGGCAGACCACCTACGTGGAAATAAATAAGGTATGTTCTCATACATATATATGTCGTCGGGAATGGTTAATACTGGTAGGTACGTCAAGCATTAAATTTCTAGAAAAAACAGAGGCAAACAAAGAAACCAGCTCACACACGGAATCCTTTTTCTTCCGTCCCATTTTTCAGAGGAACTTGATGTACCCACAATATTGGTCCTGAATGTGAAGAGTTCAGCAAATGTCTTGATGTCAAGTCACCATTACTACTGCTTAGGAACTCAGTGGAGCTTGGGTGAAATTAAATAAATAAGGACCGGCCCCAGCAAAGCCTCTCCCTGGAGATACTGGGTCTATCCTCTGGAGGAGCAGTCTGGAATCCGGGTAGGACGTGAAGTCCTGGCTTCTGGGGCCTTTCAGCAGCTGGGGGGGGGGTGGTGAGGGGGCTCTGAAGGTAGCTGAGAGCATTGCTCATGGAGTGCACAAGGATGGAGACAAGGAAGTTGAAGAACGTGGTGGTGGAGGTACCCAGGTCAACACAGTCATGGCAGGACTCCCGGCCTCAGTGGAGCAATGAGGGGCCAGCACCTAGAACTTAAACTGCAGCAGCTGGCCCATGAAGCTGAAGTTGGGGGAGATGATGCTTAGCCTCCACTTTCCAAATTAAAAGGCCTTGTCCTTGTCGGGCGTGGTGGCGCACGCTTGTAATCCCCGCACTTGGGAGGCAGAGACAGGAGGATCGCGCAGGTTCGAAGCCAGCCGCGGATGCTGGCTTAGGAGACCCTGTTTCCAAATAAAAATGTAAAAATAGGTTTGGGAGTGTAGCCCGGAGGTAGAAGGGCTTCCAGGAACCCCAGTACCACCACCAAAAAAAAAAAAAGGCCTTGTCTAGCTACACCTGGTTAGTCCTCACAAGGTAAGCGAGGCAGATGGTGGCCGACTGGGAAATACCCACCTGGCAGAACTCAAATACCCTTCCTCCAACATTCTTAATGGAGTCTATGAAGTCGATGGCCTCATTGAACCAGGAGCTGATGTCTGCCTTGTGATTGTCCTCCACCGAAATGCTCTTGTACTGGTAGTGTCCTTCAAAATGGTTAGGGCAGTTGGCTGAGACGTTGATCAAAGCGGTGATGCCCAAGGCATCCAGCCTGTCCCAGCAGGAAGCAGGGTAGGCACTGCCCAGGTACAAAAAGGGCAGGATCTCCACTGGGCTACGCTGATCCTGATCGTAGAGTAGGGTGCTGCAGGAACTGTATCCAGATTCTGTGCTGTCAGGGATACTAGTACTCAGGGGAAGGCTGAGCCCCATGGGGGTCAACTGTTTGCTACACAGCTGCGGCAGGAAGCCCAAAAGGCTTTGTATCCTCCTTTGAGCAGGAAGACTTTGGCAGAGTGCGCCTCTTGGCAGAGAGCGCCAGCGGCCAGGGCCAGAGTACGTAGTAGGCGCCGGCCAGCAGGCGGCCCCACGGCTCCAAGTTGGGCAGAATTGGCTCCATGGCCATGGCGCCCTTGGCCCGGCGGCGTACTCTGGTGCTTAAGCACATGTTAACCGAGTCAGCAATGTGGCGGGCGTTGAAGGCGAAGGAGTGACAGTCCAGCACCAGGCATTGCGCCGCGTGCTCCCATAGCAGCGTCCAGAGGCCCCTGGCGTCCAAGGTGCCCACCTCCATGACCATGGCCGGTGCCAGCGCCCCAGCGTTCGCTACTCTTTGTCCTTGGAGGCCAATGGCAGGACGGCTTAGGATGAAAGGCGCACCCCTGTCCCTGCGCACAGATACTTGTGCTCAGCTCTGCAGGTGTTGGGGTCTCTGGCCTCCCTCTAGCTTTTCGCACTCAGGGAGGCCGCCACTCCGCTGTCCTTTGCTGTTGTTGGTGCCCTTTTCTACAATGGGAGTCTCTTCAAGTTCATTCTATGGAGTTTTTTTGGACATTTGTATTTATATCTTTCATTAAATTTGGACAGATTTCATGTATTAATTCTTCAGATGGTCTCTGTGCTCCTTCCTAGATGTCTTCTGCTTTGGGAACTCCTACAGTGCCTGTGCTGGTAGCTGGATGTGTCCTGCAGGTCTAGTGGGCTCTGCTCACTTTTCACCAATCCTTTTTCTTTTTGTCCCTCATGCCTGATAATTCCCGTCATCCTATCTCCATGCTCACTGGCTTTTCTGCCTGCTCAAATCTTTGAATGCCTCTAGTGCATTTTTAAAAATTTCTGTTATACTTTTAAGCTTCAGAATATACTTTTGGTTTATTTTTAGGTTTTCTACCTCTTTTATTTTTTCTGGTACTGGGGATTGAATCCCAGGGTATTCTGCCTCTAAGTTACACCTGCAGCCCTTTTTTTGGTTTGTTTATTATTTATTTTTGTTTGTTATTTTTTGGTGTTAGGGGTTGAACCAAGGGACTTCTGCCTCTAAACTATAGCCCCAGCCCCGTTTTATTTTTTATTTTGAAACAGGGTCTCACTGCGTTGCTGAGAGCCTTGCTAAGTTGCTGAGGCTGGTTGTTGAACTTCCTGTCTTAGCCTTCCAAGTTTTGGCATTACAGGTATGAGCCACCACACCTGGATATTTCTTTTCCTTGACATGGGGTCTTGTTAAGTTGCTGAGATTAGCTTTGACCCTGTCATCATTCTGTCTTAGCCTTCCAAGTACTGCAACTCCAAGTGTGCTTGGGTAGGTTTTATACCTCTTTATTGATATTTCCATTTTGGTCATACATCATTTTCTTGTCTTTCTCCACATTTTCCTCTAGTTCTTTGAGCACGTTTAAAGTGTTCAACTAGCACATCCATCATCAGGGTTTGTATTTCAGGGATTGTTGCCTTTGAGTGGACCATGCTTCCCTGTTACTTTGTGTGCTTTGTAATTTCTTTTGTTGAAAACCAGACATTTGGATGTAATGCTGAAGAAATGGAAATCAGAATCTCTCTTCTCTGTGGTTTGCTGCTTTTTTTTTTTTTAAAAGAATTCTTATAGATTTCCTCTGTGCCAAGGATCAGTCATGATGCCAAACCAGCGGGCTATTGTGTTCTCCATCAGAAGAATCAGATAGGCACAACTGTGAGGGACACAAATCCTTTTATTGGGACTTCTTGCTGGATCAGGAAGGAGACATAGCAGAGATCAAGAGAGTGTCAGACTGGCTCTCTGGACAAGGAAGAGAACTGTTTTTTATTCCTGTGAGTAGGATTTTAGCAAGGGGAAGGGGGTAAGGTTTTAAGAATGTTAACTGGCTTTAGATACAGTTAAAAAGATGTCTTTTCCTCCTTCTTTTCCTGTGATGACACTTTTACTTCTGAGAAAGGCAAGGTCAGACTGTCAGCCTGAAGCCAAAACAGTTTTTCATATTGAGGCTACAACCTGTATAAACATCTCTGCTTTTTTTTGATAAGGATAAGTTCTGCAGCTGTTAAGAGAGCACCAGGTAGGGAACAGAAGAAAGCACAAATCATGGCAATCAATAAGTCAAGGTCTCTGGAATCTACTGTTCCTGCAGTTCTTCAACAGTTTGATCCTCTGTGCTGTGTGTTAATTCCTAAAATCTAGCAGACTGGTCCTAATGAAACATTTGGTCTTTGAAGCTGATAAGGCTGTTTGAGGTACATACCAAGCTTTTGAATAGCTAACAAGGTATATGTTAAGGCCCAGGAGTGCATTTGCCCTTTGTCCCTTTAATGGTCCCTGTCTCAAGTCTGAAGTATACACCTAAGGTCTTCTCAGGTCTTTTCTGAGCCAGACCCTTTTCCTGGCATGCATAATGATTTTCTAATTTCTTTCATCCATGCAATAGAGTTTTGAATGTCCTAGACTTTAACATCTGGCTCCCAAAAGGGGTTAAAGAGAAAATTGAAGGTGGAAATCAAGTGCTGGCTTTCTTAATCCCCTGGAAGTCACTTCAGTTGGAGGTGGGGGGTAGCTTAAAACTTTGGGCGCTTTGCAACAAAAATGGCCATTGCACATTGTGATCAGAAACGGCAACCAGTGATTTGAGTGCGGATCCCTGATATCTGGAGGGCAGTGTCCTGTCTGCCAACTCTGGCTCCTTCAAGTTGCACAAAAGCTGCTCCTGGAGTGAGTGCATGGCTGCCTGCCAAAAGCTGGGTATTGGGGGATGGGTGATGATTACTGTGCTGAGATCTGAAAATGACCAGAATTCACTGCAGTTCAAGCCTTGACCAGACTCCAAAGTTCCAGCAGCTTCTGCCAATACAATCGTTGTCAAGGTGAGGAGACAGATTCCAGGTGCTTCCTACTCTGCTATCTTCCCAGAATACTCTCCTTAAAAAGAAAAAAAAACTTTTTTTTTTTTTTTTTTTTTTTTTTTTTTGCTACTGGGGGCTGAACCCAACAGTATTCCATCTCTTAGCTACACCTGTCATCTATTTTTTTTTTTTTTTTTTTTTTTTGCAGGTCTGGAGATAGAACTCAGAAGTATTTGACCTCTGAGCTATACCCCCTGCCTAATTTTTTATTCTTTATTTTGAAACCGGGTCTTGCTGAGTGGCAGAGGGCCTCATTAAGTAGCTGAGGCTGTCCGTGAACTGCGATCCTCCGGTCTCAGCCTCCCGAATGCTGGGATTACAAGCGTACGCCACCACGCCCGGTCCTGTCATCCTATTTTATTTTTTATTTTGAAATAGGGTCACACAAAGTTTCTGAGGGCCTCACTAAATTTCCAAGGCTGGTCTTGAGCCTGCAATCCTCCTGTCTTAGCCTCTCAAGTACTGGGGTTACAAGTGCATGTGTATTACCATGCATGGACTCAAATACCTTTTTGAAAGTCAGATTCATTAGAGACTGCTTCCAAGTTGGATTATTATGGAAATAATCCAATAGACAAGCAAAACACAATGGTACAAAGTAAATTGTTTATTTTTATATGTCTTTGAGAAAGTCTCAGAGATAGACTCAAGCACAAGAGGAGGTGTTTCCCGTGCTCAGATTGTGAGGACAAAGAAAGCTAGAATGAGTGTTGGGAATATGCAACCAGGTTGGTAGATTTGATGGTGGGAGGAAAAGGAAATTATAATAATTGATTATTTTTTCTTTAAAATACAAGGGATGCAGGGCGTGGTGGCGCACGCTTTTAATAACCGCGCTTGGGAGGCTGAGACAGGAGGATCATGCAAGTTCAAAGCCAGCCTCAGCTGGCTTAAGAGACTCTGTTTCCAAATAAAATATAAAATAGGTCTGGGAGTGTAGCCCAGAGGTAGAAGGCCCCTGGGTTCCATCCTCAGTACCACACACACACAAAAAGTAAAATAAAATAAAATAAAATAAGAAGAACTTAAGCTTTCACTATTTGCAGATGACATGATACTATATTTAGAAAACCCAACCAAAAGGCTTATAGAACTGATCAACAAATTCAGCAAGGTATCTGGATACAAAATCAATCTTAAAAAATCAGAAGCTTTCCTGTACTCCAACCATAAATCCACTGAAAAA
The DNA here is from genome assembly GCF_963383645.1 of Muscardinus avellanarius. NCBI lineage: Eukaryota > Metazoa > Chordata > Mammalia > Rodentia > Gliridae > Muscardinus > Muscardinus avellanarius. The sequence continues at coordinate 85,539,848 of NC_137798.1, forward strand.
GAAATTCAGAAAACACTTCCACTCAGGATCTCCCACAAAAAAATAAAATACCTAGGAATAAACTTGACTAAGGAAGTAAAAGATCTCTACAAAGAAAATTATAAAACACTGAAAAAAGAAATCGAAGAGGATCTTAGAAGATGGAAAGACCTTCCATGTTCATGGATTGGCAGAATTAATCATTAAAATGGCCATCCTCCCAAAAGTGATCTACAGATTTAATGCAATGCCCATTAAACTACCAAGATCATTCCTCACAGACATAGAAAAATCAGTCCTTAAATTTATCTGGAATAACAAAAAGCCCAGAATAGCCAAGGTAGTTCTCAGCAACAAAAACCACGCAGGAGGAATCACAATACCTGACTTTAAACTATACTACAAAGCCATTGTAATAAAAACAGCATGGTACTGGCAAAAGAACAGATATATAGACCAATGGAGCAGAATAGAAGACCCAGAAACAAGTCCACACACTTTCAGCCAATTGATTTTTGACAAAGGGGCCAAAAACATACACTGGAAAAAAGATAGCCTCTTCAACAAATGGTGTTGGCAAAACTGGTTAACCATATACAGAAAATTGGATGTTAATCCCACTTTTTCACCCTGTACAAAAGTCAACTCACGATGGATCAAAGACTTGGAAATTAAACCAGAGACCTTGAAGCTCCTTGAAGAGGGCATAGGTCCAACACTACAACACATAGGCACAGACAAACATTTCCTCAACAAGACCCCAAAGGTACAACAAATTAAAAGGAGAATCAATACATGGGATTGCATGAAACTGAAGAGCTTCTGTTCAGCAAAGGAAACTATCAAGAACCTCAATCGAGAGCCAACAGAATGGGAGAAGATTTTTGCCACCTACACCACTGATAGAGGACTAATATCTAGAATATACAGAGAACTCAAGAAACTCAACACTAAGAAAACAAAGCATCCAATAACAAAATGGGCAAATGAACTAAATAGACACTTCACAAAAGAAGAGATTCAAATGGCCAATAAATGCATGAAAAAATGCTCAACATCACTGGCAATCAGAGAGATGCAAATCAAAACTACCCTGAGATTTCACCTAACTCCAACTAGAATGGCCATCATTCAAAACACAAACAACAACAGATGCTGGCAAGGATGTGGAGAAGTGGGAACTCTAAGACATTGTTGGTGGGATTGCAAATTAGTGCAACCACTTTGGAAAACAGTATGGAGAGTCCTCAGAAGAATGGGAACAAATCTTCCATTTGATCCAGCAATGCCACTGTTGGGTATCTACCCAAAAGAAAAGAAACCAAACTACCAAACTAATGCATGTGTATCTATGTTCATAGCTGCACAATTCACCATAGCCAAACTATGGAACCAGCCAAGATGTCCATCAACAGATGAATGGATTACAAAATTGTGGGATATATACACAATGGAATTTTACTCAGCCATCAAAAAAAACTCAATTACATCATTTTCAGGGAAATGGGTGGAACTGGAGGACATTATGCTAAGTGAGATTAGTCAGGCACAAAAAATAAGAAATCAGATGCTTTCCCTAATATGTGAGAGTTAGGGAGAAATGGGTCATAGGAGGAACTCTTGGAAGAGGATCAGTAACTTTTAACTCTGTTTACATTGTCTTTGGATATACAATATTTTTTTTTATTCTTTAGGGAGTTTATTTACTCTTTTGTTGCCTGTGCCATTGAAATCATATCCAAGAAATCACTTCCAATTTCAATGTTGTGAGGTTTTATGACCCAGATTTTCTTCTAAAAGCTTATAGTATTAAGATTTATATTTAGGTCTTTTATCTATTTTGAGTTAATATTTGTATATGTGTTAGGTAAGGGTCCAATTTTATTCTTTTTCATTTATTATTATTTTTCAACAATATTTAGTTAAAAGACTAGTATTTCCTCCACCAAAAGTTCATGGAAACCTTGTCAAAAATAACTTGACAATGTATGGAAGAATTTATCTCTAGGCTTTTATTTAGCTCCAATGGTTTATATATCTGCCTTTAGAACAGTACTACACTGTTTCAATTATTGTAGCTTTATATGGTTTGAAATCAGAAAATATACATCTTCTAGCTTTGTTCTTCTTTGAGACTGTTTTGGGTATCTAGAGTCCATATTCCATATCAGGATAGATTTTTTCTGAAAAATAAATAAATAAATGTATGATAGTTTCACCTAAAAAAAAAAAAGAAAAAAATATTCTCTGGTAAGAAAGAAAGCAAAAAGAAATATTGAAATGTTATCTTTAAGTCATCAAAAGTTTGGTACCAGACAAATGAAACTGTTATGTGAGATTATCAATGTTAATATTGTATAAATTGCTATAATACTAGATGTCAACCAGTAAGCCAAGCGTGGGAAGGAGGGATGGGGAGGGAATGGGGTGGGGATCGGGTAGGGGCTAACTGGGCGAGATGTGCATGTATGTCTACAAAAGTATTTTCTTTATACCACTATGATGTATGAATACATTGCACCAATAAAAAATAAATTAAAATAAAATAAAATAAAATACAAGGGACAATTATCATCTGAGAGTTTGAGATAAGGGGAGGTAAGAGATTTGTTGCAGTCTTAAGGAAAAGGTGCAGAATAGACATTGTCTTGAGGGCAAAAGATTAATGCTTTAAAAGACATATATAAGATTGCTAGGAAGAATTATCTATTTGAGGTTTAAGGTGAGGATCATCATGGTTGCCTGCTTTCCTCTTGTCTCAGCTATTTGTGGGAAAACACAAAATAGGTATTTGGGCTTAGCTAATGTGGCACATATCACTATTTGTCCCTAAATATCTATCTTTTCTTTTAAGTTTTAGCCAATTGTCTTAGCCCATTTATGCTGCTGTAAAAAATACCGGAGACTGGGTAATTTATAAAGAATAGAAATTTATTTTTCTAGTCCTGGAAACTAGTACTGTAAGGTCAAAGCATCAGCAGATATTGACCATATCTACGGAGAACCTGATCCCTGCTTCCAACATGGTACCTTGTTACCACATTCTCCAGTGGAGTAAAATGCTGTGTCCTCACATGGTGAAAGGGACAAAGGGATAAAAAGGGAGTGAGTGCCTTTTATCAAGCTCTTTTATAAGGGAATTCATCAATATGTGAGGACAGAGCCCTCATGACCTAAAAAAAACCCCAAAAGGCACTGCTTCCCAACCATGGTCACGGGGTTCCGAGGTTGAGCATCCTGGGAGAGAGCCAGGCAGAAGCTGCATCCTTTAATGACCTTGCCTCAGAAATCACCTGGTTTCACTTCCACTATGCTCTCTTGGGTGGTTATATGACACCCAGATTCTAGAATTGGGATAGAGACATCACTATTTGATAAGGTCTAGAAGGATCTGGAAGAGCATGTGGGGCCAAAAATACTGCTGTTCCTTGAATTCATTTTTGGAAAAATATAGACTTGGTAAACCATTTTTATTATTTCTACTATTTTCATCAGATAGATATGTGACTTTTTCTTTCTCTCTCTCTCTCTCTTCCTTGAAATAAGGTCTTGCTTTGTTGCCTGGCTGGGTCTTGAACTCATGAGTTCAAATGATCTTCCCATGTCGTCCTCTCAAATGCTGGGGTTACAAACCATGCCACTGTGCTCAGCTATTATTACTGATTTTTCCCTAAATCTGCTTTCTATTTTTCTTGGTACTGGGGATTGGACCCAGGGGTATTCTACTTCTGAGCTATAACCCAAGCCCTATTTTATATTGTATTTTGAAACAGGATCTCACTAAATTGTGGAGGTTCTAAGTTGTTGAGGTTTGCTACAAACCTGTAATTCTCCTGTCTCAACCTTCCAAATACTGAAACTACAGATCTGCTCCATCATATCTGGCCCATATGGGGTGTGTGTGTGTGTGTGTGTGTGTGTGTGTGTGTGTGTTATTTAGGTTTTGATCTCAGGGTAATTCTACCTCTGAGGTACACCCCCCAGCTGTTTTTTTTATACTTTTATTTTAAAAGAAGTTCTTCCTATTGCCGAGGTTGGTCACAAACCTGTGGTCCTTTTATTTTAGCCTTCTAAGTACCGGGATTACAGTTGCGTGCCACCATGCCTAGCTAAATATAACTTTATGCTTCTGTAAATTCTAGGTTTCTGATAGTTTTGTGCCTTTTTTTTTGGTAGTGGTACTGGGGAATTACAGACATGTGTCATCATGCCCAACAACCCCCAGCCCTTTTTATTTTTGTTTTGAAACAGGATATCACTAACTTGCTGAAGGTTTCCTAAGTTGCTGAGGCTATCCTTGAACCTGTGATCCTCCTGTCTCAGCCTCCCAACTACTGGGATTATAGGTCTGCACCACCATGCCTTGCTTAAAAGAGATTCTTGTATGACCATTATATTGATTAGCAATTATCCCTAAAATGAAAGAACACTTTATTTATTTATTTATTTATTTTTGCGGGTTTGGGGATGGAACCCAGGGGCATTCGACCTCCGAGCTACACCCCCTGCCCTATTTTTTATTCTTTATTTTGAAACAGGGTCTCACTGAGTTGCAGAGGGCCTCACTAAGTAGCTGAGGCTGTCCGTGAACTGCGATCCTCTGGTCTCAGCCTCACGAATGTTGGGGTTACAAGCGTGCTCCACCATGCCCAGCTGAAAGAACACTTTAAAGATACTAGTTATTACTCTCACTGGGAATTGAGTTGACCTACTCAACACTGTCCTGTAGGTGGCCAGATTAACAACAGATAAGAGCATGGACTGCAGTCAGACAGGTTCTACAACCTATTAGCTTTATTATTTTTGGGCAAATTCATTGACCTATGTGTGATTTAGGAGTGTGTGTGTACAAGGGGAGGGTAGGAGGGTACTGGGGATTGAACTCAGGGGCATTCTACCTCTGAGCTACACCTCCAGCCAAATTCTAATTTTTGTTTTTGAAGCAGGGTCTCACTAGATTGCTGAGAGTCTCAGTAAATTGCTGAAGTTGGTCTCGAACCTGTGATCCTCCTGCCTCAGCCTCTCAAGTACTGGAATTACCGGTGTGTGCCACCACACCTGGCTAGTAGTACAAGTATTCTGACCTTAGCTTTTACTGAAAATGTTATCTATAACTTTTGAGAACTCTTAAACAAAATAGAGTGAATTTGTGTTAATTCTTTTTTGGCGTTCGGATAACCTTTTTTTATTTGAAAAGATACTTTAACGGGGCCCATGGCAGCGTGAGATGGAAAGGGACTAAAACTGCTTTGCATAATAAAGGTGGAGGAGAGTGGGGACTCATTTTACTTCAAGTTATTTGGTCTGCCATCCCACTCAGCGGGCCTGTGGTGCAGATAACAGATGCGGTCAAGTCTGAAAAAGTCAACTCACGTCGTGAAAACCCAGGTAACAATTGTATGACTCACTTTAATGACTTCTTCATGCCACCATGAACGGGAACGGGAACATATTGTTCAGGTGGTGTAAGATCTTGGTTGGTGATGGCGGTGTCAGAATCCTCAAGGAAGAAATTGTAAAAATTGAGGGTCATAGAAGAGCTGTCATAAAAAAAAAAAAAGACTTAACCCTTCATCTATTTAAAGGCCATTTACATGATTTTGAAGTGTTGACTTTAGAATTTAATCCCCACTGAAGATGCGATTTTAAGGGTTTCCCTTGCAGTCGAAAAATGGTGGTTTGGGGACTTAAGTTAGCAAACTGTCTTCTCAGTTTAGGGCAAAGGAAAAAGATGTTTAGTAAGGGATACCCTCTGTAGGGTACGGTCAACAAACTTTAGGAGCAGGAAAGCCTGACATTCAGTTGCAAGTTCTTTCCGGTTTTTGCACCATAGATACTCACGATTGATTGCTAACTTTGGGGAACACCTGCTATACCCACCTGGCTGGAATTAATAGTGCCCTGCAGAATGAATAGAGGTGGCTACCTTCAATAAATAAGATGATACACCTAAAATCCTTGTATCTGTGGTTACATCAGAACATAAGCATACATGAGCATTAGCTAATGCTGTGTCTTAAAAAGAGAGGAATCTGTCCCAGTGTGGAGGGATAGACGTGATGGTTGGAAGTGGTCAAGAGACTGGGAGTAGTTTGGATTAAGAATGGACAAATGGGCCAGTCCTGGTGGCGCACGCTTGTAATTCCAGTATTTGGAAGGCTGAGATAGGAGGATCGCAGGTTCAAAACCAGCCTTAGCAATTTAGTGAGGCTTTCAGAAACTTAGTGAGACTCTGTTTCCAAATAAAAAATAAAAATAGGTCTGGGGGTATAGCCCAGAGGTAGAAGGCCCCTGGATTCCCATCTCAAACACCACACACACACACAAATAAATAAAAAGAATGGACAAAGAATGGACTGAGGACACTGAAACTCTCATGTTCATTTCCTCTCATCCTTAATCCCCCCTACCCAAATTTGGAACATTGGTGGGCATGCTTGGATTCAAACTACTTGGGAATTCTACTGGGATACTAAAGGAAACTCTGTATGTTCTGTTCAGAACAGAGAACTGGCCTGGTCTGAGTTCTCCCCAAGTAGATAATAAAATGTCCCTTGTCATTGTTAATAAACTACAAAGCTTCTATTTTTTTTTTCTTTAACTAAAAGAAAAAGCTCTTTTTTTCCCCATTCTTTTAATCTTTCCATAGTCCCAAAATACCTAGCACGTTGTTGACAAACTAGTCTTCCTAGAATAATGTTTTCTTGGCAGGAGTCCAAAATGGCATTTACTAGATTGAGTCCAATCTCAGCTAGATGCAGTTCTTACCACCACTGAGCCTCAGCATGGGCTCCATCTCCTGGTGTACCCAAAGCCTCCACCCAGGCAGGCTGGTCTGCTGCTAACCCAACAGACCAGTTTCACTCCTGCCTCCACACGAGGTTTCTTTCCTTTTGCCTCTGAGTCAAATGTTTACCCCACCTACAGGTCACACCTAAAAGCTGTCCTTCCTGTGAGGACTTCAAGCTTCTAGCCCACACTCACTTTTCCCCTGAGTTTATGTTACAGTCAGCAATCGACTAAACAATTACTTGTTGAGCATAGACCATAACCCGGGAATGCATATGCTAGAAATGAGGTAAATCTATCCTGAATTGACTAAATGATATACATATAAATTCAGCAGAATAATTAAGTCGGTCACTCATTACCTTGTTACCTTGTCAGCTGATGGCCACTAAGTGAGTGGGTGATGGACCTTGTGAATGAACATTCCCTCTTCATTACACCTGTCCTCATCAAACATGGCACCATGACACTTTGTTAAAAAATGTTTATTAACAGTTCATTTTCATAGCTCAAAAATGGTATTATAGATTATAATCAGCAGAACTAAAACAAAACTTACAGACAGCCAGTGTGTAGACTTTATTACATAGGCACATTTTTTTTTTTTTTTAAAGATAAACTGGTTTTACCTACAATGAACCACAGCAGTGCAAGAAGTTACACTGAATGAGGGTGGATGGTGAATTCCCTTGAATGCAAGCCTTGAATCACCTGGATAATGATCTTGGGGTCATCCACGCGACACACTGAAATTCACTGTGGATGTTACGGAAACGGAGGGTGAGGAGGAGCATGCTTCTGCTACTCCCCCAGGCAAAACAGAGATTCGGATTGACCTCTTGAATATGGCCAAATTTTCTCTGGCTTCTGTTGGCAACTGGACACAAAAGTGAAATGAATGCTGGCTGAGAGTCAGAGGAGTTCTATCAATCCCGTCCTTCTTTTATTTGTTTACAGTACTGGGGATGGAACCCAGGGGCTTTCTACCTCTAAGCTACATTCCCAGACCTTTTTTTTTTTTTTAATCTTTACCCATCCTATCACACACAGAAGCAAAAAACGGTGCTTCGGGTTTGTCACTGTGGCTAGACAGTGTCTATGACTAGAACCGAGGCTCCCACCCGAGGCAGAATACAGGTGCAAACAGGAAGAGGATGCTGGAATTCCTTGCTCTGTCCAGTTGGAATCCGTCCTTTACAACTGACTAGCATGAAAGTGTAACCAGAAAAGAACTAGAATCATAAACAGACTACACAGAAGAAACTGTGTTGTAGTGTAATACATGTTTTAAAAAACTTTAAAGTACATTTTCATGTAATTAAGAGACAGTAAGAAGGTGTGTAGAGGGGGGCTGTTTTATTCTCTCAGTTGGTTTGCAATAATTTACAACCAGTTCCAGAATGTTTTCTGAGCGTTTTTCCTCTTAATTCCTGGAGTCTTTTGTATAAGAGGGACATATCTAGAAATCATAGACCAACCTAACATCCTGAGTGCTTTGGAGGGTTAGAGTTACTTCTACTTCAAGCCAAACCTGGATCCTAACATCCATTTTGGAGACCTGTCTGTTCCTCACACTTACAGCATGGTTTTCTGGATGTAGACTGTGGACTTCAGAGCTGAATTATCACTGACCTTCACCACCCTCTTTGATCCTCCTTTTTAAATTGGTGTTTATTTTTATTTATTTTTATTTTTATTTATTTTGTGGCACTAGCAATGGAACCCAGGGGCATTCTACCTTCAAGCTACGTCCCCAGCCCAATTTTTTGAAACAAGGTCTCACTAAACTGTAGAGAGCCTCACTAAGTAGCTGAGGGTGTCCTGTCTCAGCCTCCCAAGTACTGGGACTTACAATTAAGTACTGGGTTTACAATTAAGCTACCATGGCAGCTTAATTGGTATTTTGAAAGGAACTGCAAAATACAGTAGTGCAGTTTCTCCTCTGGGCAAATGGTAAAAATGAACCAGTCAGCTGGGTTCATTAGACCTGTAATCCCAGTATTTGGGAGGCTAAGAGAGAAGGATGGAGTACAGCCTCAGAGTTTCAGCAACCTAGTGATACTGTTTCCAAACAAACAAACAAACAGTTGGAGATTGGAGACAGAATAAGAATGCCCTTGGGTTCAATACCTAGTATCACACACATACACACACAAAAGCTGAACCAGCTGGTTTTTTAATCTTCAAAATGTAAATTTCTGGGTTCTTAGGACTATATGAAGTCACACTGACATGCAATAGCATTGGAAGTGGCACCAGAGGCTACTTTATAAAATAACCTATAGAACTAGAACTGGAAAGGGACCCAAGGAACACCATTAGTCCCGCTCCCCCATCCCTTATTTTTATCTGTGGAAAATGAAGTCCAATTGGAAAAATAACAGGCCATTTACAATAGTGATTATCTCCATGACTCTGTTCTTTAAAGACTGGTAGAAACTAGAGTTTTCCCCTTAATAAAGTCATTATGGCACAACTACCAACGGCTCTATACTTACAAGCCTGGTGTCCTTGTTTTCAGCCTGGTTCCTTCCAGGGAACCTGGCCGCTAACACAGCCCTTTGTTGGGCATAGACACTTGATAAACACTTGCCAAGTGAGTATTTCTGTTATTTATTCCTGCAATGCAATATGTTCTTCAACAGCTTCTTACTTTTAGCTTGGAGATGGCCTCTAATTCAAGTACTTTGAAGCTTGGTAGCTAATGCTTATTTTTCATCTCTTTGTACCTTTTCAGATTGAAATCCTCTTTTCTTTAGTCTGTTCTTTTACAGCTTTTTGTTACATCCAGTTATTATTTGTCTCTTTGTATGTACTAACAAATACGTTATCATACAAAATTTCTGCCTTTACAGGCTTGGAATTGCAAGTTGAGCAAGACATTGTTTTTTTCTTTTTTAATTCTCAAAAAACAAAGGACTAGACTTTCCCAAGCTGATTTGCTAAGGCACACTAGAAGAAATGTAAAAATTCCATGTTCTTGCAGTAATTAATACATAATGTTACTAATATATACATTTGTTTTCTACACTTAGGATTGCCTTACATATCACCTTCATTTTTAATTTCTTAAATATATAAATATGAACCATAATATCCAAAGCCAATCTCATTTACACAGATCATAATTAAGAAGTAGTAATTTGTAGGGAATTGGCACTTAGGCATTGATAATGTTTAGAAAACATCTTTAGAAACTTGGTGAGAATGTGCTAATTTTATAAAAAGAGCTGTCATGGTTTGGCTGGGTTTGAGTAGTAAAATATTAAGAAATGAGTCATTAGCTGGGCTCAGTGGTACACACACCTGTACTCCCAGCACTTGGGAGGCTGAGACAGAAGGATCACAGGTTTGAGGCTAGGCCATAATTTAGCAAGACATTCAGCAATTTAATGAGACCCTGTTCCAAAATAAAAAATATAAAGGAATGGCATGGGGTGTGGCTCAGAGGTAATTTTTAATTTAATTTTTTAATTTTTTTAATTTTTTTTTTTGTGGTACTGGGGGTAGAACCCAGGGGCTTTCTACCTCTGGGCTATACTCCCAGACCTATTTTATATTTTATTTGGAAACAGGGTCTCACTAAGTTGCTGAGAACTCAATAAGTAGCTGAGGCTGGGTTTGAACCTATGCGATCCTCCTGTCTCAGCCTCCCAAGCACGGGGATTACAAGCGTGCACTACCATGCACAGCTTGGTTTTGTATTAATTTTCTTTCTTTCTTTCCTTCTTTCTTTCCTTCTTTCTTTCTTTCTTTCTTTCTTTCTTTTTTTCTTTCCTTCTTTCTTCTTCTTTCTTTCTTAGAAGAGCTAAAATTATCATGTCCAGCGGAGGGAAATCTGTAAAAGTAGGCTGCATCACAGTGCTTCCTTCTCACACCAGTGTAGTAATTCCTAAAGCTTTTAAGAAAAAAAAATTTCAGCTCATTCTCTGCTTTTCTACCAGTAAACTTACTATAAAATAAAAATAAGCTCTAAAATCATCATTTCACCTGACAAGTTTCAGCCTTCCTTCTTGACCTCTGTCTTACAATGGTGTAAAATGAATGGACAGTAAGGATGGTCAGTGGTTAACAGTGGGTAGAACAAAGGCCTGGCACAGGAGAGCTGGTGGGGCGCTCCCTCCTCTGCTCTCTTTGGCTGGCCACTCTAATGGGCAAGGCTCAGGCTCATGGATCTGTTTGATGTGCAGCAAAAAAAAAAAAAATCAATAATTTGATTATGGAGAGCATCTGTGCTCCTGTATGTTGGGGCACAAAAATGTTCTCAATACGAATAAGGTACATTGTAGTTCAAATGCAGCAGTACATTAAGTGTTTTAGGTATTGACAGCCATTAGTAATTGACTCTTGAGGCAGGCATGAAAGGAAAGCAAAATTGTTTAAGTTCTCTAGAAAATAAAAGCTGCTTGCTTGCTTGATGAAAAGTAAGGATTAAGTGGTCTTAGAGCCTCAGGGGCAGTCTTCTTTCCACAAACATTTACTGAATACCTAGTAATCTCCCTTTATTTCATGTATATGTTTGCCCTACCAATAAGGTGGCTGAACTCTATTATATTCCAAGCTAAGTGTTAGAAACAAGAATAAGATATGTTCCATGCCTTTCTGCACCACATTTCTTAGAAACAGAAGTTTCTAGGGAAATAAACTGCTTCTCACCACTGGATTTAAATGGAAATTTGTCTCATTTCAACCAAGACATATTTTAATTAAAAAATGTTTTCAAGGATTAGACACCCTGATAATGATGTAGGAAAGGAGGAGCCAAACCAAATAGAAAGAAAAAGAAAAACCCTGTCGAGATAATACTTAATATGTACAAAGTGCAAACTTTGGATAAGGAAACACTAATCTACAAGTAATTATGACTACAAGAACAGGCAGAGGGGGTTAAACAGTCTCCCCACAAAATGCCTCGGGTTTTGTTTAACATGTTGTAATGAATACATTTATCATCTCCTTTTATTAAAAATTTGAAAAGCATGCCTTAGCTTCAGAAGAAAGCACAGCCCCTGATATCATGTGACATCTAATTTATGTTCAAATAGTAATACCATATACTGGTAAAAAGAAATTTGCTTTTAATATTTCGCATTATTGATAACATAGAGTAGGATAAAAATAAAAATAAAAACCCAGGTTTCAGGATGGCAAACACAGAACCTGTACACCGAAAAAGTAATTTGCCCAAATGTGTTTTTTTATGGAGGTTATTAGTAAACACCAAAAGTAAATTTTTTCATCTTTCTAACCCTTAAAACAGTTTCTCATAATCAGCTCCCTAAAATGGTAAAGGCAAAATAAGTGTGATAAGATTGAGGGTACAGGTTTTTAAACATTAGCAATATTTTGCTGGCTTGAATATATGGCATAGAAGGGATTTGCAATGAGAGTTAATCAAGGTGGAGGTGGGTGGGTAACATTCAGCAAGCAATATGCATGTGCTTCTAGCAGGCTCAGCAGAGATTGTGACACAGTGCTCAGCTTGGGGAAGGAAGGTGCCAGCACAACCTTCCTTTATCTTGCCAACCCCTGAATCCATCTGGACATCCCATGAGGACTCTTCAGTGCCTTTAGTCTCACAGGGAAAAGGCTGTGCTTTGGAATCCCTTGACAAAGCCCTAGAGGGGACTCCACTGTATTTCAAACAGCAAGAAAACACTTACAGAGTTAGCCTTGTTCCTGTTAAGACTATTTAAAAGGGATCCTCATTGACATCTAGCCTAAATCCAATGTGAAAGTCCCTTTACAGCATCCCAGACAGGTGGTTATTTTAATCTCTGGGTATTTGCAGCAACAAGCAATTTTACCACTTGAGTCTCTTCCTTTTAAAACAATTCTTATTAAAAAATTCTTATATTGAAGCAAACATCTATATCTGTAAAGTTCCTCTTTGTTCTTATTTTTCCCTCTGAAGCTACGCAAAATAAATTTAATTCCTTTGTTTGTGGATCGACAGAAATTTCGAAGCAGCTAGCATATCATTCCCTCCTTCTCTGTACTTCCTCCTCAGCTATTCCCTCCATTCGTCAGGGTGGCTGGTCCCCTGTTCTTTGTATAATCAGATTCTCCACAACCCTGGTCACTTGCCTGTGGACACAATCAACTTACTGACATCTCTCTTAAAGCACGGTATCTATAATTGAATCCAACCCTCCATCAGATGTGTGCTGACCAAAACAGCACGCAGAGCCTCCAAACCTTCTGTTAACACAGATTGAAAGTACTAGCTTTGTGAACTTTCATGATATACTCCCAATTCAAAAGTGAATTCCCATTTCCCTAAGAAAATACTTCTACATGAACGAACAGCTATGATACTAGTTCTTCCTAGTGACCTGGCCCATCAACACACACGCATCAACACAAACACATACACATTCTACTCTGTACATAAAGGGTTGTATTTTAAAAACTCAGAAATAAGAGTTTCTCATTAATACCTATTGAATTTCATCCTTTTAGTTTCAATCCTATGGTTAGATACTTCAAAACGCTGTTTTGATTTTTATAACCTAATGTCAGTATATAAGTAAAATTCAAAGACTGTTCATTGAATAAATTAATCTTGTATTGGTTGTCCTAAACTGGAGACACTGTCTATCTCTCTGTCCATTCACTTTGTTATTTATGAGAAAATACCAAGGTAAAATAAAAAAAGATGAATAGGACAGATGAAAGAAAAAAAGGCTGAGTGCCCTAACTCTTAGAATCAGAATTTAATGTTCACAATGTTGGGAGATATGGTTTTTCCCCATCCTTACCTTAGAGTCTTCTGCATTTTCAATCTATTAATAATACTGTGGGTATCAAACTCTGAATTTAGGGGGAAGCTCATTCAAGACAAGTTTTAAAACAACTTTTAAAATTATCTATTCAGTTTAAACCTCCTATGACATGTGAGTTAAAGAGACATGCAACAGTATAGTGGCTATGAGGTATAAAAAGAACTCCCAAGTACCCCTCACAAACGATTGAGGTATAATTGTGTGTGTGTGTGTGTGTGTGTGCACGCACGCGCGTGTTCACGTGCACGCCCAAGCAAATATGCACACATTTGTTTCAGGAATCAGAAGTGGCCTGTATTTTTTAGTATGAGTCTGGGAATTCAATGAGGTTGAAGCTGTCTCCTGATCTGAGTATAATCATATTTACCTTTAGTATCCCTTTCCCTCAAAATAAAGAGAAATAAGTTTAGTTTTCTTTCCCTTCAACAGAATGTGACTACAGTCCAATCCATTTGCAGAACACATGTCCGATCACAGAATTCAAAGAAAATATCCTATGGGGACTTTTCCCATTATCCCCTTTGATTCAGGATAGCAAATCTTCTGTGATTGAAACCTCAGAAAAATGGAAAAAGTGTTTCCATCTAAACAGTCTAGAACCAGGAGGAGAACCTGCATTGCATAGTGTGAGCATTTAAAGAACAGAGACAAATACAAAATAGTCTATTAGGCCTCCTAAGGAAATCTGTCTTGAACTCTTTTTGAACCTTTTTTTTTTTTTTTAGAGGGAGTGACAGATATGGATTCTTAGGACTGCTTTTTCCAGAAATTCATGACTGACGGATGGATGTCGGAAAGAAATCATGGCAACACCAAAGTTGGAGGTTCTTTTCCTGACTCTTAACAGTCACAACAAACCACACAACAGTGCTGTGATAAAAGCAGAAACGAGACAAAGGAGCTTAACTACACAATCAACTCCCAGCGTCAGGTGAACCATGGGCTTCAGGCATGATCAAGCCAGTGAGCCTCTTCAAAGCAACCACCTCAGGGCCTCCTGTTAAAATACAGTCAGCAACAACAGGCAGGGCTGACAGACTGTTCCCAAGATGGCCACAGCAGGTACTGACTTAAACTTCGCTGAACACAGCCTGTAAGGACTCTTGGGTCAAGTTCCTGATTGTAGGGTTTTGTCACTGTATCCCACAATTCTTAGGATTTTCCACTTCGTCTCCTTCAAAGTCTGGCTTCAAACTCTTTTTCTGCTCGATTTCCACCTGCCAAAACAAAAGTTGGAGAAAATATTGGAAAAAAAAAAGCACACACATCCAAAGAGAACTTTAGAAGGTTCTCTGAGGTCCTTCATCATTTTGCTAAGGCTTTCATGCATAGAAGCTACTGGCTCTGAGCACAACCTGACTCTTGTTCGCATGGTCTGAAATTCTTCTTCATGTTTCACCTGAAAAATTCTCTGTCTTGGATGGCTACTCAAAGGTCATCTCTGTTCTGGACTCACTCGGTAGACTCGGGTACTTGCGCTGTTAATGTATTGTACATTCATCTGGCTGCACATGCCGAGTCCCCATAGGACAGGGGCAAGATCTTTCTCATTATTTTACCCAATAATGGAGAAAGACAGTAGGCAACTGATATATGTTTATCAAATGAATAAATTCCTTTGTAATTGATGAGTGAACCTCTCCAAGTAACTTAACTCCTTTCTTTCTTTCTTTCTTTCTTTCTTTCTTTCTTTCTTTCTCTTTCTTTCTTTTTCTTTCTCTCTCTATTTATTTTGGTGGTACTGGGGGTGGAACCCAGAGCCTTTCTACCTCCAGGCTCTACTCCCAGACCTATATTTTATTTGGAAACAGGGTCTCACTAAGTTGCTGAGAGCCTCACTAAGTAGCTGAGGCTGGCTTCGAACCTGTGTGATCCTCCTGTCTCAGCCTCCCAAGTGCTGGGATTACAAGCGTGCGCCACCATGCCCGGCAACTTAACTCCTTTAAAAGCCTCCAAACTGATAAGTCCGGGAGCGTTTATGGTTCTGTCATAATTTTTGCAAAATTCCTGTCACCTATCATTACAAAGGGATCGATAAATAATCTTCCCTTGAAAATAATACACCTTCACTGAACTTTTGATAAGGCAGGCAGGGATCTTTCAGGAATTTCGTATTTAAAGTTTCTTCTCTCAGTACCACACTGGATATTTACAATGCTCTACTTTGAGGTTAATAAGACAAAAAAGGGTTGTTTAAGGAAACTGCTGTTTTTTTTTCTGACCACAAGATGGAGTCTTTGTTCTTTTGGGGTAGTTAAATGTTTTAGGCCCTGAAACTAAGAAAAACATTTAGAGGAACAATCAATTATCATATAAACCTAAGGGTATCATTGTAAATAAGAAGTTATTCAACCATTTTGCAAAATCCTTTAATAATCCCTTCAATCTTCTTTTACCAAACGTTCAGGCTAGTACTACTTTGTATACATGCCAGAAAATGCCAACTGTGATTACTTCTTCCACGTCCCTGATCCTGTTACCCCTGTAGACGTTGGCTTGGCTTTTGAGTTTTTTTACTGTTTCAGCTCAATGCCCGGATCTTATGTGTCCTAAGTTTGTTCAGATCCACTTCATCGACTCATATGGATGAAATACATGCTTTGGACTAGCACGTTGCCGATATGGCCCTCTGTTTCGAAGTTCACTACTTCACGACTCAAATCTATTGCCAATGAGTAACAGTAATCGATCCCCCCACTGTTCTTTTTGTTGTTCACAATGACAAAGACATCAGACTTTCCCCTGAAATCAGCCCCTTCATTTTCTGCTAGCCTTTCTCTTGCCCACAAGAGAGATTATTCATTACAATCAGAGCAGACTCCTACACAGCTGTGTGTGTGAACTTCCTCTGGAATGGTAAGGTAATGTGTAAGGTAATGGTAATTTGTGCCCATCTTAAGCACTGTTAAAAGGAGTGGAGGGAGGGCAGTGGTGTGAACGAATGTACTGGGAAACACCAGCCAGCTGCCTCTGGAGGCTACCTTGTAGCTGTAGTGTGCAGAATAATTGACCCACTTCCTGACGTCAGTCTTATCTTCCACGGAGATGGATCTCACAGCGGCTTTGGAGGCAGAAGTTGTAGGCATGCTGAACTCGACATTCACGTGATTGGCAAAACTGGAAGGCACTTCCCGGTCAGAGCCAAGTTCGAGGTGGCAAAAGAAACAGTGTGGGTGACCAGAGGCTATGGAAGAAAGAATCCAGACATCAGGTTCTTTGGGGATGAAGAAAAGGGCCCAAAGAGGCACCTCAGTAACAAAGGAGACCTGCAGGCCTGGCACTTGGCTGTCTTTCAGAGGGTCCAAAGCTGAGCTGAGAATCTGCCTCAGCAGAAACCAGGCTGTGTGCCTTAGGCCCTCTGATATAACACCATCCGACTGCCAGCGCCTGGTCTCCTAACAATAAAACCCAGGGCCAGAGAAACCTGCCATTCTGCCAGCTCAGGTCAGCGTGATATGTAGACACAGCACAAATATTACTAAGGAGTGGCTGTAGGTTGGAAGAAGAGAAAGAAAGGAATCAGCACATAGCACGTAATAAAACATCCAAGACAGCCTGCAGCAAAACCATCATTTGCCTTTGAAAGATGAACTACATTTTCTTAATAGCATTTCATATTTTCAAAAAAATTCTTTGGCATGTTTCTGTGAGTGAACGGCAGATGTAGCGACAAAGACTGATAGACGGCACATTCCTATTAGGGGAAGCGTGTGGCGTGTGGACAGAATACCTCACCCACGGAGCATGGCGCACTGACTCCAGCTCTCCCATGGCTGGCTGGGGGCAGAGATTCCACATCCAAGTCCTCTGTTCTCTCCAAAGAGAGACCAGGAGATCAGGAGATGAAGGGGGGAGGGTAGAGAACCCAGCCCCTTGCTGCTCTTTACCTCTGTAAGTCCATGGGTAATTCTCCTTTGAATGGCAAATTTAGTATTTGTTATTTGATTTTGCAGAAAAGGAGAACTTGGTTCTGCGACTGTCACCATCCATCAGGCATAGGAGGAACGCGTGGAGCTCCTGTGCCTACCTAGATAATGCTAAATGCTTCACGCAGTTTTTTCTCACTGAAACTTGATAACTCCTTGAGGACATAATCTTATCCTCACTTTACAGGTGAGGAAACAAAGGTTTTAGGAGGCAGAGAGCTGTCTGAGGTCATGGCTGGAAAGTGGTGAGCTAAGGCCTGAACCCAGCTGCCTGGCTGTAGATTGTGTGTGTGTGTGTGTGTGTGTGTGTGTGTGTGGTGTATGTGTTATTGGAAATTGAACCTGGGGGCTTTCTATCACTGAGCTTCACCTCCAGCCCTATTTTTTTAATTTTAATTTTGAATCAGGGTCTCCCTAGATTGCCAAGGGTCTGGCTAAGTCGTTGAGGCTGGTCTCAGCTCCCCAAGTACTGGGATTATTGGGGTGCACCACTACAGCATGCTAGGCTGTTCTTAGCCACCTTGAGTCCTGATCTCATGGTCCCCAAACCTTAAGAGTAGGTTTGCAGAATGATAGGGTGGGAACAGCGTAAGCTGTAGGAATTGGCTACTACAGCCATAGAGCAACTGGCTGTGGATGCACAATGTGGAGTAAGTAAATGGTTTTGGCTTAATCCTGTAATTTAAAAGAAGCCCTTAGTTTTCCCAAGTAAACAATTCCCATATTCTTGATTGGTCTGGGCAGGACTCTTCAGTCTCAGAGAGTAGGAGAACACACACCCACTCTCCGAGGAAAACATCACAGAGTGAAGTATTTGTTTTGCTTTTTCACAAATGTAACATGGTTCAATAGTTATGTGTACAACATAAGACTTCGGGAAATTAATTACTTTTTAAGAAAGGGATTTAAATAAGATACATATAATAATAAAAAATTACATGATTAGAGAACAAAGCCATTTAATACATCTTTTTGATTGTGTGCCAAAGATGTAATTATATATCTGTCATTTATTGGACATTTATTATAGGTCAGGTATTGTGGTAAATAATTAAAAGCATTATCAAATTTCATTCTGAATGAGCTAAGTATTAATAATCCATTACATAGGTGAGAAAAATTAGGTTTCTCTGAGAGGTTAAGTAAATTGCCTGAGGTCACAACCACCATTAAATAGTGGCCTGGGAATAAAACTCAGATCTGACTTTGACTCCAAGCTCTGTCCTAAATGCATCTCAATATACGGGTATGGGAGTAGATTACTACGACATACATAGAAGAATATGTTAACAGCAACCCGAACAGCCTTTAAAATCGAACTTTATTTGCACATTATTGAAATATTGCGAAATAATTTATTTTACAAAAGTCACTCTCTTCTCATTCCACCAAAATGTATTTACAAAGCCGGGCGTGGTGGCGCACACTTGTAATCCCCACGCTTGGGAGGCTGAGACAGGAGGATCGCACGGGTTTGAAGCCAGCCTCGGGTACTTAGTGAGGCTCTCAGCAACTTAGTGAGACCCTGTTTCCAAATAAAAATATAAAAAAGGTCTGGGAGTATAGCTCGGAGGTAGAAAGCCTCTGGGTTCCACCAAAAAAAAAAAAAATGTATTTACAAACAACTCTGGAGGCAACATCTTTTCCTAGATTCATAACCTCAACTATGAGATGTGTAAGGACAGTGGACAGTTACATCAGTATAACTTTGAAAGCTGATATAGTAGCCAGAAGTGGTGACGTAATCCAGGCACCGGGGAGGCTGAGACAGGAGCATCGCAGATTTGTGGCCAGTCTCAGCTACTTAGTGAGCTCTCTGCAACCTAGTGAGACCTTGTTTCAAAATAAAGAATATAAAAATAGGGCGGGGTGTATAGCTCAGAGATAGAATGTCCCTGGGTTCAATCCTCAGTCCTGCAAAAGGAAGCCAGGCAGGCAGGCAGGCAGGGAGGCAAGCTGATACAGTTTAATTCATAGCAATGAACTAAATAAGCCCACCCATTATAGTTCTTGATGAAGTTGAGAAAAATGTAACATTAAAATTCAGGTCCCCACTCCCCATAAAAGGCTCTAATCATATTGGAATTATTTTCTCTTCACTTGGCCTAATGAGAATTGAAATTCCAGCAAAGGAAACTACTTAAGCAGGACAGAATGTTTTATTTCTTGGTGTGTGACTTGGGGAAGCTGCGGGAATTATTCCAGTGTCTTCAAGGATTAAGAAAAACTCCAGAGATTTGGGTGGGAGGGGTGCTGGGAGAACTTGGCTGGGTTTGTGCAGGGCTGGGCTGGGTCCTGCTGGTTGGAATTTCAAATGGCTCCTTGGTCTCTTGGTGTCTGAGATTGGAATCAGCCCGCTGTGGCTTCTCACTTGGAATACCAGCAAATCCGGGGGTGCCAACCTGCTGGTCCATGCTGCCTGCAGTCTGACTGTCAGCAAATCTGGGGGTGCCAACCTGCTGGCCCATGCTGCCTGCAGTCTGACCGTCCTGCCCGTGTGGGATGTGGATGGCTGATATAGGTTAGACCGTGTGTGGCGAGGTTCAGGCCTCCTACCCTGCTGGGCCTTTTGATGTCTGCTGGGCCTAATTTTGCAACTGTAAGTGGAGGCGGAGGTTATGAAAAAAACCAAAAACCTGTAAAAGGTAATGTACCAAGATTATCTAATACCTAGACTGAAAAGTTCAGAAAAGGGGTTATTACTAGTAGATCATCAGTTTTCTGGTTTCATGGATGGAGCACTGGATGGGAGGGCAAGCTGGCACAGTGATGTCTAGCCCATGAGTAGAAAATTGCAGTCTGACTGGGAGCCATATATACCTCAAGTTTCCAGATAAGGGTGCTGTATTAATTATTTTTCATTACTGTGACCAAAATACCGGATAAGGACAACTTGGAGGAGGGAAAGTTTATTTGGCTCACAGTATCAGAGGTTTAGTCCATGGTAGGCTGGCTCCGAGGCAGAAACAAACACTATGGTGGCAGGGCTTGGTGGAGGGGAGGAGGGGAGGAAAGCTGCTCAGGGCAGTAAAAAAGCAGAGAGAGAGAGAGAGAGAGAGAGAGAGAGAGAGAGAGAGAGAGAGAGAGGGAGGGAGGGAGGGAGAGAGAGAGAGAGAGAGAGAGAGAGAGAGAGAGAGAGAGAGAGAGAGAGAAAGGCAAGGGCCAGGGAGATATACATATAGCATATATATATAGCCCCAAAGCCACTCCTCCAGCCACAGCCCACCCTTACCCGTGTGCCAACACATGAGCTTTTCTGGGGGTCATTCCATAGCCAAACTATAACAGGTGCTATCAATTCCCTAAACAGTACAAAAACACACCATGTGCCAGAAGCGGTACAAGGGAACTCTTCTGGTGGTTTCACTACTAAAAATATTATAAAACAACACCAACAAAAGCAGTAAAGGGTGGTGGGTGGGTGCTTAAGAAACATCTCCAAATATTGTTATGTTGTCCTATATGTAAAAAAAAAAAAATCTCCCCCACACAAGACTCTATACGTAAACTAGTAATATATGTATGAAATACATAAGCTGCACTTAATTGGCCTGGAGCCTACCAAACCCTCCTCACTGGTAAGCATTAAGACAATGTTTGCTGAAAACCTCTTCTTTTTTCCCTGCCTGTCCATTTCCCTTTCCTTTGGTAGCAGTCTTTCTCTCACTTTGGGGAATAATCTCCTTTGCCACTGCCTGTCATCTTGGTGTTCCTACCAGTCAAGATACTCTGGACTCCCTTACCTTGAGTCACTTAGCACAGAACATGTTGGTGATAACTTGCCCCAGTGGTGGTACCTGGGGGGAACATCTGCTCGTTTTTGTTACCAGGGCTGTTCTGGACTGGTGCCTTTGGATGTCTGTTTGTTCAGCCCTTTTTTGAGGGGCGGGGGGGGCAGCTGGGATTGAATCCAGGGACATTCTACCTCTGAGCCACACCCCAGCCTTATTTATTTATTTATTTATTTATTTATTTATTTATTTATTTATTTATTGTGGTACTAGGAATTGAACCCAGGGGCATTCTACCTCCGAGCTACATCCCCAGTCCTATTTTTTTTTTTTTTAATTCTTTATTGAGGCTGTCCACGAACTGCGATCCTCCTGTTTCAGCCTCCCAAAGGCTGGGATTATAAACGTGAACCATCATGCTCATTTTATTTTTATTTCTTGAACCAGGGTCTTACTAGGTTTCTGAGTCTTGCTAAATTGCTAAGGCTGGTCTTTTTTTTTTTTTTTGGTGGTACTCAGGGTGGAACCCAGAGGCTATACTCCCAGACCTATTTTATATTTTATTTGGAAACAGGGTCTCACTAAATTGCTGAGAGCCTAAGTAGCTGAGGCTGGCTTCGAACCTGCGCAATCCTCCTGTCTCAGCCTCCCAAGCGCGGGGATTACAAGCATGCGCCACCACGACAAGGCTGGTCTTGAACCTGTGATCCTCTTGTTTCAGCCTCCCAAGTACTGAAATTGCATGTGCACCACCACTCCAGGCTCTTGTTCAAGCTTTTCTTCAGTTCTCTGAGCTATCCAACCCTCCCCTTCTCCCTTTCTTTCCTTTCTTGCTTAAAGTTCGTGTTTGTTTCTTAAAACCAAACCCCCTCATATAGTCATTTTAAATATTTTAAGTCACTTTGAGATGTGTTTGTATACATTGAAAAAACTGCAAATCTTCGATCTAATAGTAGAAATGATTTCAGGTTTGTATCTACTTGGCTTCATCTGTGTTAAGAGGGGCTGGTTTTTGTTTTGTTTTATTTTTGTTTTTTTGTGGTACTGGGGCTGGAACCCAGGGACATTCTACCTCTGGATGACATTTCCAACCCTATTTTTTATTTTTGAAATAGGGTCTTACTGAATTGCAAAGGGCCTCACTAAGTAGCTGAAGCTGGCTTTGAACCTGCACAGGCCTCCTGTCTCAGCCTCCCAAATGCTGGAATTATAAGCGTGCACCACCACGCCGGGCTGGGGCTGTAGTTTTTTTTTTTTTTTTTTTTTTTGGTGGTACTGGGGGTGGAACCCAGGGGCTTTTCTACCTCTGGGCTGTACTCCCAGATCTAATTTATACTTTATTTGGAAACAGGATCTCACTAAGTTGCTGAGAGCCTCACTAAGTAGCTGAGGCTGGCTTCAAACCTGCGCGATCCTCCTGTCTCAGCCTCCCAAGCGCTGGGATTACAAGTGTGCACCACCACGCACGGCTGGGGCTGTGGTTTTGAAAAACAACATCAACAACAAAACCAATACCTGGGTGTGGTCATGTGATTTCAGATGAGTTTTGTCACCTTTGTGATCTTAATTTCTCATGTGTAGAAGAAAGGTCTGACTCAGTTATCCCTGTGGCTCCAGCTTGAAAGCCCAGTAATCCCATGGCTCTCCCTTCCCCAGGGGCTCGGGGTTTCTCTTCCTGGCAAGTCAGACGGGCTGTGGCTGAGACAGACATCACAGTGCAATCACCAGGAGGATGCAGGGCCGACTCCAAGGGAAGGGAGCGAGCAACACTGAGAGGAAGACTTTGTTTTAAAAATGCTGCCAGTTTAGAAACAGAGCGCAGCAAACCCAGCCTCAGACACAGAAGTCCAATTGTGTCTTCAGTTTGTACCGCTCCACCCAGTGTCTGCCACAGAATGCCGGGTGTGCGCCCGATCCCCGGCCCGCTGGGAAGGGGACCAGACTGTGCCGCCTCTTGCTAACACATATTTTTTGTTTTGGTACATGCGATCGAACCTCGGGGCATTCTACCCCCAAGCTACACCCCAATTCCATTTAATTTTTAAATTTGAAATAGGGTCTTGCTGAGTGGCTGAGGGCCTAAGTTGCCGATGCTGGCCTTGCACCTGTGCTCCTCCTGTCTCGGTCTCCCAAGTATTGGGAGTACCGGTGTGCACCCACCGCACCTGACCGCTATGACATCATATTGCATTTAGGATGGGATCACACAGCACTCCATACAGGGTAGAAGAACACTCTGAATACACGGTTGAGACTTGATGCTGAACGTGGAAAAACGCATGGCCGCACATTTCAATCAGGGGTTTTTCCAAATCTTTTCCTTTCTGCTCGGCTGGCAAATCCACTTTTGCTAACAGATGGGCACAATTTATTATAAACAAGAAGAGAAGTGGTTTAAAGGCTCATGGGATCATGAGCTTGTTGCCTGCCACCAGGGTCACCCAGACCTACTCTAAGAAATAAAGCTGTGAGGGCTGGCTTGATTGCTGCCTTGTTTTCTCATTTTACTAAGTCTCACTGGACCCACGAGGAAAGTAATTGCCTTCGGGGCTCATTCAAGCATAAAAGCAGCATCCATAGCTGTGAGCAGCTTTTTTGTTTGTTTGTTTAAATAGAACATTCCTTCCTTTTTATAGAATTTTGGCCCTTCCGGACCTTCACATCCTGGCTGGATCTGTGGCTTGATCAGACCCTACTTTACTATTCCCCAGTCCCAGAGCCAAACTCTGAGCTTGAGGTGTCGCGACTGACAGGCTTCACAGAATGGTTGGGCCCAGCAATCAAACTTCTCAGGTGTATTGCGTGTATGATTGGCCACAAACCAACCCCCAACCTACACGTGGGGAACAGTCAGAAAGATCCCTGTTCGTACCAGAAGCCTTCCAGTAGGTGGAAAAGGACTGCTTCCAGCACCAGAGATAATACTTTAATGAGTCCCAGAAGAATAAAAATTCAGAAGCTTCCCTGGAAAGCAGTTTAGCCAAGCAGAATAATACAAGTTGAAAGATGTGTGATAATAAAGGGGATGAAAAGATAGAGTGAACAGGGTCATCATACCTGTGACTTCAAGCAAATGTTTCTACTTTTCAGGTCCCCCCACCTCCTCCATTACCATTCCCACCACACAACAAAAGCAAGCACTCCATAAAAGAATTGGATGTGGAAGGCCGGCCCCCTCTTTTAGCAACCACAGGGTTGCTTGTGCAGACGATAAACCCCCACCTACCTGAGTTTTTGTCGGGCAGCCGGTTTATCCTCCACACGATGGAGTTGAAGGCGTGCTCATACTTGGCGGTTCCCAGAGTTACTCTCATGACAGGCTCAGAGCCAGAGACACTTGCTGAGCCAAAGCTTGCGCCCCGGTTTACTTTGGCTTTCAGAGACTTTTCCCCCAGCACGCTCTCCCTGCGGAAGTTTTTCACCCACTCGCTGGGCACCGGGTAACGCACCATCACGTTCTCACAGGGGACCTGTGTGAGAGGGTCTCTGTTGGAGGAGAAGCCAGTGGACATCCTGAGCCAGCTCTGCACCTCCACCTCTGCCCCGTTGATGCTCGCCGCGGTCCTGAGTGTGAAGGGCAAGGTCTTCTCCGCAAACACCGTCCGGAATCGCATCAGCTCAAACCGGCAAGCATCCAAAGGGTTGAACAGGATGACTCGAGAGCTGCTGAACACATCCTCATCCACGCACCCGTGGAAACGGCACTCGTGGAGCTTAATCCACTTGGTGGTGGTGGTGGGCATGATGTCCTGCCGGGAAACAATCTCGTTTCCTTTGATAAGGACGTCATTGAGGCCCAAGCGGCACTCTGCGAGCCCAGAGAGGAAGCTCAGAATGTGGATCCGAGTCAGGACGTGGTGCTGGAGAATCTGGTTGTCTCCTTTGCTCACAATGCCAGAGAATTCATCTCTGACATCCACGGTAATCTCTTCTTCCAGGTAGTTCAAGCCGACTGTGCTCAGGTCCATGGACAGTACCGGCAGGTCCATAAGACGGTCCTGAACTGCATGGATGAAGCTCAGGAAGTCATCGTAATTGGTGGTGCCCAGCTTAATCACCTGTTCCCTCTCCGCTGTGTGGGCCACAGCGAGTTTGGGCTGGTATTTCTTCTTCTCCTTGTAGGTGACGCGGTCTATCCGCAAGCTATGTATCCTCCCACTGTCATCGTAGTTTTGAAGCCGGGGTTCTGAAACCTCGTGGCAGATTTCCAGCTTGAACTCACGGAATGGTTTTTCTAGGCCCTGTTCATAATATAGCTGCAGGTAACCACTGTCGGTCAGTTTGATGTAGATCGGTCCCCAGTGCCTGGAGGACATGATGTTTTTCTTCTCAGGGATTCTCAGCATCATGGGCCACCCATCACGAGGCTGGGACAGACCCGACTCAAGTGGGTGAGTGTCTAGCTCCATCCAGGCTATCGGGTCGTCATCTGGTAGCGTTGCACCACCCAGGTGATCAGGGTCATCAATATGGAGCTGCTTGAGTTTTTCGACAGCATCTGAGTGTGCCTGGTTTTTGCTAGAGTCATCAAAACTGATGGCATCCTGGTAGATGACAATGAGGGAATCTCTTTGGCTTTTGCCTGTGGTACTGGAAACAGAACTGTTTTGGGAGCGTCGCTCCTGTTCCTCAAAGAAAGCGCTGAAAGGGTTTATAGGGGAGGGCTGTACGTCCTGTAGGGTCTCATTCAGGAAAGGATTGGTTGCCCTCCAAGGCGGTGCCTCAGTCACAGAAGGTGGATGGTTCAAGGAGAAGATGTCCAGCTTCTGAGCTTTAGAGAAGCTCATCAAAGTGCTCTTGGGACGATCCCTCTTACAGGACCCAGTTGAGTTATAAGGTACATCCAGGACCACAGATGCAACAGGTGGCATATTTGGCTTCACAGGAGAGGTGATTGGTGGCAAAGGACAGTCAACTTCATTGTCATCAAAAGTGACCCAGCTGGGGAAACGAGCAGAGGTCCCTGGAGGGGCAGGGTGCCCGTTCATGGCTGGACTGCTGGCCTGCCAACCGACGGCCTCCATCTCTACCTCCTCATCTTCCTGGAGCGAGGAAGAATTGTCTAGAAGGAAAAGGAGAATGAATGAGGTGTTGACCTTCAGGGCCTGTTAAGTGACAGCAAACTAAAGCAGAGAAATGAGGGATTACTAGAATTTTATCTTGAGCCGGGTGTGGTGGTGAATGCTTGTAATCCCCACTTGGGAGGCAGAGACAGGAGGATCGTGCAGGTTTGAAGCCAGCCATGCACACTGGCTTAGGAGACCCTGTTTCCAAATAAAAATCTAAAAGCAGGTCAGGGAGTGTAGCCCGGAGGTAGAAGGGCTACCATAGTACCATAAGGGCTACCCAGTACCATAAAAAAAAAAAAAAGAATTTTATCTTGAATCCAAAAGCAGCTCGTTACCGGTCTCAAGTGCTTGGTCTCAGCACAGATTGAACAATTTTGGGATGAGCGCAGCAGAGGAGCCAGGACAAGGCATTTAATCAGAACACAGTGGTTATGTCAGTATAGAGGCAATAAATTGGTGGGACCATGCTCTGGAATAGAGGTTTTCTATTCCTAGCTCTAAGGTGATATTCTTGATTTTTAAGCATTGAAACCCATCTCCTATATAAAATGATATAAACTGATCTCATTGAAAAAGTTATCTTCTGCCTGTGATAGTATGACTATAAATAATATACTTGGAAGAATTTTAGCCCAAATGTAATCAATAACTACTAAAGACAAAGCCAGATGGGCACACATGTGTAATCATGGTACTTGGGAGGCTGAGAAAGGAGGATCACAAGTTCAAGGACAGCCTCGACACAGCAGGGAAACTCTCAGCAACCCAACAAGACCCTGTTTCAAAATAAAAAAATTGGGCTGGTGGTGTGGCTCAGAGGTAGAATAACCCTGGGTTCAATCCCCAGTACTCCCCCCAAACCAAATATTAGAGAAAAAAATGTGAACGCCATTAATATGTATGTAATAGTTCATACAAGTGAATAAGAAAAATACAGAAACTCCAATAGAAATATGGGCAAGGGACATAAACAGACAACTCACGAAAGAGAAGTGTCTTACAAGCATATGAAAAGCAGCCAATATCACTGGCAGTGAGAAAAATGAAAATTAAACACAAAAGTCGATGAGGATTTTTAAAGTTTTCAGTACTCGGTGGGGGCAAGGGTGTTACCATACGATCCCTAAATAGACTCTCAGTCAGACTACGCTGCTACAGACACTGTGAACAGCAGCCTGGCAATTTAAAGTAACAAATGTTCATAAGCAGTGACTTAATACTTCTACTCTAAAGAAACAAGTCCAAATTGGGAACCAAGCTTGAAGAGCAGAGACGCTCATTTTAGCATTATTTATCGTAAGGAAAAATAAAAAGACAGATTTTAAGCATCCAACAGGTGGGTGAATGTTCAGAAACTGAGGAACGTGATGGAATAATACATACTCAGCACTAAAATATTTAAGAGATTATAGGGCTATGGGAAAATGCTCGTGGTTCTCTCTCTCTCTCTCTCTCTCTCTATCTCTCTCTCTCTCTCTCTCTCTCTCTCTCTCTCTTTAAAACTTCCATTGTGGGGCTTATTTATTTGATGGTACAAAGGTTATTACAGCTCAAACTGTACCTTAGCAGGCCCTTTGAGGAAGAGGATATATAAGAATTACATCCTAACAGGGATGAGCCAAACGTTTTCAGAAGCAAAAGGATGCTGTGCGTCTGTGAAGGGAGGAGAAATGGAGCACTTTAGCAGGGAGGAACAGATCATGACGAGGGTGTGGCACAGACACAGGCATCCGGCCTATGGTAGATGCTCAGTAAGGGTCTGTTAATCGAATAAGAGCAGAAACTCCTGGTGGGGGGGGGGTAGCGCTTCCGTTTTCCATGTCTCTGGAGGAATGTGTATGGGGCTCTCTGCCACCACACAACCCACAATTCCTCCTGCGGCCATTTGAAATCAGAGGGAAGTGGATACGCAAAGGGTTGAGTTTTCTGACTGCCTGCTAACCCTTCATGCACGTCACAGCCAACTGTGCCAGATCAGCAGAGCCCCACATGATCACCCACGTCACTGCACACGGAGAAGATGGTTAGCTTGCCATCACCCTTCTGAGAAATTTGGAACAGAAAACAATTTCCCTTCCACCTCCGGGCTATCTATCTATCTATCTATCTATCTATCTATTGTTACGGATCTTTGTTAGCCCCCTGGGAATAATTTCCCAAAAACTCCCCAAAGAAACAAAAAAACAGAAAAAGAGGAAAAGGTAGAAATACAGGAGATAGAAATACAGCTCCACGCCAAAATGGCATTGGGGGGGGGGTGACTCAAAATGAATACTCCAAAGGGATCGCACGTGGACCAGACTTTTTATACCCATGACCTCCATCTTGTTCATGCAATCCTGACGTAGTGAACGTCCCTATAAGGTACCTCCCCTTAACCCTGTAAGGTACCTCCCTCAGCAAGGTGTGGCAGGGCGTCTCCTTTCATGAAGGTTGACCCCTCCTACCATCTTAGCTAGCTTATCCAATCATGTAGATCTGTCTTTAGATAAAGGCCTAGTTCTCTTCAACTAAGATCTGTCTTTAGATAGAGACAGGCCTAGTTCTCCTCTCCTATTGACTGGTTAATTGCTTTTGGCTAGGTTAATTTACATTGGAATAGTTGCCTGCTTTTAGGCAGAAATCAAGTCCTTGCACAGATTTGCCCTTCACCCAATTTTTGAAATATATTAATAATCATAGCTTTATCAAATTTTCCTAGGCCATTCCCAATAATGGCATATATATGTATTTGGTGGTACTGGGGTTCCTGGAAACCCATCTACCTCTGGGCTACACTCCCAGACCTATTTTTTTTTTAATACTCTTTTATTTGGAAACAGGGTCTCTTAAGCCAGTGCGGTTGGCTTTGAACCTGCGCAATCCTCCTGTCTCTGCCTCCCAAGCCCAGGGATTACAAGCATGCGCCACCACGCCCAGCTTTTTGTTTTTTTAATATTTTTATTTGGAAACAGGGTTTCTTAAGCCAGCAAGGCTGGCTTCGAACCAGCGTGATCCTCCTGTTTCTGCCTCCCAAGCGTGAGGATTACTAGCCTGTGCCACCAAGCCCGGCTTCCTTAATTTTTTTAAAAAGTCATTTGGAGCTGGGCATGGTGGTGCACACTTGTAATCCCAGTACTTGGTGATTAATAAATAAAGATAGGCGAGGTCCCATTGGCACACAGATACATGCAGGAGTCCATTATAGGTGGTATGGATGCCTTTATTCATGGGGAGTCCGCTGCCAGTCCCCCCCCCCGCCCCCCCTGTGGGCCAGCGGGGACTAGTGGGGGCTGTCTCTGTCTCTAGGGCTTCTCTCAGATCGAGAGGCGTGGTCTCCTCTGGGAATCACAGGGCTCTGCCTCCTAGCTTCCGGCCCCGCCCCCTGTGGGGCAGCGGCTCAAACCTTTCACTTGGGAGGCTGAGACAGGAGGATCGTGCAGGTTCAAAGCCAGACTCAGCTACTAGGCTCTCAGCAACTTAGACTTTGTTTCCAAGTAAAATATAAAATAGGTCTAGGGGTATAGCCTGGAAGTAGAAGGCCCTGGGTTCCATCCCCAGGAACCCCCCCCCCCACACACACACACACGTCACTTGCAAAAAGTTGATTAACCAGGAGTATGCATACACATATATCCACACCTACCCTAGAGATATAACAAAGTATTTTCTAGCTGTGCTGCACTGAAGAAGAATTTCAAAGCATTTTAACATTAAAGATGAGAATCTACACAACAAATGGCTGTGTGTTCTTATATACGTATCACTTGGAACCTCACTATGATATAGATTTATAATGCACCAATAAAAAAAAGAGGAGAATCCCCTTGGAATCTACTTTTGGTGATGTGTAGGTGATTTATTTTCTCGGAAATAAAGAAAGGGGGCTTTAGGTGTGGTGGCACACACTTGTAACCCCAGCATTTGGGAGGCTGAGACAGGAAGATTCGTGGACAGCCTCATCTACTTAGGCCCTTTGCAACTCAGTGAAACCCTGTTTCAAAATAAAGAATAAAAAATCGGGTTGGGGTATAACTCAGAGGTAGAATGCCCCTGGGTTCCATCCCCAGTACCACAAAAAAGGGGGTCAAAAAGCAACCTGTATTTATAGTATTTATACTTTATGCATTAGGTAATTAATTACTATTAGCTTATTTTTGTAATGAAGTCTAAGGGAAACATTGCAACCCTGAATAAATTATAATCAATTCCTAGGAACAGTGACTCATCCTCCCTAGAGACCCAGGAGAGGGTTGGGTCTCAGAACTCACCAGTTTCTAATGAGGCAGCACAGTCTATGGACTCCCTGAAGGGCATGTTTCCACCCATCAGGACTGTAACCCTCGCTGGCCCAATCCTGCCAGCAGGATCATCCTTTGTGCTAGGGAACTCATTACCACTCCCTGGTTTAAAACAAGCTGCAGTCCTTCTCCTCGGGAGGGTGGCCATTTGCAAAGCTGTTTACAATCCTGCCAAGGAATTCCTTTGTGCTGGGAATCTTGTCCCTAAGATAGCATTTCTCATCCTCTTCTCCAGTGCCACAGAAGAGGAAAAGAGGCTTTGTCTCTACTGGAGATCATTTTCTTCCAATAAACTCCCTTTCAAATCAAGTTATTGAAAATCAAATCAAGTTCTAAAGAGATGTGAAACATTAGATTCATAATATGATTTAGATGAAGTGTCTTTAAATTTTGAAGGACAGTTTTTGAATTAAATTAATTCTTACAGATTCTATTTCCTCTTTGATTCATTAAAAAAAAAAAAAAAAGTCAAGCCGGGTGTGGTGGTGCACACTTGTAATCCCAGGATTCGGGAGGCTGAGACAGGAGGATTGTGGTTTGCCACCAGCCTCAGCTACTGAGTGAGGCCCTTTTCAACTCAGTGAGACCCTGTTTCAAAATAAAGAATAAAAAGCAGGGCTGGGGGTGAAGCTCAGAGGTAGAATGCCCCTGGGTTCCATCCCCAGTAACAAGGAAAAAAAAATAAAATAAAAGGAAATGAAGTCAGGGATAGTGACTCCTGGCTTTGATAGCAGGTTCAAGGCTAGTCCCAGCAACTTAGCAACACCCTGTTTCAAAATAAAAAATCAAATGGGGCCAGGCATGGTGGCGCATGCGTCTAATCCCAGCACTTGGGAGGCTGAGACAGGAGGATCACACAGGTTCAAAGCCAGCCTCAGCTACTTAGTGAGGCTCTCAGCAACTGAGTGCGACCCTGTTTCCAAATAAAGTATAAAATAGGTCTGGGAATATAGCCTGGAGGTAGGAAACTCCCTGGGTCGTGCACACCCAGTACCACAAAAAAGGGCTGGAGGTGTAGTTTGGAGGTAGATTTTCTCTGGGTTCAATCTCCAGCACTACACACCAAAAAGCTCTTCCCCCCAAGAAACCTACCAAAAAGACACAACCCACAACATCAAAAACCTGTTTCAAAATTCTTCTATGGCAGTTTCCTGTCCCACAATTACAACAGATTGTGTGTAGTACTAGGGATAGTAGTGTGTGATACTAAGTTACCACACACTAGCCTCCAACCTGTGATCTTCCTGTTTCAGCCTCCCAAGTACTGGGATTGTAGGCATGTGCCATCATACCTGGTCTATAACTGTTTAAAAATCTGTCCTTTGGATAGTAGTGAAACATAGGTCCAATTTCTGAAACTGAGAAGTTTTTTCATAAAATCATGAATAAAGAAAAAAAAACTCAATAATGTAACAGACTGTCATGGGTGAAAAGCTGAAGTGATCTATGGCTCACATAGAAATAAAGCATTACGTGAGGTGAAACCCAGGACTGCCAAGTGTTGCTTCTAAAGTCCACCCCTCAACACGATTTCCCTATGGTGAACTCTTAAATTTGCTTCATTTCTCACTTGACTGAGAGACAACTTCAGTTGTTTTCACAAAGGCTGGGTCATATTTCTTCTGACCTCTTTTTTATTATAGGATGTTCTTTGAATTTTCATATATAGAAACCACTTATCTGTATATAAAATGACATACATTTGCATTACTTCTCACAGAAATTTAGTCTACTATATAATGAGAATGCATCCTTAATAAAATTGAACATAACCTCACAAAAACAATAAAGACAATGAATGATTAGCTAAGAGAGAAATATAAATGTCTAACAACTATTTGGAAGAAACAGTTTAACTTTATAAAATAATCTCTGTCCCAATATCAGACATTTAGAACAAAGAAATACCCATTACTGGTGACAGGTGGGGAAATTTATACGCTGCTGGAAATGTGAAGGAAACTTGGCTCAGCTGTAATTTGAAGACCTGTATAAAAGTTTCAAGAAAACTGATTGAAGAATTCTTACCAAGAAGCCAGGCATGATGGCACACACACCTGCAATCCCAGTATTTGGGAGACTGAGATGGTAGGATCACAGGTTCAGAGCTTGCCTCAGCAACTTAGGGAGACCGTCAGCAATTTAGCAGGACCCTGTTTCCAAGTTAAAATAAGTAAATAAATAAATAAATCAAATAGGACTAGGGGTGTAGCTTGGAGAGAGAGTGCCCCTAGGTTCAATCCCCCAGTACCACTAGAAGCAAAGCAAAGCAAAACAAAACAAAACCTCTTCCAGGAGTTTATTCTAGGAAGATACCAAAGCAAGCACACAACAATATACATAATGGATGTTTATCCCAGTGACATTTAGATCACTGAAAAATTGTAAACAACCTAAATATTCCACAATGGGAGGTTGGTGACACAAATTGTTATGCCCTTAAAATGGAATCCCACGTGTCCATGGAGACAATGACTTCGGTGCATGTTTATTCACATGGAAATTCACCACCAAGTACTGTTTGAATGAATAATAACAGGAACCTATAATCTGAATTGAATTGTGTGGGTTTCCATTATGTATTGGTAGCTTACTAATGACTTTGGATAAGTTTTTCATTTATCTGTGTCAGTTTTCCTATCTAGGAATTTAGGAAAATATTATATCCTACCTGACAGGCAAATAATAAAAATTCAGTGGATTAGGTTCTTTTTTCTATTACTGCTTAAAGAATACATTCCATCATACAAGTATATATGTGGTAGAAAGCACTGGAATACGATGTTTCATAATGTTCTAGTGTTGAAAACAAAAGTCTCATGTGGAGTAGGAGGCATATTAAGATTTTTAAATCTGCATTCTTTCTTTAAATGAACAATGCTGACTCCCTCAAAAAATAAAAATTCAAAACATCCCCTTATAACTAGGACTTTACTTTTTTTTTTTTTTGGTGGTACTGGGGGTGGAACCCAGAGGCTTTCTACCTCCAATTATACTCCCAGACCTTTTTTATACTTTATTTGGAAACAGGGTCTCACTAAGTTGCTGAGAGCCTCACTAAGTAGCTGAGGTTGGCTTCGAACCTGTGTGATCCTCCTGTCTCAGCCTCCCAAGCGCTGGGATTACAAGTGTGCGCCACCACGCCCGGCTTTACTAGGACTTTAAAGAAAGGAAATCATCAGCTTAGCTCCAGGCCGCTGAGAAAGCACAGGTAGATCTTTCCTAGACAGTTTGGCTGGCGTGGCCAGTCCTGGAAACTGAAGAATAAAAGGTTGGCAAATGTCTCCACTAAGAAACAGGCAAAAGCTAATTACTTCGAACACAACTATTATCCATAATTCTGATTTTCTTGATGCATGAAAATGAAATCCAAACAAACAAAACAAAAAAATTTCCCAGCATTATTTTAATTACTATCACTTGTACTTCCTATCTCCAAAATTGCTTTTAGTATGAGTTGGGCTACAGCCAAACCAAAGCCATATATAAAGATTAGGTTCTCCTTCTACACCACAGGGAAAATTCCCAGTACCTAAGAGGCTTCCCGTGTCTTTGCTGATAAAAACCAAAGAGAAATAGTGGCTTCTTGTAACATTAGACCACAATCTTTTTTAAGTTTCCAAAATATTATATTAAATCAAGTACTTACAATGATAAATCAAAGCCACCAAAACTGAAGGAAAAGTGGGAACGATGGTGATTCGTAGGTAGGGAATTGGTAGTTTTGAACAAAGCAGACATCCTGCCATTTCCTCTCCCCTCCTCCCCATTTGTTAACTTAATTTGTTAATGCAATGACAAATGCGGAGAACTTCCTGAGGAATGTTTGGTAGAATTTATTGGGAGTGGCACAACCAATCCTTTTAGATTATTGTAGGTTTCTCAACAAGAAACAGCCACTGTTTTGTAAGAGAATACAGGACAGCGTTATACTTGTATGAATTAGTTTAAAGCTGATGTAAATGAGACATGAGAGTTGTAATCTCAGAAGTGGATAAATCCATCACAATGGACTGACCTGGGTGGTACCTGGTAGGCCCCTAGCGTAGCGTGTGGCTGGAAGAGTGGTCCCTGGAGGGTGCAGGCTGGGATTATATAGTGCTCTTCCTCCCCCTGCGTGCTCTCTTGCTTTTGGCCTCCATGATGTAAAGTGCACAGTCCGCGTACTCTCCCTCTGCCTCAGCTGCCATACCCTGAAATCCCTGGTCCCCGGCCTCACGTGAAAACAAATTTCTTTCCTCTAAGTTAGGTGGTCAGATCTTTAGAGTGTGGACGCAAGAATGCTGGCTGAAGGAGACTGTATGACCAGCCCCAGATACACAGTAAGTAGGCAATTCCGTATCTATGGGGTAATCTGGAATGTGAAAAGAACAACATAGAATTTTAGGGCTTAAGAGGATTTTAGGAACAGTAAAACTGGGCCCCTTCATTTTGCTGAGAAGATGGAGTTAAGGGCTAAATGAGTGAGGTGTGCATGTATGTCTCCACCATCTTATACTCCATTAAGATGATGACTACAGTGCACCAATTAAAAAAAAAATTAGAGCCAGGCGTGGTGGCGCACGCTTGTAATCCCAGCATTCGGGAGGCTGAGACCTGGAGGATCGCGGTTCGCGGACAGCCTCAGCTACTTAGTGAGGCCCTCTGCAACTCAGTGAGACCCGGTTTCAAAATAAAGAATAAAAAATAGGGCAGGGGGTGTAGCCCGGAGGTCAAATGCCCCTGGGTTCCATCCCCAGACCCGCAAAAAAAAAAAAAAAAAAAAAAAAAATTAAAAAAGGAGATTGAGGTTTAGTGATTTTTAAGAAAGGTGAGATTAGAAGTCAGTTCCTTCTTTTAATTTTCATTCACTCTTATCTCCTTAATGCTTATTCATTAAGCTAAAACCTCGTTAATTTTTCCCCATTTCCTTTGGGATGGCAAGAATTATCTTGGCATACAATTTCTTAGGAGCTTTGTTCCCTGGGGGAAGGATGCTAATTAAAGAAGGATTAATATCTATTTATACAGAGAAGTCTGGGGAAAAGGTCAGGAGATGTCACCCCATGTGTACAAGTGAGAGAAGAAAGTTAATCATTTGAACCTTACCAAGGGAGCTTCTAACTTAAATTTGCTGGGGCAAATACTTCACACTATGGTAAAAAGCAGAGCCAGATGATGAGTCTCCCCCACACCCCACCAGTCTCCCCTGAGTCAAACTATGGGGATATACCCCATCAAGAACACAAGATGCTTGTAAGTTCCATGAGACCTCTGGACCCCTGAAGGGGTGGAGGAATGGTCCAATTCCTGAATTTCAGTGGAGGACTCAAGTAAATTGGCCCATCCTAACATAGAGTTATAAGAGAGATTGAACCCTAAAGTTTCATTTGGTCAGGGATGTCAATTTTTAAGAACCTTATCCTCCTTGGGTGAGCAAGTAAAATTAGGTTTTAGGCAATTATAAGATGATTCCCACATTCTGGAAGTCGTGTCTGTCTGTCTGTCTGTCTGACTCTCTCTCTCTCTCTCTCTCTCTCTCTCTCTCTCTCTCTCTCTCTCTCTCTCTCTCTCTCTCTCTCTGTTACTGAGAATTAAACCCATAGGCATTCTACCTCTAAGCTATGCCTCCAGCCCTATTTTATTTTTATTTTGAAACAAGGTCTTGCTTGGTTAATAAGCATCTCACTACTTCCTCAGGCTGTCCGCGAATCTGCAATCCTCCTGTTTCTGCCTCCCAAGCACTGGGATTACAGGTGTGTGCCACCATGCTTAGCAATCCTAGAAATTTTTGTTTGTTTCTCTATTGTGTGGTACTGGGGATAGAACTCAAAGGCCTTTTACCTCTGGGCTACATCTCAGACATTTTTTTTTAAATTGTTTGGGAACAGGGTCTTGTTAAGTGGCTAAGGCTGGCTTTGAACCTGAAATCATTCTGTCTCAGCCTCCTAAGTACTGGGATTACAAGTGTGTGCCCCCACGCCCCACAATCCTAGAACTTCTAAGGAAGGGGAATACACACTGCACCATCTTTTCCATCTCTTCCCTGCAATAGTTAGTGCACAAGGAAAAGGATCGGACTTACAAAGGATTAGGGAACATCCGAGGATAAGGGCTTGACTATTCTGAAAATATTGGTAAGTAAATACCTCAGAGAAGATATCAAGGCAGCCAAATTAAATTAACCAAGAGGTTTCAATCTCACCATTGTCTCTGCACTAATGTCTCACCAATCAGTACATTACATACTCTTCCTGTGTATATAGTATCTCTAAGTCTAATTTCCAGGAGTGAGCCATGGGCCATCAACATCCTGGGCATGGCTCATGCCTACTTATTCTCAGCATAGAGCTTGTAAGTGTCATATCCTGCTGAACAGGCATACTTCAAGCAAACACAGCAATCCTTTTTCCTTCACAGTCCTGAAACAGGTATGCAGTAGTGCCATGCTACTAGAGCTCAGATTTGAAGCCTGATCATTTTGAACTTTATTGGTGAGAATTCCTGCTTCAAAGTCAATCCTGTAAGCTTGGTCAGGAGGCAGAAGAGCAAGAAACAGCACTGGGAGCTCTTGTACATTAAGACATATGCATGGGTGTGGTGGCGCACGCTTGTAATCCCCGTATTTAGGAGGCTGAAACCGGAGGATCGTGGTTCGCGGACAGCCTGAGCTACTTAGTGAGGCCCTCCGCAACTTAGTGAGACCCTGTTTCAAAAATAAAGAATAAAATAATAAGCTGGGGGTGTAGCTTGGAGGTAGAATGCCCCTGAGTTCCATCCCCAGTGCCGCAAAAAAAAAAAAAAAAAAAAAAAAAGACATATGCATGTGTACATGTGCTCTAGGGATGAAGAGAAGAACAGAAATTCTGACTGAGTATCACTGTCTGTTTTCCATTTGTTACCTTTGCTAGACCAGAAGTTTGGTGGGGGTGGTCAGTGTCACCCACTGGAAGGTTAGGGGCAAAAACCTGCAAACTCAAAGGATCTTGACAGATTCTTATACCAAAACTGTCCTATCCTCAACTTTCTTTTTCTTTCCCTTTCTCCCTCCTTCCTTCCCCCCTTTCCTTCCTTCCTTCCTTCCTTCCTTCCTTCCTTCCTTCCTTCCTTCCTTCCTTCCTCCCCCCCTTTTCTCCCTCCCTCCCCCACCTGTTTTTTTCTTGTGGTACTGGGGATTGAACCCAGAGGCATTCTACCTCTGAACTGTACCCCTGGCCCCTTTTTTATTTTTTATTTTGAAACAAGTTCTTGCTAGGTTACTGAGAGTCTCAATATGTTGCAGATCCTCAAACCTGCAATCCTCCTGTCTCAGCCTCCCAAGTACTGAAGTTTAAGTGTGTACCACGATGCAGGGCTCAAAGCTCTTTTCTCTTTTTGCAAACTTTCCAGCAGCGGCGCAGACCACAAAGTAACCCAATAGCTCAAGTATGCCGCAGGCTGCTGCTTTTCAATCGGGTTGGGATTTGGTAATTTGATTTCATTTTAGCACTTGTCCAACTCTCTTAGTTACCAAGATCAAAGGACACATTCTTATAGCC
The DNA here is from genome assembly GCF_963383645.1 of Muscardinus avellanarius. Lineage (NCBI taxonomy): Eukaryota > Metazoa > Chordata > Mammalia > Rodentia > Gliridae > Muscardinus > Muscardinus avellanarius. The sequence goes on from NC_137798.1 coordinate 85,577,924, forward strand.
TGGGGGAAGATGTAATTTATAAAACAGTAAACAGAGCAACTTAAGATAATATCTTAGCAAAATAGAAAAAAGTATTTTCCAGCACAATAATAGATTTATCCTAGTAGGTAGAGACATAGGTGCTCAGAGGTAGAATGCTCCTGGATTCCATCCTCAGTACCACAAAAACAAAACAAAAAACCTTACTATGATTGCAATTTATAAAGGAAGTGATATTTACTAGCAAATATACATATATTAGAGGCTCATGATTAAACTTTGAAGAAACATAATCAAACATTTGGAGAAAATTGGTTTAGTGCCCTAGGCTTGTTTCAAATACTTGGCATGGTCTATACACACAGAGATACCACTTCCACCATGTCTTTTAAAAGAAAACACTATTATAGTCAGAAAAATGACCTTCATTGTCAGTCCAAAAAGAAAGGTAATTTTTTTGCAATCAGAGAGATCTATTGTTTTCTTAAGCTTTTCAATTATTGGGCAATAATTCAATCAAATGCCCTAGCTCTCTGGTGATGCTAACAGCCGATTCAGACAAAGTTGGCTTCACCACCTCCCTTCCTTGTTTTCCAGAAAGTTTTAAAATCAGCCTTTCAGTTCTGCAGAAATCATGAAACTGACCTAAACAATCACCTGCTGTAGTTGCTGCCAGGGCCATGGATTATATGAGCTCACATCAGAATACCAATTTCTTCCTGTCCCTTTCTTGGCTTATACATGTTGTATCCAGTGAATACACAGCAAGGTCAAGAAGAGGGGTACCTAGGAGAGCTCCACTCATGCCAGGGCCACTACTTTTAATCTTTTTTGAAAGAGTCTCAATAAGTTACTGAGGGTCTCACTAAATTGCTGAGCCCAGCCTTAAAGCTGCAATCTTCCTGTCTCAGCCTCCCAAACACTGGGATTATAGGTATGCATCACCATGCCTGGCTTCATCACTAGCTTTATATAGCAAGTGTCTTTTAAGTAAATATTTAAAATCTTCTACTGTTCAAGTACTGGGCTGAGACGATTACTTTTGCTTTCAAAAAAAGTCTTGGAGAAAAAGTCAAACGACACAGTTTAAAGGAGAAGAATAAAGTCAGTATTGTGAACAATACAGAGGAAATAATATTGCACTGATTGATCCGCATCCCATCTCCGCTACTCTGGATTACAACTTCATCAACTGAACTTAGGATAATTGTTGCCTCTCAATCAAGATTTCGTGGACTGTCCAGAATATTACAGCGATATATGCATGTATTGATGTTTATAGCATCACACTTCACAACAGGCAAATCATAGACTAGCCTAGCTGTGCATCTACAAATGAACGAATTACCAAATTATGAGATATACATACAGTGGAATTCTACTCAGCAATAAAGAAGAACACACTTCTGTCATTTGTGAGAAAATGGATGGGCCTGGTGAATAATATGTTAAGTGAAACTAGTCAGTCACAGAAAGTGAAGGGTCAGATGTTCTCACTCATATGTGGAAGCATGAGAATAACTGGGATACAAGAGGGAAGCATGAGAGTAACTGAGATACAAGAGGGAAGCATGAGAGTAACTGAGATACAAGAGGGAAGCATGAGAGTAACTGAGATACAAGAGGGAAGCATGAGAGTAACTGAGATACAAGAGGGAAGCATGAGAGTAACTGGGATACAAGAGGGACTCTAGATAAAGGAGGGAAATCCCCAGTGAGTGAGGGTTGGGGGGGTCTAAGAGAAGATGAGGGGGGAGACTAATGAAGGGAACACTTTCATTGAAGTTATGTGCATATGTGAAATTATCAATGCTAATCTCAAAATCATGTATGGGGAAGGGGAAGGAGAGGGAACCAGGAGGAAGCCCACCAAGTGCTATGCACGTATGTCCCTATCACTCTGAACTTCATTATGATGTGAGACTAAAATGTACCAATATAAAAATTAACATGTCTGTGTAAATAATAGATTTTGTGGACTGTCAACCAAGGTGGCCCATTCACGACACATATGACCTAAGTCCAATTCTCTGAAAATCTTGAATGGACTTACTCAAGGGCCGCAAAATGGCCTAAAGAGCTTGCAAGCTGCCAAGTTCGGATGGAGATGAGGATCAATGGAAGAATATTTGCCTAGCAAGCGCAAGACCCTGGTTTCAATTTCTAGCATTGTTACTAAAAAAAAAAAAATCATATGAAAAGCTAATAATAACGTTAAAAAAAAAATTAAGCTGCCAAAGTTCCTGACCATGTGTAGGAGACATCAAAAATTCCTACAGATTTTTCCCAGTTATCCATGCTCGGATAGTTCTTTCCCAAACTAACTTTGAGTTGGATCATAGGATTTGCTTTAGTTATGATAAAAGTCATATGCTGCAAGCAGAAACTGGAAAAAAATGCTTGTGCATTGGGGTTTGCCTTCAAGGGAATGAGTGGCTACATAAGGGAGAACCAAGAGAGTGAGTCCCCAAGGAGATGAGCTGAGCCTTGTACAGACTGGGAACGCTTAAGCCCTCCCAAGATTGCTAATTTGCAGAACCATAAACTAAACAAGTGATTATATTTTTGAGCCACTAAGTTTTGGGGGTGTTTTGTAAGAGTAAAAGCTGATCATGAGGCAAGGCCAGTGTTGGGACCTCAGAGGCTGGGATTGGAGCCTGTGGAGGTGTTAGGCCTTGGCTGGGGCCAGCGAGGCTGGCATCGGAGCCTGCCATAAGCCAAGGCCCAGGATGGGGCCTCCATGCAAAGATAAGAGCCTGCCGAGGGGTTAGGTCGGTGCCGGGGCCAATGACCGGCACTGGAGCTGGCCATGAGTCAAGGCTGCAAGTGGAACCTAAGAGGCGGGAATTGGGGCCTGCCAAGGGTTCAGGCCCCAACTTCCCAAAGCCTGAGTGTTCAGCCTTTCTTTAGATTCTGAAAGCTGTACCCTTAGAATAAATTCCTTTTGCTTAAAGTTAGTAAAGTTGAGATTCTGTTGCTGGCTACAGAATCTGTTGCAAGCTCCTCAGCAGCCTGGCAAGAGATAAGATAAAAAGATCCTTGTAGGAACTGTGGCAGATAAAAATTCCTAGAACCCTTCAAACACATCTGACTGCTGAGCAAAAGTATTTGTGCTTTATTGCTTCTCTTTTCTCTCCCTTGCTCTTTCAACAGGAACTAGAACAGTATTATTATTGCTTAAGTAATACAAGAGACATACTTCAAATTATGTAACTTTGGAGGAAAGGAATTTTAGGACTCTTACTGGAAATATTGCCAATGTTGGCCTGGGTCAACTTAGGTGTAAGTGTGTGGGAAACAGACAGACCTGAATGCACTGTCAAGTGGTCAAGGATGGAGTCCGTACACATTCCCACCCTGGCTACTTCACCTATGTGACCTTGGGTGAGTTACTTAAAAGCACTAGGCTCCTGTTCCCTCATTTATGAAATGCATCTATCTCTTAAGTAGGTCTGAAGACTGACTTTATGTATATAAAATGTATATAGTAAATATTATGTAAACATTTGATATTATTATCATGATTATTCCTTACAGTCCATGTACCCTTGGGAAAAACCTTGGAGAGAGACATCTGGCACTGTGGGGCCTTTCAGAGAGCCAGAGAACACAGGTTTTGTGTCTAGTCCTGGATCTTCCAAAAGCTGGTATACCAGTTTCCTCCAGTGTGGAATAATAATAATCTTTGAGCTAGTGCACAGGGTTGTTTGGAAACAAACATGAAATGACACGTGTGAACACGCTTCTCAACATTCACCAGTGCTCAGTCACTGTGTGGTTAGGCCAACAATTACTACTGGGATACTGAAGTAGTTTTAGGTTCCAAATGAGTCAGCCCCAGGTCAGCAGTTATTACGTTTTAGAGACTATAATAACAGTGCATAAAGCATTCTTGGAATCAAGGTTTATTTGCCGATATATTAAACCTAAACTTGTCTATACCAACTGTGGATCTGTGATGAGAAGCCTCGTTACATAGCACATCAAAGAGGGCATGGCCTTCTCTATGGTCTCCTGGAGATCATAAGTGTTTCTAAGAGTGAGGAAATGAAATCAGGTAACTAGAGACAGGGGAGAGTAGGGGAGGCAAGAACACTTTCATATATCTTTTATTATTTATTTAGATGTCCCTTCGTTTACCTGTTCCCCATCTACTAATGGTTTGAATGGATGTGTACCCCTATAACTTTCATGTTGGCAACTAAGACATAGTATTAAGAGGAGGGCCTGTACAAGGCAATTGAGTCCTAAGAGATTGGCTCTCATATATAGAATAGTACTTATAAAAGGGCTTTAGGAATCTAGCTAGGCCCTTTTCCCCTTCTGTCTTTTTAGGCATGTGAGGATCAAAATGTTTAAGGCAGCATCTTGGAAGTGGAGCCTGAGTCATCAGCAGACTTTGAACCTGTAGGCACCTTGATATTAAAATTTGCAGCCTCCAGAACTGTGAATATAGATTTATAAAAAAAATTTTATTGGTGCATTGTAGTCATGCATCTGATTATGGTACAAGACGGTAGAGGCATACATCATCATTCATCTTCCCCAGTTCCCACTCTGTTCTATCCCACTTCCAGTTGAATGGGGTTTAATCTTCAATAAAGTACATTGGTTTTATATATGTAAAGTGAAGTATTTTTTGTTTGTTTGTTTGTTTGTTTGTTTGTTTGGTACTGGAGATGGAACCCAGGGGCATTCGACCTCTGAGCTACACTCCCAGCCCTATTTCTAATTGTTTACTTAGAAACAGGGTCTCACTGACCTGCAAAGGGTCTCACTAAGTAGCTGAGGCTGGCCGCGAAGCTGGATCCTCCGTTCTCAGCCTCCCAAATGCACAGATTATAAGTGTGTGCCACCATGCCTGGCATGAAGCTTTAAATTAACGAATATTTTGCTCCCATAAATATAAAAAAGATTAATTTTCTTGACATTAAAGAAGAAGTTGTAAAATATCTGGAAGGTGCAGAAATGTACACAAACAAAAGCACCTAAATGCTACTGTCACCTGGGATGCCAATGTCACCACCATAGGATGTTCCCTTCGGGCTGTCTACTCTGCACGCACACATTCATAAATACACATGTTTATAGGGATTCTTCTATAAAGAGTCTTAGAGCTGACTTCTTTTGTTTAATATTCTGGGATTAGAATTTCCACAGGACAACATCCAAAACAGTCGGTGCAAAAAGATTGAGTACAGGGAGTCGAAGGCAGTGTCCGAAAGAGTTGTTAGTTTGTGCAATATGTATGCTGAAGGAGCTCAGAGGCAGGTACTCAAATATATTAATTCTTGGTTGTGCATGCCTGTGGTCCCAGGACTTGGGAGACTGAGACAGGAGGATTACAGGTTCAAGGACAGCCTCCGCAACATAACAAGACTCTCGGCAACCTAGCAAGACCCTGTTTCCAAATAAACAAAACAAATATATAAAAATAAAAAGAGAGTTGGGGGTGTAGCTCGGAGGCAGAATGCTTCTGAGTTCACTCTCCAGCACCAAAAAGAGTATACATATACACATATATAATCAGTATATAATGAATATATTATGTATTAATGTGTAATTAATTGTAAAATATAGATGCAATATTTGGCCACCTCAGTGGCAGCACCCAGGATACGTGAGAAATAGTAAAGTGGGATACTGGATCAATGCTTCGTGATGTCTGCTTGATTACTGTTGACACTAAGTCAGGGACTTCAGTAGACAGAGATAAGGCAATGGGAGCAGGGATGCTATTTTCAAATCTGAAGTCTCTTCCCCAGCTGTGACACACGGTGACATGCTGACAAACAGGCTGCCTCTACTCTTTATTAAAAAGAGTTGCCTTTGTGTCCTACAGTGAGGGCACGTCCTAGGGATGCCTTGAACCTTTCCTGCTGTGAGGCTCACAGCGGAGGATCGTTAGCCATCACCTCCTCTCTTCTGCATATGTAATAGAAGGCAAGCAAGGAACATAAATGTGGGAACAACTGCTGGAGCCAGCCGGCAAGAGTATGGGTTCTGAAGTGAGGCGTGAGGATGAAGAGTTTTTAACCCTAACGTGGGGGAGCCGCCAGCCTACTATCTCTACTGGTCGACCCCTGTTCATGGGTCAATATTTCCTACGGGTTGACGACTATGCCTGGGTCAATATTCTCTATCACGCGGACACTCCTGGCCAATGCAGATTCTGGGTCAATCTCGTCTTTATTACGCCGATCTTCTGACTTTGTTTTTCCAGAGGTATTTATACACTGCTACAAGTCAATCCACATTTTCGTGCTACCACCACCGGAATACAATACAGACCAATACAAAACACATATTACAGATAGGTCAATCAGTACCCTCGTGTCATCACCACCTGATCCTCTCTCAGACCTTTTTGGACTTTCCATAACCCCAAACCTTGTTGACTCTGGGTGAAGGACAATCAGCTGAGTCAGAGACACCAATCTAGGGGAAGGCCTTAATGGCTCCCAACAAACAACCAAGAACCTTAGTTACAGGGCAGAGTGTACAACATAAAATATGGATATTTGCTTTTCAAAAACATGTTGTATGGTACGGCATAGAATTTTTTTTTGGGGGGGGGGGTACTGGGGATTAAACCCAGAGGCATTCTACCTCTGAGTTACATTCCCAGCCCTATTTTATTTTTTATTTTGAAATAGGGTCTTGCTAAATTGTTGATGCTGGCCCTGTGATCCTCCTGTTTCAGCTTCCCAAGTATGGGATTACAGACATGAACCACCAAGCCCAGCATGGAATCTTTCTTACATTTTTTTTTCTCCTTTATCCTTCCCTTCCCTTCCCTTTCCTTCCCCCACCCACCCTTCTTCCACCCCATTCAATGCTAGGAAATGAATCCAGAATCTTGTGCCTGCTAGACATGCACTCTACCATGGGGCTACAGCCCCAGCTCTAGTATAAGAATTTCTACTCTTTCTTCAAGAGCAGGAATGAGTTAGAATGAATTGATAGAGGCTGTTTATCAAAGATTAAGTCGTGCCCAGCTTTGTGGCTCATGCCTATGATCCCAGGATTTGGGAGACTGAGACAGGAGGATTGCAGGTTTGAGGACATCTTCAGCAATTTAGCTAGCCCCTCAGCAACTTATTGAGACCTTGTTTCAAAATAAAAAATAAAATAGGGCAGGGGATGAGGCAGAATAGCCCTGGGTTCAATTCATAGTACCCCTCCCCACAAAAAAAGAGAATGATTAGTTCCTAAAAGTATTTAGAGAAGAAGAATGTAACTACCCTATCTGAAACCTTCTTGAGATTTCTGGTTAAAACTAAAGAGTGCCAAATGGTAGGAGGTAAGCACATACAGTCTTCAGCACTCGGGAAAGATTGAACTGGGCACAGAGAACTTATGGTGCTAGTTTTTCTTCAAAGTATTTATCTTGAGATTCAATTCTATTACCCTAGAGAGTCTATGGTCACTTTTGGAGTATGTCTGGAGAGTTCTGGTGCCTTCTGGAATAGACCAGATTTTAGGGCAGGAGAAGTAGACAGACTAGAGGAGGATGAAAACCCCGTTGCTGCCTCCAAGCTAACTGTGGTGGCGATGCCCGGCTGTGTGCCACTGTTGTGTGCCAGGCGCTCTGCCTACAGCTGCCCCCAAATAGTCTCCTTGGATCCTGAGACTCCTGAATGAGGTAGGTCCTATCATTGCCCCTATTTTAGTAATGGGGACACTAAAGCTTGGGGCTCAGGGAATTGGTCAAAATCGCAAAGCTTGTCCATGGAGGAGCTAGCATTGGCACCAAGGATGTCTGAGTTCAAAGCCTTCAGCTTCAGCCACTCTGTTCACCGCAGCACTGGGTCACTGCTCAGTGTTAACTGAACAAGTGTCTCAGTTTGTGAGTCTCAGTTTCCCTATGTTAAAGAGGATCATGTATCCTGTAAACCACAAAATGGTTATGAGAGACACATGAATATATGTGAATGACTTTAGAAAAACACGGCATGCTATAGGATTTAAACTACTTTCATTATTACCGCCAAAGATAAGAGGGTACTTATTCACTCATTTTGAGTATGAGGTTTTTGTTTGTTTGTGTGTTCTGTGGGTTTTTTGGTTTTTGTTCAGGATATTTTATCTTTAAAAATCAGTAAATGAAAATAGTGGATTGTGACTGTCTTGCACATGAAATATTGAAGAGGAACAGAAAACATTCTCTCTATCCATGAGCCTATAATTAGAAGGTAAAATTAAAGCAGTGATTATCTTGACAAGACAATGACTTAGAAGGGCTCCTTGGGGGCTCTGTGACTCCGCTGCTTTAACTGCTGGCAGGCAAGTGACACTTCCCTTGTGGAAAGGGGAAATGAGCTATCAAGGATTTGTGGCTCTCCAGATAATGACTTCCTGTTCCACAAAAACAAAGCCCAGCAGCTGGGAATAACAGGCTCTCTCATCTCGCAGTCCACCTGCTGTCCACTGTCCTGCTTCAGGAGTTTCCCTTAGCCACAGGCCTTGAGCTCCGGGCCTCTAAAGCTCACGTGCATCAAAAAGGGCAAGATCCCCAGAAAGGGATCAAGCTTGTGATCTCTGTGGAAAGTTACTCCAGCCACACACTCTATCTTTTGGAGACATTTCAACTCCCTAGCAGGGTTGAAGTTCCTGATCCATACATTTATCACTTGACACATAGCTGTGTTCTTATTTTCACTGCCCAGCCAGACGTTCCTACAGAAGAGAAGCTGTATACTTCTACTGGGAGTTCCACCTAGGGAAATGAAATTGCGACAGAGCACCTGGTAGTCATGAAAAGATTTCTTCCTTTCCTCCTCCTCCTCCTCCTCCTCCTCCTCCTCCTCCTCCTCCTCCTCCTCCTCCTCCTCCTCCTCCTCCTCCTTCTCTCTCTCTCTCTCTCCCTCCCTCCCTCCTTCCCTCTCTCTCTTTCTCTCTCTTGGCAGTACTGGGGCTTAAAACCAGAGGCATTCTACCTCCAAGATGCACCCTTGGCCCTTATTTTTTATTTTTAAATTTTGAAGCAGGGTCTCACTAAGTAGCTAAGGCTATCTCCCAAGTACTGGGATTTCAGGTTTATACTACCACGCCCATCTTAGTCTGTCAATTTTTTTTTTTATTAAAGTGTTAGCCACGATATACATTTTTAGTACTGGGGATTGAACCCAGGGGCATTTTACCTCCAAGCTACACCCAAACCCTATTTTATTTTTATTTTGAAACAAGATCTCACTAGGTTAATGAGAATCTCACTACTTGCTACGGCTGTCCTTAAACCTATGATCTTCCTGTCTCAGCCTCCACAGAAGTGGGATTATGAGCATGCACCACCACACCTGGCTGCCATGATACTCTTGAAGAAGAAAAATGTTGGAGGACGTATATTTAGCTGATTTCAAGATTTATTTTATAGTTCTAGTAATTAAGTAGCATAATAGGAAGAATAGGTCCATGGAATAGAATGAAGAGTATAAGGAAAAATAAATGGTTTAGTGAAAGACAATGAGAAGTAAATCCATATATATACAGTCACTTGAGTTTTTACAGTGATACCATGAATTCAATGGGGAAGGAGAATTCTTTTCAATTAAATGTTGGAGCAACTGAATATCCATATGAAAAAATGTAGGCCTTGCCTCTTTCATTACTGTCATATATGAAAATTATTCTGAGAGGGATCATAAAACTATATGAAAGCCAAATTTCTAAAGCTTTTAGAAGACAGTAGATTATGTTCATGACCTTAGGGTAGGTAATAATTTCTTAGGACACAATAAGCGACAAACATAAAAGGAAAAATATAAAAATAAGTTGCCTTTCATCAAGTTAACAAGATGTTATTTAAAAAGGTAAAAGAGACAAGCCTCTGACAAGACTTGCATTCTGAATACATAAAAAAATTCCCGCAAATCAACAATAAAGAGTTAACTCAATATGCCATTAAAAAAAAAAAAAACCTACATAAATGACCTTAGGTGCTCAACAGCTTTAGACTCTAGGGGAGTGAAAATTAAACTATAATTAGACCTAACACACTAACTAGAGTGTGACTCAAATTAGAAAGCATAATAATACCCACTGTAAACAAAGACGCGGAGCCACTAGAACTCCTATACGCTGCTAGTCAAAGTACAAGATGGTAAAATCGATTTAAAAGATGATTTGGCTGCCTCTAGTAAATTTAAACTTTCGCTTGCCTTATCATCCAGCAAGTCTACTTCTATATTTATACACAAGAGAAATAAAAATATGTACACAAATAGACTTGTTCAGGAATGTTCACAGTGGCTTCATTTGTAGTAGTCAAAATTAAAAGAACATCAAGCATACATTGTTAGGAGAATAGATAAGCAAATTGTAACATATTCATTTAATAGCATATTACTACAGCAATAAATATAAAGGAACTATTTATACATGTAATAACATGATGAATTGCAAAACCACTATCTGCATTTCAAAAGTGACTATTGCAACATCTTTTATCTTGGCTAGATTCACTCACTTAATCTCCCACTAACTGTATAGATATCATTATCCCTTTGTTTTAATAATAAAAAGCAACCACAGAGAAAAATGATATCCAAGATTATATTCATTCATCCAATATTTGCTAAACATATACTATTTGTATCAGGCAGTGTGCCACATACTAAGGATATAATTAGCAAAAAATGTTTCACATGATTTAACCAGTCCTTCTACTTCACAACACTGCCAAGTACTGTGTTAGGTCAAATGAAAAAAATGACCAAGATAGCCAGACACAGTGACACATGCCTGGAATCCCAGTACTTGGGAGATTGAGACAAGAGGATTGCAGGTTTGAGGACAGCCTCATCAACTTAATGAGACCCTGTTTCAAAATTAAAAAAAATAAAAAGGTCTGGGGATGAACCTCGGAGGTGGAATGCACTTGAGTTCAATCCTCACTCCGACATGACCAAAAAAAAATAAAAAGACACTGATGCTGCCTTTAAGAAGTTCAGCGTTTAGCAGAGGAAAGCAGGCAAATAAACAACCAATTACAATATAAAGTACTTAGAGTGGAACACAAAGTGCTCTTACAGGTACAGAAAAGTGCTGTATGAACTTAAAAAAGAAAATGACTGATAAATCTGCAATGGATAATTGAAGACAAAGTGGAAAAGGAGCTGCCGTTTCATTTGCATAATATAACTGCAGACAGAATGCCCAGAGCCACTTATGCAAAAAGTGCTCAAGATCTGCAGCTACATACACCTAGTTGGGATGCTAGCTAGGTATTCACATTAGCGAAATGCAAATAATTATCCTGTAACTTGAAGGGTTATTGCAAGAACTGGAAAAAATACCTGTAAAGACCTAACCCCTAGCTATGTGAGCTGGCACACTCCTGTAATCCAAGTACTTGGGAGGCTGAGACAGGAGGATCACAGATTCAAGGCCAGCCCCAGAAACTCAGTGAGACAGCAACTCAGTGAGACCTTAGGAACTCAGCAAGACTATCTCAAAAGAATAAAGAAAAAGAGCTGGAGGTGTAGCTCTGAGGGTGAATGTCTCTGGGTTCAAGCACAGAAGAAAAAGAAGAAGAAGAAGAAGAAGAAGAAGAAGAAGAAGAAGAAGAAGAAGAAGAAGAAGAAGAAGAAGAAGAAGAAGAAGGAGAAGAAGAAGAAGGAGGAGGTAGAGGAGGAGGAGGAGGAGGAGGAGGAGGAGGAGGAGGAGGAGGAAGGAGAGCGGTGAGGACGACGACAATGATGACGAAGATGGCGACGACTAAACCCATGCAGAATAACAAAAAAGAAAACAATATTCAACTTCAGCGATCTTTCCATTTTTGAATAAATAACTGGTGTTAGTCATTTTTTCCAACTAATGTGTCCTATTGTAAATTTGTGAATCTTCAGAAAGAACTGCCTCTCCAAACAATAATACTATGGTTTCAGAGGCTGAAAGGAAGGATATAAGATCTTAAACTCGAGGTGATTTGCTGGCTTCGACCTCCCTCCTCAGTGGAACATGATTTGAGTCCCAACATGTACCATGACGTGTGGACTGAGAAGAACTGGCCACCTCTATCTGAGTGGGTCATGAGAAAGTCAGAGGCCAGGACACAACATCTGGACTAGCAAGAGTGGTAGCCACTTGGGGCTGTGCCTCCTTGCAAGGTAACATTCAGAAGCATGCATACAGCAGGTGCCTGCTCTGTGCCCAACAATGCTCACTTTAGTCACTATCCAATAGCCTTTTCTGTCTATAACTTTCAAATATGGGGGTTAGTGATAGGTATTAAATTAACCCGAGAGACATTGCAGTAAGGTTGAACCAAAATGGCAGAACTTCCCCAGTAGACAACAGCTCTTCCTATTGATGCAGCCTTCAGCTGTATCCAAGATTTTAATAACCTCAGCGCACTATCTCTTCTGGTGGTATATCAGGCTAGTGCTGCTGAATATGAAGGGATTTATAAAATGAGACTTTGGAATTTCTTAAGACTCATTGATTCACGCGTGTGTGTGTGTGTGTGTGTGTGTGTGTGTGTGTGTATGATGTTGGGGATTGAACCCAGTTTTGCAGAAAATTGGGAAATGAGGAGGGAATGTACACTATGACTTGGTTGCTTTTGTGCTATGGCTCTTAGCCCGCTGTGGAATGCAGTTTGGTGAGATGTGTGTGTGTGTGTGTGTGTGTGTGTGTGTGTGTGTGTGTATGTGTGTGCGTCTGTGTGTTTGTGCACGTGTGCGTGTGAGAAAGAATATGAATTAGAATGAGAATATAAAATATTATGTACCAAGTGGAAGATAAGGAGAGAAAAAGAAAAAATAACCAGCTTCTTTTTATTAGAAGAAAGATGTATGTATACCCTGCTACTAGACTGTAAGCTACTTGAAGGTGACACGGTCAACGTTTTGCTATGTCACTTTTTACCATGTGTCATCTTTATGTACCCCCTCGGAGTGCACCCTAACACCTGGCACCAGCAGGCACCCAGGAAATGTTCATGGCGCACATCTGGGTCAGGCGCCGTGCTTGCTGACAGGCGTGGCCATGAGCAAACAAGGAAACGGAAATTGACAGAGGCTGGCGTGGGGACAAGCATGGAGCACGCTGAGGGAACACAAGTGCCCCTTGCCCCATGGGTTGAGTCACTGAGCCACCACATGACGAGTCCATTCACGACAGTGACGAGAGGTCAGTCCCCTAAAGAACAAGCTCAGTACAGGAAACCACAGCCTCTGCCTGCGGCCTCCGCCCAGAGTGCTGAACAGACACAGGAGAGGTTTTACTGCAACTGTACATTCACTGTGAGTGTGTGTGTGTGTGTGTGTGTGTGTGTGGTGCTGGGGGTTGAAACCAGGGGTTAATATCTCCAAGATAAACCCCAGCCCTATTTTATTTTTTATTTGGAAACAGGGTCCCTTGCTAAGAAGCTGAGCCTGGCTTTGAACCTGTGATTCTCCTGTGTCAGTCTCCTAAATCCTGGGATTACAGGTGGGCAACACCATGCTCAGCTACATTCCCTTCCCTCCTCCTCCTTCTTCTTTTTTTGTGGTACTGGCGATGGAACCTAGGGGCATTCTACCTCTGAGCTACATTCCCAGCCTTATTTTTTATTCTTTATTTTGAAACGGGGTCTCACTGAGTTGCAAAGTGGCTGAGGCTGGCCGCGAACTGAGATCCTCTTGTCTCAGCCTCCCTATGTTCTCTTCGTAATCATTAAAACAACTGTATAGGAAGTATTATAGCCTACAGGTGAAGAAAATGAAATTTATAGCTACGTTTCCTCCCTCCCTCCCTTCCCTCTCTTTCCTTCCTTTCTTCCTAACTTCTTGGCGCTGGGGATTTTAGATTTTAGAGATAGAAACATTCTATCTCTAAAATATATCCTCAGCCTCCCCTTTTCATTTTTAATTAGGAAACAGGGTCTTACTAAGTTGCTGAGAGCTTTGCTAAATCACCAAGGCTGATCTTGAACCTGCGATCTTCGTGTTTCAGCCTCCCAAGTATTGGCAATACAAGTATGTGGCACCACGCCAGCTTAAGTAACTTTTCTATGGTCATACACTTTTTTATGTTTTAAAATCTGGTTTTAAAATAAGTGCCCTCTCCACCTAGTTGAAGCAGAACACACAATACACACACACACACACACACACACACACACAGTACACATCTAGGGACATAGCTCTGTAAATGTATACAACTGAGCACATTCATGTCCAGTACCCAGGTGAGAAATGAAACCCCTCTCCAGCCACTCCCCCTGGGGGCAGCCACCATCCCAACTTGCAACACTCCTGACCTCTTGCCCAGAACATTCTAACCTATGGTAATCGTCTCTTCTGTTAATTGCTCAGTTTTTCTTATCTGTATCACTCATTTGGAATTTCCTAATATTCTCTTGTAGGGTCAAGTATTTGTTCTTTTACATATCTTTTCCAATTATGATTTTAATTTCCTTAAGGCTGGGGTTTTACACAGGTGAAGTATCTTTTATCCAAACTGTTTGGGTGGGACTGGAAATGCTTCTAACTTTGGAATATCTGCATATATATATAATGAGATACCTTGGGGATGGTACCCAAGTCCAAGCACAAAATTCATTTATACTACCTTATACACATAGCCAGAAGATAATTTTATATGCATTTTTAATAATTTTGACAGAAGGCCAAGTGTGGGATTCTCCACTAGAGATATCATGGCAGTATTCAAAAGGTTTTGGATTTCAGATATTTAGACTGAGGATGTGTATACACATAGTTAGAGGGCTTACAAAATAAGCTTACATTTGTGCTTACTGTGTACCTGACACTGGATTAAGCACTTCATAATGTCATCTCATTGAATCACTAACAATCCAACCAGGTTCGTACTACCATTATCTCCCTTTAACAGATGACTCAACTGAGCCACAAAGATGATAAATGACTTACCCAAGGTCACACGTTTAAGGAAGGAGGAATCAGGATTCGCACACAGGGACTGCTCCTTTAGCCTTTCTCTTGTTATTCCTTTTTCTTTTCATAAACTTTTTATTGAAGTACAATGCACATGGAAAAGACTATAAATCTTATGTTTAAAGTTGAGTGAATTTTGACAAAGTGAAGAACCAGGAACTCAATAGATCAAGGAACAGAAGACAGCCAGCAGCACCCCAGGAGACCCTTTTTTGTCCTCTTCCATTGCACACTGCTCCTCCTTTTGGGAAGTCACCACCCAGATCTCAAAGGCAACAGAGTAGTTTGCTTGTTTTTGAACATTATATAAAGGAAATCATATATAGTCTGTCATTTTTATGTTTGTGATATAGACTCATTTTGTTGGGCGGGGTATGCTAATTTACATTTCTGTATTGTATCCTATGGTGTGAATGTGACATAATCATCCATTCTACTCCTGATGGACAAGTACAGCTTCCGGATTTGGGCATTTATGGCAGGTGCATCTGTGAACACTCTTGCACATGCCTTTTGGTACTGATGAGCATCCATTTCTCTTGTGCACCCAGGAGAACTGGGCTGTCATCAAGTACACAAAGTAACTCTATCAATTTACATTCCACCCGACTATCAATTTACATTCCACCCAACTATATAAAAGTATTCTGGTTGTTCCATATCCTTCTCAGCACTTGGTATTTCCTGCCATTTCATTTTAGCTATGATGGTAAATGTGTTGTGTGTCATATTGTGGATTTGACTTTCACTGATGACTAATGAAGTTGTACACTTTTTCGTGTATTTATTGGTTATTTGGCTATCCTCTTTTGTAAAGTACCTTTTCAAGACTTTCATCCATTGTCTGCTGTGTTCTTATTGATTTGTAGAAGTTCTTTGTATACTCTATACATGAATTATTTGTCAGATGTATTTATTGCAAATATCTCCTCCTATGCTATGGCTTGTCTTTAACTTTCTTGATGGCTTTTGACTAACAGACATTTTAAATTTAGATGTGATTTAATTCATCAGTCTTTCCCTTTTCAGATAGTTCATATTGAAGATGCATTTTTTTTTTTAAGCTGGGCATGTAATCTCAGGACTTGGGAGGCTGAGACAGGAGGATTGCAGGTATAAGGTCAGTCTCAGGAACTTTAGCAAGACTCTGAGTGACTTTAGCAAGACCCTGTTTCAAAATAAAAAATAAAAAGAGCTGGGGTATAGCTTGGAGGTAGAATGTCCCTGGGTTAAATCACAGCTCAAAAAAAAAAAAAAAGAGACTTATCTCTTTAGTAAGATTGACGGGCGGGATGATCAGCCAGGTTCCTTGACTGTAGCCTCATGCTAAGCTAAGTCACTGCAAAGCTCTTTATTTGAAAATTGACTTCTTAAGAAAATAAGAATGAAACAGAGTGTGTGCTGCTCACTCACAGAGGTGGTGGCACTCGGAAGAAACCACCTGCAAGTCCTTGCCAGAGTCCCAGAGCTGCTCTGGCTCCCACCTTTTCTGTCTGGTGCCTCCACTCAACTTTCAGCTTTCCCTTCCATTCTGTGAGCACCTCCGAACACATCCTTCCAATAAGTTCTTCTCTCTTTCTTTCTTTCTTCCTTTCTTTCTGCGGCACCAGGAATTGAACCGAGGGTCATTCTACTTCTGAGCTACACCCCCAGCCCTATTTTTTATTCTTTATTTTGAAATGGAGTCTCACTGAGTTGCAGAAGACCTCACTCAGTAGCTGAGGCTGGCTGTGAACCACGATCCTCCTGTCTCAGCCTCCCAAGTACTGGGATTACAAGCATGTTCCACCATGTCCAGCTCCTTTGCAGATTTCTAATAAGCCACATGTATTGTAACTGCTTACAACCAATGAATCCTTAATTGACTATTTTTATACTGATATTCTTTCTTTTTGCACATGGCACTGAGTACTATTCGATCAGTTACACCACCCAAACAAAAAAAATGTCACTTTTGAGGAACCCAGCCTTCGTCCTTTCATGATTCTAGCTAGACTTTTAAAAAATTTTAGGCTTCTGGCATCTCCAGAGATGGCGGCCCTGGCACCCAACACACTGGGCCAAATAATGGTGTTTTCATCTTACTGGTTATTAGGAAAGGGAAGAAGGGGAAATGTAGGTAAAATAGGCATCTCCCAGTCAAGGAGACAATAAGAAAACAAACAACAGAACATCAACCCTTTAACAAGTTAGTAGCAAAAACCGCTCTGCAGCTGGGTGTAAGCATGGTAATTACTATCTTTATTCACTTGTGGCTATACTAACAAGTGCTGATTATTTGAAGAGCAAACAATAATTTGGGTGGAATATGAAAGGAGTCTGCCAGGGATTGAACCCAGAGGAATTCTACCTCTGAGCTACACCCCAGCCCTTTTTATTTTTTATTTTGAAACAAGGTGTTGCTAAGTTGATGAGGGCCTTGCCAAGTTGCTGAATCTGGCCTCGAGTTGCAATCCTCTTATTTCAGCCTCCCAAGTCCTGGGATTACAGGTGTGTACTACCATGCCCAGCAAGAAGAAGCATTTCTCAATGTCAGATTTATTGTGCCTAGCCAGCAGAATGAGGGATGCATCTGCAGAAATGCTGACGGCTGTACCTGGAAGGGTGCGGGGGCATCACCTCAGAGATCACTCTCTCAGACCCTCCGCGCCTCATAAAATAGGAGTACAGGCTGGCAGGGACAAGAGATTGAAAAACAAACAGAAATTATACCCCCAAACAACTCTGAACAGGTGAGTCAAGTACTGGTGCAATGATGGTAACAGTTGGCATTTCTGGACTGTGTCTTTTCAAAATGTTTTCAGAACATGACCCAAATGGTGGCAATTCCTCATTCCTTGAAGTTGGTTGGGTGAACCTTTTCTTCTTCCTCCTCCCCCTGCCCCCCTCCTCCTCTTCCTTGTTCTTTTTTGTACTGGGGATCAAACCAAAGTGTATTCTACCTCAAATTGACACCTTTGGCCCTTTCTATTTTGAGACAGGGTCTTGCTAAGTTTGCTGCAGACCTCACTAAGTTGCTGAGGCTGGCCTTGAACCTGTGATTATTCTATCTCAGCCTCCCAAGTACTGGGATTTTACAGGCGTTCCATCACCATGTCTAGCCATTTTCAAAATGGTCAAAACCCAGAGTCAGAGCTGATGATTAAACTTCTAGAAGTTTACTTTCTTTTTTTTAAAGGGGACAATCCAATGTAGTATTTGTAAGAGCATTTGTTCACAGTAGGAGAAACCTGGGTCCAATGGACTCTTCCTAATGTGTGACTCTGAACACAAGGAAGCCTAGCACAGATGCAGTTTCTGAACTTATGGGCATGGTTGATAAGCGGGATGAAGCATCTACAGTTATTATATCTTCAGTGTCTATTATGATAAGGAGATTAGAAAGAAGAATGGCTTTTGCCTGTTGAGTACAAATTGCTTCTGAAATGACTTCTCCCACAGAAATCTACACATTTTATGACATTAAAAATCATCACTGTCATTACTCATCGTGGAGACTTCCACTCTCTCTGGAGTTATGCAATCTAGTCCGGACCTAGAATCTCTTTCCGCAAGGACTCTGGAGAGACAGAGCGCAGCCACAGAGCTCAGGTGGGGCACTTGCTCCCAGGTGTATTTCTTGCTGTCTGACAAGGCCTTGGCCTCCCTGGAGTCTGATTCTAGCAACTTGTGGGCTGTGCAGGGGTGAAGAGAGAGCGGCTCTTTGTTCTAGGGAAAATGACAGAACTCATGGAGGAAACCGGCATCCTCCGGGGACTACCAGACCGACCCAGAGGACACGGTTGGATCCCCAGACATAGACTCTGGGGGGCTGCTGGAAAGATTAAGGACAGAAGCCTTTCTGTCCCTCGTGGCCTTTAACAAACTGGACTGTCTTTGAAATTCAGAGAGGCTGGTGCTGGGATGGTGCTGGGCAGCTAGGACAGCCTTGTCTTTGGATGTGAGTGCTCATATGGGTTAGCAGCTAGATTAACAACCTTTAATCTTGTGCTTGTCTACTGTGGAAACAGGAGTAGACTATCAAATGCCTCTGAAATTAGGTTATTCTACCCCTGAGCAAACCAAATGAGATCTTATGAAAAGCATTAATTACATTCTCTCTGGCCCACAGGAGCTGACTGATAGAAAGTTGTTGTTGTTAAACAAAGAAATAGATGCCAAAAACTGAATCTGAAGTTTTAAGAAGATAATCTATAGATTGAGAAAGAAATCTAGATTAGTCTGGACAATTCCAGAATGTACTGAATTTTTGTTTGATTGCTCTTATTTATATGGAGAGAGAGAGAGAGAGAGAGAGCGAGCACGTGTGTGTGTGTGTGTGTGTGTGTGTGTAGGACCCAAGGAATTGAACTCAGGGGGCATTCTACCTCTAAGCTATGCCTAATTTATTTTTTAGTTTGAAACAGGGAGGCTCTCATTAAGTTGCTGAGGCTGGCCACAAAACAATCCTCCTATCTCAGAATCCCAAGTATGGGATTTCAGGTTTGTACTATCATGCTCAGATTGCTATTGTGTTTTGAAAGCACGTTTTCTCCAAATATTTTCTCTATACCTTTTTATTTATTCACATCTCATTTAGAATTTTATGTAGTAAAGCCAATCATGGTGGCACATAACCTATAATCCCAGCACTTGGGAGGCTGAAACAAGAGGATCTCAAATTCAAGGTTAGCCTCAGCAACTTAGTGAGACTATCTTTATCTCAAAATAAAAAATAAATAAATAAAAGAACTGGGATATAGCTCAGTGGTAGAGCACCCCAGGTTCAATCTATCGTACTGTAAAAAATTAGGAGGGAAAAAAAAAGGATTACATTTAGTTAAGAGAATTTGGGTGGGGGAAACACTTATTTTTTTAAATTTTTTATTTTTAGTCCTAGGGATTGAACCTAGAGGCATTCTACCTCTGAGCTACACCCCCAGCTATCTATCTATCATCTATCTATCATCTAACATCTATCTATGTGCATCGTAGTCATACATCTTAATGGGGTACAAGATGGTAGGGGCACACATGCACACATCACTCATTTAGTCCTTCTCCAGTTCCCACCCCATTCTGTCCCCCCTCCCTCCTTCTCCTGTTTGGCTTAGTAATTGAATTTTATATGTTTATGAATATACATCATGTGCATTAGGGAATTTCCCTCTTCCCCCTCCCATCCCCCTCAGTTAGGTCGCCTTATTTGCTCATCTATGGTTTCTCTTTCTTTGTCTAGAGTTCCTCCTTTGACCCCTTTTCTCCCTAGCTTCCCCATTTTAGGAAGATAATTTTTCAAAGCACTTAATTATTCAGGTTTTGTGCTTTGCAGAATTCACCCTTCCTTGGAGTTGCAAAGGCACAGGACAAGGTTCCACTATGAAATAGTCTTACAAGGTCAATCCCTGGACGGTGGCAGAGTGCAGTTATCCTACAGTGTTTTGACTATGACTGTACGGGGGAGCGCAGAGTTTGCGGGGGAAGAGAAGAGTTATCCTTTGTGGGAAAAACAGGAACTGTTCCTTTTATCACCACTGCACCTCCTGAATAAAAGACAGATGAGCATTTCCTGAGGAGAGTCTGGGGCAAATGACACAGACAGGAAGAGAGTGGGCCAAAGGTGATGTCCTCCTATTTGAGAATTCTCCACTCAGATGACCGCTCTTAGTATTTCAAAACAATGTCTTTAAAATTGTTTTATGTCTGGGTGACTTTGGAAGAACAACAGGCCAAGAGACCATGTGTACAGGACCCTGAAAGAATGACTAGGAAGATTAATTAAATACCCTCAGGGTTTAATTTCTACATGAAAGTGAGCCGGCTAGATTAGATGATCCATTTTTAAAGGCAGGACAAATTCATATCCTTACTCCTAAAATTCATATAAATTCTTCTTTTACTTTTTATTGTGAAAGACAACCATGTAAGCCACTCTACTTTAGTAAAAAAAAAAAAAAAAATTAAGAACATCACAATGCTTTTGTTGAGACACAAAGGAAAGGTACGTACAGCGCCACCCTGCAGCCGTGACCAGGACAGCTGCCTGCTTGTCACCACCCTAACTGCGCTGCCGGCCATTGCTTTCTCTTGCACTGTCTACAGCGCCGATGAAACGACGCCTGTGGGTTCTTCTGATGGTCATTTAATTCCAACACGTTCACAGACAGGACTAACTGGAGCAGCAGGCAGCTGGGCCAGTGTGAGTAGCACCTCCTCCCCACTCACTGCGGTCAACAAGAGCAGTGGGCAGCGTCAGAACTGGGCAGTAAAGGGCACATTAAGTAGAACTAAGAAGTATAATTGGCCTCTAAATAGCTGAGTACCCAGAAATTATTCATGAGCTAATTATAGCTAATATTAATCATGTACTTAGTACATGCCAGACCTTAAAGCCACATGCTTTATATACATTTTTCACTTAATGATCTCTTATTGCCCCTATTTTGTGGGCTAGGAAAGTACGGTTTCAGGAGCTTGGGGCCCTGTCCATCTATGTGGCTGCCCCGTGGTGACAGCTATGCACAGCAGAGATAGACAGGAAAGCTCCTGTTTCCTCTCCTCTGTGCTCTTTCTCCAGGTCCAACAATGTACGTCCCTTCCTTTGCAAGCCTGAAAGTCCTGAAAGGATTGGAAAGTCTGAGGCTCGACCTGGCCTTTGACTGCTTTAAAGTCTCTTCTTCTGAGTGCCAAAGGGTTCTGTGCCTCCCTCTGCCCCCCACGGTGATGGCCTCAAGAACTCCATCTGTGGGTGGTATTAGTTCACGTGGCAGGTGCGGGGGGGGGGGGGCGACACGAGCTGGACAGCCAGTTCATGAAAAGGATTTGGAGAAGCGGGAAAATGAGTCTGTCGCTGAGATTCCCTTCCTGAAAGATAGAGCTGAATGCATATTCTGCTGGCATTGTATCCAGCCATCGACAGGTAAAGACGCAGTATGGCCTACTGAAAACAACAGTGGAACAGGAGGGAGGAGATGACTATGGCACGGCCCCAGTCGCCCACATCCTTGTCCAACCATCTCTGCTCCGTGCCCCCTCCTCCTCACCTCTCCCCGCACTCCAACAGGGCCCTGGAACCGAGAAGTACCGAATGAACAGGGTACTTCAAATGCAAAGGGGGCAAAAGAAAAAGAGGACTATGTCTGAAAGGTAGCTATTAGGAACAAAAACGGTCCAAAAATGATGTGCCAGGCATTCTGCAAAAAATGTTCTGTTCTTCGCTTTCCACAAGAAGAGATTCATTACTATAAACTCCACACAGAGGTGAAGAAGATGAGGTGCAGGTAGGTTAAATACTGTGCCTGTTAACTGCACAGTTGGGAAGATTTAAAAGAGGCTCTGCCCCCAAAAAGAAAAGGATGTGCTTCATAAAGAATTTTGATAAAAGTTATTTTTTTCTGCCTGACAGGTCCAGGAAAGAAGTAAACCCCCAGGAAACCCAGGCAGTGTGTATGGCAGACCTCTGGACCAAGCCAGGAGACAGCAAGGTAGAAGCAACTATGTTCCCCATCACCTCTATTTCGTGTGTGTCTATGAATAAAGGAACAGCCCTTGTGCTCAGTGAGACATATGTGCCTGATGGTTCGGCTACTTGTCAAATCAACACTATTATTTCTTCATCTCTAACCAATTAAGGCATATAGTCTCTAAGTATGTGAATAAACAAAAAAAAAGTGTGTGTGTGTGTGTGTGTGTGTGTGTGTGTGGTTTAGGGGTAAAGCCCACAAGGCACACCTTGCATTCTTGGCTACAATCCCTTCCTCTCCATAAAGAAGGGAGATTATGTGATGGTTTTAGTCATTCCCTTTCTGAAATGGCTCTGGGAAGGACAGAATCCTGCAAGGGGGGGGGGTGTTAAATGGCTTAGTCCCACTAGGATGAAGCCTAAAGGCAGGCTGGGACCTCCGTGTCTGTGGGTGTTGATAAGAGAAAATTGTTCTTAGCCACTAAAGCTGAACTCTTAGGGAGAGGAGTCAGAGGAGAAACTTGCCCTGTTTCTGCCCATAAACTCTCTTATCTATTCCTGTTCTCAAGACAAGTGGAGGCTGCCTTGGCTTCCCTGAAGCTACAGATTGCAGACTTTCTACTGAAACTTAATTTACTTACCAAACTCCCCTAAGCCACTTCCTCTATAAATTTGAAAGCTCAGGGAGAATAAAAGGAGTACTATCTTCTAATTTCCAATCAGCTCTTCCCAAAGCTCCTGTCCCTGGCTAGAGGACACCCATCATATCTCCAACCTGAGAAATTCTCACTCTTCCCTCCTGGGACCTTGACTTAGGCTTGCTGCGTACAGTCAAAAGCCCCCCTCACTGTGAAGGGTGAGGGCTAGCTTCCTTTCCCAGATGCATTTTTGCCTGTATGAACCTTAACTGTTTCTGGTTTATAGGAACCTGTCAATTCTTTTACAAATAGAAAATATCTTTATTTTTTTTCTAAGCAAAATAATTTCTGGACTCCAGTCCAGTTAGCTTTATCGGTGTTTGGAATCACCTTTTGGTAGTAAATTGTTTATGACATTGCTCAACGCTATATGATAGTTTCACCTAAAAAAAAAAATAGAAAAAAATATTCTCTGGTAAGAAAGAAAGTAAAAAGAAATATTGAAATGTTATCTTTAAGTCATCAAAAGCTTGGTATCAGACAAATGAAACTGTTATGTGAGATTATCATTTTTAATTTTGGATAAATTGCTATAATACTAGATGTCAACCACTAAGCCAAGCATGGGAAGGAGGGACGGGGAGAGAATGGGGTGGGGATCGGGTGGGGGCTGACTGGGCGTTGTGTGCATGTATGTCTATAAAAGTTTGTATCCCACTATGATGTATGAATACAGTGCACCAATAAAAAAAAAAGAATTCTGCATAAGAAACATATCCTTGTTTGTGAAGCCTAGCAGTAAAAAAGGAGAGTTTCCGAAACAAATTAAAAAGTGATGGCCCCATGTTCTTTCCTCCTCTGTTTGTCTACCTCTTCCAGTCTGTGGAAGAGACCATATTCTATCTGTATGTTCTGTATTCTCTATATATGTTCTATATTCTTCCTTCCAAGTCTTGGCTTTCTTTTTTTCTCTTTCTTTTCTTTCTTTCTTGCTTGCTTTTCTTCCTTCCTTCCTTCCTTCCCCTCTCTCCCTCCCTTTTTCTTTCCTTCCTCTTTCTTTCTTTCTTTCTTTCTTTCTTTCTTTCTTTCTTTCTTTCTTTCTCTCTCTCTCTCTTTCTTTCTTTCTTTCTTTCTTTCTTTCTTTCTTTCTTTCTTTCTTTCTTTCTTTCTTTCCTTTCTTTCTTTCTTTTGGTGGTACTGAGGTTCCTGGAAGCCCTTCTACCTCCGGGCTATACTTCCAGACCTATTTTATACTTTTTATTTAGAAACAGGATCTCTTAAACCAGCGCGGCTGGCTTCGAGCCTGTGCGATCCTCCTGTCTCTGCCTCCCAAGCGCAGGGATTACAAGCGTGCGCCACCATGCCCAGCCAAGTCTTGGCTTTCATAGGTTCTGTCTCTCACATAAGACTTTTCAGTCCAATCATGGAAATTGAAATCCTATCTAATTATTTATTTGTTTGTTTATTTATTTATTTATTTATTTATTTATTTATTTGCGGTACTGGGGATGGAACCCAGGGGCATTCTACCTCCGAGCTACACCCTCAGCCCTATTTTTATTCTTTGTTTTTGAAACAGGGTCTCACTAAGTTGCAAAGGGCTTCACTAAGTAGCTGAGGCTGTCTG
Organism: Muscardinus avellanarius; assembly: GCF_963383645.1. Lineage (NCBI taxonomy): Eukaryota > Metazoa > Chordata > Mammalia > Rodentia > Gliridae > Muscardinus > Muscardinus avellanarius. Next base: position 85,602,512 of record NC_137798.1, read on the forward strand.
CAAACCTGGATCCTCCTGTCTCAGCCTCCCAAATGCTGGGATTACAAGCATGCGCCACTCTGCCCAGCTTCTAATGATTTATTACCTCCTGAAAAGAGCAATAGAATTGGAGAGAAAAGGTGACTATGTGGCATGGTCTCCTTCACCCCAATTCCTGTCCAGACATCTCTGTTCCTTTCTTCCCTATCTCCTCTACAACCCTCTGCAGTTGAGAAGCATCAAATGAAGAGGTGATTCTAATTTGAAAAGGGCCAAGGGAGGGGGGGGGGAAGACTATCTTTGATAGGTACCTATTAAAACAAAAAGCAATGTTAAATTGTTTAAAATTGTGATTCTGAAAAATCTTATTTAACAATTTATGAGATCAACGACAATAACCCAGGGTTTTTGTTTGTTTGTTTGTTTAAATTTTCTGCAGCATATACTATTTTAGGTCTAAGGTATGGAAGGTAAAGGAAAATAAGAACAAAAGAGAAACAATCTTAAGATCCTTGGGGGCAGAAACTGAGCTATAATCATCCTGGTACCCTCCATAAAGCCTGATGTAGTACCTTGAGTCATCTGACCAATGTTGAAGGCACCACTATGATAGCAGGAACTGATGGGTGCTGGCCTCAGAGCCCTCAGCCTCATGGTGAGAGAAAGGAATTTTAAAAAAACAACAAAACACGAAATTGATTATTACACACCGTGGTGTGACGAAAGAAAGAACGCACTTGTCGGGGAACACAGACCTGGAATCCTGATGTAGCCTTGGGGTCTGGGAAAGCTTCCCCTAGGATGCAAGTTGGAGCAGAGATCTGAGCACGGCTGAGAGTTTGAGGAGGCCAGTGGTGGAGCATCCCCAGGCCTTGTCAAGGTTTCAGCGAAGTAAAACTGTTCTACTTAGGAAACAACCGGAGTACCACTTTGTCAGAAGTGGGGAAGATCCTTGGAAATCCCTTTGCATCTTTTATTTTACATAAAATATAACTGAAGTCCCCAGGGCCACTCCTGGCAGGACAGGCCACCCAGGCCTCTGGCTCCCAGCCAGGGCCCATCTGACTACTTAGCCATAAGAATGGCAGCTTCAGACTGTTGGGGTGAGTCCTCACTTGAACTCAGGATCTGCGGGGTCCCTAGCTAACGTGACAGAAAAGAATTTTAGCACGCGCCAGTTAGAGACATGGACAGAGGTTTATTTGGGGAAAAGGGGAGGAAATACACATTCAAGAGAGAATGCGGGCCACCTCAAGATGAGGAAGGAATTTGGGGGAGTTTAGGGTTCTCTTCTTATAGGGGACTTTCATGAAGGGTGGCTAGAGAAGGTATACGAAGATGAACTCAGTCCGGCAGTCCCAAGGCGGTTTATGGTAGGCAGGTGGTCTGGCAGCCTTAGGGTGGATGAGCTCAGTCCAGTAGTCCCGAGGCGCTTCCTGATGGTCTGGTGGTCTGGTCAGCCTTAGGGTCTTTGGGCTGATTGGGGTCCTCATTAGCTGATTGATGGATAAGCTGGAATATCCTAAATTATAGCTCTTCTTGGAAATATTGATAACTCTAGGATCTACAGGTTTCCCAGGAATTTATGGGAGAGTCAGGCCTGGGAAAGAGAACTGGTTTGTGGATTAGAGGTTTGTGAATTAGAGCGCTTCAGCTCCAGATTCTTATATTCAAGTTATATTTTACTTTTCCTTCCTGTCTGTCTCCTTTCTACCTACTTATTTCTTCTATTCTACATCAAGCTGACTCCTGGGACTTCGAGTCTGTAATGATCAGACTGACCCTGAAACTCACGAACAATGAAGGGCTTATCCATGTTGAAATGGTATGCAGTGGGCTGGGAGTCAAAAAATTTTTAAATTAAACTTTTTATTGGGGGGCAGGGATAATGGGGATTGATCTCAAGAGCATTTTACTACCAAGTTTTATCCCCAGCCCTTCTTATTTAATTTTATTTATTTTTTGCCGTACTAGGGATGGAACCCAGGGGCATTCTACCTCCAAGCAACACCCCCAGCCCTATTTTTTATTCTTTATTTTTGAAACAGAGTCTCCTGAGTTGCAAAGGGCCTCTCTAAGTAGCTGAGTCTGTCCGCGAACCATGAACCTCCTATCTCAGCCTCCCAAATGCTAGGATTACAAGTGGGCGCCACTACACTGGGTCCTTCTTAGATATTTTCAGTTTGAAAAAAGGTTTCACTAAAGTTGCTGAGGGTCTTGCTAAATTGCTGAGGCTGGCCTAGAACCTATAATCCTGCTGTCTCAGACTACCAAGTGCTGGGATTTCACCACCACACCCGGCTCTAAAATTAAACTTTTTTTTTGGGGGGGGGTGGTACTGGGGGTGGAACCCAAAGGCTTTCTACCTTCGGGCTATACTCCCAGACCTTTTTTATATTTTATTTGAAAACAGGGTCTCACTAAGTTGCTGAGAGCCTCACTAAGTAGCTGAGGCTGGCTTCGAACCCGTGCGATCCTCCTGTCTCAGCCTCCCAAGTGTGGGGATTACAAGCATGCGCCACCACGCTCAGCTTAAAATTAAACTTTTAATAATAGAACCTCGTGGTGTTTCTGAAGAAAGGTTCAATATGTTTAGTGATTTTTTTTTTAATCAAAATATATTTGCTAACCAGGAACCAAGAGTGAACCCGGCAGATTTCTGGGTCTGCCCTGTGAATGCAAATGAATTGGAGAAGCGATAATGGTGCTGTGTAGATATATGATCAGTGAACCTAAGCTATATTGATTTCATCCATTAGCCCCCAATAATACAATTACTCCCAAACTCTAATTATCACCACATCTTAGCTTTCCTTGCCTCTCAGAGATAAGCAGCAGCAGTAGCAATATCAGAAATGGATTTTATTTCACAGACACCAGGAAAATGGAAATAGAAAGTTTATTTTAAAGGGGCAAGTAAGGGGAGAGGCAGACCACCCCTGGGGGCCTCGGCAGACTGTAGCCCAGAGGGGCCTTCTGCACTGCCCGAGTGTAGCCCAGGCCACACAACCTCAATTGCACACCACTCTTCCCCAAAAGGTCCACCCAACCCGCCAAAGAGAAGCAGGGTTAAAGGTCCCATGCAGGGGAGGGGTCCTGAGAGGGAGCCGATGCTGATGCAGAGCATAGGTCTTATAAATACATAGACAGTAACCAATGAAGAAAGTCCCTGTCTTTTGTCCTGTTTTTCATGACTTAGTTACTCTGCAATCTATGGCCTTTTTAGTTCCCCTAAGTCATGAGGCTGCTTGTTCTGCATGTTTGTTCTCTGGTCTGTATGTAGCAACAGCCCCGAGTCTCAGGTTGGTGCACACAAATCTTTGGTTCCTGACATCTTGACTCAACTCTTCCACATTTAATTATTCATGTTCAGGTTCGATGAACAACACGAAAACACCTTCCCTCTGAGAGTGGGGTCTGGATTTGCTTTTCTCAACCCTTACCCCCTGAGAGTCCTGGTCCCTCACTGCCTACCCAATACATTGTTTTTAAGTGCTTACAAAGCCTACTTGAAACTTAAGCAACTTTTCTGAGTAGCCTTCCATTTTCTTTCTTCTTCTTCTTTTTTTTTTATAAAACTGCTACATGTTAAGAGAGAAAAAAGAAGAAAGCCTCCACTTCTCATTAATGGGTAGCTTTTCTTCTCAACAAACAACACAGTATTGATTAGAAGGTCTGATAAATGCAGAGGAAAAAGCATTTCCTGCTCCATTCTGGCATCTCCAAACTTAAAAGTGAACAGGGGCAGTAATCCAGCAGCTTTTACTGTCACTATATTTGCTAGCAATAATAGCAAGAGAAAGTTTCCCATATGTGGCCAGTGGGTATCTCTCAGAAGAGATCCCTCACCCAGAAGGGAGGAAAAAGGAGCCGGGTGTGGTGGCACTCACCTGGAATCCCAGTACTTGGGAGGCTGAGACAGGAGGATCAAAGGTTCACAGGAAGTTAGGGAGGCCCTTTGCAATTTATGGAAATCTTGTTTCAAAATAAAAAATAAAATGGGGGGGGGGTCAGAGGTAGAATGCTGCTGGGTTCAATTCTCAGCGCTCGCGCGCGCACACACACACACACACACACACACACACACACACACACACACACACACGAAAAACATTCTAGTTCCTACTCATTAAACCTTAATTCCTTTCTCATCTCACACCTCTCCAAGGGACAAAAGATTGAAAATGTCCCTCTAATCAAAACATCTCTCTCTGCCTTTCCGAGATTCCTAGCCTCTGCTTTGCTTTAACTCTTTGTCTCTGCAAAGAAGCTGCTTCATTGAAACATCATAGAGAAAGCAGTTGTCCCCAGACAATGAAGTCCCCTGCACTGGGGCCATCTATCCTAGGCAGGCGACAATGCTGGCAGAATTCTCAACCTGTTGCTATAGTAGCAGAAAGAATGTGATTCTAGCAGCACAGCTGAGTTCCACATCCAAATCCCTCCCTCTGGCAGAGAACATTAACCCTTCACTGCCCTTCCTCAGGAGCAGAACATTAAGGGAAAGAGCCCTTAATTTTTATTAGGAGTAGGATGCAAATGTTTTAGAATTCAGTTATTCTTTCATTCATTCTATGCCTATTTATTTAGATTTTCATTGGCAAACATGGAGCAAGAAGGAAGGGTCGGATATTAAATTACTGCTAAATAACAACAGATTAGGTAGCATCCGTGTATATAGGAGACATGAGGTTTGTAGCAAAGACAACCAGAAAGAAAGCAGCCTACCCAAGACAATCGGCTTGTCCATGAGTTGTTACAGATCCTACATATTCTGGGCCACTGCAATTATTTGATTATTTGCATATATTGATTTGACAAAATATACCACTGGAAATACGTGTTCTGATCCTAGCATAACTCTTGCAAAGTAATGATTTAAGTGAATTACTTAATTAAACCGATTTTTTCTTTTACATAAAATAGAAATAGCATAATCTATTTTAGTAGAAACCACTGCACACAACTGCTGAGCATGAGGCTCTTATCCATCATTTATTATAACCAGGCAACAGAAAAGGCAGGTGAGGGCTCAGGAAATACACAAAAGCAGCTGAGTCCCCAGGACCTGGGAGGACCTGTCAAACAGTCCCCCTCCTGACAGATTTCCGTGGTCCAGGCAGCGATGAAGAACCTCCCAGAAATACAATTTAGACACAACCTATGATCCAGCTTTCTTTCCCTTGCATAGTGGTGTGGAAATCTCCCATTGTCAAACACCCCCTTGCTGGACTTCCTTGTTTCCCACGGAGCACAAATACTGGGAAGGCGGGGTTTCTTAGGAAGATAAACTCAGTAGGTAAGGATACACTACTAAGCTTCCTGTGAAATAAGGCAGCCTCAATCAGATTGCCCTGGGAAGCTGAAAATGCAGGAAGACAGGCTGCTAATCCCAGCCGGCCACTAGATGTGGTCTCGGAAAGGTTACACAATCCCTCGTACCTCAGGGTCCTCAGAGGTAAATCTGATGCACCACACTGATCCAAAGGCCCAGAATGACCAATAGCAAGGCCTGTAAATACATGGCCTGAAATAAAGTTCTCCATTATTCTTCTTTTCCTCCTTTTTATTGGTACATTATGATTATACAAAACAATGGGCTTTATTGTTATGTATTCATACATGCACATACATAATGTGGTCAGTTTCATTCCCCAGTATTTCCCTTTTCTCTTCCTCTGTGCCCTCCGCCCCCCCCCACCCTGTTTCTACTCTATTGGTCTCCCTTCTATTTCCATAAGATCCCCTCCCCTTCTTTCCTTCTATCTCTCTAGCTTTCGCAAATAAGAGAAAACATATGACCCCTGACTTTCTGTGCCTGGCTTATTTTGCTTAACTCAATGCTTTCCAGTTTCATCCCTTCCATTATTAGTATGTGTGTGTGTGTAGTACTAGGGATTAAAACCACAGGCACTCTACCATGAAACTAAACCCCCAGCACTTTTTATTTTTATTTTGAAATAGGATCTCCTTGATTTGCTGAGCCTGGCCTTGAACTTGTAATCCTCCTTTCTTACACTCCAAAATGCCGAGATTACAGGTGGGCATCATCAATCCCAGATCATTCTATTACTAGTTTTAATCACTAACACTGTAAACCATTTTTTCTGCTCTGAAGAATGGCTGAGAATCTCAATTATATGTCAGGACACTGGTTCCCCATCTCAACAAGAGAGGCTCAGGCCAGGAGCAAACAGGGAAGATGGGTCCATCAGGAAAAGATGTTCACCCAAACTGCTTTTAACCTCTGCAACTTTGAGTGAGGCATGGTTTTGGGAAAACGTTCAAGGTTCAGACTAGTCAGAAACTGGTTGCTTTTCATCTGAGAAAGATGATAACAAAAATTGTTCGATCTAAAGAATGGCTCCACCCAAATACTATCCTTTCTGGAACTAGAAAATGGACAACTAAGCCCAGTGACCTAAATCTTTTACATTTTTGGAAGGTAGGGTGAAGTGAAAACAGAGGTGTGCCAGAGGAGTTCTAATGGTGCATCTCTACAAACCTTAAGTTTGAGAAACCGTCAGGCTTTCCCTGCCTTTGAAATTCCATCAGGTCATAGTAGCAATGTGACTGATGTTTACTTTAACTTTACAAGCAACTGGCTTCAAAGGATGGATACTTCTCTCTGTCCTCTTCAGACCTCTGGGGTCCAACTATGACTCCATGATCCTTTCAGAAAAGGAAAACTTACAACTTCCTCTGTCCCTCCCCCAGGGAAGAGGTGTGTGTGTGTTTGTGTGTGTGTGTGTGTATGTGCGCGCGCACATGTATGCATGTGTGTTTTACTGGCAATTAAACCCAGTGGTGTTCTAACTCAGAGTTATACCGCTAGCCCTATTTTATTTATTATTTTGAAATAGAATCTGCCCAAGTTATTGCACACTGGCCTCAAACCCATAATGTTCCTATCTTAGCCTCCCAAGTACTGGGATTACAGGCTAATGGATCTCTTTCTTCACTCTGTCTATATTTGTGCTCTTTGCCCCAAGACTAAGTCATGGATTATGCTTAAAAAAAAAAAAAAAAGTTGATTTCCCTGCCCTTTGAGGCTGGGTTTGTCCTGGTAACTTGCCTTGACCAATAGGATGTTAACACATTAATGATGCAACAGAAGCTTAGAATGAGCTTGTGTGGGTGGCTTCTATCTTGCCTCTGCCATCATCATGAGAACATGCTCAAATGAGCAGCTGGTGCCAGGGGGAAGAGGGGGAACATGTTAGGTAAAGCCACTCTCCCCTGAACCCAGCTTAGAATAGTTAATTGCCCTCTTTAACCTGAAGACATGAGGAATAAAAAATGCACACTGTTAGTCGGGCATTGTGGAGCAAGTCTATAATCCCTGTGACTCAAGAGGCTAAGGCTGGAGGATCACAAGTTCAAGGCCAACCTCAGCAACTTAACAGAACCCAGTCTCAAAATAAAAAAGGGTAGAGTGCCCCTGGGTTTGATCCCCAGTCCCGCTACCCCCAAAGCATATTGTTGTATGCCTCTTAGATTTTGTAGGTGTTTGTAATGCAGAATTACTGTAGCAACAATTAATACATTCACCACAGTGAAACTTTACCTGCAGCCTAAGGGTTAAAACAGTTTGCTTTGTTTTCTTAACATACAATAAATAATAAATCTCTAATGGTTTTCTTCATTAGACTGTAAATCCTCAAAGCAGGGTCCTATTACATTCCCAATGCCCACGATTTATTCATGAGTCCACACCATGTTCTAAAACTCAGGGGATACAATGCTAAATGAAACACAATTTGCCATCAATCTGCACTTGTGATTTTTTCCATCTCGTATCAGGGTCAAGGTGCTTTTCTCAAAAGGTAATATAATAAAGTTTGTTCCTGTAGCTGGAAGTCTTAACAGGTCAGTAGTGAATTCTAAATAACTGGAGTGCTATGTGCTTAATTACTGGATGAACTGAAATCATTGTGTCTTTTCAGTAATCGGAAAGATTGACACAACTACTGAACTACTATTTTTAATCCTGGCCAGTCACTAGAGCTCTGTAAATGACATATTCCTAAGCCTCATCTATAGATACTTGAATACTTTGGTGCAAGGTCTGGGCCTTATTATTAAGAACACTTCGAAGTAATGCCGACAAGTCATAAAAATTTAGGACTCCCTCATCTAATAGAACCCCTTCACCCACTGATGGAATCTATTCTGCTCTGTTGAACAGCCATTGTTAGCGTAACAAACCACTTCAAGCTCTGAGCTTAAAGCAATGAGCACGTATTGATGCTCATGAGTGGCCTGGATGGGTTTGTTTCATCTCTGTTGGGCTCAGTCAAGTGTCCAAGGACAGCTGGCAGGCCTAGAACTGCCTCAACACATGCCTGCTGTTGGATCACTGTCAGCGGGGATGACTGGGTCTCTGGGCCACAGCAAGGGCACCCAGGAGTTTCTACATAACCAAGCCAGATTCCAAGAGACCAGCAGCAGTGTGCAAGGCCTCCTAAACCTAGGCTGGGACCAACCACCTTTATTTCTACACATTCTATTGGCTACATAAGTAATAAAGCCACGCCTGGACTCAGGGGCTGGAGAAACAGACTCCACCACATAAGAGGAGCCACAAAGTCAAATGGAAAGGGAACAGATTCAAAGAACGGGATAATTGGGACTTTTTTGCAATCGATCTATAGTGCGGTATAACAGAAAAAAGATATTACTGACAGCCAAATGAGATTCCTAAGTGAGGGCCAAAGTTTCCACTTTCATCTAAAAAAGACAGAAAGTCCTCATAGTAAAGGTTCACATGACATTCTTCATTTCTGATTTTGCCTCTTCTTGCACTTACTTCGTCCTCAAAGTCTCAGTTTCAAAGTAAAGCAAAACAGTCTATATAATTCTGCACTTGTCTCCAGCATCGTTGGGGTATTTGAAGATGTGGATAATGTGCCAACCTTATGAGGGTTTCTGCAGGGTAAATGTCTCTGTGATGTTTGTTCCTGGATCAGGATGTGCCTATGTACCAGTATTGGGAATGGCCTAGGGAGATTTGAGAAAGCTCTGATTATTAATATGTTTCAAAAATTGGTGAAAGGACTTGGTTTCTGCTAAAAAAAAAAAAAAACCAGGCAACTATTCCAATGTAAATTAACCTAGCTAAAGGTAATTAGCAAGTCTATAGGAGAGGGGAACTAGGACTTCCTCATTCTCATTCTAAAGACAGGTTTACATAATTGGATAATCTAGCTAGGATGGGAGGCAGGGGTTGACAACCTTCGACCTTCGTGAAAGGAGACACCTTGGTGGGGGAGGAACATTACAGGGTTTTTACTATGTCAGAATTATGTGAACAAGATAGAGGGTGTCGTGTATAAAAAGTCTGTTCCGCGTTTTATATTTTGGTGAATTCGTTCGAACCACCCCCTCATGTTACCCTTGGGTACATGAGGCTGTAACTGTCTTCTGTATTTCTATCTTTTTAATAAACTTCTTTAAATCTTCAGCAAGAGTCCAGGCTATTGCATATTTATCCTTAGCTCAGAACAAGAACCTGTGCTTCTTTTTGTGGGTTTTTTGGGGGGGAAATTATTCCCAGGGGTCTAACAAAGGTCCCTGGGGACAGTTTCCCAAACCATAACATCTTCCCCCCAAACCCATAACACCTACAGATGAAAAGTGACAATGGCCATCAGGGCTATGTCCTCCAAAGGACCGCACAGCGTTAACATGAGGAGCACCGGAGCGTAAGAAGAAATATTACAGGAAAAAGATAACACAGAAGACCAGCGACTCACCCAGCGAGGCAGGAAGCTGGAGCTCGCTGGAGACCACGGGCTGATGCTCATTTTAATATCACCAGGCTACAGGAAAAGTGCTCTTCACTCTAACTCCTATTTCAGTCCCTGGTCGAGAGTGTCAGCACTGAGGAAATGCACCACAACAACGGGCCCTGAATCCACAACTGGTCTTCCCGATCAAGGCTCCGAGGTGTTTTATGCAGCTGGGCTAACATGGAGTGGTGGCAGTTAATGACAGTGTCCCTACAAAGCAGGTGCTGCCTTCTGTGTCTCAGAAAACTCACCATGACCTTTTGCTTAGCTCCACTCAAATTCTTTAAACACCTACTTGTGAGGTCTGGGGCAGCAGGGGGTGGAAGAGAAAAGAATTTCAGAAACCGGTTAGAGGGGTGGCCAAGACTAGTAGTGCCCAAGGCTCTTTGGAGGGAATTCCACAAGTGGGAAGGAGAAAGTACACCCTACTCAAACACAAAGCTGTCTTAAGTGCATAGTTTGGTGCCTCTTTATTTATATGTCTGCTTTTCGATCTGCTGGGCAGAACTGCTGCCTATCGGACAAACCAATAAGAGTGGATACAAAGCATAATTAAATAATAAAAAAAAAGCTAAGCTCACCATAAGGATGCCTCTGAAAAGTCAGATTCGAGCAGATGTTGCATTTGATTTGGTGTGTGGAAGAAGCCTAAGAAGTTATGATGACCTACAAAACAGGCTGCCAATGGGGGGGATCCATGTTCATGTTCTCCTAAATCATACTGTGTGCTCAAGCACTGGACAGGGAGAAAAATAGGTCTGGTAGGATTGGTGATGTTTTTATACTATACGTGTAGTATCCAACGTGCAAATGCATAGACAAGCCAGCTGGCTCTAGTGCTGTTACTCCAGGGATGGCTTGGTGTGGCATACGTCTGTTATTTAGTCATGCCGGGGAAAAGGTTAAAACTGGAGTCTCCTGGCAACATCACCATAATGGTTCTCATTTCTAATTCATATTCACTTGGCCTCAAAGTAAGGGGCATTCTTGGATCATCTTCTAATGAGCTAGCTGACTGGGTGGTAGTTAGTTTTGCTTTTAATTAGCTAGGAAAGTAGCAAGGAAGCAAACTCCTGGCATTATCACAAAGGAACACTAATACTGACAATGGTGAAGAATTACTGATTGTCTTTAAAAATTAAAAAAAATAAAAAAGACATACTATGCTTTTCCCAAGCTTGGAAGAGAGGTGTGCACTCTCTGGAGTTTCATCCACCCTGCGCCCCTTTCTGCTCTGGCATTCCCACCTAGACGACTTCATGCTCTTCTTACATGCCAGCAAGCTCCGATGTGCCCTCTTGCTGCACTCTTGTTGGTTGTGGTTCACTGCTACTGCAAAATCTTAGAAGCGTTAGGTATAGGCTGCTCCTTACAGAGGATTCTTAAGCTTCCTGCCGAGGTGCCCAGGATGAACCCGCACTGCATTTGCAGACACCTGGGCACAGGCCAAGCATCCACCTGTCACAGGGTGCCTCAGTTGGGTCAATTTCGACTGCGGTTCCCAATGCCACTCTCCTAAACACAAACCCTCTCCGCATCTTTACTATCATAATCAGGAGATAATTCCCCGTGGCTGTGAAAAGAATAGGGTGTCCCAAATCTCCTACAGCAATGAGGTAGCAAATTAACTTTATTCATGACCTTGTTTTTCCTACATCTTTCTTGAATTCTCCCCAGTTATCAAAGATCAAAGTTCAGGCAAGGCCTGGAACCAGAGGTGGCAGATACATTCCTTCAGCCGCAATCACGGCTTGTGTTTAGAATAAACATTTGAGACACAGAAGCCCCGTTAACAATAGGGTGCTTGATTACTCTGAACCACTCTCTCGCCCACAGCAATTGAGGAAGAAGCCCTTGGCACCAGCCTCCCCTCCCCCTGCAAAAAAAAAAAAAAAAACAAAAACCTGCTTCTCAGCCTCCTCTGTGTGCCTCCTGACTCTCCTCTCAAAGAATTCTCAACACACCATACGAAGACCTCACTTTTCTCCCTTAAATACCGCATGAATCCCAAATTGAACACCTGATCTTTCTCTTTCCAAAGCACCACAGATTTAATCTAATACTTCCATGTCGACAGAAATTTAATTAGCCCAACTTATCTTTTAACACTTTTGCTCAAACTCCACCTCTGGCATCTCTCCTTCCACGATGAAACCTTTGAAATAAGGTTTTCTGTTTGCCATGTTTTGAGGACAAATGTCACTTTGGCTTATTTGAAAGCAATGGTAACAATTAGGCACACATCCAGCAGTCAGAGGTGCCCCCATATCCAAATCCTTAGCACTTTTTCTTCCTCAAAATGATGTAGGGTTTTATTTTCCCCATATGGGGCCAAAGGGTAAGTTATACCAATCAGAGGTAATTACTGTGTTAAGTTCTGTTCCAAGGCCAGGCTATCAGGTTACAGTCTCCAGTAAACCTCCCTGGAAAAGACATTTCTTTGTCTTGGGGACCACCGAGCTCCAACCAACCAAACCAAGCCCCTTCAATTCTCAGAAAGGCTCCCATCTGAGCAGAGTTGAAAAGAAAAGCCAATACTAAAGCAAATAGAGGAAGAGGGGGGCGGTCCTCGGCTGGCAGCCCTTACCAGTGGGGGTGGAGGTCCCCTAGGGTCCCAGGTCCGAGCTCTGGCTCCTCCCAGCCTGGGGTGCTGGTAGCCAGGGGTCCAGGACTTGAGTGTGGGTGCAGGTCTGCTCCCAGCACGCTTGCATAGGACTCCCCGCCGTCTGCCTGCCTGTCTGCCACTCTGAGCTCTTGTCTGGGTGGGAAGGGCCAAGATGAAAAAAAAAAATGTGCAGGTTACTCACTGGCCTTCCCAGGCAGACACACCCAGGAGGGCGAGGCAAGACGCAGACAAGGAGATTCTCGGAGGCTGGGCCTCTGATCTGGCTTCTGATTCCTTTTGTTATTACTTCCTGAACTTTCAGCTTAGTCTGCAAAGGTTTTTGGGTACTGAGGGTAGGCAAATAACACTTAGGTGATTAGATTTTCACACAATGCAAAGGTCTTCATGAAAGCAATGCTTTCTCCCAGTACCTTTGAATTTAAACCTGAAATTTGTTCCTGTTGTGTTAAGACTATCAACACTGGCATTCACAGGAGAGTGAAAGTTTACCCTGTATCTAGATAGGGGCCTGCAAGAGCCTGGAGCTAGCAAACCTGGATGTTATCTAGAGAATGCAATTCTACAGTAACGTTCAGATGCTTAGAAGCAGTTTTTAGAGAAACTGTTCTCTACAATCTCCCAGAATACGTAAACTTTTTTTCTTGAAACAGGAATCTGTAAATGGATATATTAGAAATGGAGTCTCACTGTAAATGCAAGAACTTGTTACCTGATAGATTGGCCATGGATAAATGCTGAAAGGAAATCTTACCCAAACGATGGGATCCTTTTTGTCATGTGTCGGGGTAAGCATGGGTGTTTATAAACAAAGACACAGAGGCAGAAAAGGAGATGGAGTCAAGGGTGAAGAGAACTCCCACTACCCACTGCAGACCAGACACTTCATTTAATCCTAAAATGCCTTACAAGAGAGGTATCATTATTTTTCCTTCACACTGAGAACCAGCACTCAGCCACCTAGAGAACTGAAGACCCCTCAGTATTTGGACCCATGCTTGCCTGAATTTAAGACCTCAGACTGCCCCAGTACAGGGCCGAGAATGCCCCCCACCATTCTGAAACAAACACCCTCTTCCACTTCCTGTTGAACTAAGACTAAGGCCATCATTTAAAACATTTCTATAGCATGTTTGCCAGGTGTGGTGGAGCACACCTGTAATCCCCTTACTTGGGAGGCTGAAACAAGGATTACAGGCCCAAGGCCAGCAACACGCAACAACATGTAGCAACTTGGTGAGACCCTGTTTCAAAATAAAAATAAGATATATTTGGAGGTAGAACAATCCTGACTACCAAAAAAAAAAAAAAAAAAGCATTTTTTTCTTTTTTATTTTTTTCTGTAGCATTTCCAAAACTGATATATCAAGGGACAGATTTCCTTGGGATGTTAGTAAGTCCAACTAAAGCAAGAAAGACATAGAGATTTCTTTGCTGTGGCTGCTCACAGTCTTTAATATCTGAAATATATTTTGCACCTCCAACTTTGGGGACTTAGTGTGCTATGTAACCTTTCCCAAATTTTTCTTTTTCTTTCTTTTCTCAGAGAAAGGGGAATCTTTTGAGTTTGGGAAAAATGATTATAAAGATAGGCTAATGTATTTTCCTCCTCCTCTTTAACATTTTAAAAATTTGAACTTATGCAAAATCCATTATAAAATTTTCAAGTAGTACGTAAGGGTATAAAATAAAAATTAAAAATCTCTTCATTATCTCCAAGAATCATTCTCAAGAGAAAACCACTGTTAGAAATTGCTTATATATCTGGTTCAAAAACTTTTATGCATATGAAGCTTATATGAATACCCTTTTTAAAGTAACACACCCAGGATTAAAGTATACCCATGATGTGCTATTTGGCACTTTTTAAAAACTTAATGATATACTTGAAAATTTCCAGATCAGCACATAAATAGTGGCAAGTTAGAGTTAAGAAGAGTAAAAGTAAAGGCAGCTCTAAAATATGGTATATAATACCTACTATATAATAGGGTCCTCTACCTGGGTCACAGCAAGCTTCCTGACCCCATATGGGAATGCCTGGCTTCCCATAACCCCTGGCTGCATAACCCCCACACTTCTCACTCACCTTCTGAATGGGGAGAACATTAGAACTGTTACGGGTTTGAGAGAAGATGTTATGGTTTGGGAAACTGTCCCCAGGGACCTTTGTTAGACCCCTGGGAATAATTTTCCAAAAATCCCCACAAAAACCACAAAAAAGAAGTATGGGTTCTTGTCCTGAGCTAAGGATAAATATGCAATAGCCCGGACTCTTGCTGAAAATTTAAAGAAGTTTATTAAAATGATAGAAATACAGAAGACAGTTACAGCCTCATGTACCCAAGGGTAACATGAGGGGGTGGTTTGAACGAAATCACCAAAGTACAAAACACAGAACAGACTTTTTATACACGACACCCTCCATCTTGTTCACGTAATTCTGACTTACTAAAAGTCCCTGTAAGGTACCTCCCCTTACCCTGTAAGGTACTTCCTTTCATGAAGGTAGACCCATCCTCCCATCCTACCTAGATTATCCAATTATGTAAACCTGCCTTTAGAATGAGGATGAGGAAGTCCTAGTTCCCCTCTCCTATAGACTTGCTACGTACCTTTAGCTAGGTTAATTGACACTGGAATAGTTTCCTGCTTTTTTTGGCAGAAACCAAGTCTTTTCACAGATTTGCCCCTCATCCAATTTTTGAAACATATTAATAATCAGAGCTTTCTCAAATCTTCCTAGGCCATTCCCAATACTGGTACAAGAACCTCTCCCAGGTCGCTGTGAGAGTCAGTAATAATGTGGTAGTAATAATAATGCTACAGTCTTAGCCAACATGGTTTTCTTTCCTTCCTTCCTTCCTCCCTCCCTTCCTTCCTTTCTTTCTTTCTTTCTTTCTTTCTTTCTTTCTTTCTTTCTTTCTCTTCTCTTCTCTTCTCTTCTCTTCTCTTCTCTCTCTTCTCTTTTTGATACTGGAAATTGAACTCAGAAGCATTCTACCTCTGAGTTATATACCCCCAGTCCTATTTTATTGTTTATTTTGAAAAAGGGCCCTGCTAGGTTGGGGAGATCTCCTCAACTCCCAAGTACTCCTCCTCAGCCTCCCAAATACTGAGATTACAGGTGTGAATCACTGCACGAGCTAGCTAACATTTCTTGAGCACTTACACTAGATACCAGGCAATTTTCTTACTGCTTCGTATTTATTCAACTATGCCTTCCCAACCTTCAGCAACCCTAGGAAGCAAGGGAGGTTATTTTCACCATTTCACAGAGGGAGAGCCATTTCAGAGTGTGAGCCCAGCACACAGGAGGGGCGCAACAGATGCCTGACGCTGTTTTAACCACAGAAACATGGCAACCCTGATCCTGGCCATGCATGCTCCTCACACAGCACTAGAAAAAGGGGCACATTTCTCTTGAGGGACAATGTTGTAACTGTTCCAAGACCTCACCTTGGCTTCCTATAAATTCCAGACCCGATCTACACAATTTTATAAGAACAGAAACAACAGCTCTCATAGTCACTTTCAAAAGGAAAGTGATATTCCACGATAAAGATTTTTGAGAGAGTGGCTTGTACAATGGCTCATTTTTTACCGATGAAGCAAAAGATACCTAAGGAGACTGTATGGACCTCATCTGAGGATCCCTACTTTGTAACTCAGTCTTTGTAATGAAACCATTTCTAAAAGGTGCAGACATGTGACCTCCCTAGCACACAAGGGACTCTAACATGTTCTGTGAACACGGTTATAAGTTTGACATAGTATTAATACAAGTTAGGAGGAATAAACAGTTAGCTAGAAATAGCTTTCCCTGACTGCTACCTGAATGATTTAACCGAGATTAATTTCTTGGAAAAACTGTCCAGGGATAATATGAATCGCTACCTTATTTTCTCAGTAGAATTTCCTGTAAAAACCAAAGGCCTTCAAAATCAGTGCACTGGGCTTTATCCCCCTAATATAGGCACAAAAGCAGCTCCATAGTTTGATATATCGCTAAGGACCTGAGCATGGCTTGGAGTGCGGTGCAAGGACTGATGATGCCCCTGCCTGTTCATTTTATCCACCCATCCATCCATCCATCCCTCCATATGTCCGTCCGTCCATCCATCCATCCATCCATCTCTTTTGGCTCCCTATAAACCTTCTCAAGTAAGAAAAGCCTTGTAGGTAAAGTAAGTTACATAGGGGCAGACTATAAGAAGAGAAGGAGGGTGACTTATGCTCCTTTAAGGTGATCACAGTTGAACAAGCCACTATATATTTTGCTCTAAGGGTTGAACAGAGAAACTAGCATCTCTCTTCCCACTTTGACTGCTACCCCAATATTAGATTATAACTTTCAGCACCATGTCCAAATTTTGGGGTAGAACCATCTTGGTTATTTGGATATTTGTCCCTCTAATTTAGAGTAATTTTCAGGTTCAATAATATCATCAACAACAAGGTATGTGTTATTTTTATTCTCAGTTAAATTCAATGGTTAACTATCTACCCAGAAAGAAACCCACATCCAGAGTAGGCAGCAACCTGCTCTGAAACAGACAACATTCACAACTTAGAAATCTCACTCTGGCTGCTTCACAGTTAGGAGTGAGGAAGAAATGACTGCACTGTGGAGTGGAAGATGGCTTTCGAACCCGGTTCTGCTACCAATGCTCAGGTCAGGTTGCAGGTGGGAGCTCCAGCTTCCTGATCTCTCGGGTGAAGATAATATCATCAGTCTCCTAAGGCTTTGGCTGAAGATGAACTGAAAGCCATGCACATGTAACGTCTTGCAGAATACTGCCATCGCTGGGTCATGCCCAGCGACTGCTGCGCGGGTGCTCTGCATGGTGGTACTGGGGAGTGATGACTGCTTCCAGAGAGGAACCAAGTCATTTCTGTTGTCCTGGACTCCCCAGCACACGGTCTACTTGGCAGAGCAGGCGGGTCTATCAGAACACGAAGTCATCAGTGAGCGCGATTCAAGTAGAAAACAGGACCAGCTCTTATTTTCATGTGGACACAGATTGTTTCCTCCTTTCCTCTCGCATTATCAGATCTTCTGAACCATTTCCTTTTAGAATATTTACAGGCTGTTTTTAAACCTTTGGTTATGGAAAATTTCAAATGTGCATCAGAGTAGGGAGAGATGTGTAGCAAACCCGCATACATCACCAGCTTCAACATTATCAGTTCTTTCAAACCTTGTCTCGCCTGTATCACTGTCCACTTTATTTTGAAGCAAATTCTCAAAATCACTCTCATCTCATCCATAAACATCTGTGTATATATCTCTAAAAGATTCAGAATCTGTTTTTAAACACTATCAGAATATTATTACATCTGAGCTGGGCATGGTGCCAAACAGCTGTAGTCCCAGAACCTGAGAGGCTGAGACATAAAGACTGCAGGTTTGAAGCCAGTCTCAGCAAGACCCTGTTTCAAAATAAAGAGGGTTGGGAGTGTAGCACAGAGGCAGAGGCAGAGGTAGAATGCCTCTGGTTTCAATCTCCAGGATATAAATAAATAAATAAATAAATATGTGTGTATGTGTGTACACATATATATTATTGCATATTAAAATTTATTGCATCTAAAATATGTATCATAAATATTACTGCATCCAAAACGAACTATAAGTACTTAATATTCTCTAATATCCAGGAAGTATTAAATTCCTTTAAATGTCTCAAAGATTTATCTGTATTTTGTTCAAGTCAACCCTGCAATTAGTTAATAAGTACTGTCTTTTTAAATCTAAACCTTCTTATTATAATTTTTTTTGCAATTCATTTGTTGAAGAACCCCCTTCTTTGCCATATAGATTGTCCCACACTCCACTTTTTTTTTTTTTTTTGCAGTACCGGGGATGGAACCCAGGGGTATTCTACCTCCGAATGATACCTCCAGTCGTATGTTTTATTCTTTATTTTGAAACAGGGTCTCACTGAGTTGCAGAGGGCCTCACTAAGTAGCTGAGGCTAGCCGCAAGCCACGATCCTTCTGTGCCAGCCTCCCAAATGCTGGGATTACAAGCATGCACCACACACCCAGCTCCACACTCAGCATTTTGCTGGTGTCATAATTTAGCACGTTCCCTTGTCTCCAGTATTTCCTATCATTCACAGTTAGACCTGGAGGCCTGATCAGATTCAGGATGGTTTCTTGATGGCCTAGTTCATCAACAGGCTGTCTTGTATACTTCTATCAGTGGACAATTGATGCTTGCTTAGCTCTGGATTTTGTGTGCTTGGAAACCATTGAGGGTCTGTGCCTTAGTAGCTCTTTACAGAGATTAGAAAATGGTGACTATCTTTCATTACTTGATTATTTATTAAACAGGATGCTATTATTTATAAATGAAAGATATATTTCTTACTTTTGTTTTTGGCCATGAAATATTGTGTTAGATGATATATCAGTTCCTTTCATCTATACATATCATTAATATCTATTATGCTAAAAAAAGAATTTGGCTTAATAAAAGACAACTTATATATTTTGGGAAAACAACTGGGAAACATCCTTTAGAAACTTTCAGTGAAAAGATGGAGAAGAACTGGTCCATAGCACATCATTTGAGTTCAATGATTTTACCATGTGTGAGCTCTAGGACTTTAGTCAAGAATTTTAATCTTCTTATCCTCAGTTTTTTCCTCAATAAGAAAGGGGTAATAATGCCTACATTATAACTTTTGTGAGAATTCATGAAAAAGTATATAATGAGCATGTTTTAATCTCTAAAAAGTAACAGATGCTCAATAAATATGTTACTAGCTTCACCACCGTGGCCTCCATACCTAGTAAAGAGTCCAGGAAAACACAGTTGCTTGGTAAACATTGGCAAAAAAAAAAAAGGGTGACTGGCTTGACTTTGTCTCAATCAGATGATAGATTTAATATAGCAAGATGCTGGGCATATAGAAGCAAAACAAAATCTTAATTGGATGTAGAAATAGAAAAGAGCATTATTTGCACCCAGTTCAATGACAGCAGTTGCCTAATTTGAAAATAATCAGTGTTAATCAATGTTAATAACAGGGTTGGCACAAGAGAGAGGAGCCGGTTCAACTCAACTGTATCACTACAGATGTGAGAAAACATCCATTTTCTCCAAAAGAAGGATGTATCAGTACTGCTATGACCTTTCACTTGGCCTGAGGTGCATTAAGGGCTCACCTGGTGCTATGGTTTGGATATGTGCCCCCTACAGGTTCATGTGTTGAAGGCTTGATCCTCAGATGCTACTGGGAGGTGGTGAGGTCTTTAAGGGGTGAGGCCTAGTGGGAGGTCTTTAGATCAAAGCAGAGTGCACCCTTGAAAAAGACTATGGAACCTTGGTCATGAGGTGAGTGGTCTTGCTCTGTGAAACATATCTGCCAAGATGTGCTGCCTTACCGCAGATTTGAAGCAATAGGGCCAATAGGTTATAGACTAAAACCAGTAAAACTGTGAGCAAAAAACCCTTTCTCTTTATTTTTTAGTACCTTAGATATTTCATTATAGTGATTGAAAAGCTATCACACCTAGTATAGTGGGTTGACTTGTGTCCCTCCAAGATAGGCTGAAGTCCTACCTCTCCAAACCCGAGATCTTTTAGATGTAATCAAGGTGATGCCAGGGATACGGTGTATTCTCATCTAAAATACCTGGCACAAACAACATACAAGAGGAAACGTTTGTTTGGCTCATGGCTTCAGAAGTAGAGTCCATAGTTGGCTGACTCCAAGGCAAATATCATGGTACACAGCATGGCATTGCAGAGGAAAGCTGAGCTCTGCTCAGTGGTGGCCAGAAGTGACCAGGAACACAAAGTTCTGAAGGCCACATCTCCAGGGACCCACCCCACCTCCTCCAGCCACGTGACTACACTGTTAACCCTTAACAGGGTCTATCCACTGATGAGATCAGAACTCATTCAAACCATAACATTATGGGCCCTAAATCTAAATCACTGGTGTCCTCATAAGAAGAGATACACCGGGTGTGGTGACATACTCCTATCATCCCAAATGTTGGAAGGCTGAGACAGGAGAATCACGGATTCAAAGCCAATCTCAGCAACTTAGTGAGGCTCTAAAAAATAAAATAGGGCTGGGGGTGTAGCTCAAAAAAGAATGCCCTTGGGTTCAATCTCTCATACCAAAAAGAATAAAAAAAATAGGAAGTCAAAGTAAGATGACCAGGTGAAGACAGAATAGAGATTATATTTATGTTGCCACAAGGCAAGGAGTACCGAGGATTGCTAGGAACCACCAGATACTTATTGACCTGTTGATTTTGTATTTTGTATTTTTAGCCTCTGGGACTGTGGGAAAAATAAATTTCTGTTCTTTTATGTCAGTTAGCTTGTGGTAGGTTGTTGTAGCAGCTGCAGGAATTTAAAACATTTAGTGAACTCAGACCTAAAGTACAGATCAATCGGCCGAACGGTGGCTTGCACTATTTAGTGGTAAAGAGAGAGGGGTGGAGGAAATCCTAGACAGGAAAACCTGAATCAGCTTTCCTTTGCCTTACCCCCACTGGGCTCATGGGTGACTCTTCAAAGCTGTACAGGTACAGACAGGTAAGCCTGCTTTACCTGAAGAGCAGGTGGGCAGAAGTCACAGGACTTGCTGGCACTGATACCCTGCAGATGAGAAGGCTCTTTGTGGAGTCAGGCAGATTTCCTAATCCACAGCGGAGAAAGGGGGAACATTATCAGTATCCAGGTGTGGTGGGAGGAGTCGGCGGTTCTGAGCATCCTCTGCTCTAACCTCCCTGCATCCCAGGAAGGCTCTGTAGTCTACTGGGAACATCTAGAGGCTCTGAAGCAAGATGCCCCTAAGCACTCCTCTAGTTACCTTACCATGCTGAGACTCAGCATACCACCACTTTCGTCAGCACTGGGACTTCAACCCAACAATGCAGTTGAGAACTTGGCATGCATGAGGGGTGCTGGTATGGCACCCTTCACAAACCATTTGTTGTTTGTAACTTTGAGTATGGTGGTGGACATTCATATTCACTGAACAGTCTCTGTGGAGTGACCAGATGGCCTCTGGTCCAAGTTCATTTCTTATATTGGCAGGCAATGGACCAGAGTATGGGAAAAAATGTCCATGCACTAACAATTTTTCTTTGTGTACTAGGCACTTTTTTGGACAATGGAGAGACTAAGAATGAGCTTCAGTCTTTGATAAATGAAGTATATTAGGGATGTAGGGTTAAAGATGACTTCTCTCTCATTTCTTCTCTCCTCTGCCCATTGCCCCATGGCACTAGGGATTTTACCCAGGAGCCTTCTAACGCTGAGTTCTACTCCAAGCTCTTTTTTTTATTTTGAAACAGTCTTACTAAGTTACTGAGAGTCTCACTATGTTGCTGAGGCTGTCTTCAAACCTGCAAGCCTCTTGTCTCAGCCTCCCAGGTACTGAGAATGCAGACATGTGTCACCATGCCCAGCTTCATTCCCTCTTAAAATATCTTTTAATGTTATAATAAGGGTTTTTTTTTTAAAAAATAATTGAAACAGCTCACTGGTAGCAACAAGGAGACTTCGGCTCCACATGTCTGTGGACAAGGGTGTTACATGCTAAGTTCTATACCTTTGTTCTTTTAAACTGACCTAATTGTTTTAAAGTGGGAAAAGATATACAGGCATTTATTAAAGTTAGATATTTTAGCAACGTTGCTCAATCACTCAGTGAGGCGCTGAGGGGACAGTGTCCAAGCTCAAATCTACCCTCGCCCCAAGTGAAACTTGAACACTGGGTCACTAGGCCATGATTGAGTCAGCGCGTAATTGGTGGCTAATTCTTGCAGATGTGCCAGTTCTGTTTCCTGGCTTAACTCCCTTGGGGGTAGGAATTGCCTCCTTTCATCCATTTATTGTGTCTTCTCCCAAGCTCACCAATGCCCCAGGATTCTTTGGCTTTACATACAGGATCTTGCAATAGACTTCTGTGTGCCTTTCTGGAAAATGAGCCATAACAAGTTGCCTGGCAATTACGTTAGGCCAAGGATGGAAGTGGAAGCGGCCAGGCAAGACTTCGGTTCACAGTTGGGGCCTGCTGAGTCATTCCCTATTTGCATGCAGGTGGGACTAAGAGCTGGAGCTATGAAGCCAGGAGAGGTGGCCCACACCTGTAATCCCAGAATCACAGGTTTGAGGCCAGCCTCAGCAATTTTGTGAGACCCTGTTTTAAATAAAATGGGCTGGGAGTGTAGCTCAGAGGTAGAATAATATAATGCTGGGGTTTAATCCCAGTACTGAAAGAGGGAGAGATGGAGGAGCAGGAAGATGAGAGAGAGAGAGAGAGAGAGAGAGAGAGACAGAGAGAGAGAGAGATTCAGATTGATTGATCAGATTGATTCTGCTGTGAGTAAAAAGTACCCAGGACATAGTTGTGTGTGCGTGTGTGCATGCATGTGTGTATGCTCATGTGTGTACATGTCCTTATGTACTGGCATGTATATGGCAGCTCAAGGCTAAAGCAACCAGGTCTTTTCACAGGAAGAGATTAAAAACTGCCTTGTCAGTGACTACTAGAGTTTATTGTTGCTCCGTTGCTACCACTGCTGCCTCGGGTACTCGCTGGTAACAACAAGGAGATTTTGGCTCCACATGTCCGTGGAAAAGGGTATTTATTCTGGCTGGGCATGGTGGCGCACGCTTGTAATCCCCGCGCTTGGGAGGCAGAGACAGGAGGATCGCGCAGGTTCGAAGCCAGCCACGTGTGCTGGCTTAGGAGACCCTGTTTCCAAATAAAAAATGTAAAAATAGGTCTGGGAGTATAGCCCAGAGGTAGAAGGGCTTCCAGGAACCTCAGTACCACAAATAAAAAGGGGGGGGGGTTATTCTGTATTTATGTTATTTTATTTTATTTTATGCTTTTATTTATTCTCCTTAGGCTGTATAGGTAGCACCAAGCATGCTTCACTATTGGGGAACTGCCTAGAAAAGGCAGGGCCAGGCCTGAGTCCCGTGCCTGGGTGACTCCAGCAGGTTTCTCTAGCTTGACCCTCTGGGGAGGAAGAGGAGACACAGAATCAATACCAAACAAAACTGCTAGTTCCTGGGCATTCTGTAGACCCTTGTCCATTGCCCACCAACAGAAGCAATGAACTTTGATGAGAGGCCCTCTGCTCACTCCACGAGGTTGGCCTCTGTGGTCAAAACCAGCCTTGGAGAAAGGGAAGAAAGAGACTCACCTCAGAACTGCTGAGCCAGGGGTAAAGGCTTCCCTCTCCCACCTCTCCATGCAAAGCGGCTAATTGAGGTGAGAGCCACGGAAACCAAACAAAAGCTCCAAGGCCCCAAGCACCCTGGCCTGACTGCTGCCGGCCACTGTGGGAAGGGCACCTCCCCCTTCCTCAACAGTTTAATGAAGACTTGCTTGGCCTGTCATCTTCCCAGGGAAAAAACTCCACGGCTGTGTGACAGAGATTGATTTCTACTCTAATAAAACAGTGGAGCCTCCTTGCATGCCAGGAGTCAGCAATAAAATGGATCATAAACATATTTACAGTAATAACCCCTAGGCGATTGGATTCTTCACAGGCCCCAGGCTTGCCAAAATCAAACTCCAGAGGAAGTCCTCCGCTTCATCACCGGGGAGGCGTGGCAGGTTCGTGGAGGCCCCGGCTCTTGCTGTCGTGGTACACAGGCACTGGTCAGACCAGGTCCCCTCCCTGGTCTCTGGAAGTGATAGGCAGAGTCCCCCAATACTAACTATATCAGCAAAATGAGGGTATCCAGCTTGTGTGAAAGCTTTGGGGTGATTCTAAAAAAAAGTAACATTCACACTCTAAAATGTCCAGGATTCTAGCACATACATGATATTCAAAAGATGTAATTACTTTCTATACATTTGAATACAGGAAAGAAAAACCTAACCATTTTCTCATTAGACTGGTACTCTTTATTTTTTGTTTTTTTCGGGGGGGGTAATTGGGGGTTGAACCTAGGGTCATTCTACTTCTGAGCTATACCCCCCATCGCTTTTTAATTTTTGAAATAGGGTCTCACTAAGTTGCTGAGGGCCTTGCTAAATTGTTGAGGCTGGCCGTGAGCCTGTCACCCTCCTGTCTCAGCCTCCTTAGTATTGAGATTACAGACGTGTGCCACCATGTCTGGCTGAACCGATATTCTTTACATTTTCTCTCTGGGGGATAGAAATTCTGGAGAAAAGTTCTCATTTCTCAGATATTAAAAATATGTTACCTTTGAATTCTCCACCCTGGCTCAAGTATATTAAGCCTATCTTGGTTCCTTGAGCTTTTTGTCATCTGCTACAACTTTCTGTCTTTAGAATGAAGTTGATAAGTCGACTATGGGAGTGAGGATGCTTAATGGGTTCCAAATTCAGAAGAAGTAATAGTGTGATATGTAGGAGAATTAGATTTGTTCTTTATGAATACAAGACTTGGTAATAATTATAGTAATGATTACTACAGTAATTATAATAATTATCATTTTATTAGAAGAACTGACATTCACTAAGCAGATTTATTGTGTCAATCTTCATTCTAAAGACTCTAAATATATTTTTAGTCAGTCTTTCCAATAACCTCATGAAAATATTCTTTTTTGCTGTACTGAGGTTGGAATGCAGGGGCATTCTATCTCCAAGCTATACCCCAAGCCCTATTTATTATTTTATTTGGAAGCAAAGTTGCTGAGAGCTTTGCTAAGTTACTGAGGTTGGCTTCAAACCTTGATCCTCCTGTCTTAGCCTCCCAAGTAGCTGGATTACAAGGTATGCATCACTACCTGGTGAAACTGTTACTCTTGTTGTTCTGACTTTGTTGATGAAGAAACTAGTTTAGAAATGTTGTTTTGCACTAGGTTAATATCTAGTAGGGAAGGAAGTCAGTATTCAAACCAGGCAGTTCCTGGCCAAAGTTAGGTGATAATGTTGAAACCAATTCATAGTAACACAGCGTGAACTTGGAATTGGCTCCCTCTTTAGAGTACAAGTCCTTCAAAATGAGGGGCAGCAACTACTGTGGTGAGAACTCAAGGTTCACCTGGGACACAGGCATGTTGACCCGCTCAGCCCCTGATAATGCTGGGTCCATATTCTATTGTATTGAGCTACTTGGCATCAACGTGGTTCCAATCTTTAAACCAAGGTTACAGCATATATATATATATATATATATATATATATATTTATATTTATATACACACACATATATATATACATATATATTTATATTTATATATTTTTAATATATACCTATTATACATATATTAAATCTATGTCAGGAAGTTAGTCTATCGTTCAAAATCAGAAGATGCTGGGCATGGTGGTGCAAGCCTGTAATCTCAGTACTTGGGAGGCTGAGACAGGAAGATTGCAGGTTCAAAGCCATTCTCAGCATTAGTGAGGTCCCTTAGCAACTTGGGGAGACCCTGTTCAAAAAATAAGTAAAATAAAATAGGGTTGCTGTGTAGGTCAGAGATAGAATGCCTCTGGGTTCAACCTCCAATACAAAAAAAAAAAAAAAATCAGAAGAAGGATCACTTTGTCAATAAAGGAGATATTCAAATTTCTGTCTGAAGATTTAATTGTGCACACCTGTTCTGAAACTACTTCCCTTTCTTCTTCTCAGAAGCAGATGGTTAGAAATGTCTTTGCCAAATTTTTTGCTTCTAAGCCAAGAAACTCATAAGTGAGACAGATGCTGCACTGCACCTGCAGCACACACATGCTTCTCAAGCAAACCTGATCACCATGGGCATCAACATTCGGGTGCACAGAGAGGCCAGGGGTGATTCTCAGTCTGATTCAAAGGCCATGTGAGGTTCCATTAAACCAGCCTTGTCTAAGTCTCTGTGTCTACTCCAGGACCTTAGTAACTGGCCCTCTTCAGGACCCTCTTCCTCCCTGCTAGAAGTACTGAGTTCAAGAAGTATCTATAGAGAATTGAAATATTAGATTTGTTGAATGATGGCTCATTTTGTCTTTTTTTTGTTTTTGTACTGGGGATGGAACCCAGGGGCATTCTACCTCCGAGCTATACCCCCAGCCCTATTTTTTATTCTTTATTTTGAAACAGGGTCTCACTGAGATGCAAAGGGCCTCACTAAGTAGTAGCTGAGGCTGTCTGAGAACTATGATCCTCCTGTCTCAGCCTCCCAAATGCTGAGATTACAAGTGTGACCCTTCACACCAGGCTCCTCATTTTGTCTTCTTTAACTTTCTTCTCTTCCTTGCTTAAATAGTAGAGCATAGAGCTGGGCGTGGTGGCGCACACTTGTAATCCCAACATTCGGGAGGCTGAGACCTGAGGATTGCTGTTCATGGACACCTCAGCTACTTAGTGAGGCCCTTCGCAACTCAGTGAGACGCAGTTTTAAAATAAAGAAGAAAAACAAAAACAGGGCAGAGGGTGTAGCTCGGAGGTCGAATGCTCCTGGGTTCCATCCCCAGACCCGCAATCAATCAATCAATCAATCAATAAAATAGTAGAGCATAATTCAAGTCCCACTACACACTATGGGACTTTCCAAACAAAGGACATACAGGGTAACATATTAAACTCACCATCCAGCCTTGAATCATTAAAAGAGGCTACGATACATTTTTCATTTCTGTCAGGAAGTTGAGCAAGCATCTAGACCCTCTACAACAGAGACAGCAACTACTTCTTAAATTCAGGGGCCAGAAACAGAACCCTAGCCTCAAGCACACTCTTCACATTGTCTTCTCTCTATTGCCAGTTGTTGACCAGTTGTCTCCAAAATGCCCTTTCTGGGCACCTTGAAGGAAGACGGGACGTGTTCTTTTATAAGGGTCTGGATACTTTGGCTGTTGTTACCTCTACAAGGGAAGCTGAGCAAGAAACCACTGACAAGCTTAGGGAAGAAACAGGGCAGAGCAGAACAGGTGGGAAAGTGGGGAAGGAGTGTCCACTGCAGTCAGGCGTGCTAACCCAGGGAGCCAGGCTGCTCTTTGGAACGAAGATTTGCTCTCCGTTTTATTTATTTATTTATTTATTTATTTATTTATTTAGTGGTACTGGGGTGGAACCCAGGGGCTTTTTACCTCCGGGCTACACTCCCAGACTTATTTTTTATACTTTATTTGGAAACAGGGTCTCACTAAGTTGCCGAGAGCCTCACTAAGTAGCTGAGGCTGGCTTCGAACCTGTGCGATCCTCCTATCTCAGCCTCCCAAGTGCGGGGATTACAAGCGTGCGCCACCACGCCCGGCCTTGCTCTCCATTTTAATTACAAGAGTTGACATAAAAAATAGCGACTTGTAGCCATGTGTAGTGACACACACTTGTAATCCCAGTACTTGGGAGGCTGAGAGAGAAGGATCACAGGTTCACGGCCAGCCTCAGCAACTTGTGAGGCCCTCCCCGATTTAGTGAGACCCTGTTTCAAAATAAAGAATAAAATATTCAGGCAGGCTGAAAGCTTGGCGTAGTGGCGCACACTTGTAATCCCAGCACTTGGGAGGCTGAGACAGGAGGATCACAGTTCATGGACCTCCTCATCTATTTAGTGAGGCCCTTTGCAACTCAGTAAAGACCCTGTTTCAAAATAAAGAATAAAAAATAGGCTAGGGGTGTAGCTCAGAGGTAGAATACCCTAGGGCTCCATCTCCAGTATTGCAAAAAAAAAAAAAAAAAAAAAAAAAATCAGGCTGAGTGTGAAGCTCAAAGGTAGAATACTCTGCTCTCATATTAAAGAGGCCAGAGGCAAAAGAGAGCTAGACAAGCAGGTTCAAGAGGTAGAAAAGCAGGTACAGACACATGTACCGTACCCAAGGCCACACTCCCAGAGATTCCACCTCAGCAACCAAGCCCCACCTCCAACATGGCTGCCTTGTCTCTGTGAGGTCTGGGGACCTTCTGAATCCAAACCATAAGGAAGGTCTGGCCATTTCCTCACTGTCAACAAGGATGGCTCACACCGTAGGAAGAGTTAGTGAGGGAATGAACGAAAGCCAAAGCAAAGGGGCTTTAACCTCAAAGGAAAGGCCAGCAGCAGCCACAGGATGAGGGAGAACGTGGGCTGAGAAGGGGCTGGGGCCTGTCAGTGCCAGGAAAGGAGGCAGCTGCTGGAGAAGTCGTGGGACCTTTCCAGGGCTCCCGGTCCTCGTCCCAAGGTTCTGACTGGAATGTTAAGTTTAAGAAAATGGCTGTGAGCTGGAGAGGAGGCAGTACTTGTGAAAGTTTCTGATGTGCCTGGAAACTGAAGGTGAGTGATGTGGGCACCGAGAAAGGTGCTCCTCGCTGTTTGCCGTTATCTTTCATACAGGTATTTATGAATACTGTTATGGGCAGTGTGTTTGAAGCGATCTAATAAAAAAAAAAAATCAGACACTGATGTTGCTTTTTCCCTCCAGGTTCGTTTCAGGTACAGTGTATCTGCTAGCGAATAGTCACTTGTTCTACAAATAATTTCTGAGCATCTCCCATGTGTCAGACGCTGGTGACAGGCCAGTGGCAGCAGACAATCCCCATGTACATGGCGTATATGTGGGCATGGCGGACAATCTGAAACAAACCATTTCAAGAAGAGGTAAAGTAGCCGGGTGTGGTGGTGCACGCTTGTCATCCCAGCATTTGGGAGGCTGAGTCAAGAGAATCACGGTTCACGGGCAGCCTCAGCTACTTAGAGAGGTCTTTCATATCTCAGTGAGACCCTGTTTCAAAATTAAAAGGGCTAACCCGGGCGTGGTGGTGCACGCTTGTAATCCCCGCACTTGGGAGTCAGAGACAGGAGGATCACGCTGGTTTCCAAATAAAAAAATAGGTCTGGGAGTATAGCCCGGAGGTAGAAGGGCTTCCAGGAACCCCAGTACCACCAAAAAAAAAAAAAAAAAAAAAAAATTAAAAGGGCTAAAAAATAGGGCTGGAGGTGTAGCTCGGAGGTAAAATGCCCCTGGGTTCCATCTTCAGTACAAAAAAAAAAAAAAAAAAAAAAAAAGAGAGAGAAGGTTAAATTCAAGGGAGCGAAATGAAGGAGGGTAAAGAGGGAGAGACAGAAAATAGGCACAAGAGAACCGGTTTTAGATAGAGCAGTGTGGGAAGGCTTCTGGTGAGCAGAGAAATGAATAGAGTGGGGAATGGATTTGTGTGACGGTCTTAAAGGACATCCTTCCAGACAGAAAGAATAGCAAGAAAGAGAGCGCCCCAAACACCCAGAACAGCAAGTACCAGCATGAGAAGACAGACAGTAGTGAGCGACACAGTGCAGCTGCTAAGACAGACCAGTCCCACCTCGGAGTATTCGTGAATACGTGGGGATACGATACTGTAGTACAGTAAGAAATACATAGTCTTTCCCTTGAGTTTCCAAGACAGAGCTCCTAAAAATATTGCAGGGAGGGGTGCTAAGTGAATCTTTCGTTCTAATATTTAGTCTTTGGCCCCTGTTCTTGTCACAGAATTCCGAAATCCCTTGGAATTTCTTAAGCATCAGGAGCCTCTTCTTTTCTAAGCAAACCACTCTTGGAGGGTGCCTGGGTAGCCTCAGGATGGGAGCTGGTTGCCAGGGCAACCAAGCATTTGATTAGAGTTGGAGTTGTCAGCCCCTGAACTCTGGGGAGGGGAGAAAGGCTGAAGGTTAAGCTGATCATGAATGACCAATGACCCAATCAGTCATGCCCACCTGCCAGTGCCCCCCATAAACTGCCAAAAGGACAGGGTTGCAGGAGCTTCCGCATAACTGCACATGAGGAGGTTCCTGAAAGGGGGTGTGCCCAAAGAGGTCAAGAAAGCTCTCTGCTCCTTCCCATATGCTTTATGCATCTCTTTCACCTAGCCGTTACCCTTTATTAAAGAACGGGCAAACATAAGTGTTCCCTAAATGCTATGACCTGTTGTGGCATTTAACCAAAATTCACGGTTCACAGACAGCCTCAGCTACTTAGCGAGGTCTTTCACATCTCAGTGAGACCCTGTTTCAAAATTAAAAGGACTAAAATATAGTAGCTCGAAAACAGAATGCCCCCTGGGTTCTATTTTCAGTACCACACACAAAAAACAAACAAACAAACAAACAAACAAACAAAAACAAAAAAGGAGGTTAAGTGCAAAAATTCAGGAAGGGGTCATTATACCCAGTCAGACATTTAGATGGCAATGTACTACTTGGGACTGGCATCCAGAGCAAGGGGCAGTCTGTGGGACTGAGCCCACGACCTGTGAGATCTGATGCTATCTCCAGGTAGTGTCAAAACTGAGCTAAATTATATTCAGCTGGTGTCTGCTGGAGATGGGTCTGTTGAGGGAAGAAATCCCATACAGTTTGGTGGCCAGGGGTGACGCAGTCTGAATTGAGAGTAAACATCTTGGTTTTTCCTACCCCTTATTCAGGGCATGATAAGGAGGCAAACTTCCCGGAGGTGCTAGCCTTGAGCCAGACCTTGACAGAGGTAACTTGGAATACTGGAGCCCAGGGCCCAGAGTGAGGGCCAGCCGTGCACGGGGAAGAAAGAAGAGAATGGTTTGGATGGAGAGCACATTTGATGGAGAGAAGTGGTCCAAAAAAGTCAGGAAGGGTGGAGGAAGGGAGAAAGGGCAGAAGGAAAGGAAATCTTAATTTTTCAATATATGTAGTATGCTGCCAGGAACTTTGTATTATCTGAATGGTCACCCCATAATTCTGTTTTTTTGTGTATGTGTGTGATACTAGGGATGGAACCCAGGGGCATTCTACCTCTGAGCTACACCCTAAGCCCTATTTTTTAGTCTATTTTATTTTTTGAAACATTGTCTCACTGAGTTGTGAAGGGCCTTGCTAAGTAGCTGAAGCTATGTGCGAACCGTGATCCTTCGGTCTCAGCCTCCTGAATGCCGGGATTTTGGCCACCATTCTCGGCCAAAATCCCATTTTTATAGATAATGAATGGAGGCTTGGAAAATTTAAGTCCCAGAGTGAGTGGTGAATGTCAGGGTAAGGAGGCCAGAGTTCAGGCAGAGCAAATCATCGAAAGCTGTGAATATCCCTGGCTGTGCTGCTCTGGGATCAGCCTGGCACACCGTGAAGGCTACAGCTCCAGGGACGGGGACCGGAAAATGACAATTCAAGCCACTCAAATGCCAATGAACCATCTTGTTTCTTTTGTATTCTCAAGGCCCCAGGATGGGATCTCAGGGCTACATCAGGCAGCTAGTACTTGACTTGGTCTACCCAGTTTGAAGTTCAGAGCCAAGAAAATCACAGCACCTGCTCAATCTAGCCTGGGGCTGTCTAGGCAGAAGACTCTGGGTCCTGGGTACACCAACCAAGGTTTAAAAGGTGGTCATGGGGATGTGTAAGGCCAGAGTGGCATCAGAATGGAGTCCAAGCGAACTTGCATGCAGTGCAGTCCTGGGTGGCTTTGACGTGAACATGTAGGTTGGAGGTGACACCTCCAATGGTGTTCCAGTGGCCCCACAGCAAGTCACGTGGCCACGCCTGGTGTCATCGGGGCAGGAGTATCATCCTATGGTAAGGGGCGGGGGTCTGTGTCACAGGGTGGGAGGGTATGTTTTCGCCAGTAATATAATCTTCTTTCCTTAATCAACAGGGCTAAGGGTTTAAAGAGAGAACCAAGTCCAAGAGTTGAAAATAGCTGGGTGTGGTGTAATCCCAGCGCTTGGGAGGCTGAGACAGGTTCGAAGCCAGCCTCAGCTACTTAGTGAAGCTCTTGGCAACTTAGTGAGACCCTGTTTCCAAATCAAGTATAAAATAGGTCTGGGAGTGTAGCCCGGAGGTAGAAAAGCCCCTGGGTTCCACCCCACGTCCACAAAAAGAATTGAAGATAAAGATTAGTAGCTCACGACTGCTAGTAAAAAGACAGTGTCCTGCTTACAGCAGACACTGAGGGGAAGGGGGTTGGGGGAGCTGGAGTGGATATGCCAAAGTAGAAAATGCCACTGCAAGTCCAGCATCCTCTGCGGGCAGAGGACAATAACTTGGCAAAGGGAAAGCAGTTAAGTCCTCAGGGATGCATTCTGGCCCAAACTAATGTATTGCTCAAGGCAACCAATTTATATAAACAAAACAATGGGGAGGGGGCTCCTGCAGGTAAACCTGGGATGCTCCCTCTTCCCACCCAGCTCTTCTCCCTCCTCCCTTCCCACCCTCCCACCTCTCCCCAGGAAATCGTTTGGATCCAGTTCTGCCATGGATACCAGCTGTTTCACAAAGCGTGCTGGGTGAGCCCGCCCTTGGGTCATGAGAACTGGAAGAATAAAAAGAAACCACCCTTTCGTAAAGGCCCTTTATAAAAACTAACCAAGGACACAAAATGAAACATTTTCTAAATAAACTCAGTTGTTTTCCTATAACTTTCCAAATTTTCCTTCTATCCACCAAGTCTTGGCTTTTAAATATAAGGAATTCTGAAGAGTACATATATTTCTAGAATCATAAAAGCTACTCATTATGTTTCAGGAGTTTTATGTGCCTGGTCTTACTTAATCCTTTGGAAAAAAACTGTAAGTTCAGTATTATTATTATTATTATTATTATTATTATTATTGTTATTTCCATTCTACAGTTGAGGAAACTAAAGGTCATTGAGGTTAAATGATTTGCCCAGTATCACAGTGCCGGAAAGTGGTAGATTTGGTTTTAAATCTTGGCTTGTTGAACTTTAAAGATGATAGCTTTCCATTACACTATATCTATTTCCTGCAAAGAAAAAGCAACTGGCATTATGCCAGACAGGAAAAAGTCAAACATAAGCATGTGGCTCCTTTACATAGAAAAAACAAATATTTGAAAGACTAGCTCTCTCAAAGACACTAGTCTCCTCTCTCTAAGCAAACGGGTCAACCCCCAAACACATCAACACATTTATCATAAAAGAAATTTTAAAATAGCTCCAGTAACATATTTAGTTTTATTTCTAAATGAAGATGTTTTCATTCTTATTTTTTCTGATATTTAATTTGTAGTTATTACAAATGATTCATATCCTACAGAAATAAATACAATAAATAATAAAAGTTCTACACTATATCCTCAAGATAACTATGATTAGTAGTGTGAGATATATAACCTATCATGCTTTTTTCTATACATTTAGAAACACATATGCATGTTAATGTAGTAAAACTATATAGAAGCCAATATAGTAAAACTATCACACATTGTATCCAATAATCTACTTTTTCAGTGAACAATATAACTGGCATACTCTCCCTGATTGCATGACCTTTCACTGTAAAAATGTACTATACTTTTTTGATATTTGATAGATATCTGAGCTTAGTTTGCTTTTGTTAATATAAAAAAAGTGTTGTACTGAACATACAGGCACATGTCTAATTATTTTCTTGGGATAAATTAGTAGTTTATAAGTATGACCTTTTTACTAGAATGCTCTTCAGAAAAGTTTCCTTCCAATCCTTGCAGGTGTATTCCCTTTTCTCTATTACCAACACTGGAGATTTTCAATCACCTAAAATTTACTGAGACAACTGGCATTATTGTTTAGTCTGCTCACCTAATTATTGGGACTAATTGTCTTTTTATATAACTTCTTTGAAGTGTGTGTGTGTGTGTGTGTGTGTGTGTGTGTGTGTGTGTGTGTGTGTGAACTAAAAAGACTGAACTGGTATGTAAGCCAATGAGCCCAGCAGTCCAGCAGGATAAAGTAGGCCCATGGTGAAACCAAGTCACCGTGTAGATAGGGAGGTGAAAGGCCGACTAAAGGACTGATTAGGCATAAACAAGTCTTTTCTCCTTATTTTAGCTGTGGGAAGTAGACTAGAAGCAGCACAGCATTAGATCCAAAATCTGGTTTCTACAGCAGGTGGCACTGCTTCTTCTTTTTTCTTTTCTTTTCTTTCCTCCTTCCCTCCCTCCTTCCTTTCCTTCCTTCCTTCCTTCCTTCCTTCCTTCCTTCCTTCTTTCCTCCCTCCCTCCCTCCTTCTTCTTCCTCTCTCTCTCTCTCTCTCTTTCTTTCTTCCTTTCTTTTGGTACTGGAGGTTGAACCCGGGGCATTCTACCTCCAACCTACACCTGCACCCCTATTTTTATTCTTTATTTTGAAACAGGGTCTCACTAAGTTGCAGAGGGCCTCACTAAGTAGCTGAGGCTGGCTGTGAACCTGCAATCCTCTTATCTAAGCTTCCCAAATACTGGGATTACAAGCATATGCCACCATGTCTGACAAGTGGCACTGTTTCTGATGGCTCCAGAAATACTATACAGAAAGGGCTTACTGTGTCAATCTGGCTCTACGGGCTATGTTGAAGTTTTAACTCCTGATACTTCAAAATGTGACTGTATTTGGCAAAAAGATCCTTAAAGGGTCTAGTTAATATAAAGTCATTACGCCGGGCGTGGTGGTGCACGCTTGGAATCCCAGCATTTGGGAGGCTGAGACCAGAGGATCGCGGTTCGTGGACAGCCTCAGCTACTTAGTGAGGCCCTGTGCAACTCAGTGAGACCTGGTTTCAAAATAAAGAAAAACAGGGCAGGGGGTATAGCTCAGATGTCGAATGCCCCTGGGTTCCATCCCTAGACCCGCAAAAAAAAAAAATAAATAATAAAGTCATTATGGTGGCCTCCAATTCAATATAAAAGGAAATCCTATAGAGGAAAAAACAAGACAACCTAAAGGAGGAGAAAGGGGGGAGGAGGAAAATCTCTAAAACACACAATGTACTTAAACATGTCGAAGTCAACCACTAAGCCAAGCAAGGGAGGGAGGGATGGGGAGGGGATGGGGTGGGAATTGGGTAGGGGTTAAATCAGTGATGTATACATGTATGTGCACACAAGTTTTTTTACCCCAATATGATGTATGAATATAATGCACCAATAAAAATATAAAAAACCAATATAACCGTCCTTATAAAGAGAGGACATTAGGTCACAGACACACACAGAGGGATCTGTGAAAATCTCCAGGTTCAATCCCCAGTAAAACTAACACACACACACACACACTCTCTCTCTCTCTCTCTCTCTCTCTCTCTCACTCACACACACACACACACACACACACACACACACACACACAAACACGCACACAACTTCTATACTATACTCTCAAGATAACCATTATTAGCAGTTTGGAATATAATTAAAGAGGCCAGTTATAGTTATTATAGTTATAATTGTTATGGTTCTTCTTCTAGGAAGAACACTGGCCATCTGCAAACCATGGAGCCAGGCCTCAGAAGAAACCATCCCTACTGACACCTTGTCTCAGTCAACATTCTCACTGACCAGACAACTGGCCACCCAATTTGGAGGAAGGCAGACTTATTTGCTCAAATTTTTTGGAGATTTGGGGGTTAAATCCACATGAGGCTGGGCTCTGTGGAGCTCAGAGCACAGTGGTAGGAAGCAATCGGAGAGCAAGAGTGAGGGCTCTGCTCTCATATCAGAGGCCAGAGCAAGAGAGAAAACAAGCAAGAGGAGTCCAAGAACAAGGCACAGCCCCTAAGACCACAGCCCAGGGACCCCTTCTCCAGCCACACCCCACCAGCCAGGTTACCACCCAGTCAGTCCTTTACAATGGATTTATCCACTGATGAGATTACAGCCCCCCCCAGACTTAATTACATCAACTCTGAACATTAATTCATGAGTTCTTCTGGGGCCACTCTATATAACCATAACACACCTTGACCTTGGACTCTGCGGTGTAGAATTGTGAGAAAACACCTTTGTGTGGTTGAAGCCACCCAGTCTGCTGTACTTTGCTGTGGCGGCCCTCGTAAACATCTACACATAGCACTCCACATCTGACTAAGTCAAAGTCAAAGGTCAGCTTCAAAGGAAAAACAACCGATGAGCATGTTTGATACTGCCACTAGAAAGGGCCAATATTTTGTTGAAGCCGCATAATCCTTTTAGAACACTTATCGGCATTTCCAGATGTCCTCCAAGGTGATGACATCAACTTATTCATGAGTCTTGACACATGACCCCACCAGCAGCGAATTCTAACATAGCAGCTTAGCCTCCTGAACTTTTTTTATGCTATTGACTTACTTGACCAAGGTTAAGCTCTGAGTGTATCCTCTCCTTTGAATCAAACATGAAAAGTCAACCCCCATTTTGGGGGAAAACTTTTATTATATATTATTCATGAGGAGCTTTTGAAAGACCTGAATCCTTAGAGTATGAAAAAATGATATGCTCCTGAGGTGAATTCAGGTGACTGAGAATGGCTCTCCAAGGTAAAGATGAACTTTAGCACACCTGCACTGACAGAAGCGTCTGCAGGTCACTACAAGAGACCCTAAGGAAAATTATAGAGACTACACCTGGCCCCCAGGACTTCAGGACCAGAGGAAGAGACATATGGTCAAGAACACATCAGCCGGCAACTGAGACTTTCTATGGCCACCTCTCCTTATAGTATCAAACCTACTATTAAGAAAAAATGCCAGTACTTGGGAGGCCCGAACAGGAGGATTGCAGGTTTGCGGCCAGCTTCAACTACTTATGCCCTCTGCAACTTAGTGAGACCCTGTTTCAAAATAAAGAATAGGACTTCCGGGAAAATGGCGACCGAGAAAAGCGGGGCTTAAGAGCCCCGCTAACAACAAATCTCCATTACCACAAAATCAGCACCTTTCATAGCCAG
Organism: Muscardinus avellanarius; assembly: GCF_963383645.1. Taxonomy (NCBI): domain Eukaryota; kingdom Metazoa; phylum Chordata; class Mammalia; order Rodentia; family Gliridae; genus Muscardinus; species Muscardinus avellanarius. The sequence goes on from NC_137798.1 coordinate 85,639,447, forward strand.
AAAACACCATCACCAGTGAAACAAAAAATCACCAGGCTCCAGAGAGAAAGCGGACTGAGAACAGAGCCACAGAGGAGATACACCGGCCTCGCGCCCGAGGACGCGGCAGACGTGGCAGCAGCGCCATACTGCCAGAGGCACCGGCGAATTCACCGGACGGCTACAGCAAGCCGAGGTGAGCCACTGCGGAACAGCTAGGCGGGATTTCTCCGCGCAGAGAAATCCCGCCTAGCTGTGTGTGGGCGAGCTCAGCACACGCTGCAGGGATTCAGAGTGAAAATCAAAATCAAGAAGAAAAACGCCAGCCCCATAGCCGAGGGCGTAGCAGCAGCGCCATATTGCCACCGGCGGCAGCAGCAGCGAATTCAGCGAGGCCAGTACAGCTACATCTGTGTACTCAAGAACAGTGAGTCAAATTGCGGGCCACAGAGGAGAAATCCCAGTACTGTACTCCCTGGGACTTGACCCAGTGGGGGAGGGGCGGTGGCAGAGATATCACACCATAGGAGAAGGTGCAACCTGGCACCCCCCACAGTCTAAAGCAGCCTCTATCGACTCTCTGGGTCGGAGACTCTGTGATAAAACCCAGTAAAGGAGTAGTGGGGTCCGAGATACTACTGACTCGAGATCCAGAACACCTTAAGGGAAGTCATAGTGACCCAAGGGAAGAACCCAGAGAAGGCACAAACATCCGAAATCATGGGAAAGAGGAATAATACTGGAGCAATTAATGCCCACAACCCCACAACATCAGAACCTGATAAAACAGAAAATCAGAGATTTCTAGAAGATCAAATCAGGAAAATAACTGTAGAAATAATAGAGGTGCTTCGAAAAGAACTCAGAGAGAGCCAAAAAGAGATAAAGGATGCAATTAATGAAGTAAAGGCCTCAATTCAAAGCACAAACAACAGATTAGAACACATGGAGAACAGAATCTCGCTCTTAGAAGATGAGCAATCCAAAAATGAACGCATAGTTTCTAATCTAGGAAAAAAATCCGACAGCAGGAATCTGACATTGAAGAAATATGGGCCCATTTTAAGAGAGCTAACCTAAGAATAATTGGAATAGAGGAGGGAAAAGAAAGTGAAACCAAAGGGAACAACAATCTCTTCAAGGAAGTAATAGCAGAAAATTTTCCAAACATAGAGCAAGAGGTTGATACACAGGTCCAGGAAACTTATAGAACTCCCTTTAGACAGGATCGGAGAAGAGGATCCCCACGCCACATAATTGTCAAAATGACCAATGAGGAAGCCAAGCAGAGAATCTTAAAGGCAACAAAAACAAAGGGCCAAGTGACATTCAGAGGCAAACCAATTAGAATCACTCCAGACTTCCCAAACCAAGTCATGAGAGCCAGAAGGGCTTGGAGTAACATATTCCAAACTCTGAAAGAAAACAACTTCCAGCCAAAAATTTCCTACCCGGCAAAACTTTCTATCAAATTAGATGGAAAAATAAGAAGCTTCCATGACAAATAGAAACTGAAGGAATTTATGTCTTCAAAACCAGCGCTAGAGAAAATACTCAAAGAGATTAACTACAAAGAAGAAATAGGTAACACACACCAGAACTAGAGAAACAAGAGTTTCCATTAAACAGACAATTAAGATTGGTTATCTGTGGAGATTCATTATTTATGTTAGTCTTTTACCTATCTCTAAAGGGTATTGTTTGCCTTTATTGTTGTTAATTTTTAGGATTTCTAGTTGGAATATTAATATAGCTTCAGATATAGCATTTGGAAATATTTTATCCCATTCTATTAGTAACCGTTAACTCTGTTTACATTGTCTTTGGATATACAATTTTTTTTTTATTTTTTAGGGAGTCTGTATACTCCTCTGTTGCCTGTGCCATTGAAATCATAACCAAGAAATCACTGCCAATTTCAATGTTGTGAGGTTTTATGACCCAGATTTTCTCCTAAAAGTTTATAGTCTTAAGATTTATATTTAGGTCTATTATCTATTTTGAGTTAATATTTGTATATGGGATTAGGTAAGGGTTCAATTTTATTCTTTTCCATGTAATTATTATTTTTTAACAATATTTAGTTAAAAGATTATCATTTCCACCACCAAATGTTCGTGGAAACCTTGTCAAAAATAACTTGACAATATAGGGAAGAATTTAGCTCTAGGCTTTTATTTAACTCCAATGGTTTATATATCTGCCCTTAGAATAGTACTACACTGTTTCAATTATTGTAGCTTTATATGGTTTGAAATCAGAAAATATATATCTTCTAGCTTTGTTCTTTTTCAAGATCGTTTTGGGTACCTAGACTCCATATTCCATATTAGGATAGATTTTTTTCTGAAAAATAAATATATAAATATATGATAGTTTCACCTAAAAAATAGAAAAAAATATTCTCTGGTAAGAAAGAAAGCAAAAAGAAATATTGAAATGTTATCTTTAAGTCATCAAAAGTTTGGTATCAGACAAATGAAACTGTTATGTGAGATTATCATTTTTAATTTTAGATAAATTGCCATAATACTAGATGTCAACTACTAAGCCAAGCATGGGAGGGAGGGATAGGGAGAGAATGGGGTGGGGATTGGGTGGGGGCTGACTGGGAAAAGTGTGCATGTATGTCTACAAAAGTATGTATCCTACTATGATGTATGAATACAGTGCACCAATAAAAATAAATAAATAAATAAATAAATAAAGAATAAAAAATAGGGCTGCAGCCGGGCGTGATGGCGCACGCTTGTAATCCCTGTGCTTGGGAGGCCTAGACAGGAGGATCACGCAGGTTCGAAGTCAGCTACGCTGGCTTAAGAGACCCTGTTTCCAAATAACAATATAAAAATGGGTCTGGGAGGATAGCCCAGAGATAGAAAGGCTTCCAGGAACCCCAGTACCACCAAAAAAAAAAAAAAGGCTGGGAGTGTAGCTCAGAGGTAGAATGCCCCTGAGTTCAATCCCGGGTTCTGCAAAATAGAAAGAAAAAAAAATACCAGCCAGGCATGGTGACACATGTTTGTAATCCCAGTATTTGGGAGGCTGAGACAGGAGGACTGCAATTTAGTATAAGCCTCAGCAATTTAATAAGACCCTCAGTAACTTAGCAAGACCCCCAACAACAGGATGTTACAACCAAAGGCTAATATATTCATACAAAATATTTTTTGGCTGGGATACATCATAAGGGATGTTCTATATTCATATTGCATTATGTTAGTTGATTACATGCTATTTATGTCATTAATTAATAACATAAGTAATGCTATGATTAAAATCAGGTTTAGGAGACCACTACATTTATTAAAAATGCCTTCAATAGAGCTGTGGCACATGCCTGTAATCCCAGCACTTCAGAGGCTGGAACAGGAGGATTTCAGGTCCATTGTTCAATTCAGAGGGAGAGAGAGGGAGACAGAGAAAGCAAGGGTGAATGGGGGAGGGAAGAGTGAAGAAGAAGGTGAGAGGAGAGAGAGAGAGGGAGAGAGAGAGGGAGAGAGAGGGAGAGAGAGAGGGAGAGAGGGAGGGAGAGAGAGAGAAAGAGAGGCGCAGACAGGCAGACTAATGTTTAGGGAGGAATGAAATAAAAAATAACCAGTTGTGTCTTGCCGAAATCTGTTGGGTTTTTATATGACTCAGAATGACCGGAGGGCAAAGAATTACAGGGCTAGGTTCTGCACCTCATACATTCCAGAGTTTGGCTTTCTCTCCCAGAAAATATGAAAATTCTACTAAATAATCTCTTTCAAGTTTCTTCTAACTTTAAAGTTCAATGATACTTACAGAAGCCATGGGGCTGCTGATACAGCTCAGTGGTACACCACGTGCCCTGTATGCCCAAGGCATGCTAGTGAACAACCTCTAATTTCATTTGAACCTGTAGGTCATTCATCTGGAAAGCTACTTATAGTGGGACTAACCTTCATGGGTGAATATGAAAACCAGTAGAAAATTTACCAATTTAAAATATTCAAGGTGGGCACAGTGGCACATGCCTGTAATCTCAGAAACTTGGGAAGCTGATGCAGGAGGATCATATGTTCAAGGCCAGCCTGGGCAACTTAGTGAGACTTTACTTCAAAATAAAAATAGCTCAGCTGTGCACCGTGGTGGCGCACGCTCGAAATCCCCGCGCTTGGGAGGTGGAAACAGGAGGATCGCGCTGGTTCAAAGCCAGCCTCGCTAGCTTAAGATACCTTGTTTCCAAAAACAAAAGTATACACATATATATACATATATATATATATAAATACACACACACACACACACACACACACACACATATATATATATATATATATATATATATATATATATATATATTAGGTCTTGAAGTATAGCCCGGAGGTAGAAGGGTTTCCAGGAACCCCAGTACCACTAAAAAAATAATTAATTAATTAATTAATTAATTAAAAAATAGCTCAAAGGTAGAGCAATTACCTGGCATGCAAGAGGCATTGGGTTCAATCCCCTGTATTGCTAATTAAATAAAATATTCAGTAAAATAATTCAGGATTATAACCAGAGGAAATAATTTCTATTTTTCTTGATTTTCCTTCTAGATTCAAGTCATTGGCACCAAGTTATTTTGAAATAAGCTTTTCTCTTTTTCTCAGGCAGGACACAAGGGCATAATGCTAACACCATGTGGCAAAGAAGGTGATGTTGCTCTACAGACATTCCTTGGACAGCCCTTAGCTCCAGGCACTGTGCTTGAGAGCTGAAGGGCATGATTCAACAATGGAAACATCACTAGGTGATCTAACAGGTTGGTAGGGAGACAATGTTCATGCAAAGAATTCTTCTACCCAAGGTAAAAGAGGTGGTCCAGGGCCCCTAACCTGCAGCAAAACTCAGGAGAGAACCTGCTAACTCTGAATTCCCAGGACTTAGGACCGTATTGGCACCAAAAAAGAACTGCATGAGAAAACAGCATTTGAATTTCATCTTTTTTTTTTTTTTTTGGTGGTACTGAGGTTCCTGGAAGCCCTTCTTCCTCCGGGCTACACTCCCAGACCTATTTTATATTTTTGAAACAGGATCTCTTACGCCAGCACGGCTGGCTTCGAACCTGCGCGATCCTCCTGTCTCCGCCTCCCAAGCGCGGGGATTACAAGCGTGCGCCACCATGCCCGGCTGAATTTCATCTTAAACAGTCAATAGGGCTTTGTTATGGTGGAGGAAGAAGGAGTTAGTCAGGGTGAAGGGCGAGAGTGGAGGCCTTGAGTGGAAAATTCTGAAGAATAAAAGGGAAGACAGTTTGGGATCCTATTTATTGGGCCAACTTCTGAATCTGTTCATCTTTCTCTCACCTCGTCCAGGCCCTGGTCCAGGCTACCTCCTATCTTGCCTGGAAAACTCACTTGGAGTCTAACTAGTGTGAGCCTGTCTCTCTTCCTGCCCCATCCACACTACTCTCCACACCTAATCATTTATTCTTCCCCAGGTTTGAAACTTTCAAGGGCTCTCTGCTGAATCATTTCAAAAGCTTAGTATCAGTTTGCCTAAAAGACCTACATGTTCTGACCTATTAGAGTCTAGGATTGCTCAATGTCTGTTACATAGCCATTACTCACATGGGCTACTTAAATATAAATATAAATTAATTACAAATATTCTTCCCACTAGCTACCTTTCATGTGTTCATTAGCTTACACGTGGCCATTGTGTAAGCTAATGAACCATATTGTACCATATTGAACAGCACAGGTTCAAAGCATCCCCACTGTCACAAAAGGGAAGATTGGGCAGTGCTGACTGGACAGACCTCCTCATCACTCTATTGATAAATGTATTTTAGTCAACTGAGGACACTCAGCCCTTTGAGCTCCCTCTACATTTTCTGACTTTAAGGCTTTGCAAATATTCTCTCAAACTTAGTTAGCAGTTGTCAGTTTTGAAATCAGTTCTCTAGAGAACTTTCCTGTCCCACAGTTCCTCTCTGCTGTTTTCCTAGAACTCAACCTGTACTATCAAAGAACCCCTCTCACTATACGTTAGTTGCCTTTACTTGCTACCAGATAAACCCAGATTCCTCATTGGGCTGCAAGCTGTTTGAAGGCTGAGCCCACATCTATCCTGTTCACTGTTACACAGTCAGGTCCTCGCCTGGTGGCCAGCACATGTAGACGCTCATTTGTGGAATCCGTGAATTAGTGTAAAATCACACACAGTCTGTGCTTGATTGTACAAATATCAGAGTCACCAAAGCAGGGGTTCTTTTTTGTGCCACAGACCCTCTGTCAGTTTAATAAAGCCTTCTCAGGGCAGTGTACTGTGTGCCTGAACCAGGATATAGGACTTGAAAATAAAGTGTTTGTATATATGGAATTACTTATCAAACATTAAAATCAATTTCATGAATTTCATGTATTTTTGACAGACTGATATCTATATTTTTATTAATACATTAGCAATAGTTGGTCAATATTAGCATTAATACAGCCATTAATATAGTTGATAACTATCATCATTTCCAAGCAGCAATGACAAATGGCAAAAGATAAAAGATACTCTCAGATATGTGTCACTACTAAGAGGTGCTATGGAAACATCTGTGATTCCTGTAGGTGACCACGTGGAAGATACTGCTAATACTACTGTGGCCTTTTGCCCGTATTTATAATGGAGGGAAATGTTCATTTCACTAACCTCCCTAGAGGTAAAAGACAATAAAGATGTCAATCGTCCAAATTCATAAACCCTCTGGATTCTAAGTGTTTCCAAATATCTCATTTTGATCACCTGCTTGGAACTGAAAATAACAGGACCCAAAAAGTTGGCCCTGTATGACTAGAACAGAGAGAGATACTTCCAGAGGGCCCAGCCACAGGAGGGGCAGAGCCTGAGTGTTCAAATATCCATCCATCCATCCATCCTTCCTTCCTTCCTTCCTTCCTTCCTTCCTTCCTTTCTTCCTTTCTTTTTTGTACTGAGGATTGAACCCAGGGGCATTCTAACTCTGAGCTATACTCCAGCCCTTTTCATTTTTTTTTTTTTTTTTGAAACAGGATTTTGCTAAGTTGCTGAGACTGGCTCTGAACCCGAGATTCTCCTCTCTCAGCTTCCCAAATACTAGAATTACTATCATGAGCTACCATGCCTGGCTCTGGATGTCAATTTTAATTTTGTTTCTTAACTTATGTATGGTTTGGATATTGATGTCTTCATGTGAAAAAGGAAGACTGCAGCACCAAGCAGAACACACAAAAGTAATCAGTCAAAAGCATTACAGCTGTCCCCTCCTCTGCATGATCAGTGCATATGCAATTCTAAAAGGCACTCGTAAAATCTCTAGTTGGGGATAACAAGATTTTATGAAGCACTTCCAACATACGCAGCTGACATCATGTGTTTGGATCTTAAACTCTGTCATTCTTTCCTGATTTTCTGCCACATAGATGGTTCAATAATCACAAGAATCAATTTCAATATCACAGCAAACATTCTTTTATCCCCAATTCCCACTGTTTGTACCCTCTGAGGTATATAAACAAGGAAGACATCCGTGGCTGCTTTGGTCAATGAATGTGCAGGGGTATAAGATTCTGAGATCTTAGGAACATCATCCAACTGTACCCTCTCACATCCACATACACTAGTCTTTGAAAATAAATTAAGAGATAATAGTAAAATTCAAGTATAATAGGGAAAGCAAAATGAATGGAGACTCCTGGACAACAGCCTAAGGTTTGAGATCATGGGAAGAAAGTCTCACCCACCTGCTTGTTCTTTTTTTTTTTTTTTTTTTTTTTTTTTTGTTCTAGGCATGAAATTACATTTGAATGAGCAAACACACTTAAGCCTAGGTAATGAGAGAACAGGTTTGGAAATGAGGCCTATATAGCCCTATATCAGAATAGGTAATTGATGCTACAAACATCCACTGTATCATTTCAGTGTACTAGGCAGTGTGCTGGGGATATGAAATGGATATGTTTCCCCCTCCCAAGGATACCTCAGACCAGTGTAGAAGTCCTAAATAAATAATTGTTCTCCAGTAAAATAAGTACACAAGGGAGGTCTGCATAAAGTCCTAGGAAACGCTAAGAAAGCAGCACTAGGTCTTGGAAGGCTCTATAATCACTCCTTCCCACAACTCCCTGCATCCATGAACATGGGCTTTCTGCAGCATACCAGGCATAGGGTAGGATGAGCTGATACCTAGGTTGAAGCCTAACTCTACCTTTCTTAGTTGAGTGACTTTACCAGGATGTTTAATTTCTTTAGCTGTTGTTTTTGTGTCCATAAAGTGGGATAGTGATATGTACTTTTTTAAGATTGTAAAGACTAAATAAAAGAGTATAAGGAGCCGGGCGTGGTGGCGCACGCTTGTAATCCCCGCGCTTGGGAGGCAGAGACAGGAGGATCACGCAGGTTTGAAGCCAGCCGCGCCTGCTGGCTTAGGAGACCCTGTTTCCAAATTTAAAAAATGTAAAAGTAGGTCTGGGAATGTAGCCCGGAGGTAGAAGGGCTTCCAGGAACCCCAGTACCACCAAAAATTAAAAAAAAAAAAGACTATAAGGATAAAATAGTTATCACATTCCTGGTACATAATAAAAGTTCTATGATTAGAAATAACTTATAAAAGTACATGAAAATCTGGGTGTGGTGGCGCATGCTTTTAATCCCAGTGCTTGGGGGGCTGAGTCGGGAGGGTTGCACAGGTTCGAAGCCAGCCTCAGCTACCAGGTAATCATTTCTTCATGAGAAAATATTACATAGCTTACTCTTCGTTGTATTCTCAGAGACCAATAAACCTAGGAACTCAATAAAGATTTGTGGTCTGAGAAACTTGTAAACCTCTCTGGATGAACTTTCAAAAAAGGCAATTGTTGGAATATTTTTAGTGTTTAATACTGTATAAAACCCAGATGGTGCTGGACATGGTGGCGCACGCTTGTAATCCCTGCACTTGGGAGGCGGAGACAGGAGGATCGCGCTGGTTCGAAGCCAGCCTCTCTGGCTTAAGAGACCCTGTTTCCAAATTTAAAAATATAAAAATTATGTCTGGGAGTGTAGCCCAAAGGTAGAAGGGTTTCCAGGAACCCCAGTACCAACAAAACAACAACAACAACAACAACAACAACAACAACAACAGATGTACAACTAATAGACACAAGATTATATACGACAATAATGAGGCCAAATTAACGTCTGTTCATGGGAGAGAAAAAAAGATGCAATTTAAAAAAATCTTCTGCTGTTCCTTGAATTTGAGGAAGGAAACTAATCTTAACTCATATTGTTAACATATGAGTATCTTAGAAATTTGTAGCCTGAGGAACGAATTCAGAAAATAGTTAACTTTTTTTTGTTTTCCACCAAAATATATTTAAGGTAAAAAGAAAATAATCAGAAAATGCAGCTGTGCCTTAAGAATAACAAAAGTTCTCTCTAATCTCATTGTGGCACATGATAATAATCACTGCTTACCTGTGACTCTGGGCCCTGATTCTGGATTAATATTTCATTTTTGCTGTAGGCTCAGGACTACATAGGCACTGTTCTGCTGCATGTTACATCTTGCAAAGGGACACAGCCCTCCCTCAGGGTAAGTGATACTCTCACAGGACCCTTAACTTGTGATGACAAGAGAATCGTCTTGAGCACTTAAAAAGTTGTTGTCACAAAACTTGAGGTTTCTAGCCCAGTACACTCTACCTGGCATAAATGCCTAGTTTTGTGAGAAAAACAGGTCCAAAATCTCTAGCGACATCCTACTGCTCTGGCAAAATTGCACTGTGATCAGTTAAATGCAAATGACTCGAGAACATCTGGTCTGAATTTGTTTTAAAGTCCACAAGGGTTTACATGCAAATAAAACTTGCCAAAATATAGTCTTGAGCCTGCCGGATCCAGAATTATTACTTTTTTAATTTTGTTTTTTAAAGGCCAAGTGTTAACAAATCTAGGCGCATTCCTTGAAATATTTCTTCCTGGGTTCTCTGGTTTGTCAATACTTTAGCAAAGGCATGTAATTCCAAGTAAAATTTGCCATTTTATGTGTGCTTAGGTTTCAATACATTTGAGGTCTGACCAGGTAGGCAGTATAGGTTAATGGAAAACTAAACACATACACACACACACACACACACACACACACACACCACATATGTATATATAAAATATATGAATACATATTTATTTATATACATGTATATAAATATGAATGCACACACATAAATTATATACACAATACATATACATGATTTCATGTCTTTTCAGAGACTAATAAACTAATGCTTGTCATAGACAGATCTTTGACAGAGGTGGTATCGCATGACCTAAAACACTGGCTACCCACATCCCGTTTTCTTGCGCAGAAACAAGGGCACACCTTGAGAAGTGCTGAACTCTTAAATCTGAGTGGGATACAGATGTCTGGGATGCAGATGCCTCTCGCCACCTGCAATCTCATGCCATTCAGTCGAGGATTCATTGAACATAATTATGAAAACATCTGCTATGTGTTCCATCCAGTCTGGACAACCCTCAGTGTGCACACTGTAATCCTACACTAAAATCTACGTTTTTCTTGTGCGTAAAAGTAAAGCCAAACCAAAGCCCCCCACTTCACAGCGGCTTGTGCAACTGTAAATATTTACATGTTTCTCTTCCCTGCTTGGAATGGACTTCAAAGGCAAGGGCCTGTTTTGACCCTCTTGACGCTTGTATTGTTTATAACCATGTATGCCTGTGGCATTATACAACTTCTCTGCCTTGTGAAGATGACAGGGCATGCCTGTCTCATCTGGGCAAAGGGGACCATTGCAGAGACAGGAGGTGAGAGGGGAGGGAGTGTTTGGGGGGAATCTCGCCTATATCTAATTTCCCTGCCATTTTCTCTGGAGAGCTGTACCCTAGGGCAAGCATCAACCCTACTCTCCAGCTGTGCCCCACACTCTGTAATCTAAGCAAGGGGAGGGTTTCTGTTTGCCTTCCTCCTCTAATTATCTCCTTGGTGAGAAAATGAAAAGAAAGTGTAGACTGATTAGAGTTTTTCCCTCTGCCACTCTGCTGGGGATCAGACCCTCTTGTGGGGCTGCCAGAGCCTTGCAGGAGGCTATTACCAGCTCCTTGCAGCCCAGGGAGACACCATCACCCCTTCAAACTGAGACATAGCACAGAGCATCTGGCCCAGCTCTTATCCTGACACTCTGTGTGGCCGGGGCGAGCCCACGATGGCTCTCGACTCCAGCTCTTGCTTCTTCTGTAAGCAGTCTCTTCATGAAATTCACTCCAAATAAACCCTTTCTAGAGCACCACCTTCGCCGGGCGTGGTGGTGCACACTTGTAATCCCCGCGCTTGGGAGGCGGAGACAGGAGGATCGCGCTGGTTCGAAGCCAGCCTTGCTGGCTTAAGAGACCCTGTTTCCAAATAAAAATATAAAATAGGTCTGGGAGTGTAGCCCGGAGGTAGAAGGGTTTCCTGGAACCCCAGTACCACCAAAATAAATAAATAAATAAATAAAGCACCATCTTCTTCCTGCCAGGGCCCTGACCAAAACAATTGGGACTAGGGAGGATATTTTCTTAATGTGAACTGCAACACTATTAGAGTAACTTTGGAAGAGGTCGACGGTAAAAACATTTAGAAGCTGTGAAGACAGATTGATAATGTCCAGTTCAGGAGATGGGGATATGGCTCAGTGGTAGAGTATTTACCTAGCATTCAAGGCCTTGGGTTCTATCTCCAGAGTAATAATAATAATTATTATAATAATGATGGCTAGTTCCGGCTGTAACTCTGATTTTCATCACTTGAGCCTCCAAGAATTAAAGCAACGTTCACCTAATGAGGAAGTACAGGGCCCATGGAAAAAAACAGCCTGAACCCAGAGATCCTCACTTTTCCTTCATTAAGGGTCTATAGTTTGCAAAACAATAAGAACCCTGCAGCAGGAAAATAGCTGCACCCCTGATGTCACTAAGTCTGTGTCACGAACCATGTAAGTTGTTCTACATAAATTGTCTCCCTTGCTCACTTGAAACTGAGAACAACTTGGTAAGGTCCATGCTATTATTATTCCTGCTTGTCAGATGAGAAAACTGCATCTTTAAGCTAGTTAAGGATCTTGGGCTGGGGATGCAGCTGAGCACCACAAAATAAATAAATAGATAGATAGATAAATAAATTAATAAATAAATACAAATAGTAAAAAAAATCTAGTTCAAGCTCACACAGGTGGTATGTGGCAGACCCGGCATTTGAACCTGGGGCCAACTCTAGAGTCTGAGCACACTTAACCAGTACATAGACAGCCTGCCTCCCCTACCCCACATCCCCTGAAGGCACAGAAAGGAGGCTGAGGCCAACGAGAGACAGAGGCAAACTCAGCCTCTCTCCCTGACAGCCTCAGCTGCTGTGGGTGCCTTACTGTCCCTAAGCTTCTCTCTGTAGGAAGTATATATCAGCCACTGCCAGGATCATAAACCATGGACAGCAGTGAGTAATGCAGGAGTGTCGGTGATTATGGCATTTTGTCTCCAGAGATAAAATGCTATAAAGAACAGTGGCTTCTGCAGAGAGTCTGAGATGAAATAGGATACGCTGCAATATTATCAAACACCAAACAAAGCCCGTCTGAACCTTTTAGTCTACAAGAAAGATCACACTTTATACTTATAGAACCTAATAGTACACGGCATGAGAATATATATTGTGAAAATTTGAAAAATGACCTAGGAGATTGAAAAATGTCTAGGAGACAAGCTCCTAGACAATACTTGTAAGAAGAAAACCAAATATTGTTGACACATTGGATAGTTTCATCCATAGAAAAAACTGCAGTAATGTTTGCTTTCAGAAGAAAACAATTCGTTGGCCAAGTAACCAAGATACCAAGAACATAACCCACATTTTCCCAATGCCATCCCAGGTCTCATCTGTAACGTGTATTTGTTGGCACAAGACCATACTCCACCTGCAAAGAAAGCCAACGTTCTATCTATGCCTGCTGGAAAGTTGAATAAATTAGACCACGAGACAGTACAGACAGGCAAAGAGCCCAGTTAAAGCGCCACAGCCTTTCAACAGCAAAACGACGTGTAGCCTGAACACAGTGAGCTGAGTCCTGATTATCATTCTGCTTCACATAACATTTACTTTCTCTCTGCTTAAATTCACCTCGCTGCCGCTGAAGAGGCAGGATCCTGTGGGTGGTGGTATGAAAGAATCAGCCTTCTACATATTACACACAGTTCAGTAATCCAAGGGGAAATAAATCAACAGGGAATGGTACTTGCACCAAGCAGTAAGAAAATAACACTTTAAGATATGCTGTCGAATGGTTTCCCAATGCAAATAATCGGCCAACCAATCAGCCAGTCTGTTTATGCATTTTCCCAGTGCAATTTTGAGCCACTTTGGATGCTAGTTTTTTGACTAGATGACTATATTTGAACTCAATCTGCAAACGAAGCGGCTGCAGAGATTTAAGAGGACCTTGAAGAGGACCTGGGAGCACTAAAAATGATTTGCAAAGCATGCTAGTCTGGAACCCTCGCTTACCAGTTGAATCAGCCCCGGAAGCCCTGCCGCTTGTCTGCTCCTCAGCATTGATGAGTTGCAGGTCTGTGTATGAAGGGCCAACGCTAGGACTGCTGGTGTCTTCAGAATGAGTTGTCCAGCTGCTCTCAGAGGTCAGGGGGCATCTCCTTAGGGAGTCAAAGGAAGGGCACGTCCAGCAGGGCATGGTCAATGGGAGAGCTAGGGAAAGACCAAAAGCGAAGAAGACGCAATATAAACAGTTGTCCTTTGTTCACTGTTAGTGATGGTCTTACTTTGATGTTCTTCAGACCCTGTGAATTCTCAGCAGCCACAGAAGGCACAGAAATACAGGGAGAATTACTTGTGAAACAGTCAGGGGGGAAAAAATGATTTTGACTGCACAGTGAGTCACTATTAAAACCAGTTCTAAAACCCAGGTCTTAGGACCCTCAAATCAGAAAATTTCACTAAAGGAATCTGTGTCACTTTAGGATCTAATTTTTATTTCTTCTTTTTGTACTGGAGATCAAACCCAGTGCATTCTATCTATGAATTACACCTCTGTGATTTGTTTGCTTAATAAAATTGCGTCTCACTAAAGCTACTGCATGCTGGCCTCAAAACTGCGACCCTGTTATTTCAGCCTCCCAAGGGCTGGGATTCTAGGAATTTGAAACCACGCCCAAAGGGTCTAACTGTATTTCTAAACTAGATTTCCACTTTGCCCAAGCCCTAACTACAGGAGTCTTGCAGTTTTACCTTTACCTGTATGTTGTCTTCATTTTTAGTGGCATACCAATAATCTCGAGAAAACTCACAAACTGACACAGTAAAATGACAGCCAGTTTGGTGTGAGGGACAGAGATATGCAATTATACACATAAATGCATGCAATAGGCTTCTGCTTCGTTGCACTATGATGATAACTGGAGAATCTACAGAATCTTACATACACAAACGGAGGTTTACTGGGGCTGCTGACCTACGTGCAAAGCAAAAAGAGCATCTCCACGGGAGATATGCACAGGGCTCAATCTTACCTCGTTAGCTCAGAGCACCAAGTCAGCCTTTCAAAGCCACTTCAGAAGGTGGTATTTTTTAACTTTCCTTTTAAAATCAAACTTTCTAATTCTCTTCATCTGCCCTTAGTTAATTGTCTAGCACGTGATTTTTTTCCCATGGTCTCACCCTCCCCATACATAACAGTGAGATTGGTAGTGATACCTTCATACATAGGCACAGCATAATTTGAACTATTTCTTTTATCATTTCCACCTTCTCTTCCCCTCCTCATATCTTTCCCTTATTCCCTCCCACTACTCTACTGGTCATTCTCCTCAATTACCTAAAGTCCCTTTCCCCCCTATTTTCTCTCTAGATTCTACCTATGAGAGAACACATTCGACCCTTGACTTTCCGAGACTGACTGATCTCAATGAGCACAAAATTCTCTAATTCTACTTCCCTGCAAGCGCCATATTTCTGTTGTTCTTACTTTATGCTGAGTAATATTCCACTGTGTATATATACCACAGTTTTGTTACTCATTCATTTGCTGATGGACACTTACATTGGTTCCATCATTTGGCTTTTGTGAATGGTGGTGAGGCTAACATAGATATAGATGTATGACTATAGTATCTAACTTTAATTCTTTTGAAAAGATAATGAGGAGTGCTATATAGCTGGGACATATGGTGGTTCCATTCCCAGTCTTTTGAGGCACTTCCATACCAATCTCCATAATGGTTCTACTAATTTGAAGTCCTACTAACAGCATATAAGAGTCCCTATTTCCTCACATCCTTTCGAGAATTTATTATTGTTTGTATTCTTGATGATTACCATACTAATTGGGGTTAGACTGAATCTCAGTATTGTTTTGATTTGCATTTCCCTGCTTGCTAATGATGCTGAACATTATTATTTCTTATGTTTATTGGCTATTTGTATTTCTCCTTTCGTGAAGTATCCATTTAGTTCAATTGCCCATTTTTATTGGGTTATTTGTTTTTTTAGTGTTAACTTTTTTTAGGTTTTTAATAGTCTAGATATCAATCCTCTATCAGAGGCAAAGATTTTCTCCCATTCTGCAGGTCCTTTCTTTAGACTCTTGATTGTTTCCCTTGCTGTGCAGAGCTTTTCAGTTTGATATCATTCTGTTTATTGATTCTCAGTTTTACTTTTTGAGCTTGAGGAGTCTTATTGAGGAAGTCTCTACTAGTGTCTATGTGTTGGGGAGTTGGTCATAGGCCCTCTTCCAGTAATTGCAAAGTTTCTGGTCTAATTTCTAGGTCTGTGATGTGCGATGCACTTTGAGCTGACACTTTTACACAGTGAGAGACGAGGGTGTAATTTCATTTTTCTACATGTGGATATCCATTTTTCCTGGTACTGCTTATTTAAAGGCTTTCTTTTCTCCAACATAAGTTTTTGGCTCCTTTATAGAAAGTCAACAGGTGAAGATTAAGAATTGTTTCTGTATCTTCCATTCTATCCTTTGGTCTATGTACCTGTCTTTGTAGCAATATCATGCTGTTTTTGTTACCATAGCTCTGTAGTATAATTTAAAGTCAGGCATTGTGATGCCTAGGGTCTTCTTGTGTCTTAGAATTGCTCTTGCTATTCTGGGTCTTTTGTTTTTCCATATGAATTTTAGGACTGTCTTTTCTAGCTCCGTGAAAAATGACGTTTGTATTTTGATAGGGATCACACTGAATCTGTAGATCACTTTTGGCCATTTTGATGATATTTATTCTGCCTACCTAGAAACATGGGAAGTCTTTACATCTTCTAAGGTTGTCTTCAATTTCTTTCTTTAGTGTTTTATAATTTTCATTGGAAAAGTCTTTTACCTCTTCGGTTAGATTTATTCTTAAGTTTTTGTTGTTGTTGTTGTTGTTGTTTTGTTTTGAGGCTATTGTGAATAAAAAGGACAGGGATATAGCTCAGAGGTAAAAAGCTCCTTGGTTCAATTCTTAGTACCAAAAAGAAAAGAAAAAAGAAGCAAAACAAAGAAAACACTCTATGTAAAAGAAATAATTATGATAGGGATATAGCTCAGTGATAAAATACCTGCCTAGCACACAGAAGGACTTGGGTTCCATTCCCAGTACCATAAAAATGAAAACAAGAAAGGATAGAATGAGGAAGATATAAAATTTTCTATCATTAAAACAGACATCATAAGGCTGTGAAATAGTTCACTGACAAAGTGCTTTCCTTGTGAGTGTACCACCCTGTGTCCAAGCCTCAGTTCTAAAGAGAAACACACAAAAAAGACCTAAAAAACAATTAAGCTAAGAACCAGGGAAGGGAAAATCCTTTTCCAGGTGTGGTAACATACACCTGTAATCCTAGGATTTGAGAGGCTGAGACAGGAAGATTGCAGGCTTGAGCACAGCCTCAACAAGTAGTAAGACTCTCACTAACCTGGCAAGACCTTGTTTCAAAATAAAAATAAAATAGGGCTAGAAGTATAGCTTAGAAATTAATGTCTTTGGGTTCAATCTCCAGTAAAACACACACACACACACACACACACACACACACACATACACATACACCATACACACACAGCACCACAGCTAGATGTGGTGGTGCATGCCTACTATAATCCCAGTACTTGGGAGGCTGAGACAGGAGAATTGCAGGTTCAAGGCCAGCGTCTGCAATTTAGTAAGGTCCTCAGCAACTTAGTGACACCTTGTTTCAAAATAAAAAATAAAATAGGGCTCCGGGTGTAGCTTAGATGTAGCATGTCCTGAGTTCAATCACCAGTACTGCAAGAAGAAAAGAAAAGAAAAAGGAGGAGGAAGAGGAGGAGGAGGAGGAGGAGGAGGAGGAGGAGGAAGAGAAAAGAAAAGAAAAGAAAAATAAAATAGGCACCATAAAGTGAATGTAAAGACCATTCACATAGCTGGAGAGTATACTACCATATATCACACCTACTAGGAACTCCTAAAAATTTTGCAAAAAAAAAAACCCAACAGGTATATGCTAAAAAATTAATTTTTAAAAGAAAAAAGATTCTCAAGGTCACTAGTAATCTAGAAAATGTCAATTAAAACCACCTCAGATATGATTACTCCATCTCCATCCCCTTCTTTTTCTCTTGACAAAACAGGAAAACATCACGATCCAAATGTAGGCAGGGAAATGGAGCACAGAATCTTTCAGATAAAGCTGGCAGGAGAATAAACAAGACCCACTTAAAAGAGGGCTTGTTGTCTGATCAATTTGGGGATGAACACATCCTACAGTGCAGCAACTCCCTTCCTACTTTTTTATACAAAAGAACCACTTGCGTATGTTCACCAGGAGGTATTATTTAAAAGCATTCATAGAAGAAAAAAAAAAAAAAAGAATGCTCAAAGGAGCATGTTCTGTCAACTGTGAAAATGCAAATAATTCAAGTACTCTGCATGTCTGTCAATAACACGATAAATAAATAAATAAAATTGTGGTGTGTTGTTAAAACTATAGTAGAATACACAAACTAAAAGCTAAAGGAATTACAGCTATGAGTGATAACATGAGCATATATCAGAAACAATTCTGTGTTAAAGGAGCAAGTCTTAAAATAATAACTATAGCATGATTCCATTTACTCAAGATTCAAAGCCAGTCTATATTAAGTTAAGTCGTTCTTGGTGCGTGTGTAGGTAGTGAGCTGTCAAGAATGCAGTCATTATCACGAAGCTTGGGGAGGCGGTGATGTAGAAAGATGGAAAGGGCTGTGACGGAGGAGGCGGCTGTATCAGTGGGGAATCAGAGGGGCTTCTGAGTCGCCATAATGCTCTGGTGGTTAAACTGGGTGATGGGCTTTACTGTTGTTCTTTGTAATTCAGTATTTTAAATGTTCCTTTTTATTTGTTCAATAGTGAATAAAACTTTATTAAAACCACATATTAAAATAATGGGATGACTCAGAAAGGAAGCCATTCTAACTATTCTTATCTTCACATTGTATCTCTGCATTCATTAGCTAAACCAGCAATGTTTGCCTTGAAAGAGAAACTAAGAATAATGCAGCTGGGACAGGCATGGTCCCTGCAGCTCACAAATGGTCCTCATTTGATCTAATACATTTCATTTATTTATCAGCTTCAAGATCTTGAGTGAATTATTTTATTTAGTTTCCAAGTTAAATGTCTTTGGGTGACAAGTTGGATTGAATTAAAATGAGAGAAAAAGTCTGGCTCTGGCTCTTCTCCCAGGGCCAGACCTTTGATGCCCGAGCCAGAGAGAAGTGGGTTGCTGCCATTACGACGCTTCAGAGCCATATCCATCCAAAAAGAATAAAGGAAAAGATCAAAATCTGCCTCTGCCCCTTTCCTATGATGTTAGAAACAAGGGCCCTAAGTCCAAATTGCCTGGTTCACAGGCTGGGTCCAGCCTGCAGTCTGGGCAAATTATTTCATACATCTTCCCTCCAATTTCTCACCTAAAAAAAATAGGGCTTAAAAAAGAGTAAAACCCTCACTATGGAATTAACACTAACATAGGACTTGGAAAATGTGTGTCGCACAGAAGTATTCAAAATGCATTGCGTGATAGTAATTATTATCATTTTCAGATATATCCCTGTATTCCAATCGATTTGAACTCTCTGTTTAGTTCTCCAAATTTCTATGTTCAAAAGTAAATTACAGTTATCCCTTCCAAACCAGCCCCTTCTCGTTTTCAGTGCTCAGAATAAAACCATCATGTCTTCCTCAAATTCTTCTCACCTTTGGTCCTCCCACTAGTTCTGTTAGTCCTACTTAAAAAAAAAAACCTGGAACAAATAACCTCCAGTCATGTCCAAGACACCACCCTGGATCAAGCTGCCATCTTTTCTTGGACCAATGCAGTGGCATCCTACCTGGCCTCCCTAGATCTCCATCTGTCCTCCTCTCAGCCTGTGCTCAACCATGCCACTCCCACCTGCTACATTACACCAGTTTTAACAGAATTACTCGTTAAAATTGAGTTGGAGCCGGGTGTGGTGGCACATATTTGTAATCCCAGCATTTGGGAGGCTGAGACAGGAGGATTGTGGTTCGTGGCCAAACGCAACTACTTAGTGAGTCCCTTTGTAGCTCAGTGAGACCCTGTTTTAAAATAAAGAATAAAAAATAGGGCTAGGGGTATAGCTCAGAGGTAGAAGGCCCCAGGGTTCCATCCCCAGTACCGGAAAAAAAAAAAAAAAGAGTTGGATCATGAAACACCTCTGCCTCAAACCCTCCAATGGCTTCCACCTCATCTATAATAAGTCAGAATCCTCACCATGCCCTCAAAGGACCTAAATGTCTGAGGCCCCAAGATCTCCTCCTCCTCACTCTCTTTCTCCTCTGTTCTCCCTGCTCAGGGCACAGACCATGAGTATGGCCAACCTTGGGGCGAGTGTGGCCAACATTGGGGCTTTTCACTTGCTTGCTGTTCCTTCTGCGTGGACGGTCTCTCCCCAATTTTTACAAAGATCATCCCTTATATTTCTCACATCTTAATTTACATTTCCTTCTAAAATGTAACTCCCTAAAAATTTCACAGCCTCCTCTCCACTTCCTTTTCTTTTGCCTTATTTTTCTCCCCTTTCCACTTACCACCCTTCTACCTCTTTACGGTGTTTCCAGTATGGCTCTCTCAGCAGGATGTGTGTTCCACAGAGCAGGAAAACCAACTGTATCTACAGTGAGTAGTTCATACGGGGCCCAGAGCAACAGTGCTTAAGTATGACATTTATAAATTGTCAGCTAATATCAGTGGTTTTTTTTTCTCTATTTCTCCTCTGGGTTCCATAATCTACCCTGGGTAGATTAAAATGTTAAATACTTACATATTTTTTTTGTCATGTCCTGTTTTAGACTTTGATGTCTAATCACTAGGGCTAGATGGCCCCCTCCCCCAATGCTGGGTGAAAGTCCCCATCCTTGAATACAAAGTAGATTTAATTCCATTCTTCATTTGTGGCTCCCCTGCCATTTCATAACTGGCGATAGGAAGCAGCTGTCCCCAGCACTGTTTCAGAGGAGCTCCTGTTCACTCCCAGAAGGCTCCATTAGTAACAGACTGCCCAAGTGTTTGGTAACCTCAACTCGGGGAGAGCAGGGACTGTGTCCAGCTTTTTCATAATTGCATTCCCAGCACCTAAATATTTTTTGCATGAATGCACTAGTTAATTGATGCATGCTTGGGTAGTTAATTGTGTTTAGTATCCCACATTGAGGGTAAGGTAGGCCACAAAGCCTCCTTGGGTGAGTTGGCACATTCTCTGGAAGAAGTGAACCCTGGAATTTTAATATTTTAAGGTTCCTCTTAAAAAACTGGAAAAACAATCAACTTTGAGAGCTCTCCTCTCCCCCATGGAATGATAGTACCTTTAAATACAACAAAAATAGAACAGACAATTTTCAGTGTGCTTTTTTTAAAAGGCAGCCCCAGGAGGGAAAAATACATTATTATATATATTAATGTGTATTTGTGTATGTGTCTGTCATTGTATATAAGTGTATATGTGATGTTATGGGATATGATATAGGATATGATATATAAGTATATGTATATGTGAAAATGTATATTTTAATTAGCTTTTTTTGTTGCTATGACCAGGATACCCAACAAAAACAATTTGGAGGAGGAAATGTTTATTTAGCTCACAGTTTTGGAGGTTTCAGAAGCTCAGGCCATGGTGGGATGATTCCAAGACAGAAACCTCAGCAAAAGTCAAGGCAGAGGCCATTCAATTCATGGTGGCCAGAAGCAGAGAGAGAGAGAAAGAGAGAGAGAAAAAGAGAGAGGAGGTGGGAGGGAGGAAGGGAGGGAGGGAGGGGGAGAGAGAAGGGGGAAGGGAGGAGGCTGCCAGCAACAGATACAGTGACTTACCTCCTCCAGACACATCCCACCTCTGAACCCAGCTGCATAACCTAACACATGAGCTCTTTTGGGGGACATTCTATATCCAAATTATAAAGGTATATATGTTGTATTTGTGTGTGTGTATGTATAAAATGTACATGTTGTATATGTGCATATATTTACACATATCTCTCTATATGTGGTATACATATCGGTGTAGATTATACATGGGTGGCTCATTTGTCTAGGGGTATGTTTCTTCCTTGGGGGAAGTATATAACAATGGGAGTTGTTAATAAACTAATGAAAATAGTCAGTTAAAAAGAAAAAAAACAGCCGGGCGTGGTGGCGCACGCTTGTAATCCCCGCGCTTGGGAGGCAGAGACAGGAGGATCGCGCAGGTTCGAAGCCAGCCGCGCGCGCTGGCTTAGGAGACCCTGTTTCCAAATATAAAATGTAAAAAGAGGTCTGGGAGTGTAGCCCGGAGGTAGAAGGCTTCCAGGAACCCCAGTACCACCAAAAAAAAAAAAAAAAAAGAAAAGAAAAGAAAAAAAAGATGATTAGTAAGAGGCTGGCCTGGTTTATTTGCCTATTTTTTGTCATTTAAAAAAACACTAACTTTGGCCGGGCATGGTGGCGCACGCTTGTAATCCCCGCGCTTGGGAGGCAGAGACAGGAGGATCGCGAAGGTTCGAAGCCAGCTGCGTGCGCTGGCTTAGGAGACCCTGTTTCCAAATAAAAATATTAAAAAAATAGGTCTGGGAGTGTAGCCCAGAGGTTAGAAGGGCTTCCAGGAACCCCAGTACCACCAAAAAAAAAAAAAAAACACTAACTTTACCAAGGACGCCATTCTTCATAGTCTACCTAATATCTCACTCATCCCAATGGAAGCCATTTAGGAATTCTGCAGTAGGTTTATAATATACCTTTCACCTTTTCATTCACTAATACAACAGATACTAAGTCAGCACATAGCAAGTTCCACACATCATATTCTGAGATGAAGTTCCTCTCTCTATGGGTAAAGATGGTAAGTAAGCAAACTGGACAATAAACATGTGACCAGATTCAGGTGGAGACATAGTCTAGAGGGTGGGCATGGAGGGTCCTGGGCCTCCCTGAGGAGACAGGCTGGAACAGAACTCTGAGTAGAGATGAGGAGGAAGAGCCCTCAGGACCGAGGGAACAGTAGGGCAGTGGTGGAGTTGCCTGGAACAGGAAGAGAGGGGATGTGATGGTACCAGCAGTGTCTAGCTGAGAGGAAGGGCTCTGCTGAAATTTATTCCTGGGCATGTCCTCTGAAAGGTCATAAATTACATCTAGAAGCAGAGAAGAACAATTCAAGGTATTAAAAGAAAATAAGACTGCCTCTGTTGAGGAAGGGCATGCATATGCATGCAAAATGCCATGGGCCTTGTCCACATATCTGCCCAATAGTTAGGATCTTCTGGCACCCCCACCCACACCCCACCCCCAGAAGCCAGAATGAAGAACATAATAGAAGTGAACTGCTGGGCTAGTCTCTCAGCTGTCACCCTTGCCTCCCTCTTACATGTCTGACATCATCTCTGATCCTCCCCCAGACAAGTGGCTCTTTCTCTGGTCCCAAATAATTAGCTCCCCCAGACACAATGGGAAGGCCTTAGCCCAAGCTTTTAGGGAAGACATTTGGAACACAGGGAATACTAGTGTTTTGCTTGGGCTGTGGGACAAATGCTCCGGAAATGAAAAAAATTTTTAATGTTTATAATTATGCACATCCTGCAGGATCTGCATAATGGGTCCAATTCAGCCCTGGCCTTGCAGAAAAATTGCCATGTCTGTGAAGGAGGGTCAGAGCATAAAGTGATGAGTGAACAGGAAGCCTTGATATAGTGCCTTCATTTCTTTTTTGTCTTAATTTTAAGGATAAATTTTGCTCTTTCAGTCAATATGTCTGCAGGCATTTGCAAATATAGTCTAAGTGCACAAACAGATATTTGTAAAATGGACCTCCTGGAAGTCAGTCTTTGCTCAGAGAGAATGAGATTTTAAGTGATAAGTAAGCTAACAACTATTTTCTACCTTATTCGGGGTAGAATTAAGAAATTTTAAAGCCAGAGAAGCCAAGTATAGTGGCCCATTCCTATAATTCCAGTACTTGGGAGGCTGAGACAGGAGAATTTTAGGTTTGAGGTCACCCTCAGCAATTTAGTGAGACCCTGTTTCAGAAAAAAAAAAAAATTAAAAAAAAGGTCTGGAATGGACACTGGAGATAGATTGCCCTGGGTTCAATCCCAGGAATAATAATAACAATAACAACACACCAAAAAAAAAAAAAAGCCAGAGGAGGCCTTATATAAATTAATCTAACTTTTTTCAGCTAGGAAAAGTCAAAATCACGTTACTGCTAAGACCTGATATGAAAATAAAAAAACAGTTAAAGTCCATTTTCAAAAACATTTCTTTGAGAACAATATGAAGATTCAATTTTAGCTTTAACAGATTTGCCGGAGGTCTGTTTGCTGGTTTGTTTTATTCTTTTGTCTCTACTTATTATTAGCAGAACATCTATACAGCTAAACTCACAGGTCAGCAAACAAGATCTCCATTACATTCCTTGACATTTTTTCACCATAGACCCCTGAATTGCATAGCATCTTCACACTGAGACGTGAACAGGATTCTTATGGCTAGTTTAAGTGTTAAGTCTTTCAGGTTTAAACTTTGAATAAGAGTTTCTGAAGAGAACATTTACCAACACAGCCCAGCTCAAATTGGTCTTATGAAGTCAAAGAGATAAAGCCCACATTCGGCCTCCATAGATTTCAGGGACTTTAATAGGGGAGCCAATGTTCATGAAAGATTCGAGGAGAATGGTTTTATCTACCCCTTCATTCCCAGTATCTTTGGGTCTAAAGAATGAATGCCAGTCTTTCTTCTTCTCATCCATGTGGCAAAAAAAAAAAAAAAGGCATTTACTGCTCTCACTTTATTTTAATCATACGTTTCTAAAGAAGATCGTGTATCTCCTTTTTCTTAGACCAACCGCGATGGCACTTACTTCCAATCCTGCCCTAGTTAAATTACCAAAAAAAGGTTGTTCCTTTGATGGACATAGGCATTTCTAGAGTTCTTTTCCCCTCCAACTGTTGTTCCTAGTTATCCAATCACCCTTGGTATGCTCGGTGCACAATAAAGTAAGTAGCCAGGTCACAAGGGTGGAGACTAACAACTCCCTCGCTCCTCTAAGCTCTCCAAGGCAGATTCTGGCCGTTTAAATGCCACAAAAATAAGAGATCGACCACTAATGACAGTCTCTTTGTCCCTGATTTCACTGTGCCTACAACCTCCTTGCATTTTAATTAGAGCAAATAGTAGACTCCCATTCCAGGCTGAAATCCAATGCTCTCTTGGCTTTATTCTTAGGTAGAACAGCTTAAAGATATACTCTTTTGTGGGTTGTTGTTTTTTTTTTTTTTTTTTCCTCTCTTCAACTGCCAGAAACACTTGAAAGAACAGAGAAAAGGGAACTTAGCCTTAACTCCTTTTTGCAAGCCAGGAAGTTCAGGGATGGAACTGTTGGCTAAAGAAGGCTTCACTTCGCCTTCCAGAAACCAAGATGTGGAACTGGGCTATCAGTCTCACTTAGCTTCCTCCTCGTCCTTCCACCTTCTGCTCTTAGGCTAAGACCATGGCCATGATCTCAGAAAAGCATATCCAGAGAGAGGGTGCATGGCACAGGTAGCAGGAAAACATTTTTTTTTTTCTGTGTCTCTGGACTTAGAAATATCTGATTCAGAAGTCTGGGCATTTAATAAAAGCAAAAACAAAACAAAAGAAAAACATGGAGAGAAATTGAAAATTGCAACTATGCATTACAAAAGTTAGTTTGCTCCAGTGATGCTGATGTGTCTAGGAAGATGGCTGAGGCAAAAAAAAAAAAAAAAAAAAAGTACTTTCTCTGGCTGAACTTCCACATGCCTGAACTTATATCTACATACCCCACACAAACACTAAGGACTGCAGGGTTTTGGTGTTTTTTTGGTTTTTTTTTTTTCCTTTTCACACTTAGACACAGAATGTCAAACATCTCTCTTGCCCCAATTCCATTTTTATTTCACTTATGTGTTATTCATACTACAAAGGGTTGCTTAGTACACACAGGTGAAGTTATGGACTAAAATAGAACCAGGATCTAATTGATGAAGCTATGGACCAAAACAAAACCAGGATCTAATTGATGAACTAAAGAAAGCATTTGGGGGGTGGATAAGTGAGAAATTGATGGAAATATCATTTCTTTACCATAAGATTAGACTAAAAGGCACTAGATGGTCACTCATTTAATACAAGTTAGCTACCTAGCTGTGAATTTTCTCCAAGAGGCACCACTGGATCTATAGCAGAACTGAGTAGGAGCGTGGGGAAGCCCCAGAAGTAAGTGATAACTGGCACAGAAGGGAGCTTTGAATTCTGATCTAATCCTTCACAGGAAGAGACAAAGGATGGGGCTGGCTATAAAATGAGTCTCTCAGGCAAACAGTTCTCCCAACACCCATCTCTCCCTTTGCTTCCCCAGAGCCAGTTCTAAGTTCTCAACTACCACAAAATAAAAAACATCATCATCAACAACAAAAAGACACGCAGTGGTGGAAAGACATGCATGCAAAGACACAGATGACAATCAACTGGAAGCAGATGGGGGAAATCATAATGGCTCAGGTTGGCTCTGCTTTCTCACTAGAGGGCCCAGAAAGAAGCTCAATGGATTTCTGTGAAATTGTGGGTGCCAGACTATGTCTTTGAATATCTATACCTAGCAGCAGTGCAGAAAGTAAGAACTTAATAAATATTCAGTGACTCAATGAATAAGTGAGGAAGGGCTGTAAGGTGTGGACATAAGCAGAGTGGCTAGCACAAAGCTGCTTAATAAAAAGCCTGCACAATGATTACAGATGCTCCCTAGCCCAGGCTGACTTACCCTCAGCCTTATGCAAATGGTTTCATTTTAAGAATGTAGACACAGTGCATTAGTTTTTCTATGGCTGCTGTAACCAACGGCTACAAATTTGGTAGCTTAAAACAATAGTAATTTATTCTTTTATGGTTCTGGTGGCCACACTTTTGAAACCAGAATCCCTGTGCTGAAATCAAGAGATCAACAGGACCAGCCTCCTTCCAGAGGCTCGATGAGCATCTGCTCCTTGCATTTTCTAGCTCCTGGTGGCTCCTGGCCTTCCTCAGCAGAAGGCCAGCATCTTCAGATCTTTCTGTAGCATCTACAGATCTTTCTGTTCCATCTCCACACTGTCTTCTCTGCGGGTGCAAAAATCTGCTCTGCCACCCTTTTATAAAGTTGCATGTGATTGTATGTAGGGCTCACAAAAATAAGCCAAGGATATCTCCCCCTTGCAAAATCCTTAATCACATCTGCAAAGTCCCCTTCTTCAAATAAGACAACATTTATAGGTTCCAGGGACTAAGACCTGATGTCTCTGGGTACTGTTATACAGCCTACCATATCAGAAAACTTAGTATCAGCAAATGAATAGACCAAGTACCAAAGCTAAGAGCGGTGGCATACACTTGTAATCCCAGCATTTGGAGGTTGAGATGGGAGGATCACGATTCAAGGACAGCTCAGTTACTGCTTCAGCGGGCCCTCTGATACTCAGTGAGACTTGATTCAAAATAAAGAATAAAAAATAGGGCTACGGTGTAGCTTTGAGGTAGAAAGGCCCTGGGTTCATCCCCAGTACAAGAAAGAAAGAAAGAAAGAAAGAAAGAAAGAAAGAAAGAAAGAAAGAAAGAAAGAAAGCAGTGTGTGCAAGAAGTCTGATAACATCTCTGTCACCAAGAGGACATTTGCTATACACATCTGGGTTATTTCTATGTAATTCAATTACATATGTGGTTCTACTAACACAGCACATGGATCCAAATATTTTGGATTCAAATTAAATTCTGAGCTGCCCAACAGTCTTCAGAATAGAACAATTGTTTAACTTGAGGAATGCCTCCATTATCCATGCTGAGTGGGCTAACAGCCCAGTTTCTCCTGCTTATCACTTGGCCTTAGCGCTATCAACCATTTTTTCTGATTGTTAAACATGGTCCCAGGGAGGAAACCCAGAGAATTACTCTATGTGGGAGGCTGATCTGGGTAACAGGAATGTACCCGGCAGCCTTTTATTTAGTGGGTTCACTGATGGGTCAAGATGGGTATTGGCAGAAGATTTGAGATTTGGCCCTCAGATTTATTACTTTTTGCTATTTTTAGGACCCAAATGATCCGATTCCTCCAAAGTTCCTAGATTTAGAAACACTACCAGGAGGAGGGGCAGCCCTGGGCATGGCTTATTCCTGCTATGTGTCATTGAATATTTATTAAGTTCTTACTCTCTGCTAGTATCACGTCTGCAGGTCGGTCGGTCTGCAGGCTTCTCCTGAGGCAGAGAACTCCACCTCCACAGGGCTGAGTGAAATTTTCATACGTGGGAACAGATGGTATTTCTAATGTTTGAGCAATTTTCAAGCCAAAATTAATCTTTAATGCATGTGAAAGTTGTCATTTCTTGATTTCCTTTTTAATAGTGCCCGTAAAAGAACAATGCAGAGCTGGGATTGGGGTAAAGAACACCATGCTGCACTGGATGCAGAATTCAAGGGAGCTCCCAAAACGCATTATCGAAGTAACACTTCAATGTAACTTTTTTTTTTTTTTCCAGTACTGGGGATGGAACCCAGGAGCATTCAACCTCCGAGCTACATCCCCAGCCCAATTTTTTTATTCTTTATTTTTGAAACAGAGTCCTTCTAAGTTGCAAATGGCCTCACTAAGTAGCTGAGGCTGTCTGTGAACCGTGATCCTACTGTCTCAGCCTCCCGAATGCTGGGATTATAAGCATGTACCACCACGCCCAGCTTCGATATAATATTTTTGTGTGTGTGTGGTACTGGGGATGGAACCCAGAGGCATTCTACCTCTGAGCTGCACCTCCAGCCCGAATTTTTAATTCTTTATTTTGAAACAGGGTCTCACTGAGTTGCAAAGGGCCTAAGTAGCTGAGGCCGGCTCAGCGTGGTGGCACACACCTGTCATACCAAGTAGCTGAGACTGTCCATAAACTTTGATCCTCCTGTCTCAACCCCCCAAATGCTGGGATTACAAGCATGCACCACCACGCCCAGCTCAATGTAATATTTTTTAAAGTATCAAATCAAAACAATAAACTATGATCAATAAGTTAACCACCTATTTGTATAAATAAGTTTTATTGGCATGAGGCCCTGGATTAGGGTGAGTTGAATGTGGCAGAATTAGACATGTGTTCATTAGATCTTATCTCTAAAATATGGATATTTTGTTCAATGAGGATATATTTGCATTGTTTTGAATTTCAAAAATAATTTTAAAAATTTTAGATTTCTAAATTGATATTTTAAAATTAAAAAAGAATTTAGATCCAATTGTTTTTGAGGTAACTATTCCTTCTCCAAATAGCAAACATATTTTGATATGCTTTATTTCCTTCTATGTTACAGAGAATATTTAAAAAGATATACTGAATATTTGCAATTTAATAAAATCAGTACTTTCACTGCTTCATCAAGCATATTGTTAAGTGAAATTCAGGGTTTCTATTTTTACTACGAATAAATAATGGTCATAAATTTAACTCACTATTACGTCTGTACTACCAGTGTAGGGAAAGAGGCAAGTGACATCTTAAAATTATAATGAAAAGAAACAAAACTGACTGTACGTGTCCCTTGCGAAACCCCAGAGGTCTTTAGGTAAAAACTTGACAATTGTTATCTTAAAGAATAAAGTTTTATTGCCAACCATGGTGGTGAATTCCTGTAATCCCAGTAACTTGGGAGGCTAAGACAGGAGCATCCAACGTTTGAAGACAACCTCAGCAACTTAATGATGCCCTCATCAACTTAGCGAAAGCCTGTTTCAAAATAAAAAATAAAATAGGGTTGGGGATATAGCTCAGAGTTAGAACGTCCCTAGGTTCAACCCCCAATAACACACACACACACACACTCAAAACCACTGTCAATAACATCCTCAGTTAGACATAGGTAACAAAACAAGGACTTATCCCAAAATTAGTTTTGCAAAAATAAGGTCAAAGAGTTGAAATAAACTGACCCATCTGTCCTGTGAACAGTTTTGAACAATCAAGAAATCTTCAAGGCCAAAGGTAGGTATGAACAAGATGTGAAAAATCTGAATGCCCTGACTAAAATCAATAACCTGGAGGCATGGCTGAGTCAGGGTGGGCGAGTGGAGAAACAAGGCCACCTGCCTTCCCAGCCCGGCCTCCTGGGTGATAAGGGAGCAGAGGCACTGCAGCAGCCAAAGCAGTAGGAAGAGTAAGGCCCACAGAGCACCGCTCCAAGGTCCGCCGGCGGCTCCAAGGTCCTGGGGCCAGCCTGTCCGTTGTCAGAGCTCTTTCCTGCCACCTCCCAGCATTCAACCTGGGCAAAACCCCAAACTTCTCCATTTTCTCATGAAAATATGAATATAATACCAGTAACCTCCTCCTGTGATTACGGTAAGGACTGCATGAGACAATGTAATTAGAGCATCGAGCATTATTCTCTGAAGAGAATAAGCATTCAGGAAGCTTATATTATTACCCAGGTATGAGCAGCCCAAACCTGTACTCCCAGCTACTTAAGAGTCTGAGGCAGGAGAATCACAAGTTCAAGGCCAACACGGGCAACTTAGTGAGACCCTGTCTCAAATTTAAAAAAAAAAAAATTAAAAGGGCTGGAGATGTAGCTCGGTGGGAGAGCACTTGCCTATGGGAGGCTTAAGGGAGGCTCTGGGTTCAATCCCTAATAACACACACAAAAAGGGGATCTAATTAAAAATAAAGAAAATCTGTATTGATTCACTGCTATTTTCTTAGTCCATTCCTGCTCCTAAAAAAAAAAAAAAAATTCTTAGACTAGGTAATTTATAAAGAACAGAAACTTTACTGCTCACAGAGCTGGAGTTTGGGAAGTCTGAGATCAGCACTGGATGTGAGCTTCTAGCTGTGTCCCCAGCAGAAGGGACTACCACTGTGTCGTCAAATGAGGGGAGGCTCCCTCAAGCTTCTTCATAAGAGTTT
Source organism: Muscardinus avellanarius (assembly GCF_963383645.1). NCBI lineage: Eukaryota > Metazoa > Chordata > Mammalia > Rodentia > Gliridae > Muscardinus > Muscardinus avellanarius. Next base: position 85,669,873 of record NC_137798.1, read on the forward strand.
TAATCCCATCCAGAAGGGCTCCATTGTCATGACCTCGTCATCTCTCAAAGGCCCCTCCTCCCTCTTAATACCAACACATTGCGGCTTCGATTCTGACATGAATCGTGGAGAGGTGTAACATACAAAGAATGGGGCCACTGTTCAGTAACTTTCCCCACAGGTATATTTATTCCGGCGTCTTGAGACCTTAGGTGTTCATTAAGGGTCACTTTTGCCCTCGTGGCCAGGCTGGAAGCCTGTCCGGGCTGTCACACTGCCTATGCTGCTTTGAGCAGCACCAACAAGTCACTGGAAATATGATACTTATGAAAATGATACATATATGCACAAAGTGTGACTTAGAAATGGTAGAATCATGTTTTGAATCTTCTTATGGTCATTTAATTGGTGCAGAAACATGTTTGACAAAGGGATCGTTTATAAAAGGAAAATAGCAAAATACTTAACCTACTTAACAGAAAAACATATCAAACTTGATGTTTGCTAGTAGGTCTATGTGGTAAGACAGGGTAATGCCCTAACCCCAAGATGTCCACTTTCAAATCCCTAGAACCTATGAATATGTTACCTTACATGGCAAAAGGAACTTTGCCTACGTGATTATGTAAAGAACCTTGAGATGAGGAAACTATCCTCGTGGGCCCAGTGTAATCACAGTGGGTCCATCCAAAGTTGGAAGAGAGGCACAGTTAGAGAAAGATGTCACTTTGGAGAAGGGCACAGAAAGATGCTACATTCCTAGGTTTGGAGGGCTCATGTATTAAAGAACATGGGCAGCCTCTGGAAGCTGTAAAGTGCTAAGAAATAGATTCTACCTTAAAACCTCTGGAAAGGAATACAGCTCTATAATACCTTAAGTTTCACTCATTGACACCCATGATAGACCACTGAATACTGAATTATAAGATGATAATCTCATGTTTGTTTGTTTGTTTGTTTTAAGGGGGTCTTTTTTTTTTTTTGTCTTTTTGGACTGGGGATAAAACCCAGCACAGTACACTTGCCTGGCAAGCGCTTTGCCACTGAGCTACATCCCAGCCCAATAATTTCATGTTTTTCAAGCCATTAAATTTGTGTTATAGCAGCAAGTAGAAAACTAATACAGACACAAAGGTTATTCAGTCACCCTTGGTATGCTTTAGAGTAGTGCAATGCAATAAGTAGCCAGGCTGCCAGGGTAGGGACTAACAACTCTCTGGCTTCACAGAGCTCCCCAATATAGCCTCAGGCATTTAAACGCCATAAAACAAGAGCTTGACCATTTATGATCCTCTCTACATCTAAAAGACTCCAGAGGTTTGGTCCAGAAGTTTGAGAATGTCCATTTCTGTGAACTCTATGAGAGAAGGTCAGTGATCCACATGGTAACAGACATTCATTCCTATGGGTAAGGAGCTTATAGTTTAGATGCTGAGTAAATATAATTCCAAATCCCTAATAGATAAAAAAGAAAATGTGTATTCTTCCAAAGACAAGTCAATCACCAAGGACAAGTCTAAGAGGCTGAAAATGTCCAGAACATGTCAATTCTTTGGTGTGCTTATATCCACAAGAACTAGTTATAGAATCAAACCAGGTGAGACCTCTGTCTGCTCTCCCATGAGCAGCTGATGCTCCAGGGCTCTGGAGCAAGTACAGTGGCCTCCTGGCAGCCCTCGGGCCTCTCATGAGAAGCACCTGCTTAGCACATGCTGCGCCAGAACTGCCCACCTCACACCTGTCCCACCTGTTTCCTTAGGAGATGGTGAGGTGCTGGCCCACGGTGTGTCATCTTCAAATTGAACCCAGCTGCTGATGGCCGAGGCCAGGTTAGGAGGGGGCTGCTCGGGGCTCCCGGGAGGGGAGGCCGCTTCTGAGATGAGGCCCATCTTCTCGGAGGAGTCATCCTGCTCCGAGTGGGAAAGGTCCTGAGAGGCTGCATCTGCCACATGGTTCTCCCCAGAGGAGCTCTCTGACCGGTCTGAAGACGAGGACAAGGCTTGGAGATGTTCTTCAGTGCTCCCTGAGACAGACGGAAGACAGCACCATCAGGTGAGGAAGACACTCGTCAGAACTGGCTCAGAGAAGCAAAACAAACAAATAAGTAAAGATGAAAGAGGGGAACTACAGGACTAATGAGGAAGATGGAAGAGCCATGCTGATCTATCTCAGTGCTAAAGGATTTCTTCCCTAACAATGTGTGAAAATATGTAAAGCTACCAGGCACAGTGATACATGCTGGTAATCCCAGAATGGGGGGGGAGGGGCTGAAATAGGAGGATCGCTGGTTCAAGGCCAGCCTCAGCAATTTAGTGAGACCCTGTTTCAAAACAGCCAATAAGCTGGGCATGGTGGCGCATGCTTGTAATCCCAGTACTTGGGAGGCTGAGACAAGAGTTGAAAAGCCAGCCTCAGCTACTTAGTAAGGCTCTCGGCAACTTAGTGAAACCCAGTTTCAAAATAAAATATAAACTAGGTCAGAGGTGTATCCTGGAGGTAGAGGCCCCTGGGTTCCACCCCCAGGACCACGAAAAATAAAAAGATAAATAAAAAAATAAAATAGTCCAATAAAATAAGGCTAGAGGTGTAGCTCAGAGTTAGAATGTCCCTGGGTTCAATCCCCAGTAACACACACACAGGACAAAATAAAACAAAGCAACGTGTAAAACACGTCTGTAGTCGGTTTCTAGGCAGGCTGACGAATTTGTTCACCATTTTATCTCAGCATCTACTCCAGTCTTTGAGGATCACAAATTAAAATGTCTAGAGAGATCAAATGAGAAAGCTGCCTGAGGTGAGCGGGACAAAGGGAAGGCGAGAAGGACCGGTGGAGACTGTGGCTGAACAGGAGCTTCTCTCTGGACCGCACACATTCGAATTCAACTCAGTGCAGTCCAAACCGCACACGTCTGCAGGTACCAGATGCAAACGCTGTACTAATGACCCGCTGAGTACGACTCGGGCTCTTCCCACGGCTCCAAGTTGCTTCAGAGGTGTTGAAACATTTAATACTCTTGGGGATAAAACTGATAATAAAGAACTGTATACTAATCACGTCAGTGGGTCAAATGTATATCCAAAAGGTCAATTTTTTCCATACAAAAATTTTTAAAAAGGAAGAAATAGGAAAATATTTTCCTGAATCACAAGCCAAATAAACTGGTAACCTGCATATAATCAAAGAATGAAAACTTGCACTGTCTAATAGAAGGAAAAGCAAGCCACCTATGTGATTATTCTAAGTGTTCTAGTAACCACATTTATTTATTTATTTATTTTTTTGGTGCTGAGGATTGAACCCAGTGACATTCTATCTCTGAGCTACAACCCCGACCCCATTTTATTATTTATATTGAAACAGAGTCTTGCTAAGTGGCTGAGGCTGGCCTCGAACCTGTGATTCTCCCATCTAAGCCTCCCAAGTACTGGGATTATAGGCGTGTACCACCACACTTGGCTAGTGGCCATATTTTTAAAAGTTAAAAAAAAAAACCAGGAGAAACTTTCTTGTTTCTTTGTTATTGAGGTGCTATGGATTGAACCCAGGGTCTTGCTCATACAAAGTACATCTACCACTGAGCTAAATGCCAGACCTAAGAAACTATTTTTAATAACACTGTACTTCAGCCCAGCATATTGAAAATTTATCATTTAAACATGTAATCTGCACACTGAGTGTGTGTGTGTGTGTGTGTGTGTGTGTGTGTGTGTGTGTGTGTTTTACCAAGAATTGAACCCAGGGGTATTCTACTGCTGAGCTATAACACCAGCCTTATTTTATTTTTCTTTTTATTTTGAAACAGGGTCTAAGTTGTGGAGGGTCTCACTAAGTTCTGAGGTTGTCCACAAACCTGCGGTCTTCCTGTCTAACCTTCCAAGTACGAGGATTACAGGCATGCTCCAATACCATACATAGCTTGTTAATTAGATATTTATCTTTTTTTTCAAACAAGGTCTTCAAACTTCGTGGTAGGTAACTGATACTTCCAGCACATGTCAACTCAGACTCGCCACACTTCCAGGGCTCAGTAGCCACATGGACACCATACTGCACGGCACACCTGCACACTCACACTTGTCAAATTTTTTTTCTTTTCTTTGACGTACTGGGAATTCAACCCAGGGCCATTCTACCTCCAAGCTACACTCCCAGCCCTATTTTATATTCTTTATTTTTGAAACAGGGTCTCACTAAGTTGCAAAGGGCCTAAGTAGCTGAGGCTGGCGGCGAATCTGCGATCCTCCTGTCTCAGCCTCCCAAGTACTGGGATTACTAGTGTGTGCCACCACGCCCGGCTTGTCAGGTGTTCTAAAGGAAGGTGGTAAGACCTCAGTTGGCAATGGCAGCTGCAGCAGAACGAAACCAACAAACACAGCTCGGCAAATACCTCATGGATCCTGCCCTGACCTCCATCCCTGAGTACCGGTTTCCTAAAAGGCAACATAATCACCTTCACCATGATCAAAGATGATGATACTGAAATCTTGCCACACGCCGGGCACGGTGCTAAGTACTATGCTAGTTCACTTTATCCTCACAAGCCTCCAGGGGCATGCCATTCTGCGATGAGGCTGGCATCTGAGCTCAGGCCATATCGCTCTGGAGTCCACCACTCATAACACCCTCATTAAAAATTGAGAAAGCCGGGTCTGGTGACACACGCTTGTAACCCTAGTATTTGAGATGCTGAGACAGGAGGAGCCAGGTTCGTGGACAATCTCAGCTACTTAAGCCCTTTGCAACTCAGTGAGACCCTGTTTCAAAATAAATAATAAAAAAAAATATAGGGCTGGGGGGTTTAGCTCGGAGGTAGAAGGCTCCCGAGTTCCATCCCCAGTAAAAAAAAAAAAAAAAAAAAAAAAAGAGAAAACCCAAATTTTTGGTAGGAGGAACCACTAAGAAAGCTGTCACTAAATAACTTTGTAAAAAATGAAGTTTCTATCCCTTGGGAGCAAAGAACCAATACCTTCGATGTTCAGGGCTTTTAAGTTTACTAAAATGCTTCCTCTGGGTTTCTAAATGGAAGAATTCACACATCTTAGGAAAGAGACCAAACTAGCTTTTTGGTTGAGATCTTACCCAGAGAATGATCAAGTAGAAGCCATAACAGCAGGCATGGTTCTTTGATATTCTTGTCACTTTTAAGAGGTGAAAGCACTCCTTACCCTCAGCAGAGGCAGGAAAGAGTGGCTCTTCATTGAAGGAGACCCACTCCGACTGGTGGGTGGCAATCACATGGTCCAGGGTCATCATGCTAGGAAGGGGCTGGTCATCTTCACACTGCTGACCTCAGGGGGACCCCAGAATGATGTCTGGGTGGAGGAGAGTCTGGTAGCACAGAGGACTTGGATTCCAGCCTGTCGCGGGGGTCTTGCCAAGGGCAATACTCCGAATGTACACTGTTGGCCCCTCTTGCCTTTGGTGAATCTGCCAAGCAGAAATTTGTTTTAAAAAAAATTTGAAAAGATAATCATCACATTATTCCAAATCTACACAAGACCAGGGTTTCAGCACTACCCACAAAGAATTCTGAGGGGGATTCACAACTTGCCATCTTTCTCTCTGCTCCTGTCTTATGTCTACTTTTTATACCCAAACATCTGTCATTAATACCAAGATCTCTGGGTAAGCCTCATATCAGACTCATACTTAATCACCCACATTTTGGCAATTGGATCCCTTAATTTCCCCAATCTTCATGCTCTAGAAATAGTTAACTATAATCTAGTGCTATCATTGTGAGGCAAATATTAAAATGTTTCAAAGTGTTTTCACTTTCTTTTACCAGATGGCGAAATTCAAGCATGCTCTTTTCTAGTAAGCCAGCACAGTTTCTAGCCTTAGGCAGGTAACTTTTTGCAAGCCTGATTTAAATCTTTGGCAGAAACCCAGCTATCTCCAGATGGTATCTCCAAGCATGGTTTACCAATCAAGAAAAACAGCAATGGAGTCATTTCACTCATTTGGGTAAGAGGATGGAGAATATTTGCTTTAGAGAAAAAAAACGTGAGTTAAAGAAACACATTTTCAATCTAGGCCAATTTGAAATAATATATAAATGTTGAGCTTTTACTTACATTGCAATTATATTCTATAGAGACAAAAGGGTACTTAAATGACTTAATTTTTTTTACGCTATTAATGTCTTTTTACAGCTTGAACCTAGCTCTTGATCTTATGATGAATTAATAAAATCAGAATCAGTGCAAAATTAATGTGCTTTCACAAAGGAGCTACTATCTGCCTTGAGTCACCTCCATTTTTTTGTTTGTTTGGTGTGTGTGTGTGTGTGTGTGTGTGTGTGTGTGTTGCTGGAGATTGAATCCGGGCATTCTACCCCTGAGCTACACACACAGAGCTTGATTTTTTATTCTTTATTCTGAAACAGGGTCTCACTAAGTTGAGGAGGGCCCTACTAAGTAGCTGAGGTTTTCTGTGAACCCCGATCCTCCTGTCTCAGCCTCCCAAGTACTGGTGTTACAAACATGTACCACCACGCCCAGCTCACATCAGTTTTTAATAACTGAATACTCACAACATTCAGGTGATTACTACAATTTAACTAAGACCCTACCCATTGGCATACAATAAGAAGAAAAGTTGAGTAAATTTTACTATAGGTTATTATCTTCAATCAATAATCTATGCTGGGGAAGATAAAAATAAAAACATTTAGTAGTCTTTGCCTTTTTGTGATTAGAACAATTAGTTTTGGGCCGGGACAGTGGCACATGCCTATAATCCTGGTACTTAGGAGGCTAAGACAGGAGGGAGGATCGCAGGTTTGTGTTCAGCCTCAGCAATTCAGTGAGAGTCTCAGCAATTTAGAACTTATTTAAAAATAAAAAGAGCTGGAGGTGTAGCTTGAGATAGAATTCCCCTGGGTTCAATACTCAACAAATAAACTTGTTTTGTTTTATACTTTCTAAAAACAACTAATTTTTATAGAAAATTTATAATTTTTAGAAACCTTTTTATAGAATAGTTCATTTGATTCAATAACCATTTTAGTTGAACAGAACAGGTGGTACTATATTCTTTTATATTTTATATAATATATATATATGTGTGTGTGTGTGTGTGTGTGTGTGTGTGTGTGTGTGTCACTGGAGATTGAACCCAGTGGATTTCTACTACTGACCTATACTCCTAGCCCATTTTATTTTATTTTATTTTATTTTATTTTGAGACAGGGTCTTACTAAGATGTCCAGGCTGTCCTTGATCTTGTGATCCTCCTGCCTCGGTCTCCTGAGTAGCTGGAATTATAGGCATGTACTATCATGCCTGGCTACTAAAATTGTTTTATAGATTTAAAAATCTCATGAAAAAATTAAGTTACTTATCCAATGCTTTTGGTGCCCCAAGATCCCTAAAATGCTCCTCTCGGGATTCTAAGTAGAAGAGCTCACGAATCTCAGGACAGTGATTAACAGAACAAGACTCCGCCTAAAGAGTGATCTAATAGAAGGCAGAACCAGCAGGTCCATTAGATACACCAAGCTAGGAAGTGGTACACCCAATCCCTGAACTTTCAACTTTGGGTCACAGCCATGAGAAAACACTACAGAACATACAGAGACCATTACCCAGGTAAAGTGTCTCATGTGTCTCCCTCACATGGAGACCTGCCAGAACCCGAGGTAGAGGAAGGAACACCCAGACATCTCTCCTCCACCTCCTTCTCCTGAGATCCTTAGCAACCACGAGACCAGACATGTTCAAACAGCCTGGGGAGGGCAGGCCTCCCGCGCCAGATCTTACCAGAGAGCAACGCAGAGCCCACACTCAAAGAGCCAATTCCCACGAGCTTCTGCCTACAAAGCCCTTCTGCTGCCTGTCCAACGTCAGTGTCTCTCATTGTGGTTATGGCTGCGGGCCAAGATAAGGCAGCAAATGTGAAGAGTCAGATCCCTCTTCTCACAACAGTGACCGCGTGTAAACCCGCACCCCCACCCGCTGCTGTCTCTCAAAGAAAGCCACAATACAAGCCCGTGTGCTGACACATGCGGCGTCATAACTCAATGAGAAAAACATCCTGCTGGTCCCGTGATGATGAACCCAGCAAAATCTGTGGGTAAGTGGGGTGGGAGGGACGGATGGAGAAAGAAAAGAGATGGTAAAGATAATGGGGACATATTCAGAAACTTTTAAATTGGAGTGTTTTAAAGATCAACCGTGGGCTGGGATGTAGTTCAATGGCAAAGTACTTGCCTTGCCAAGTGCATCCAAAAAACAGAAAATAAATACACAAAGATCAACACTGAGCCAGGAGTTGTGATAGACACCAGTAATCCCAGCACCTGGGAGGCTGAGACAGGAGGATCACAGATTTGAGACCAGCCTCAGCAACTGTGTAAGACTCTGTCCTGAACAAAAGAATAAAAAGAGCTGGGAGTGTAACTTGGAAGTGAAATGCCCCTGGGTTCCAGCCCCAGTATCACCACAACAATGAAAAAAAAAAAAAAATCAAGTGTGGCTCCTAAGTTACTGATGAGAACACTGTGGCCCAAGGACATCAGGTGTAATAACAGAGATTAAGAACACGGGCTCAGAAGTTAGCCTGTCCAGCTCTGAGCCCTGGACAGTTCTGGGTTCATAATTCAACCTCTGAAAGCATCAACTCACCCCTGTATAGCAAGAATAACCAAATTCACTCCATAATTCTAAGGAAGAAGATGATCATGTATGCCTAGTGCTTAGAACTGGGTGTGATACACTCTCTGTAACAGGGACCGTGCCGGGCCCACTTCGAAACCCTTTGACAATGTGAGCCATCGCCATCGCCATTGCCATCACCATCACTGCTGCTGTGGTCAGATGGCTCGCCCAAGCTTGCATGGCTCGTTAGTGAACGTCTAAGGACCGGAATCCAGATTCCATGAAACCACCCTTTCTGCACCATTCACACATTTGGCTTTTAGAGATTTCTCTTTTCAATCAGTGTTAGAGTAGTTCTTCTAGATGCTAAGTGGAGCCAGGTGTTCGGTTATAGGGTCCAAAAGGCTGATTCTGAAGCTTCCTGTATATAGTGATAGATACTTTCTGAAAGAGGAAGGAAGACCATCACTCAGGAAGTATTAATAATTAAATACTCAGGAAGTATTAAATAAAAAAGACACCCAACAATTTATCTACCCTTTCTTAGGTTGTCTATCACAGGTCAGATATGGGCTAGTTACAAATAATGAGTAGTCCCAAGAAAGGCTGATGGGATGTTTATTACAGGGAACCCCCTATCATAACACTGTGAAGTGGATTCTAGGAGCAGGACACAGTGTTATATGCCTATAATCCCAGTACTTGGGAGGCTGAGTCAGGAGGATCACAGGTTTGAGGCCAAACTGAGCAACTTAGAGAGACTCTTGGCAACTTAGTGAGATTCTGTTTCAAAACAAAAAGTAAAAAGGATGAGAATATAGCTTGGAGGTAGAACACCTTTGGGTTCAATCTTTCCCCCAAAGTTTCTAGGAGCTGGGCATGGTGGCACTCACTTGTAATCCCAGCATTTGGGAGGCTGAGACAGGAGGATCAAGGTTCGTGGACAGCCTCAGCTACTTAGTGAGGCCCTTTGCAACTCAGCGAGACCCTGTTTCAAAATAAAGATAAAAAATAGGGCTAGGGGTGTAGCTTGGAGATAGAAGGCCGGTGGGTTCCATTCCCAATACCGGAAAAAAAAAAAAAGTTTCTAGGCATTTGCCATGGAACAGCCACATGTAATAAGCCATAAGACATGAGACTCTGAGAAGTGCTACGCTAGCAGTTCAAAATCCACAGAGGAACCCAATAATTGTGAGGCTAACTTCAGACTGGGATTCGTTCCTCAGCTAAAAACCTCACCCCATTTTTAGAATATGAATCATAAAGTGAGGCTTAGAGTCGCCGCAAGTGAATAATGATTCAGAATCAGCAGCAAGACTGCTCCAGAGACTGAACTCTTTGAGTTGCCAGTTCAGAGAGATCATTCTTTCTCAGCATCCCTTACACCCAAAGATTTGGGGATGCAGAATGCAATTGGATGATAAGACGGGAGTCACAGAAGTAGACTGGTCTTGTGCCTAGCCTCTAACACACATTTATGAACCTTAAATGTCTTGACATGGACCAGGAGCCTTTTGAGACAGCGACCCTCCAGGAGTCTAGTTGGGGAGACGAAGATGCACAAAACGGCAAACACAAGTCCGGGAATAACTGCCTGCCGCAGGACACACTGGGGGGGCGGGCGCTCTAAGAGCTCAGCCACAGGGAGATCTTTGAGGACTGAAACCAGAAGGGACTGAGCAGGTTTCTTGGATTTGAAAGACGTCCTTATTTCTGGGCCACCAGAAAGAAAGAGTAAAGATGTCCTGAGGCAAAGAATCAACATGAGTGAAAATTTACAGTCAGACCTCAGTAAGGCTTGTTTTGGGATCAATCTGATGGGAAGACAGGTGCCTACCTGGGAAAGATGGGAGGAAAGACTGATGGACTTTGAAAGCTGAGACAATTCTGTGGAAAATGAGAAGCCGCCTAAGGTTTGGGAGTAGAGAGTGACTCAGGAAGCACACCTAGGGGGAGTAACGGGCTAACAGAGCCCAGGCTGGGCTGGGCAGGGCCTCATGCTGGAAGTTATCAGCGGCGACAGCACCTCTGGTGTGTTCTGCAAAGTCAGGGGCTGGTGTCACCAGGAACGTGTGCCAGGCAGCCTGTGCTGGGCCGGTTCTAGATTCCTGACAGCTTCGCTGTCTTTGATAGCCTTCAGTCGACGGCAGGGAGGCATCGGCAACATAACACCCTAACTTTCGTCCTCTAACCTTTCAGATGAGCTGTCCATCGATGCTGCCAGAGCAGAGAGCAAGGGTGCTCAGAGACCCTGAGGGCTCGCCGCGGATGGTCTTGAGCAGCACTTTCAACTGGAAAAGGAGGGCTCTGAGCAAGAGTGGAGGGGCAAAGGCATTTGGCAAGTGGGTGCAGGAAGGGCACCGCTAGCCAAGAGTACCTGACACCACTCTACCTCTTTGGGTGAACAGAATAAAGCTTGCTCGTGCAAACCGAGAGGCAGTCACATCCCAGTTGAGTGGTGATGGTTCCATGTGTGGCATCCTAACCAGACCCGCAGTAAGCCCTGACTGTTTGCTGCTGGCAAAGTCCTGTGGTTTATTTCTTTTTTTTTTCTTTTTTTTTTTTTTTTTTTGCGGGTCTGGGGATGGAACCCAGAGGCATTTGACCTCCAAGCTACACCCCCTGCCCAATTTTTTATTCTTTATTTTGAAACCGGGTCTCACTGAGTTGCAGAGGGCCTCACTAAGTAGCTGAGGCTGTTCGCGAACCACGATCCTCCGGTCTCAGCCTCCCGAGTGCTGGGATTACAAGCGTGCGCCACCACGCCCGGCTCCTGTGGTTTATTTCTAAGCCAAGTCAACTCCATGAGCTCTCCAATGCCTTTGATGTATGTTTTTCTTTCTGTAGCTTTCAACCAAGAACTCTGATACACAATACATGTCCTGAACTTCCACTAATCCCCCTGTATTCTGTATACTGATAGTATCTTAACCTATAGCACTTACAACCCAATTATACAAGTGTATACTACTACGGCTAACATGCCAACTAGTCTCTGAGGAAAGGGACTATCTTTTTCTTGCTGTCTTCAACTCTTAGAACAGGGTCTGGCAGTTAGTAAATGTTTGTTGAGTACATTGCTGAATTGATTAATGAATTAACTTGTTTTAACATATAGTAGGTAACCTCTCCAGGTCTTCTGAGGTGGTAAACATTTTTTATTTTTTTTTATGTGAATCATATTGAAAATGGCATACATTGGCTGTGGTTGGTGCCCTCTAAGAAGATTCATTTAAACACTATTTTAAGATAGGGCAGAGGGTTCCCTTCCCTTTCTCTTTCATCTGAAATTATGCTATTCAATTCCAAGAGCATAGATACTAGACACAGGGACCACTGAAATGTGGACAGTCCAAACTCAGTTGTTCTTTAAGTATAAAATGCACATCAGCTTTCAAAGCATATAAAAATGTGTAAAATATCTAACAATTTTTATACCGATAACATGTTGAAATGATATCTTGGAATATATATATTGAGTTATTTCAAATAGATTTTTAATTTCATTAAAATAGAGCTACTAAAATTTAACATAATACATTTGTGGCTCATACTATATTTTTATTGGGTGATTAATTATTTATTTCATGCTCCATTTTGATGGTTATTTTTCACTAGAAATTGAATTTTCCCTTAAGCATTACTTTTTGGTCTGAATGTTTCGAGGAGTTGGTTGTCATTCCCTGCGTATATAATATTTCTTTGTTTTCTAACTGATTTCAAGATTTTTTCTTTCTCTTTAGTTTTCAGAAACTGATTATGGTGTAGATACATGTGGTTCTCTTGAAACTCATCTTACTTGAAATTTTTGGAGTTTTCTGGATCTATATACCAATTTGGTTCATTAAATTTGAAAAAAAAAATTAGTCCCTATTTTGTCAAATAGATTTTCTGCCCCTTTCTCCATTTCTTCTATTGATCTGTCCTCAAGTTCAATGACTTTCTGCCATATCCATTGTCCTGTAAGTTCATCTTGTAAATTTTTTATCTTATCTCTTCAACTTTCCCATCCTTAGATTTCCATTTATTCTTTTACAGTTTCTATTTCTCTGCTCAGGTGCCCTGTAATATGCACTTATTCTGAAAACATTTTCCTTTAGTTCTCTGAACATATTTAAAATAGTTGCTTTAAAGGTTTTGTCTCCTAAATCCAATGTCAAGGTCATTTGGAACTAGTTTCTATTGACTATTTTCCCCTAGCTATGGGTAACATTTTCCTGTGTCTTTGTATACCCAATACTGGCCAGTGATACACTGAAGACATTCTTGATTTTTATCTTTATAAAGTGTTGATTTTTGTCTTAGCAGCTAGTTTGACTAGCGTATGCTGACTCTGAGCTTGGGCAGGCTTGTTCTTCCACTTTGTTGGTCAAAATTCGTTTCCTAAACCCCTCTGATTGCTAAACGATTCTCTGCAGATCTCAACAGAATTTGGTCTTGGGCTTTTTTTTTTTTTTTTTTTTTTTTTTTTTGCAGGTATGGGGGGTGGAACCCAGAGGCATTTGACCTCCGAGCTACACCCCCTGCCCAATTTTTTATTCTTTATTTTAAAACAGAATCTCACTGAGTTGCGGAGGGCCTCACTAAGTAGCTGAGGCTGTCTGTGAACCGCGATCCTCTGGTCTCAGCCTCCCAAATGCTGGGATTATAAACGTGCACCACCATGCCCGGCTGGTCCTGGGTTTTCTTAAGTGGGTCAGTAAACCTGACTCTAGAACAGTAGTTGCCAAACTGTAGCCATGGCCTAAGTCTGCCTCTCTTCCTTTTGTTGCAAATAAAGTTATATTGGCACATAGCCACACACATTAGTTTGCATGTTATCTCTAACTGTTTTGCTCTACATAGCTGAATAATTGTGACAGATACTGCATGGCTCTTAGGGCCTAAAATTACTGGTTAAAACAACAACAATACTACTGCTACTACTACTAACAGCTACTACTACCACTACTACAGGCTTCTGTGTGTGTGTGTGTGTGTAGTACTGGAGATGGAACCCAGAGGCATTCTACCTCCGAGATACACCCCCAGCCCTATTTTTTATTCTTTATTCTGAAACAGAGTCTCACTGAGTTGCAAAGGACCTCACTAAGTAGCTGAGGTTGGTCATGAACCGCGATCCTCCTGTCTCATCATCCCAAATACTGGGATTACAAGCGTGTGCAACCACACCCGGCTACTACTGGCTCTTTACAGAAAAAAAGAATTGTAAACCCTACTTAGAAGCATGACCCTCACCCATAAGACACAGACTTTCTGTATCTTGGCCGGATACTCAGAAGATTAATAAGGTGTAACAAGGCCTTTCTACAGCAGCTGAGTGGGACCACCAATGTCCCTCAGTATTGCTTGACTTCTAATGTCATTGTCACCTTCTCAATCTTGGAGCAGCCACCTTTAGCAAGCTGTATACAGTTTCAGTCTGCAGATGTGCACCCCAGCACTGCCAAAGAGTTTCTGAGTGTACCCACATCTGCTTCTGCCCCCTCGCTGTTGCCCCATGCACCTCTCTCCCATCTCGTGCCCTGCTGTGATCTGGACATGGTTTGTCACCCGAAGCTTTGTCAAGACTGTGGTGATGTCCAGGTGGTTGGTGGAACCTTTAAGAGGTGGAGCCTTATGGAAGGTAATTAAGTCATAGGGCTCCACCCTCACAGATGGTTTACTGATGTCTCACAAGAGCAGTGTGTTATAAAGCAGGGCTACCCCACTCCTTGACCCCCTCTGCACACAGCGGGTCCCTTTTCTACTTCTTAATGTGCTGCAGCATAGTCGCATGAGCCCTCACCAGGACGACGGCGCCAAGGCATTTGGACTCTCTTGCCATGAGGATCATAAGCCAAATAAACCTCTTCTTTATGCGTTACCTAGCATTGGGCATTTTTGTTACAACAACAACAAACAGAATAAGACATGCCCTATCCTGCGGATTCCAACCACTTTAATTGCCCTGAGCCTTGATCTCTAGTTCCTTAGTCAACAGGACTGCTGTGCTCAGCTTACACTCCAGCTGACTCTGCTGCAGGCAGGAAACTCAGCCCTGAAAGACAGCCAAGGTGATGGTGGGTGGGGCTCAGCTCGTGAGTATTCCCTCAGGATGGAAATCTGACGCTGACTGTGAGCCAGGGCCTGCCTCATACAAGTTGTCATTCTAAGGTTATTTACTGCAGAAGAAGCGGTGTGTTTGCACTTACAGCTGGAACTGGAATTCCTCACCTGAAACACTCATTTCTGATTTGTGTTCACTTTTTATTTTATTTTTTTAAATTTTTATTGTAGTCATACATCATAGAGTACAAGATGGTAGAGGCAAACGTGCACACATCCCTCATTTAGATCTTACCCAATTTCTATTCACTCTTTTTTTTTTTTTTTTTGGTGGTACTGGGGTTCCTGGAAGCCCTTCTACCTCCGGGCTACACTCCCAGACCTATTTTTATATTTTTATTTGGAAACAGGGTCTCCTAAGCCAGCGCACGTGGCTGGCTTCGAACCTGCGTGATCCTCCTGTCTCTGCCTCCCAAGCGTGGGGATTACTAGCATGCACCACCACACCCAGCTTGTATTCACTTTTAAAAAAAAGAAACCAGTTCAGATAGTCTAAATAAGGTAATTTTATATTGATAGCCTGGAAATTAACTAAAAGTTTTATAGAACTTATACAAATCATAAGAATAAAAGAGTTTTATATAGCTATATATATATTAATTCTGACACTCCGGAGTTGGGAGAATGTTTTATTAGGTCACCTATACTATATACTACAAACCATTATTCTTGCCTGATTAGTGAGCCAAAAGAACAGAGTTGTACAAATCTTTGACCATCTTCCCCGTAAACTTCTTCCTCATATGTAGTCAACTACACAACTTCTTTGAACATCTTTGTGTCCATTCGTTGTATATGAGGCTACTGGCAGACCCTATCTGTTTTGAGTCTATGTAAAAACATCTTAAACAGGATCCTGGTACCAATAAGTCAGGCCTGGGTTAAAACATCTAAAAGTCAAAAGGAAAAGTAGGAAGAAAGAAAAAATGGGAAAATAAGACCTCTGGATTCTTTGTATTTTTTTTTTTTTTTTTTAGAGTTTTCTTCTAAAGCATAGGTTCCCAAAGTGGTTGATATGGCCACCCTGGAAGTGCTGGAGCCAAATATAGATGCATAAAAGAATGCAAAATTATCACTATAGCTGAGAGCTGAGTTTTGTTTTGTTTACCTGAAAAGGAGATGGTAAGCCAAATAAGTCAGGAACCTTTGTAAAGAAAGACATTCCGTGAGCTTACTGAGCATCTATTTTATACTCAGAATTGTACACTATTAGAAAATCCTGGGTGGGGCATTCACTCGAACCACCCCCCGTAACTATCTTCTGTATTTCTATCTTTTTAATAAATAAACTTCTTTAAATCTTCAGCAAGAGTCCGGGCTATTGTATACTTATCCTCAGCTCAGGACAAGAACCCGCAGTTTCTCTGTTTTGGGGTTTTTTGTGTTTTGAGGGAGATTGCGTCCGGGACCCTAACAGGGGTCCCCGGGGACAGTTTCCCCAAAACTGTAATATTCTCAAACCGTAACATTTTTGGCGCCCACACGAGGCTACCTTTCACACCAAAGGCGACTCCAGACGATGGTGTGGATGTCAAAAGCCACTGCATCTTGAAGGTCAGTAACCTTCCCCCAAACGGGACCAGATCCTGGCAGATAACTGAATTGACTGCACCAATGGGCTCTCTGGAACTGTGGAGACCCCCCCTACCATGGACTAGCTACGCAGAATCTCCAGGGGAGGGGAAAATTCCCCACTAAATAGCACAGGCTTAATAGGTCCGATGAGTGTCCATCCATTCTGCCCATATCACAGATGGGACACTCTTTTAAAAGCCCTATACAAAGTTAAATCTAAAAAGAAATGCCCATAGCTCACCTTCAGAAAGCTCCCCAAACAGGAGACGCCAGCCAGCACCCATTTCTAAAATAGTAGTGAGGGTTTTTTTTTTTTTTTTTTTCTATAGTTTGAAACAGGTTCTAGGGAGATAAGCTGACTTGCCTTTAGCGGCAGCACCTAGAAAGCGTGGCCATTACCAACTACGGACATGTGCGCCCTGTTGCTCTGTAAACTCTGGCAGTTCGAGCGCCCCAGAGGCCTTGAACTCCCAGTGGCCAGAGATGATTAGCCAAGCATGTTTGAGAACTCTAGGCAGCTAAGAAAGCCAGCCCCACCGTCCCAGGCTCAGCTCTGGCGGTGTGGGATCCACAGGGTCCTAGTGCGGCCAGATTAGTCTCCAACCAACAAGGCTGTTACTGGCCCCCTGGAAAAGAAATCTGTTTGTGGCCTGCTCAGATTTATTGGCAGTTTTAGGCTTCTATCCCTAAAAAGGTGGAAAGATGGATAGAAGTAGCTTTCAGCTGTTCTTTAACCTCCGAGACCACCCCGATTTCTTTAACAATTGCAGAGTTAAAACAATTGTGGCCAGCCTTGGCTAAAACAAGATCTAAAGACCCATTAGAGCCAAAACAACAAGATGCTAAACTGGTCCATCAGCCACTCTCACTAGAATACACGCTGGAACAATTAGTGCAGGCTGCTAACTCTGTCTGCTGTAATGGAGATTTAAAAAGAGAAAAACAGGAAGAAAAACACCACGAGGAAATCCTGGTAACCATGTGTCTAAATGCCAATTCCACCAGAACCCAGGTACAGATGCATGCTGACCCCATAAAAAGCAAGGCTCAGGTCTGCTTCAGGTGTGGAACGCCAGGACATTTCAAAAGCCATTGCCCTCGCTCAAAAGGCTACGAACGCCCACCAGCGCCCTGCCCAAGGTACAGGGGGGACCACTGGAAGTCTGATTACCCCCAGATCCGAAGGGATTGGAGGGCCTCAGCACCAGACCCCCAATGATGGGCCCCAGGGGCTGCCTTTCCAGGCTTCCACCACCTGGATAAAGAGAGAGAAACGTTGGTAACTTTAATGGGGGCTCACAAACTGTCTCGTTCCTAGTGGAGACAGGCACCAGGTTCTCTGCCTCATGGTATTCTCCTGGTGCTAGATCCTCTCTTAAAGAAACATCCAGGGCATCTCCAGTGAGCTCTTAGAACATTTTTTCCCCTTTTTCCTCAATATGTCAGCCTACTTCTAGATTCCAGCTCCTATGTTAAAAAGGGAAGAGTTTAGAGTTCGATCTGTCGATATGCGGAGCTTAAAGCTATATCACCAACTCAAACATTAAGTGCTGGCATTATTAGTTAATCCGGTAGAAGGGGAGGCCATCCTCAGACAAAGACTACTATTGCAGGCTGCCAATTCAGTTTAATAGGGTCTTGAAAAGGGAAAGACAGACAGGCAAAGGCCATGAAAGAATTCTGGCTGAGCACAGAAGCCAAGGCTCAATTCTATTTTAGGGATGGAGAACAGGGGCATCTCTGGCGTAAATGCCCTCAACCACGAGGCCAAAAAGGGCCTTCCGAGGCCTGGCTCACAGGACAAGGGGGACCATTAAATGGCTGCGCGCCCCCAGTTCACTCCGGACCTAGGTTCCCCAGACCTAGGTTCCCAGTGATTCCTCCCAGTTCCCACCACCTGAGTTAAGACTAAAGAGCCTTAGGTGATCACAGTGAAATCTCCACAAAGGCCAGGTATAAAAGGTCTGGTCCACATGTTATATCTTTGGTGGGGCATTCACTTGAACCAACCCCCCGCCCCCGTGCCGTTCAATGGCATGGGACTGTAACTATCTTCTGTATTTCTATCTTTTTAATAAACTTCTTTAAATCTTAAAAAAAATCCTATCGAGCATGGTTTCGTACTGTGAATCTCTGTCATAGTAGGCACAGAAACCACAAACGCTTAATCAGGAAGCCAAAGTAACCACGCTGCTTGCTTCATAAATTCTCAGAATAAACGGAAGCCTGGAAGGTCCCATCACCCTACAAAAAGATCTAAATTAGACTAAGAACTTGGAACACTCCTCTTCCCTCTCCTACTTCCACATTTTTTCCTTTATAAGAAAACAGAGTTTCCATTAATAGAACCTGTACAAAGTTCACTAAAGAACACACACACACACACACACACACACACACACACACACACACACACTTTTTGTTTTTTTGTTTTGAATACTGGGGATTGAATCCAGGGGTGTTCTATCTCCAAACTACATCCCCAGTCCCTTGTATCTTATTTTACATTTTGCTTATTTTGTTTATTTTCTTTTTCTAATTGGTGTATTATAATTGTACAGCTTTATGAATTTCAGGGTGATAGAAAGGAAGGGCTCAAAAAGTACTGTGTGCTTGCTATTGTTTCTGAAACAGGCTCTCACTAGGTATCTGAGAGTCTCACTAAGTTGCTGAGGCTGGTCTCAAACCTGCAATTCTGTTTGAGCTTCCCAAGTACTGGGCTTACAGGCATGCAAAGCCACAATGCACAACACACACGTTTTCATTAGCAGCTACCTGAATGCTCCTGAAAGAGAAATAAGAGTGTAATCCTGATTGTTTGCTCTTCATATTTCAACCCTTTTTTTTCTTTCATTTAAGTGTTTCATTCTTTATAAGAGAGAGTGAACGAGAGAGAGAGACAGACAGACAGACAGACAAGCAAACAGAGACAGACAAAGGAGATTGATCACTCTTCTTCCAGTTTCCAATGGAAACTAGGGAATAGAATAAAAAAATCTCAGCTTCAAAGCAAAAGTACCTGAGATTGAACTCCAAAAGAAACAAATGCCAAATATAGAAGACTATAGTCAGATCTAGTCATGATTATCCATGAACTAAACTCCCTCCGCCTTTTAATTTTCAATCACGTGTACAATAGTCCATTGCCCACAGATGTCTTTTTTCTTTCTAAACTTACAACATCATTGTGTCACACACACACACACACACACATACACACACACACACACTATATATATATATATATATATTTGCAGAAACATACCCATATGTATGGTATTTTAATTCCAAAGTTATAATTACAAAATATACTATTGTGTGATTTTTCTTCAAAATCAACTATCTTTACAGCTGTGCAGTCCAATAATCCCACTGCTCCATATTCAGAGTCACGGATCAAAGTCACACTTGGCTTGAAAAACAGGTTAGGCCTTGCCTCTGGTCGTTGGTGCATTCCTGGGAAAGTGACCTTGAATAACATCCCTGGGCCCCTGAACAGTGTGTCACATCAGTGAAAGACAGTGATAGGAGGTCAGGCTTTAAAAGTGCCATATACTTCGCAGTCCCTTGAACTCTTAGAAAGCGCTATTTACTCCATTTTGACAAATTCCTCTGGACTTTCCTCAGTTTCATATTTTTGAAATGAGGATACTAATACTTAGGAAGTTGATGTGCACAAAACATTCTCAATGATATTTTATAGCCACGAGTCTATCACTTTCCACCATGTCACATTCTTCCTTATAAATAGGAATAACAGTATTTGATGTATTCCCAACATCCCTTTTCCCCAGCTCTGAGGATTGGTCTAAACCAGTCAGAAGAATTTGCCTGCTTTCCCAGCCTCCTTTGTCCCTGAGGTAGACACTTTCCCCAAAGTCTGGCTAATTAGACACAAACAGAGATGTGGTGAGGGATATAGTTTTGGGAAGTTTGTTTTTGTCTTCCTTTTGTTTTCCCAGTGAAGACAGATGCAGCCCATGCAGCTTAATCTCTTTTGCTTTCTCTTTTGTCCTGTTTTGA
The DNA here is from genome assembly GCF_963383645.1 of Muscardinus avellanarius. NCBI lineage: Eukaryota > Metazoa > Chordata > Mammalia > Rodentia > Gliridae > Muscardinus > Muscardinus avellanarius. The sequence continues at coordinate 85,690,159 of NC_137798.1, forward strand.
AGAAGGGCACAATAGCTGGAGCTACAATAATCAGATGAGGAACAGGCTAAGAGAACCACAACCAGTGGCCCCCAAGTCATGGAGCCTCTGCACGGAGTCAACAATCACATGCCTATTTCTTGTTATGTGGAAAACCATACATTTTTGTTTAAGCTACTGAAATGATGTTTTCTGGTATCTGTAGATAAATATAACTTTACCTGAAATAAATGGGAGAGATGGGTGGGTATGGTGGTACACACCTGTAATCCCAGTATTTGAGAGGCTGAGACAGGAGGATCAAAAGTCTGAGGCCAACCTCAGCAATTTAACAAGGTCCTTGTCTCTGTCTTTTGGATTACTGCTATAATCTGAAACAACTGACCATATAATTTAGAGGAAGAAAGATTTATTTGTTCACAGTTTTTGGAGATGTTTGCAGATGATATGGTGGTTGAAAATGGAGGAGAGAGAGAGAGAGAACAAGAGAGAGAGAGAGAGAGAGAGAGAGAGAGAGAGAGAGAGAACGAGAGAACGAATAGGGGAGGAACCATATAATCCCCAAGGCTGCACCCCCAGGGACCCTTCCTTAGCAATTAAGTCCCAATTTTTCCATGCGGCTAAGAAGAAAATTCTAAACCCAAACCATTATGACACCTTTCCAAAACAAAATCTAAAAAGGGCTAGGGGTACAGCTGGAGGTAGAATGCTCCTGTGTTCAAAGCCCAGGATGGAAAAAATAATAATAAGAGAGATTGATTGTGATAGGCCAAGTTCTAAGATGATGGCATGATCTTCACATGTTGGACTCCCATGATGATGTTACCCCTGTGGTTAAGTACGTATGGCAAAACAGATTGCACAGATGCAATTAAGGTTTCTACTCAGTTGACCTTAAGAAGTGGAGATTGACCAGGAATGGTGACACATGCCTGTAATCCCAGTACTCAGGAGACTGAGACAGTAGGACTGTTGGAAGCCAGCCTCAGCAATTTAACAAGATCCTCAGCAACTGAGCAAGACCTCATTTCAAAATAAAATAGGGATAGAGGTATAGCTCAAAGGTAGAATTCCCCAGAATTTCATCCCTATTTTCAAAAAAAAGGTGATGGTTGTGGGGGATTGTCCAGTAGAGCCTAACCTAATTAACATGCCCTTTAAACATGCACTACAACCACAAACGGCTACCAAAGGCAGGTGTAAGCTGAAAGGACACCCTGAGTCTCAGTGAGAACACTGACAGCAACCCCTGGTTTCTGCAGTACCCTGAGAGGAGGACCCACCCATGCTGTGCCACACTTGTGACTCAAAGATGAGAGGGTGATCAGGTTTTGTTTTTAGTTTTATTTAAGTACTTATTTTTATTGGTTCTTTTTCATTGGACATACAGGGGATTCATTATAATCCATGCACAGAATATATGTCCGATTTCATTCCCCAAGCCTTCCCCCAGCCTTCTCCCCTTCCTCTACTCATCTCCCTTCTGTTTTTGTGAGATCCCTTTTTCTTTTCTTTTCTTTTTTTTTTTTTTCTTTTCTTCTCTAGTTTCCACATAGGACCCTGGATTTCCCAAGCCTGGCTTACTTCATTTAGCTTGTTTTTCAGTTTGGTCCATTTACCAGCAAGTAACTGAATGTGGCTCTTTTTTATGGTCGAGTGAAACTCCAATGCATATGTATACTACATTTTCTTTATCCAGTCATCTGTTGGCCAACACCTAGGTTGGCTGATTCTATAACTTGGCCATTGTGAACTACGCTACTGAAAACATTGGTACGTGTGTATCACTATACTATGATGATGTTAGTTCTTTGGGGTAAATACCGAGGAGTGGCATCACTGGGTCCTTAGTCTTTTCAGGAGCCTCCACACTGATTTCCACAGTAGTTGTACTGATTCGTTGTCCTACTAATAATATGTCAGTGTTTTGTTTTGCTTTGTTTTACCCTACAGTCTTGTCAGCATTTTTTAATCACCTGTAATTGTGACGATTGCCAATCTCACTGGAGTGAGATGAAATCTCAGCATAGTTTTGATTTGCATTTGAGGGTGATCACCTTTCATGCAAAAAGCTAAGGAACAACTTTGAGTACTTTCCCTTTGAATATGAGGAGCCCAATGAACATATGACCAGTTTCCTAGGGCAGAAATGATCAGATCATGCCAATGACTCTTCCTAATAAAGAGGGATGATAACATTTTGGAATATGTTGTCTGTCGGTCCAGGGGGGGATGAGCAAGAAGGGAAGACAGGAAAAGTAGACTGGATGGTGGCATCTTCTCACTTTTCTTAAATAGGGTATTTATTAATTCTTCCAACAAATAGCTATAAACATGATGCTCAGAATATAAAAGTAAATTAAATAGATAAAGACTCTGCCTTCAAGTGGCTTACATCTAAGAAGGGAAAACAAGTTAAGAAACAAGTTAACTGTAACCAAATAAAATACCCATAAGTAGCTAAAGCGTTAGGAAGAGGGATGAGGGATCTTATAATAAGTAAAGCAAATATAAGATCTCTCTGAAGAGGTTATACTTTCTCACTTTAATTTTTTTTGTGGTACTGGTATCAAACTCAGAGCCTTGCACGTACCAGACACATACTCTACCTCTGAGCTAACACCCAGCCCTAAGAAGTTACACTTAATTGCTACCTAAAGAATGAGAAATGACCAACCATGCTAGGGGCAGAAAGTATAGGGTACTCTAGTTAGAGGAACCCAAGACACAAAGTGTCTGAGATGTTTCCCAAAACAAACAAGCAAGACCAAGAATAGAGTAGGCGTGGAAGAGAGGAGCGTGAGATACAGCTGAAAAGGTCATTCATTTTCAGAAATACAGGGTCTTGGGAGCCAGATTAAGATATTTAGATTGTACTCTATACACAACAAGAACTCACTGAAGGATTTTAAAGATAAGGAACAATATTTGATTTGTCTTTTCAGAAGCTGGGTGATGAAAAATAATTAGGAGGCTGTTGGAATAGTTGAGATAAAAGAGGATAGGGGCCTGAAACAACCTGCATGTCCATCAATGGATGAATGAATAAACCAATGTACTGTATCCATGCATTGGAATATTATTAAGCCTTAAAAAGGAAGGAAATGCTGACACACACTATAACATGGGTAAACCATGTGGACTTTATGCCAAGTGAAAGAACATGTTAGAAAAGGGCAAAGACTATGATTCCACTTATACTTGGTACCTAAACGAGTCAAATTAATAGAGACAGAAAATAGAATGGTGATTGTCAGGAGCTGGGGGAGACAGAATAGGGAGTTGGAATAGGGAGTTGGTGTTTAATAGGTAGAGAATTCCAGTTTTGTAAGATGAAAAGAGTTCTGGAAATAGATAATGGTAATGGTTTTGTACAACAGTATGAAAGTCCTGAATGCCATTAAGCTGTGCTTTTAAAAATGGTTGAGTGGTAATTTTTATGCAATGTGCCTGAACTTTTCTTAAGGTTTTAAATGACCATCTAAGGTGAAACTATACAAAGCAATCTTCACAATCTAAGAGGAAAATATGATTGTTTGTGACTTTTAAAACTTTTGTCAAGCCGGGCATGGTGGTGCATGCTTGTAATACCAGTACTTGGGAGGCTGAGACAGGAGGGTTGCAGGTTTGAAGCCAGCCTCGACAACTTAGTGAGACCCTGTTTCCAAATAAGAAATAAAATCAGGCTAGGAATTTAGCTCAGAGGTAGAATGCCTCTGGGTTCAAACCCCGGTGCCACACACACACATGCACACACACACACACACACACACACACACACACACACACAACTTTTGTCAAAATAAAAACTCTTACTGTTACTGAAAATACTAAAAACATTAACAATGAAAAGAAGTGTTTTATTGTGTGTGTGTGTGTGTGTGTGTGTGTGTGTGTGTGTGTTGCCGGGGATTGAGCCTAGAGGCATTCTACTTCCAAGCTACGCCCTCAGCTCTATTTTATTTTTTATTTAGAAATAAGGCCATGCTAAGTTGCTGAGAGCCTGGATAAGTTGCTGAAACTGGCTTTGAAACTGTGATCTTCCTATCTCAGTCTCCCATGTACAGGGATTACATACATGCACCATCACGCCAGGCTGATTTATTTCTTATATGAACACACACACACACACACACACACACACACACACACACACACTGGAATATATTTAGAGGCAGAGTCTACAGGACTTACTGATAGATCCCATAGGGCACAAGTAGGGAATTCTTCTGGGATTCTGGTTAAAACCTGTGAGGTTAATAGTGCCACTGACTGGAGGTGACAGGAAGTCTGCATTTGGAAATGAAATAAGTATTTCTTTTTAAATATGATACATTTGGGCTGCTTATTAGACACCTAAGAGAGATATTTACTAGGCTCTTGGACATGCAAGTTTGGAGCTCTGTGCTAAAGATCCAAATTTGGAAGTCATCATCATACAGAACGAAGGAGGCTACATAGGGAGAGAGGCTTTAGTAAAAGAACAGTGGCTGATGATTTCACCTGCCTGGGGCCATGTGGATACAGCTCTATGGAGCTCCATCTATGTCCTAAGATCTTGTAACTCCAAAGAGACAGAAAGATGAAGAAGCCCCCATTGTAGAAAGCTGCCATGCCTAGCTCTTCAATACAATGGCATACGAGAAGCAGAAATACCACTCTGCATAGGGCTTGTTGGAAACATGCATTTCAAATTGGGCCTTTCCCCTACAATATTTCTTTTTCTTTCCCTTTTTGATACTAGAACATTCTACCTCTGAGCTACATTCCCAGCCCTTTCTTTTCTTTTTCTTTTTCTTTTTTTCAGTACTGGGGATGGAACCCAGACACATTTTACCTCCGAGGTACACCCCCAGCCCTATTTTAAATTTTGAAACAGGGTCTCACTGAGTTGCAAAGGGCCTCACTAAGTAGCAGCTGAGGCTGTCTGCAAACTGCAATCCTCCTATATCAGCCTCCCAAATGCTGGGATTACAAGTGTGCATCACCATGCCCAGCTTCTTTCTATATTTTAATTTGAAACAGGGTCTCACCAGGTTGCCCATGCTGACCTTGAACCTGCAATCCTCCTGTCTCAGCCTCTCAAGTACTGGGATTACAGGCATGTGCCACCACGCCTGGATCCCATGAGATTTCTTAAATCCCAGAGTTGAAAAAACAAGCTGCCCCAGAACTCAGTTGAATACAGGAGAAAACATCCTTGGTGATAATTCTGCCATCAGGAGAGGAACAGGTGTCAGGCACTTATAACAAGAGCAGGAATTTCCTGAGACTACAGACAAATTTAAAATTCGGAATAATTAGTAAACGACATAAGGAGGATGAGAATGCTTGGCGCACTGCAGCACATGATTTAAAAATGAAGGATGCACACTGCTGTCCACTGAATGGCAGAGCATTGAAAGAAGTTTTGTTCCTGGGAACAAAGTCAAGCACACTGGAGATACCTGGGGCCGCCAGTGCTTCTTCTCTGTGGCTGTTGGAGGCTGAGGCACAGGGTGACGAAGCTTCATTAACAGTGATGCCCATGACCCATCTCCCACCATGCCCACCCAGGATACAAGCACTGTCCAATCGCCAACCTAATGAGGTAGGTACAATTATTAATAAAATCACCATTGTAGAGATGGCAAGAGCTGAGGCCAGAGAGGTTAAGTCACTTGCTGAAGTTTGGAGTGTAGTAAAGGATAGTAGTTGGGATATAGAATGTCTCTTGGAAGAGCTAATGTATTGGCAATGCAAAAAAAAAAAAAATGTTCAGAGGGGGAATCATTGAATCATGAGTGTTCTAATCTCACCAGTGGATGGATCCACTGATGGATTAATAGATTTATTAATCCATAGATTTATTGTACTATAATAGATTTATTGTACTATAACAATAGGCAGGTAGTATGTGGCTAAAGGAATGGTCCGTTTGTCTCCGTCTGTCTGTCTGTCTTCCACCACCATGCCCCGAACTCTGCAGATATGACCTAGCCTAACATGGACTAAAACTTCTGAAACCTCCAGAACTGTGAGCAAATAAATCTTTCCTCATCTAAGTTAGAGTCAGCAGGTATTTGGGGTCATCATGTGAAAAGGCTGACCAAAACAGTCGTGCTAGAAATCTTAGGAAAATCCTTCTGACTTCTGAAACTATTCACAATCACAAATTCATTCATTCAACCAACATGGATTAAGAGCCCCTTCTGTGCCAAGCTCTGGCCCTACACCAGATGTTATGAAGAAATAAATAATACAGACTTGAGGAAGGCCAATTAGCCAATGGCCTCATGCCATAAAGGAATTTAAACAATATACTGAAAGGACTGGAAAATATGTCACCTACAACCTTAAATTCATGTCCCAATAACAGACAAGTCTGCATAGAGTTCAATAAATATCTTTTAGCTTGGCATGGTGATTCATGCTTGTAATCCCAGTATTTGGGAAGCTGAGACAGGAGGATCGCAGTTCATGGACAGCCTCAGCTACTTAGTGAGGCCCTTTGCAACTCAGTGAGACCCTGTTTCAAAATAATGAATTAAAAAAAAGGGCTAGGAGTTTTGCTTGAAGTTAGGATGCCCCTGGGTTTAATTCCTAGTACCACAAATAGATATATATAATCTTTTGTAACTCCCACTGTTACCTTTGTCTAACAAAACTCTATTACATTGCGGGGTTTGGTGTGTGTGAGTTTTATATTAGAGGTCTTAATTTAATGTTAAATGGAAACATAAAAAAATCATAATTTTTTAAATATTGTTGTGGCATTTCAGGTTTTAATACACTTAGAACCTCAGAAAAAAACAAGGACACGGGGCTCTCTCTACTACGTCTCAGAGGTTCTGAGCATGAATGATAACTTAGGCTGCTATGGAGGATGCTGGAAGGTCTCAGGTGAGGGGTGCAGAAAGCACAGGAGGCCTCCTGGAAGATCACATGTAACCTGACTCTTAGGAGGTGCACAGCAGACAGACTTAAGCACATTTTCTGCAGCCAGACAGGCCAAGTCCCCACTGCTACCTGTAACATGGAAATATCTCTGAAATTCCCTAAGCCTGAGTTTAATCTTCATAGTCTCTTCCTTAGACATCCTATAAGATGAAAAAAGATGCCATAATATAAGACTTTTAACATAGTGGGTAACAAGTGCTCAGTTAATGGTATCTATTGCCGTTGCTATTTCTATGAATAAAGGATGAGTAGGAATCAGCTTGGTAAAGAAAGGGTAAGGACTTAATTTCATTCCTGATGTGGTAGCATTCAGGAAGTGAAAGTGGAAGGAAGAGGGAGTCCTCTGAAATTCAGGGGACAAAGGAAGTAGTGGTGTGAACTTCAGCCTGAGACAGGAGACGGCCAGCTGGCTGGATGCAAGGCGCTGGGTGGCCTGGAAATGAGCGGAGAGAGAAACTATAAGCGGCTGGGCCACCAGGCTGGTCAACTCTAAAGCCCCATTTACATGGTCATCCTGCTGGATAGGAGCTCTATGGGTGCCTGAATAGCGACTCAGATGCTGCGGCATCAGCCCAGCGTCTCACTCCGGGTTTGTTCATGAGCCTATTTCAGTCCAAGTGGTGGATGGGGCAGCAGCATGACCAGAGCTATCACCAACCTCCTGAGCCACATGGAAATTATATCCAAAGACCAGATGTTAGATGTTAAGAAGATACATTCTTTTGTTTTGTATTGTTTTTTGAGTGTGTGTGTGTGTGTGTGTGTGTGTGTGTGTGTTAGGGGGGAGATTGAATTTAGGAGGCAATCTACCTCTGAGAAGGTTGGGACTTGGGACAACAGATATTTACATTTTGGACATAGCATAAACAGCCACTTGGGAGTTGTTTGGGTTTTTTTGTTTTGTTTTGTTTTCAGTACTGGGGATTGAACCCAGGGACATTCTACCTCTGAGCTACATGCTCAGCACTTTTATGTTTTTGTTTTGAAACAGGGCCTCCCTAGGTTGCGGAGAGTCTTTTGAGTACTAGGATTACAGGTGCGGACCACCACACCTGGCTGCGAGTTCATTACCATGGTCTTCCCATGTAGTCATAAGCATGGAGGAGGCTCAGGTCAAGTCCAACTTCACACTGCAGGGCAAATCAATCTGGTTCTCTTAAAACCCAGAGGAGGACCAGGTAAGGGGCATACACCTGTGTTCACCTTAATTAGTGAACTCCTCAGTGTGACTGAGTTAAGAAAGCTTACCAACAACAGAGGGAACAGATAGGCCGCATGAGACTGGACAACGGGGCTGCAGATTTCTGAATGTCAGCATTTGAAGAAGCAGAGCCTTGCCTGGGTCTCTGAAGGATGGCTTCCATGCATGCGTCATGGGGTTTCACACACCTGCACCGATACTGCCACTATACGCTCATCTCCCCCCATCAGGAAGAACTCTATAGTCAGGGCCACAATGCAACCTTGAGGGCTTCTCCCTGGAGCTGGCTCTTACCTTTTTTTCCTTTTTAAATTCTGGTTCTCAGACTCTCTTTGAGTTATAATTTAAGTCCGAGTTTCTCGTCTCTGAAAAAAATGCATCTAATAACTGCAAAACTACTCACCATTTAAAGTACAGACAGCTTTCCCAAGATCCACCTGGGGATCCTCCAGAGCTCCCCAGATGCCCTGGGAAGAGCTCCCACCCCAGACAATTTATCTAGTTCAAGTCACTTCCAGGCCTTTCAAAACAATGCAAGATCATTCCAGCGGAGCACAGAAGGAAGCCAGGCCCTGTGGCTTCTACTGACCCCGAACTGATAATTCCTTATTTCCGTTTGCAGCAATGTGGAGGATATCTCCTTCCCTTTTCTGAGAATCCATCCCCTCCCTCTTCCCCCAACATACCAGACACACAGGCACAGAACCAAAACAACCCAGCCAAATCCTGAAGCTCAGGCTGCAGCGGTGGGCTGTCTGGGCCTCGGCTGTGCAGGACCCAGGCTGATTACGACCGCATCCTTGTGGACCAGGCCTCTCACAAACAGGCCAGTCCCAGTGTGTGCATCTGCCGGCTGAAGGCAGGGGCACGCGCGAGAGACACGGTGAACTGGGACACACTGGGTGGCCTTGGCACAGCACTGAGAACTGAGTAAATATCCGTTGATGGAGGGCCGGCTCTGAAAGCACAGGGCCTGGAGTTTTGATATATGAAATGGATTTTAACATCCCGCCCTTTTATTATCAATTGCAAACTTAGAGAGCAGATATGTTAGGAAGTGTTCCAGCTGGTAGAACAGAAGAGCTCTCACACTATAAAATGTGAGCAGCTGAGTACCTTCCAAGCCTGACGACGCGTCCATCCCTACTCTACTAGTCCCTTCTTTTACATTCACTTTTCAAACTTTTATTATAAAAAGAGTCCATTCTCAGCCAGGCAGAGTGGCACACACCTGTGATCCCAGTACAGGAGGATTGCAGATTCCAGGCCAGTCACAGAAACTTAGCGAGACTCTCAACAACCTACCAAGACCCTGTTTCAAAAAATGAAATGAAATGAAATAAAATAAAATAAAATAAAACAAAACAGGGCTGGGGGCGTAACTCAAAAGTAGAATGCCCCTGGATTCAATCCACAGTACCCACAAAGGAAAGAAAGAAAAAAAAAAGAGTACCTCTCCTCACTGAAGAAAACTTAAGCACTAGTGCACTCCTAAACTGATACAATTTATTTTTTTAAAAGTCTATCTGCATGCACTTCAACTGCCCAGGGACGCTTCTACTGTACAAGGTATGATTTCCTTGTGGGGGTGGGAGAGGCTGTCACCACAGACAAATGAGACAGGATCCTCTGACCTTGGGTTCACACATTAGTGGTGAAGAATTATTCTATTGCTTTTCCCAAGCTGGTGGCAATTTCTCACCATTTATGCCTATTCTCTTTACTTCCTCAACCTGGAAGACCAGAAAAAAAAAAATTTACTCACTAGGCCCTCTTTCCTATTAATTGTTTTCTGCTTTGATGTTGCTAAGGCTTGCCTCTTTCAGTCTGTACATCACCCATGCCCATCTGGAAAAGGTTTCTCTAGGGCTCTGTAGAGATGTAGAAACAAACCACGCCATTACATAGATTTGGTCCCGCCACCACTAATGGTAGTATTTCTTTTGGTAGACGTCTCACTGACCGTAACTCTTGCAAAACAGAAAAGCCACAAAGTCAAAGCACATACACCATAGCTGCAAGCACAGCAGACGTACTAATTAGAGAACAGAGAGACAAGCCTTCAGAATGTGATTCTCCATACCTCTGGAGTCTTATTTTTCTTAGAGAGTGACACTTGCCGGGCGCAATGGTACACGCCTATCATCCTAGTACTTGGGAGGCTGAGAAAAAAGGATCACAGGTTTGCTGCCAGCCTGGGCAACTTAGTAAGATCCTCTTTTAAAATGTGAAATAAAAAGGGCTGGGGGTATAGCTTAGAGGTGGAACACCCCTTGGGTTCAATCCCCAGCAAAACACACACACACACACACACACACATTCACACAAAAATAGTGAAGTGTGTGTGTGTGTGTGTGTGTGTGTGTGTGTGTGTGTGTGTTATTGGGAATGGAACCCAGGGCCACTCTACCTCCGAGCTACATCCACAGCCCTATTTTATTCTTTCATTTTGAAACAAGGTCGCACCAAGTTGCAGGGGACCTCGCTGAGTTGCTGAGACTGGCTGAGAACCTGTGATCCTTCTGTCTCAGCCTCCCAAGTACAAGAATTACAGAAATTACAGAAGGACACCACCATGCCTGGCCGAGAGGTTTTTTTTTTTTTTTTTTTTTTTTTAATAGGCTCAGAATAATATTATTTGCTGAAAGAAAGTAGTTCAGATACCTTTTCTTTTCTCTTCTTTTCTTTTCTACTGGGAATTGAACCCAAGGCATGCTATAGCCAAGCCACAGCTCCCAGCCCCATTTCATTTTTTATTTTGAAACAGAGTCATGCTAAGTTGCTGGGGGATTTGCTAAATTCTAGAGGCTGGGCTTGAACCTGTGATCCTCCTGTCTCAGCCCCCCAAGTACTAGGATTACAGGCTTGTACCACCATACCCAGCTCGTGTGTGAACCTGGAGCCTTCTACACCCTCAACCCTATTTTTAATTTTTAAAATTAAATTATGAAGCAGAGTCTGCTAAGTTGCCAAAGCTGGCCTCAAACTCATGATCCTCCTGGCTCAGCCTCTCAAGTACTAGGATTACAGGCATGTACTATCAAGCCTGACTTTTTTAACTGACCAAAAACCACAAATTTAAAACAGTAGGGAAGATCAGCTAGTCTGTTATAAAAGAGAAAATGTCTTCTTACATGGTTCATGGTGGCAAAGAACAAGCACAGGGTTAGTGTGTAAAACACCAAAACACTGTCATTGCCAGGGACCTCCCCCCTTTTTTTTTTTTTCTTTCTGTCTTCAGATCTCTGAATGCCTATGATTCATGTAGCAATTGCCATATACAGATGCCAGACTTATTTCTGGATATAGTATTTCAAATACAGAGGAAACCCAAGTACCTGAGATGGGTACAGAATGTTGCAGCTTCTCTCTGACCTCCCTCTTTTACTCTGAATAAAAAGAAGGAAAAATAGTAGCAGTGTTTAGTCAAATTAGAATATGGTTTTTCAGCTCAGGGACCATCCAAAGGGCTTTAAAAATGTGTGAGCTGTCACTGTTCCTCGCTTCTAATAGGTTGGCATGAACATTGAGAATTTTTTTTTTTTTACAGTACTGGGGATGGAACCCAGGAACATTCTACCTCCAAGCTACACCCCCAGCCCTATTTTTTATTCTTTATTTTGAAACAGGGTCTCACTGAGTGTCAAAGGGCCTCACTGTAGTAGCTAAGGCTGTCTGCGAACCTAGATCCTCCTGTCTCAGCCTCCCAAATGCTGGGATTATAAGCCTGCGCCACCACGCCCGGCTGAACATTGAGAATTTTATAGTGAGAAAAACAAGAATGAATTCATAACATAAATGCAGCTCTTATGGAACCTTCAAACCCAGGAAATGGGCGCTTTATTACCTCTTCTCATCCCATCTCACAGACTGGGAAACTGAGTCTTAAAGACTGAGTGAGTCACTTGCCCAAGGACACAAAGCTCATAGGAGATCAAATGGTAGCTGATCCAGTCTATTAACTTTGAAGTCCTCGTACTTAACTTAGCGTTATAGAGCTCAGATGACAACAAACCATCCAAAGAAACTGCCAACGTCCAAGAGAATCACACTTTGATTGACACTGTCAAACGGAAGGAAGGCAAACCAGAAACCTTGAGCCAGCCTGACTGTACCCCTGGACCTGCAAGCCCTGGCTCTGCCCTAGGACCCCTCCTAGACCTGTCATTCCCTCTCAGATATAGGTCTCATCTAGAAGCCCCCACAAAGACGCCTGCGGCTCTGAATTCTCACCTGACGTCACCTCCACATCAACGTTTAATAAGCCTCTCAAAGTTAACACATCCTAGGCTGACTGGCTGCGCTCCTTTCCAAAACGACTGCAGCGGAAGCCTTCCCCATCTCGAAAGATAACTGCTCTATCTTTCTGGTACCCTGGCCAAAACTGTTGTCCATTCTAGCCTCTTGTTTCTCGTTTTCTCTTACATCGTTTCTCTGGAGTTCATTTTACGAAAAGGCAGTTGACAAACATGCCTCACGTGATTCTTAAAAGTGGCTAGCTCACCGGTCGTGGAGGTGCATGCTGGTAATCCAGTACTTGGGAGCCTGAGACAGGAGGATTCGGGTTCGTGGCTAGCCTCAGCTACTTAGTGAGGCACCCTGCAACTTAGTGAGGCCCTGTTTCCAAATAAAGAATAAAAATATCAGGCAGGGGGTATGGCTCCCAGAATGCTACAGGGAATACAACCCAGAGGCATGCTACCTCCGAGCTATGAGATCAGGGGCTTTGACCCCCTGACATTTAGTTGAAGAGGGTAGAGAATATATACCCAGTCAGGCCAGGCACTTTGCAGAGATGGGTCCTGGCCATAAGAAAACCAAATAAAAGTGTAAGTTCATTTACACATCTGTATCTCCACTTGTAGGAAAAATATTTATGGGTCAAAACATGTAGGTTTCATGGGTGGAACATGAAGAGGCTCAGAGCAGACTTGGGAGCCAGCCTGCTCACGTTTGAATTGTGAGCATACCCCCACCCCTATTTCTTATTCTTTATTTTGAAACAGAGTCTCACTAAGTTGCAAAGGGCCTCACTAAGTAGCTGAGGCTGGCGGCAAACCGTGATCCTCCTGTCTCAGCTTCCCAAATTCTGGGATTACAAGCATGTGCCATCATGCTCAGCCTTTATTCTTTATTTTGAAACAGAGTCTCACTGAGTTGCAAAGGGCCTTACTAAGTAGCTGAGGCTGTCTACAAACCACAATCCTCCTTGTCTCAGCCTCCCAAATGCTGGGATTTCAAGTGTGCACCATGGCCTGGCTTGATAGGCTGTTTCATAAACGCTCAAGTGACACTTCCAGTCTCGCAGACGTTGATCTCAAAGTGCTTTACAACTAATTTAGCTAAATAACTCAGGTGATTCCTATAAGAAATGCATGAGGTAGGGTCTATGATCCTCCCCTTTACAGAAAGAAAGAACTGAGGCATGGGGTTGTTAAATGACTTACCTGAAAACACAATTCAAACGTGAGCATGCTGGCTCCCAAGTCTGCTCTGAGCCTCTTCATGTTCCACCCATGAAACCTACATGTTTTGCCCCATAAATATTTTTCCTACAAGTGGAGATACAGATGTATAAATGAACTTACACTTTTATTTGGTTTTCTTATGGCCAGGACCCATCTCTGCAAAGTGCCTGGCCTGACTGGGTATATATTCTCTTCAGCTAAATGTCAAGGGGTCAAAGCCCCTGATCTCCTGAGCCCTGTGCTGTGATCAGCCAAGTCACCCAGACCAGAGGTCGAATTGTGACAGTCGGTGCCTCTGAGTCTTTGGAACTGCATCCCCATGGCCTGCTCAGGGGTCAGGAACTTAAGACTCACCAGCGGCACACGCACTGGATCCAGGACCCCAGAGGGTGGTGTGATGGATAGCACATCTGGAGGCCTGGCAGCGGCAGGCAACACCCCCACCTGTGCCAATTAGGTTGGTGAGTGGCTGGGAGGCACGTTGTATTTATTCAGAGAAGCCCCCACTTCCCAGGGAGCCCCCCTTTTAGAGGTTACTTTAAAACAAAAAGTATTGAGGAAGAGGAGATCAGGAAAGAAAAATAAAGACCTGTGCTTCCACTGCCTTTCTGATAGTGAACTGACAGTAGAAATCATGGCAGTTTTCCTCCCACAGGGCTCCCCAGGGCTGTGAAAGTGTGGACAGAGAGCCCCTCTTAACTGTGTAGAGCACTTTTTGTTTCTAGAAACCATAGTGACTAAGAGCACCGCTTCCAGACCTAAGAGACTAAAAGAGGTGGGTTCAAAACCCAACTTCACCCCAACCTCTGACAAATTACTTAACCCCAACATCTCTTGGCTTCATCTGAAAAAAAAAATGCTATAACTCTCGACCTTTACAAGCACTGAGGTGCAAATAAGGTGAGACTGTGCCCTGCGTAGGACCTGGCACCTAGTAGATCTCAAGTAATGAAAACTGATAGTGACTTTATTCCTATCAATATCAAGCTTTTTACATCCTTCAACTCTTTAAAGCCTGAAGTGAAGGGAAATGTAGTTTCAGAGAGTGATATGGAATAAGTAAATATTTTATGTTTGACAAGGGTGGGAAATACACAAGTAAGTGGCGGCTTTGCTAGCTCTGGGTTCACACACTAGTTACAGTATTAGTGTTATCCTGATAAGTTCAGTATTATCCTAGTAAGTTCACTATTTATGGGTCCCCACAGCCATATCCACATAACCAGGGCATTATAACTCTTCTCTCCTAAAAGCTAAAGACAGGAATACTAATACTAATACTTGGTTTCTAAAGCAAAGAGTGAAATAAAATCTGTTTTCATTTAAGGCATCTAGTTTAAGTAATTAGATGATTTCATGTAGTGATTCTTATCAAACTGGTAAGGGTCTGGTGTTTCACTTCCAAAGTTCAGGCCACTGATAGGCCCGCCCAACTTACTGGTTTGCATTTGGTATGAAAGAATAGTTCATGCCATTTCATTTAGATGGTGTGTTTCCACAGACCCACAGCACCAAAAATAGTAACCAGGGTTAAGCCTAAAAGTGAAGGGTGTAATTATCTCCCTCTTGATTTAAAATCAATGAGGACCTTTTGGGGATTACAGTTCTTCTGTGAGACATGAGGCTGGCTGAAGAAATCCCTATGTAAATGACGGGGCCCTAAGTCCTTACTGTCTCTATTCTTTCAAAGCTCTGTGAAGAACTTCACCACCATTTGGTGGTGTCCACTTTGCTTGAACTGGACACCACCAAATGTCAGGGGAAGTGGGGTCACTGACGCGCAGGTGCCAAGTGAGTCCTGCATGACTTTAAGCAAGTCGTTTGACCTTTCCAGGTCATTCTGGAAGTGTAGAGACCCATCACCTGCCACTGGGACACAGTTTATGGTAGGATTAGATTTTATTTATAAAGCA
Source organism: Muscardinus avellanarius (assembly GCF_963383645.1). Classification (NCBI taxonomy): domain Eukaryota; kingdom Metazoa; phylum Chordata; class Mammalia; order Rodentia; family Gliridae; genus Muscardinus; species Muscardinus avellanarius. Next base: position 85,705,659 of record NC_137798.1, read on the forward strand.
GTTCGACATCCTTGGCTCCAAAGTGCTTCCCTATTAATAAAATGCACACGCTTAAGGAGGTCAAATCAGAGTCCAGGGTCGCTCATCCACTAACAAATAATCTTTATTTGTTAGTAGGTTATGCAAGCTGTCATATGCCAGGACATTCTGTGGTTAGATGGCAATCAAGAAAGGAAGACTTGGGGACATCCACCAGCTTGGACTTCCCTTCTCTTTTCCTACTTGGCTCTTTTACTCCAGATAGAGTGGTCTATGTGGTGAACCTGAAACAGGACTGTGAGCCAGTGCAGGGTTACTGCCCACTTAGTCCACTCCCAACAAAGCCCATGCTTCTGCCTAGCTAAATCCTCCCCAGGCCAACACAACCTCAGAATGATTTCCTGTCTGAATTCACTGCACTGGATACCCTCTTATCTGTCAACTGTCATCTATGTTATTTAACTATTTTAATGATTTTGCATAGATACCATGCCCTTTCTCTCTCAGAGGCTGTTCAGAAGACTGTGCATACCTCTCTAAGTTCCTCATAGCTTCTTCCTTAGACTCCTGAGCCCAGAGAATGGTCAGTGCCATTTGCATGAGCCACCTTCTAGAGGTTTTACCAAGCCATTAGCAATCTGCAGAGCAGGTCCGCACCCCTCAGTGGGACCACACGTCACAGGAAGCTTCACACACCTTGCTGGTCACTGCTAACCAGTCCAGGTCAGTATGAGGCCAGTTGGGGTTACCAAAGTATACACAATGAATGAAAAATTCAAGGGACCTGGATTTTTAAAATCCTGCGCTATGCCGGGTGTGGTGGTGCACGCTTGTAATCCCTGCGCTTGGGAGGCAAAGACAAGAGGATCACGCAGGTTCGAAGCCAGCTGCACTGGCTTAAGAGACCCAGTTTCCACATAAAAAAAATGTATATAATAGGTCTGGGTCTGGGAGTATAGCCCTTGAGAGTGTCGCCCAGAGGTAGAAGGGCTTTCAGGAACCCCAGTACCACCACCAAAAAAAAAAAAAATCCTGCCCTTCTATTACCTCTACAAAATTCTAGTTAACTGCTTTTGCCTTAGTTATTCTATTTCAGGAATGCAACAATAACACTATAAACTCACCTTCTAAATTTGGTAGAGGTAGCATAAAGAGAGGACAGGATTTATCTGGTGGTTTTATGTTTACATTTCTTAAGTATCAAATCACTGGATTGAAATTATCCAACAGAGATAGTGGTACTTTCTACTAAATATGTTCAGCATTTCCAATCCCTCCTGGCTAGTTTCTCTCGTGGCTCTCACTCTTAAGTTTAGGGTTTTGTTTGCTACAACTTTAGGCCAAGCTTCCTGGAACTCAAGAGTTGAGGGAACTGTGATAGTTCCTTGTAAAGCTGAACAAGAGAAGGTAGGACTGAGGCCAAGAATGCCGACAGGCAAAAAACAACCTGCTTTTCAGAATTACCTGGAAAGGCATGCATCTGGCCTCAGGCCTCCGGAGATAATGGCTCCAAGTTTTCTCATCCACCTCTGGAGGTACCCAGAATCCTCCTGAGACAGATGGATTATCCTGTCTCCAAAAAACACACTTTTGAGGTGTGATTTATCTGTTGAATCTCGATTAGAAGGAGGTCTTCTCAAATCTCACTTCATTTCATAGCCTGATATTTCTTGTTTTATACAAAAGAAATAGGAATAGAGTCTAGAATTTTCTATCCACACCACAATGGACCAGTCTGTACTCATCTCGCCTTGACACAAATACTCTAACCTGCTAGCCAACACTTACAGTGTTGACCCTGGAAGTATACCATGCATTCACATGCTGTCTGCTAGGTACACACCAACTGCTTATCTGGACCCCAAGTAGAGTTGGAATGTTTGCCATGTTTGCACTTGAAAAAAAGGTAATTAAAAAAGAAAGAAAGCCAGGCGTGGTGGCGCACGCTTGTAATCCCAGAGCTTGGGAGGTGGAGACAGGAGGATCCTGCAGGTTTGAAGCCAGCCGTGCTGGTTTAAGAAACCCTGTTTCCAAATAAAAAGTATAAAACAGGTCTAGGCATGTAGCCCAGAGGTAGAAGGGTTTCCAGAAACCCCAGTACCACCAAAAAGAAAGAAAGAAAGGAAGAAAGAAAGAAAGAAATCTTTGATGTGTGTGTGTGTGTGTGTGTGTTGTTGTTGTTGTTGTTATTGTTGTTGTTTGTGGTACTGGGGAGTGAACCTGGGGAATTCTACGTTGGAGCTATATCCTCAGCCTTTTTTACTTTTTGCTTTGAAAGAGTCTTGCTACATTGCTAAGGCTGGCCTCGAACCTGTGATCCTCCTGTCTTAGTCTCCCGAGTGCTGGGATTATAGGCGTGTTTTATTACCTGCATCATGTACACCCCAACATGTTTCCTCCTTAATAACCATTTTTTAGATGCTCTGTCATTTCGCAGGAGTGATGAGTCAGAGTCGAGGGAATTATTGTGACTTGCTCCAACTACTAGAATAAGCCAAACCATCTTGGGTTGGTTGAGCTTGGGTTCTCAGGGGCTCATTTATCTACAGACTGGTGCACTTTGCAATGACCACATAGTACAAATGTTTATCCATAAAGAAGACCTCAAGTGAAATAAGAAATTTCTTGGTCTGACTGTATTAAAATTCAGCCAAGTATCCACCCAATGGACAAGCTCAGTTCCAGAAGAAATTATGGCCATTACGATAAGAAGTATGAAGGGCCAGGGATGGACTATGTGGATGGGCTTGAGAGATCTGGAGCCAGACTAAAGGGTGGGTGCTTGATAACAGGCTAGGCAGAATTACAGAGGGAGGCTTCTCTGAATCTGCGATTTTTTGTTTGTTTGTTTCCTCACTATAAGGGCTGCATTTGGCATTCAATATAAACATAGAGAATCAGTTACTTTTACAGACTCTAGTGCTCATGTCCAGAATCAACCTTAAGCAAAATGGCTGCATAGAGAATGATAGAACCTTCCAGACTTTTTCTTCTTTCCATGGGGTCCTTCCATTTAGGTCTTTCCCTCAACCACACCTTCATTTCTTCCTTTAGTTCAGTGATTTTCTCCTCTTTTTTGGTGTGGGGGTACCGTGGACTGACCCCAGGGCATTTTACCTCCCGGCTACACTACACCCTCCAGTCCTATTTTATTTTATTTTTATTTTGAAACTAAATTGCTGAGCACTTGCTAAGTAGCTGAGGCTGGCCTCGAACTTGCAATCCTACCGTCTCAGCCTCCCAAGTACTGATTTGACAGGAGTGTACCACCATGCCCAGCTCAGTGCAGTGGCTTTTAAAGTGTGGTCTTTAGAGCAGCAGCATCTTTATCATCTAGTGCTGGTGAGGCTCCACCCTAGTGTGAGTGATTCAGAAACTCCAGGGTACGATGGGGCCAGCAAGCTATGTTTTCCTCAAGCCATCCTGGTTATTTTGATGCACACTGAAGTCTAAGAACCATCTCTTTAGATGGTAAATCAAGATCACAACTTTAAGATAAAAGAGAGTGTGCTTTTGAGAAGACCCGAAAAGTTGACAAGCCACTCAGGTGCTAAGTGAGTAATTTTCTAATAGTGGAATTTCCAGGCCTGTGAGGGACAGTGAGTGATGCAAGACCCTGTATTCATGGTCCAAACCCCTGGCATAGGACCTAAAGTCCTTCATTATCTGCCTCTGGGGTACTTCCTCGACCTTGCTTCCTTCTGTCCCTCCCCCCAACTCAGCCATATCTACTATCTGCAGGAAGCCTATACTTCCTTATCTCTCCCATTAGGCTTGGCCATATGACTGACCTTCACCGACAGCACAGAAGCTAAAGGGACAGCTGCTATTTCCAAGCCGACTTGAAGTGCCATCCTGCTATTCTGCCACATTCTCTCTGTCCCTTTGCCATAAATGAGTCCAGCATTACCCTAGAGAAAGGCTGGGCTGTTTTTTAAGCTCAGTGGGTCCCCACTGGAAGATGGATGAAGATACAACTCCAACTATACTGGGCATGCAGCCTCAGTGAGAAAGAAACGTGTGCTGCTGTAAAACAGAGAGATTCGGGAGCTATTTGTTATTCATCCTAAGTTGACTGACAGCCCTGTTGGTCATTCCCCTCTATCTGGAACGTCTCTCCCACTCTGCTGTGCCCTTCTTTACCATCCCACCACTGTCCTGGCTGCACAAGAGACTGGCTCATCTGTGGACATTCAGCACCCCTCAATCAGGCCTTTATCTTTCCCAGGTATCACTTTTACCTTTAGGATCTCTTCTCAATGCTACAGATCTGTAACTATGCCCTTGCAATGGTGTGAGGGGCTTCGCATTCATTAACTGTTCTTAGAACCCCACTAAAATAATATTAACAATAATGATGATAATAATAATAGCAACAGCAACAATGATAAATGTGAGCCCTTATTTTACAGAGGAAGGAGACTTTGGCTCAATGAAGTCAGGGTTTGGTCAGAGCCGGAACTCCCACCAGGTTGGATCTGGCTCCGGACTCAGTAGCCTAGTCTGCGCCACACACCTCCCTCCAAGCCCAGCAGCAAGCTTTTAGATCCTCCCACTCCTCGGAACAGATTAAAAGTCTCCTGTCAACAACTGAAAAGACTGCCACATTAAATTGATATTTACCAGATTTGCCTCTCTGCAAGTGAGTTTCTGACCCCCTGTGAAGAGACTGTCTCTAAGTGGATACTTTGATTCAAAGGCACTTGGCAAAGGCCCTAGAAGGTATAGGAGAAAGGGGCATTTTGTTGATGCCTTCCTCAGGTTTCAGGCTACAGGGGGGTGTGTAGTGTGCTAAGACAGGCAGGTACCCACTGACATCACCCTAGAGAATTTTTAGGAAGGTCCTCATGAAGCTGGGGTGGTGGCACACGTTTGTAATCCCAGTGCTTGGGAGGCTGAGACAGGAGGATCACAGGTTCAGGGCCAGCCTCAGCTACTTAGTGAGGTCCTCTGCAACTCAGTGAGACCCTGTCTCAAAATAAAGAATAAAAAAATAGGTTTGTGGGTATAGCTCAGAGGTAGACTGCCCCTGAGTTCAATCCCCAGTACCACCAAAAAAAAAAAAAAAAAAGAAGAAGAAAAAAAAAGAAAAAAAAGAAGCCCTCATGAGTTTTTCTCAGGGTAGAAAGTAACAGAGGAGAGTGTTCACAACTCCAAGCAAGTCTGCTACATATTTATTTTTGAGGTTTTAAAAAAAAGAATGGAGTCAAATATTTGTTTGATTCTTTGGATTAAACAAGGAAAGGTCAACAACACAGTGGTAGAACACTCAACCAAAGCACCCAGGTCATAAGATGGAGCAAATGCCTAAAAGTAGAACTGCAATTTTAGGTTTATGTAAGCTGCTGGCGTTTTGTTGGGCAGTGGAGTTTTCTGTTTTTCTTTCTCTCTTTTTAATTTTACTTGTTTGTTCATGGGAAGAGTAGGAGGTATAAAAACCTAAAAACTATTCCAGGCCCCAATGAGCAATACTATGAAATGAAAATGAGCATGGGATGAAGTACCACAGTATTCTTTTTTCTTTCTCTTTCATTCTTTCTTTCTTTGCAATACTAGGTATGGAACCCAGGGGCATTCTACAGTACTTTGAGCTATACCCCCAACCCAACTTTTTTATTTTTTATTTTGAAACAGGTCTTACTGAGTTGCCAAGGGCCTCACTAAGTACCTGAAGCTGTCCACGAATCTGGATCCTCCTGTCTCAGCCTCCCCAATGCTGGGATTACAAGTGTGCGCCATGGCTCACAGTATTCTTTCCATGCAACATTCTTGCTAGTTTTCTCAAGGGTTACAAAGCTTTTGTTACTATTTGGAATCCATTTATCTTTCTTGCCATTCCAATAGAGCACTTTTTTACCCACCCCAAAGGATATATTACCCTTAAATGATACTGTCAGTAACATTAATAATACCAAGGGTTTCCCCTCCCCTTCAGGTGGAGAAAGCTGTTCAGAGCTCTAAATGGCTACTGGGACAGTTTGAGTACATCCAATTTAGTCTTTAAATGACCACCCAGGTCATATAATAAATAGCAAGAGCCAGCATTTAGAAAGTGCTTATAGCTCTACTCCGTGGCTCTCAGACATTGGCACATAAAATCCACAAAGTAAGTGCAATCATTATCGCCCCTCTATAGAGGGAGGCACCACGGAGAGCCTGAATTAGAAAAGGAGAGAGTGAGGAGAAAAAAAAAAAAAGGTAGAGGAAAGAAGAGGGGAGGGAAGGGGGAAAAGAGCCTGTGGCTGCATAAGACCATAGTTAATGATTTACTCACCGCCCTTGGAAGCTCCTTTCAGTAGGGGCTGCATCAGAACACACACACACACACACACACACACACACACACACACACACACACACACACACACACACCCCTCATCCTCAACTCTTTATCCCTGCGAGAGGCGGTGTCCAGCAAATTGCTTGGCAACGCGCACAAGAAACTCCATCCAGAGCCCGGGGTCCAGGCGCCTGGGCGCTGTCCAGCGGGCAGCGCGCCTGAGAAGCCAGGCCGGGGTCCCGTCTCCTGACACCCCGAAGGTGGGCAGACCTCCAAGGCGTGTGTGGGGGGAGAGAGGTGGAAAAGCACTGTCCGCTGGGACACCTGTTGTCGCCTCCCCAGCTCCCCACTGAGGCCAGGGAAGCCGTCCTGGGCGACCTGGATCTCGGGGAGAGACGCCGCTGGCAAAAAGTGCAGTTCAGGGGTGCGGGGGTCGCACGCCCACCCTCGCCGGCCGCAGACTTACCTCTTCCCTCGCACTCCGGGCGCCCGCGGGCAGGGGCGCTTCGCTTCGGGATGCGCGGAGCAGCGCCTCGGCGCTAGGACCTGGCGCCGGCCGCCTCCCGCCCGCTCCACCTGCGGGGCCCTCCTCCCCCGGCGCTCGAGCCCCGCCGCCGGGCGCAGTTACCTGCCACGCCGCCCGCAGGGTCCCGAGCGACGATCGAGCACGCCTCTGCCCGGCGACCGGGGCTCCTCCGCCGCGGGGATCCGCGCCGCCGCCGGGATCCGCGCCGCCGCCGCTCCCGCCCGGCCGCCGCGCCGCTCAGCTCCCGACTCCGACTCCAGGGATCGCTGGGCGCCCGCCGGCTCCGGGCGCCGCTCCCGCCGCTCCTGATTGGCCGCGGCGCGCGCCCGAGCAGCGCTCTGATTGGACAGCCCGGAGCTGGGCGGGGCCGGGCCGCGGGTCTCCTGGATCTGCGCCCGCAGCCTCCGCGCCGCTGCGGGCGCATCTCCTCTGCACCCGGGTCGGGCCGGAGGCTGGAACCGCGACCCCGGCCCCTTTGCACCCGAAAGCCCCGATTGTCGAAACACTGGGCGGAGCGGGAACTGTAGTTTCCAGTAAAATGTGAGCGGTGAGGAATGGGGATCACCCTGGAATCCCACCCACACCCCCTGGGGGCTGTTGGTTGATGAGTTCTTAGGTGCCGGGATGCTGGTTCTTCTGGCCTAGCTCCACAAGACGTTTAGAATTCATATTCGTTTTTGACACTCTTTACAAAGGGTGTAGGTTTTAGCGCGGTAGCTTGTAAACAGTAGGCGCTTAATAGTGTTTGTGTAGTCGGATTGGACTCTACACCCAATCTCTATGGGGTCCTACCGGAGTTTGGAAGAGGGAAGCGACTTGTCCAAGGTCCTAACCTTGTCCACAAAATGTTAAGGACACAGTGGTAGGTGTAGCGAGCGGAAAAAGAAAATGAGCATGATTGTGAGTTTTTCATTTACAAGGAACTTAATACCTACCCAGGGAGTTGAAACTGATGAATAATAATTACTCATAGCATTTTTGTAGGCCCCATTACTATATATATATATATATATATATATATATATATATATATATATACACACATATATTCAGAAATACAGAAAAAGGCTGTCATGGGACATCCATATGTGGTGTGAGAAGTGTAGACAAGTGACACCACTTCTGAGTGTAGAGAGATTTTTATCTGAAAAACACACACGCAGTCACTCCACACTGTGGAGAGGCACAATCTAGACCACAGAGGAAGTATGAGGGATCATGTTCCTATCTTTCAGTTCTTATCTAATCTTTAACCCTCCCTACATTTTCACCCACTTTGACTGAATCTTTCTTTAAAAAAAAAATAAGTACAATTGCTAGAAATCTGGGTGCTACCAGATCTTTGTTCTGCCCAGAGGCACTCTACCTCTGAGCTATACCCCTAATCCCTTTTTATTTTTGTTTACAGAGTCTCACTAGGTTCCTGAGAGTCTCCTAAGTTGCTGAGGTTGGTCTTGAACCTGCCATCCCCCTGTCTCAGCTTTCCAAGTACTGGGATTACAGGCATGTGCCACCAACGGTGTTCTACCACTATTTATTTATTTATTTATTTATTTATTTATTTATTTATTTTGCGGGTCTGGGGATGGAACCCAGGGGCATTCAACCCTTGAGCTGCACCTTCTGCCCTATTTGTGTGTGTGTGTGTGTGTGTGTGTGTGTGTGTGTGTGTGTGTTACTGGGGATGAAACCCAGGGAATTTCTACCTCTGGACTACACTCCCAGACCTATTTTATATTTTATTTGGAAACAGGGTCTCACTAAGTTGCTGAGAGCCTCAGTAAGTAGCTGTGCAATCCTCCTGTCTCAGCCTCCCAAGTACTGGGATTACAAGCATGCGCCATCACACCCGGCCCCCTGTCCTATTTTTTTATTCTTTATTTTTGAAACAGGGTCTCACTAAGTAGCTGAGGCTGTCGCAAAACATGATCCTCCGGTCTCAGCCTCTTGAATGCTGGGATTACAAGCATGCGCCACCACACCCAGCTTCTGCCACTCTTAAAAGCATCTGTTTTATTCCCCCTGAGAGGCAACAAAGCAGAATAGTACAGTTAATGAAACCATTTTTCTGCAGTTAGTTCTCCCTAGTTCTATTCTATGCTGTCAGAATTCTCGAATAAGAAATTTGGCTTGGTAGACAAGTACTTAAAGTTCCAAATGAAAACCAGCCTGACCCACTCTGAAAGTCTTGGCTCCTACCCTAGAATGAGTTCAGTGTTAGGTACTTTGAGGAACCCAGCACTCTCAAGCTGCATTTTATCTAGTTTATATTAATGGATCACAGTAAATTCATTTGATATTGGAAAGGTGGACTGGGCATGGTTGAGCCTCACCTGGTTGGAACAGCAGAGCATAACAGGGTAGAGACCATGTGAGGAAAAGTCTTCCGTGTGCCTCCCTCTCTAAGCCTCAGAAGCACAAAATTCTACTTGCTCATTTATCATACGAGATTTTGTTTTGATTTCCATACTGGCAATTGAATGAAGGATGCTCTACCATGAGCTATATCTCCAGGCTTCAAACTTGCAATCCTCCTGTCTCAGCCTCCCAAGTTGATTGGATTATAAAAGTACACCACTCTGCCCCACCTCATAGGTCTGGCTTTTGCCAAAACAAAAGTTTTGTTTCAACTTGGTCGCACTGATATTCCAAAGAAACAGAATGCTTGTCTCTGCAGAGGACGAAGCTGCCCCAAGATGATGTGCCGAACTCTTCAACGCTGGTTGCATCATACCTAACTCAGCCCAGGGATGCTGAGTGAAAGAAGAATCTGGATCCCACCATAGACACTCTGGAAACTTCTTGTGGGTAAGAACTGCTGATGTGGAGGTCCATCCCCTGTCTCATTTACAAAAATGCTTTACTTACTCCTGCCTCTTGGGTCACTTTTCTTTTCTTGAGTGACTCACACCTTCGCAAAACTGTCCCAAGCACTACACAGCAGCAGTATAGTGATCTGTTTATATAAGTTTATATAAGCCATTGTTATATGATTTATATGTTTATATGATCCATCTTTTCAATGAGAGGACTGCATCGATTAGTCATACAGCCCCAATGCTGGTCTACTAAGGGAAACATAGTAGGTACTCAATAATCATGAGTTGGCTGGTCTAAAGTTCCTCACAGGCTGATAAAGTTATCACTTTATCAGGAGATAAGGAGACCAGGCCTCTACCTGGGTCTTCAACAGAGCATCTTCTAATTCCAAGTTAGATGGACATTTAGTGTAGGTCAAAGTGACCATCATATGGTTCAACTATGAATAGGTTGTTTCTGTATGTCAGGCACTTTCAGGAAAAGAGAGCAGTGAGCTCTTTCTTATATATATGCAAGATGAGATGGTCCAGCTGATTTAGAAAACAGTTCAGCAGTTCCTCCAAAAGCTAAGAGTTCCCACCATATGACCCGGCAGTTCTTCTCCTGGGTATATTTCCAAGAGAAGTGAAAACATATGCCCACACAAAAACGTGTACATGAATATTTGTGGCATCATCATTCACAGTAGCTGAAAAGTAGAAAAAGGCAAACGCCCATCCAGTGATGATCGGTAAACAGAATGTAGTATACCTATATAATGGAATATTACTCAACAATAAAAGCTAAGAAAGTAGTGACTGATGCATGCTACACTGTAGTTAAACCTTGAAAAGATTTTGCTCTGTGAAGAAGCCAGAAACAAAAGGCCACATAATATGTAATTCCATTCATATGAAACATCTACAATAGGCAAATCCACTGACACAGAAAGCAGATTAGTGGCTTTCAAAGGGTTGGAGAAAGAGAAATGGGGAGTGATTGCCTATTGGAAATGAGGCTTCCTTTTGGGGCTATGAAAATGTTCTGTAATTAGATAGTGGCTATGGTTACACAATTTTGTGAATATACTAAAAACCAGTGAATTGTAAAAAATAAAATGTACACAGAGTGTACTGTTAACGAGGGAAATGTTAATTAAATTCTAAGGTGTAGGAACTAAAAGTACAAAAGTGTTACAGAGCTTAGCCTGTGAAAGGCAATTAAATGTGCCTCATTTAACCCTCATATCCCCATCTTCAGCAACCCGCAGGGGATTTACTTCTTAGTTCCGTGTTGTCCAATTGAACATTCTATGCTGACGGAAATGTCCTTTATCTGAGCCCATGCAGTGTGGCAGCCGTTAGGTGTTTGTGGCTATTGGACATTGAAACGTGCTTAGTTGCAACCTGAAAACTGAATTTTAAGTTGTATTAAAACTTGAATTGCCACATGTGGCTAATGGCCACCAATATGGCAGCATTGCATTAGCTGCTCTAGAACCATTTAACTGGCAATTTGGAAAAAAGGATTGGGAGAGTCTGTGTATCTTCTGTTCCCCAGCCCAGCTGAACTTCATATCCACTAGAAAGCTTCCAGTAAGATGCTACTGCTGCCATTTTTTCCTTTCTATGAACTCTTAGTGAATACTAGTCCATAATCCAGGGTTTAGTCTTGTCTGCACAGCAAAGAGCTCCCATTCCACAAATATTTGTGGCCTAGTCACCTCATAGAACAGGCAAGAATAGGAAAGATTATAGTCAGTGTCAGCCAAAGTCCAAAGGGTTGGTCTTGAAGTTAAGAGGTAGATGGGACTAGAGAAATCCCTGCTGGGTGTGGTGGTGCGTGCTTGTAATCTCAGTAGCTGAGAGGCCGAGGCAGGTGGATCACAGGTTCAAAGACAGTTTCAGAAACTTTATGAGGCTATCAGCAACTTTGACCCTGTTTTCAAAAAAAATAAAATAAAATAGGGCTGGAGATGTAACTTGGAGGTAGAATGTCCCTGGGTTCAATCCCCAGCACTACATACATACACACACACACACACACACACACACACACACACACACACATAACATACACAAACATACACATATACCACACATGCATACATGTAACACACAAACACACACAAACCACACACACCAGCACCACATACAGACATTCACACACATTACACACACAAACACACACACACACACACACACACACACACACACCTCACAAAAACCTGTCTCCTTCTCTAGCACACCCTACCCAATACTTTAGGAAGTACAAACTCTTGCTATTAAAATGATGAAGCGGGGTCAAGGAATCTTACTTAGATTTCTTGCTTCCTACTCAAGCCTTGTATCATCCTTAACTCTCCCATTACATTTTCTGGGTCATGTTTATCTTTCCCTTCTGTGAACTTTCATTGAACCTGAACTCAGTAATCTAGAATGTAATGATTTTAAGTGTTCTTCCATAATCGAGTATCCCCAAGGTAGGGTTCATTTGCTACATAAATATTTATTGAGATCCTGCCTACTTTGTGCCAGTGTTAGCTGCTGTGGATAGAAAGACAAAAGACAATCACTGGGCAGCCTAGAGCCTGGTGAGGAGGCACAGGAATGGCACTGAGTGACTCACATACATGAAGTGTGGAGGGCACTGCCTGGTGCATAGAGAGGCATCATCATAGAAAGCATTATTCGTAACTCACCTAAAATTCAAATTTGAGTTTGGGGCATGGGGTTATAGCTCAGGGATAGAGCATGTGCGAAGCCCTGGATTCAATCCCCAGCACAACAATAACAAAAACATAGTCATAATATTCAAGTCCAGTTTGTTCTTAAAAATCCCAGTTGACTTTTATTTCAAAGGGCATGCACTTTAGCAACTAAAAATAAACAAGAAAGAGTACAGCCCTTGCCTCTGTGCCTTTGATTGTGTTCATTCCTTTGCCTGAAATTCTTCATGTCTGTGTGCACACGCATCTCCACGTGTGTGTACATGTGTGTTGGTATATGTTTTACTGGGCATTCTACCTCTGAGCTACACCCCAGCCCTATTTTACTTCTTATTTTGAAACAAGGTCTCACTAGGTTGTTGAGGGCCTCGCTAAGTTGCTGAGGCTGCCTTCGAACCTGTGATGGCTCCTCCTGTCTCAGCCTCCCAAGTACTGGGATTACAGGTGTGTACCACCCCATCTGGCTGAAACTCCTCCTTTTTGATCCATAAAACAGCCAAGTATTTTCCCACTTCCTCAGCAGCCAGGATTCATCCTGACACACAAAACACGACCCCGCTCTCATTTGTACTCATCGTGTCTTTCCCAACCTCCTTAGTAAGTGTGTCTTGAATGGAAAGGCAGAGGAGAGAGAAAGGGAGGTGATTTTAAACTCTTAGAGTTTGCAAATACTAAACTATAGTTCAGGCCGGGTGTGGTGGTGCACGCTTGTAATCCCAGTGTTTGAGAGGAAGAGACCAGAGGATTGCGGTTCGCGGACAACCTCCGCTACTTAGTGAGGCCTTTTGCAACTCAGCGAGTCCCTGTTTCACACATAAAAAGGACTAAAAAATAGGGCTGGGGGTGTAGCTTGGAGGTACAATGACGCAGGGTTCCATCCCCAGTACCGCAAATACATATATAAATACATACATACACTCTAGTTCATAGTGGACTAATGTCCTCCCTGTTTGAGAATGAAGATTGACAGGGTAACTGAGAGAGTGCCTCTCTCAACACTAAGAGGAAAAAAAAACCCACAAAGAACAACAGGCAATGCAATCATTTTCAATCTTTAACTAGAAAGTGCTCCAGGTCCCAAGGCCACTGTGGGTCATTGAATGGCATGACTTCTCCCCTGTCCAGAGTGGACTCCAGGCTCGGTCACTGCACAGTTGCTTAACCCTAGACCCAAGCCTCTCTGAGCCTGTTTCTTGCCTGTTTCTGTTCATACCAGCCTCAAAGGGTAATGTGATAAAATGAGACATTCGTGCAATGCAGCATTTAGAAACTACTTAATCAGTTTGCTAAGTAAATAAAGATGGTGTTTTTTTTTTTTTTTTTTAAAAAAAGGTCACATTGCTAGGGAACCTGCGCTGTCCTCGAAGGCACTGCTTGATGCTGCCCCCTTGTCACCCTTCTCAGTGGATCGCTCCCTGGATCGTCCCCCGGGCGCCTACACACAGCTCCTCTGACTCTCAATCCAGCACCGAACTTCAAGCAAGAAGCCTGGGAGGCGGGGACTTGGCACACTCCTACCCCAAGCCCTTCTCCTCTCCAGCTGGCAAAGCAACGCTCCACATTCTCAGCTTCCACAGCAATTACGAGAACCTACACCCTTTTATTTTCTTTTCCTAACAATGGAGCAATCACATGATTCCAACAGGAAAAACAACTGTGGAATTGGAGACCGCGGGGACTGAGCCATGCACTTTCTGGTCCCTGTGTCTGAGCCCCTGGAGAGAAAAGACACTGGATGCCCTCAGGACAGGGGCTGAGCTGGACAAGAAGTGTGGCCAGCGCCGGCTCACAACAGGCCGGCCAGCTGAGCAGGTTGGGTTGCAGGATGACACATAGTCATGATCCTCACAGAGTAGGATTTCACATTCACCGAGTGCTAAGTACCAGGTACTGTACCGGATTCCTCCTCATCACCATAACAATAAGAGGAAAGTTTGATTAGCTTCATTATATCAAGAGGCAAATGCGACTCAGAGAAGTCAGAGGCTTAGCTAGCACCTCACCCCAGAGCCTGTGTTCACCCCTGCCCCGTGCCTACAGCGGCAATGCTTCTGAACCCTAAAGTGTGCACAGTTCTTTCTGGGGGTCTTGCTGAAATGCAGATTCTCATTCTCTGGGGCCAAGGTGGGGCGCAAAATTCTGCATTTCCAACTTACTTCCAGGAAATGCTCCCCGTGCTGAGACTGCAGGTGCAAAGGTTAGACTTAAAGAGCTCAACCTTGCCTGCGCATTTGAATCACGTGGGACCTGTGGAAATGCTGGTGCCTGGGCCCCCAGTACTAGGGCGTCTTGTGCGTCTGTTCCACAGATTCACCCCAGTGTCTCCAAAGTGCCCCAGTGAAAGGTCAGTGCAGCCAGGGCTGTGACCTAGGTTGGGGGGTTGATCCTCTCAACATGCTTGGGAGGGCACCCTGTGGCCCCCTCCCCTCTCCCAGCTCTGAGGCTGGGCTTCCAGGACGCCCTTGACAGAGGCCTCTCCCACCAAACTCCAGCCTGGAAGAGACCAGGGCCGCCACCTGTTTCCTTGAAATAGTTCACAGCTGTGCTGTGTGACCTCATCGTTCTGGCTCTGCCGCGGGCCAAGCTAGAATCTGGAAAGCTCTTCCCAAGTCGGGGCTCCCCCTGCGCCCGCTGGCAGCTGGGAAGAGGAGCCGCCTGGCGGGAGGAGTTGTGGGGTGAGGTCTAGACCCCAGGGCGCCTGCGAAGGACCTCGGCTTCATCCCAGGGACCCCAGGACCAGCCGCACAGGGCTGGTGGCCACAGCTGCGAGTGAAGCCGACCTCATGACCTCTGGCTTCCTCCCCTGCCTGGCCTCTCTAGGGAACTTGTGAAGCCTCAAGGGGCTCTCCTCCCTCCAACCCCTCCTCAAAATGATGCATTATTAACAAATGTTGAAGTAAGCAAGTAAAAATGAAGTGAGCCTCTTCTTCCCCTTGCTGGGGTCAACCACCCTGAACACTCAAAACTTTTTCTATGCATACAGATGTGTATTTCTACCCAAAGAAACACACACACACACACACACACACACACACACACATGCCCACATGTAAACCTGATTTACAAGCAAAAAATGCATCATGGAATATTATTCTGATTATGATCTTTGATAACTTTTCCAATGTAGTTACATGTATTTATAAATTATTTTAGTCTCAAGTGTGTCTGGAAATCAGTCTCTTGGAAGTAGTGTGTGTGTGTGTGTGTGTGTGTGTGTGTGTGTGTTAGTTACTGGCAGACGAACCCAGAAGCATTCTATCTCTGAGCTCCACCCAGAGCCATATTTTATTTTTAAACAGGGTCCCACTAAGTTGCCGAGGGCCTTGCTAAGTTGCAGAGGCTGGCTTCCAACCTGCAATCTTTCTGTTCAGCCTCCCATGTGCTGGGATTACAGGTGTGCACCACCCTGCCCGACCGGAGGCATATTTTAAAATTTTACTCCAGACCTGGTGACTGAGAATATCTCAGGGAGGGGCCTGGGATGTCTATTCACTTTGGTGCTTTTCGCAAGTATCTTAGGGGATTCTTTGGGGAAAATTTCTTGTCTTTTCAGTAGTTGTGCATCTCCCATTTATGGAGGTACCTTCATACTCTTTTTTCTTTTCAGTGTTGGGGACAGAATGCAGGGCCTTGTGCATGGATGTGCCATCATTTATTAATCATGTACCATCCCCCTATCGGTGATCATGTAGGTTGTTTCCAGTTTATTTTTCTCATTATGCTGTAAGTAAATGCCCATTATACATGCACTTATGTATGGATATTTCTGTAAGATAGGCCCCAAAGAGTGAATAGCTAATAATTCCAAAGCTTACCTAGAACTACTTTCCAAAGACTCTTCATCTTTGAATCATAGAACCTAAGAGGACAGAAATGCGCTCACGTGTGTGCATGTACGTGTGTGTGTGTGTGTGTGTGGTGGTGCTAAGGATTAAACCTGAGGACTCTATCATGTTAAGCACCAAGCTCTACCATGAGCTATACCCCCAGCCCCAGGATAAAAGCTTAAAACCTGTGGAGTCAAGACCTGTAGTACCCAAGAGAAATATAATGTGAGTTGCATATATCACTTGAAATTTTCAGTAGCCATATTAATTTTAATAATATTTTACTTAATCTGATACTCAATTTGATATCAATAGCATCTCTGCATATAATCAAATGAAATCATTAATGAAAATATTTGTCATGCTCTGAATACTTGTATTCTCGCTCTCCCCCAAGTCATATGTTGAAAACTAATTACCAAAGTATGGAAAGTTGAGGTTTGGGAAGGTGATTCGTTATGGGGTTGGAACCCTCCCAAATAGCATTAGTGCTCTTAAAACAGAGGCCTTAGCCGGGCGTGGCAGCGCACGCTTGTAATCCCAGCATTTAGGAAGCTGAGACAGGAGGATCGCAGTTCATGGACAGCCTCAGCTATTTAGTGAGGCCCTCCGCAACTTAGTGAGACCCTGTTTCAAAATAAAGAATAAAAATTAGGGCAGGGGGTGTAGCTCGGAGGTAGAATACCTCTAGGTTCCATCCCCAGACCCACAAAACAAAACAAAAACAGAAGCCTGAGTGGGACCCCTTCACCCTTTCACTACAGGAGGGCTCAAACAATATTCTATATCTATTGTTTATGTTAAGACTTCTAAAACGGGTATGGATTTTACACTTGGAGCACGCCTTGACCCAGACTAGCCACATCTCAAATGCTCAGTAGCTGCACCGGCCAGTGACTATTGTGTTGGACAGTGAAGATCTAGACCTTTGGTTATACTTGGAGGATATGTACAGGGGACATGGAGCAAACAATTGTGGGACGCTTTCAACCTATTTGTCCCAAATGGATGAGCACTTAACCTTCTTTATTGCTAACTGCTCACTAAGAAGCCCCTTCACCCCTTCTGAATCGTGCTAAGTCCTCGTCCCCAGCCCCACAGTGTGGACTCCCCATCGCTGCCTGTGCAGCTGTAGCAACTTCATGGTGAATTAGGAGGTAGGGTGGGGTGAAGGGAAGGTGTTTCTGGACAGAGATTCAGGGTAGCAATTCAGGAAAGGTCTGCCTTCTTTATGAATACTCATGGAAGTTTGCAGGTGCAGAGAAGAAGGAAGGGGCATTTTTTATTTTTAGGGATACTCTTTTTTTTACTTTTTTGGTGCCCATTAGAGCAAAGCAAAGTTAGTGATCACTATCACTTTCAATCAACAAAGAAGATGAACTGGAACCAGAACCTCAGATTCCAGAGACTATGCTTCTCCAAGATGTCTCCAAGATTACTATTGCAAGTCTATGTCTACATTAGGGGTGCAGAGAGAGCTGTCAACAAGTTAAGTGAATGATTAGAAGTCCCATACTCTAAATGGCAAGGTTAGATTTTTTGTGGGTTAAAAACATGTGCCCCATCGCCCCCTGGTGGATATTACTGTTATTGCAGTGGTCCGGCAAATGCCTTTGTGGGTCTTCCTTGCTCATTAACTGAATAAATTAAGCATATGCCAATTATTACATGGAGGTTCTGGGTGGAAAAGTATCCACACACCTCGGAAGTCTGGAATCACTGCAAAAGACTCCTCCATCTCAGACAGCAGACAGTTACGAAGAGATCAACAGGTCCCGCCTCAGTTATGTCACTTTTTGGCAGTATTCAATTGTATTTGGTTGTACCTCAATTTCTAAGTTTCCGGGTTGGAGTATTTGTGCATCTGGGCTCCAGCTAGAGTGTCAGCTCCTCGAGGCAAAGACTGAAGTCTGCTGATTGCCGAATACAGTGACATAAAAGCACAAAATAGAAACTGTGTTTGTAATGAAATCTATGGGTTTTGACTGCCTAGTATCCCTTTCTCTTTCTTTGGGCTACAACCCTAAATTCTCCTTTATTCCCCTGACCCATACTTTTTTAATGAGGCTGTTTCTCTCCCTTGTGGAAGGGGTGGGCCTAGAGATTTGAATTGTGTGTGTGTGTGTGTGTGTGTGTGTGTGTGTGTGTGGTACCAGGGGCCTTCTACCTCCGGGATACACTCCCAGACCTATTTTATATTTTACTTGGAAACGGGGCCTCTTTAGCCAGCTGAGGCTGGCTTCGAACCTGCGCGATCCTCCTGTCTCAGCCTCCCAAGCATGGGGATTATAAGCGTGTGCCACCACGCCCGGCTCTAGAGACTTGAATTTTAAAGGGTAACAATATCTCTGGAGCTGCCTGCTTATGCAGCAGTACTTTGTGTGATTCAGAGACCAATTTCCCACCCTAATGATAAATTCCATTTTTACTACATCTAGAATATATCTAAAAGATAGTAGTTCATATTTTTTACTTCATGCTGAACTAATTTGGAAATTTAAATACATTTTTGTGGGGAGCCATTTATATACTAATCATTTTATATTCCTTCTCCTTTTTTTTTTTTTTTTTGGTGGTACTGGGGTTCCTGGAAACCCTTCTACCTCTGGGCTACACTCCCAGGCCTATTTTATATTTTATTTGGAAATAGGGTCTCACTAAGTTGCTGAGAGCCTCACTAAGTAGCTGAGGCTGGCTTTGAACCTGTGTGATCCTCCTGTCTCAGCCTCCCAAGCGCTGGGATTACAAGGGTGTGCCACCACGCCTGGCTTTATATTCCTTCTACTTTTGAAACAAAGTTACTGTAAAGCAATACGCCCTATCATTTATTTATTTGTTTGCTTGTTTTGCAGTCCTGGGGATTGAACCAAGGCCTTGTATGATAGGTAAGTGTTCTAGTATGGAACCACAGCCTCAGCCCCAACACCATGTCAGCCAGCCACAGACTCATACAGCTTATATTTTCCATGTTTCTTGAATTCACTGAGAGGCCACATCGAGAGACTGACTGATGCCAGCAGGTTTGTATAAGTACACCTCTATGATGTTCACACAGTGACAAGATCACCTAATGACACATTTCTTCTTATGCATCTCCTTATGGATGGGTGTATTTTGATAAAATTTTATTATTGTTGTTGTTATTATTATTATTATTATTATTATTATTATTATTATTATTATTATTTGGTGGTACTGGGGTTCCTGGAAGCCTTCTACCTCTGGGATACACTCCCAGACCTATTTTATACTTTTTATTTTTGGAAACAGGGTCTCTTAAGCCTGCACAGCTGGCTTCGAACCTGTGTGATCCTCCTGTCTCCACCTCCCAAGCACAGGGATTACAAGCATGCACCACCACGCCCGGCGATAAAAAATATTTTTAAAAAATCTTATACTAAGCCGGGCATGGTGGCGCACGCTTGTAATCCCCGCGCTTGGGAGGCAGAGACAGGAGGATTGCGCAGGTTCGAAGCCAGCCGTGCGCGCTGGCTTAGGAGACCCTGTTTCCAAATTAAAAAAAAATATAAAAATAGGTCTGGGAGTGTAGCCCGGAGGTAGAAGGGCTTCCAGGAACCCCAGTACCACCACACACACACACACACACACACACACACACACACACACACACAAAATCTTATACTATACTTTGATCATAAGGGCTTTGACATCTGCAAAAGCTATTAGATAAAATCCTTATGAAGAAAGCAAAACAGCTTTCTGCTGGCATCTGTTTGGGCCAGAAGAATAGAAATCCAGTCTCCTGCACTGTAGCACAGGGTTATCAACAGTGGGCGTGGCCAGCTTGGGGGACTTGGTCCTCTATCAGGGGAGCCTCCTAGGGGTCAGCTGTCCCTGCAATCCCTGTCCCACTCTATCCCCTGTGACCCTCCTTATCAGCCCCATGCTCCTGTCCTGCCACAAGATCTTCCAACCCTGAAGCCCAACAGGAAGGGCCATGTCCTGTTCTTCTCCCACAAGTCTTGGGATTGCACCTCCACCCTCAACTGGATCAAATAGTTTAGAGGAAGGTCTCCGTCCATCCATCAAAGCCAGCACTGAGTCATTTCTGAAGATCGTATTTGCAAATGTTACAACATCAAACAGTGATTTACTCTAAGTGACAGAACAACATACCAGCACAATGCTGTTTCTACTATTGACTTGTACCAGCGTGATCACATCCTGAGAAGAGGATGTCAGTGGGCTTTTTGTTGGGCCCATGAGTGTACACAAGTTAGCTAGCACCAAAGAGTCCTGCCAGGGAGCTCTGAGGCTATGTCTTGGATTACTCACGGCAGTAGCACCAAAACCCAGTCATGCATCCCTCATTAGCTCTTACTCAAGACGTTCATTGGCAACCTGATGACCAAATGCAGACAAGAGCTTACCTGAAGTTGCAGTCGAATGTACAGTAAGTGCCACCCATTTATCACGTGTCTAGAAAATGAGTCATTAAAGGCGGGGACATTTGTGGGAAACTTTGGGCCCCAAAATAGTCATTAAACACAACAATGACTCCTTGCCTAAAGATAGAGTTACCTTTGGAGGGTGTGAAAGATCATTAAATAGACTACAGGGCAGATGACCAACTCGTGGTTATCAGAAAATTATATGTTTGAGCAGAGAAATAAAAGAGGAGAGTTAGAGCAATTCCATTTTCAAGCTCAGCATAAAGTTTCTTTCTCGTTGTGGAGGTGTTATGGGAAATATTGAGATGATAAGATTTATTTCAAGCTTATAGAAATGGGTAGGGAGGCAAAATTCCCCATGTCATCAGATCCTCAGATCTAGAAA
Organism: Muscardinus avellanarius; assembly: GCF_963383645.1. Classification (NCBI taxonomy): domain Eukaryota; kingdom Metazoa; phylum Chordata; class Mammalia; order Rodentia; family Gliridae; genus Muscardinus; species Muscardinus avellanarius. The sequence goes on from NC_137798.1 coordinate 85,726,595, forward strand.
GGAGAATATCCTTCAATTGGTGGTACCAAGGGGCAACACTACTAATTTTGCTATACTAATGTTTTTGTTTTGGTACCGGGGATTGAATCCAGAGGCATTCTACCTCTGAGCTACACCTTAGTCATCTTTAATTTTTCTTTATCTGAAACGAGGTCTCACTAAGTTGCTGAGGCTGGTTTTGAGCCTGTGAGCCTCCTGTCTCAGTCTCCTAAGTATTGGGATCACAGGTACATGCCACCATACCAGGCTTATACTCATGTTTCTGATGGTTTTGGTACTAAGGATTGAACCCAGGGGTCCAATTCTACCACTGAGCCCAGATTAAACTAATGTTTTAATAAGATGCACCCAAAGTATCCGTGGTAATTATAAACTCCAATTTTTAGCAGGGTATGGTGGTATACACCTATAATTCCAATATTTGGGAAGCCAACAGGAAGATTGAAGGTTTGAGGCCAGCCTCAGCAACTTAGTGAGACCCAGTTTCAAAATAAAAATAAAATAGGGTTGGGGCTATAGCTTAGAAGTAGAATGCCCTGATTCAATCTTAATACCACACACACAAAAAAAACCCAAACCAAACAAACTTGAGATTTTTAACTTTTAACACAACTCACGGTTCAGAGGACAGAATTTGGGGGGGAGGGCGGCTGGGGACTGAAGGTGGAGTTTTTCTACCACTGAGCTAAACCCTCAGCCATTTTTATTTTTTTTTAATTTTGAAACAGGGTCCCGCTAAGTTGCTGAGGCTGGCTTTGAACCTGAGATCCTCCTGTCTCGGCCTCCCAAGTACCTGGATTACAGGTGTGTATCACTGTGCTTTATTTCTAATCTTTTGCTCTTACTATGAATTATGTTGCAATATTCTTACCCCATGCTCAACAGGGGCTATAGTGTCTCCTAGGGGTAAAAGTGAGTACTTGGCTGGGGAAATTTTTTATTTACAATGCACAGTATATAAACAAGTATACAGCATATCTGTGGTATTAACATTTCCTGGGGAGGGTTTGGCAATTAGAGAAAAAAATATCTAAAATGTTTCCTCAGGATGCAAACAATGGTTAAAAAAAAAGTTGACAAACACCCTTTTGGTCCAATCTCACTGTCAAAAGGAGACTGGAGTGGTAGTTTGATTGGGTTATATCTGGCAGGACCTCCCATGGAGCTGTGCACAGGGCACATTTGAGAGGCTGGTCACAGTGACTGTTGGAGATTTCCCAGGAATTTTCTATCTTGAGACTGCTGGCGTCAGGGCCAGGTAGGGCGATTGCCCCAGGATCCTGGGGACCTGGGAACTGTTCTGGGACTCTGCTGTATGTGTAGGAGTTCTCCACAGCGCTTCAGGGATAATCTCACTTCTTTCTTGATTTATTCAGGATCATTTTACTTATTTTCTCTTTAGAGTTTCTAGATGTTACTGTTCAACAAGAAACTTATTTCTTCCTTACCACTCATAAACTTATTTGGCACCAATAAGCTTTTAGAAGAACTCTCCACCTGCCTCATACATAATTCCAATTGACATGCTATGAGATAAAGGGGAATGAAGGGGTAAAGGATGAAAGCAGAATCATTTAAAAATTGCATTGGGTCGAGCCAGGCGTGGTGGCGCACGCTTGTAATCCCAGCACTTGGGAGGCTGAGACAGGAGGATCACACAGGTTCAAAGCCAGCCTCAGCTCCTTAGTGAGGCTCTCAGCAACTTAGTGAGACCCTGTTTCCAAATAAAATAGAAAATAGGTCTGGGAGTATAGCCTGGAGGTAGAAAGTCTCTGGGTCCCACCCTAGTCTAGTACCACACACACACACACACACACACACACACACACACACACACAAAAGCATCAGGTCTTTCTCTAGTGGAGGGCAGGTTAATTCGTGGTGTTTTATCCACTGAAGAACTTGGGGTCAGGCTGACTCCCATCTCCTTCCTAAACCCTCAGGTCTCTGTGGAGACGAGGAAGCCCTTCCCCTCACCACTCCCAGCACTTCCTTTCCCACCCCATCTTGCTGGTTTTCTTCCTCCAAATCTATGCCAACCCTCCCTCCGGCTTCAGCTTCCTGTGCGCCCCCCCCCCCCCATTCTGTAGGGACACTTTCTGTCCCTACTGTTAATCCACAGGGGTACTTTGGAGGTGAGGACAGACAAGGGCAGGAGGAGCGAGAGGCTGTCAGCTAAGGGCTGGGGAGCTCAGAGCAGCGGGGAACCCTTCTCTTGCACGTGTGCAACCCTGGGTTGGAACCTGGAACGGGATGGGTGGGGGAAGGGGAGAGAAAGTCAACAAAGTGCTAAAGTAGCCTGCAACCAGATCAAGAAAGCTGTGTGTATGAGATTTTTTTTTTTCCAGGAAGACTCTGGAAGTTTGATGTGACTGAAGTGGTGGTGGTGGTGGTGGGGGGTCCACCCATCCAAGGTGCCCTGGGTAGGCTAATAAGAGAAACAACACAAACTAACATCATTTAAATATTTATTTAAATTCACTTAGAAAACAGAGATGTCCTCAGACGGCAGCCAGCACCAGCGAGGACGCCAGGAGCCACCATTGGGTGGGTGCTAGGGGTATAGTCAGAGTTAGAATGCCCCTGGGTTCTATCCCCGATACCACTCACACACATACACACACACACACACACACACACACACACACACACACACACAAACACAAAGAAAAGGTAGGCATTGTTGTGGTGAAATGTGTTTGGTGTGTGACCACACAAACATAAAAACAGAAAAACCGTGCATTCTTGTCCTAAGCTAAGAATAAATATGCATAGCTTGGACAGTTGCTGAAGATTTAAAGAAGTTTATTAAAAAGATAGAAATACAGGATATAGTTACAGCCCTGTGCCTGAGAGAGGGGCACAAGGGGGTAATTCGAATGGAATATACGGAAGAACTCCAGTTTACTGAGTGTTTTTATCCCTGACCAAGTCCGTGGCAGGTCCTTTGATCTGTAGATATGCTAGCCCTATCTCTAGCCCCTTCTCTGCTGTCTCCAGCCAGATCTGGCCCGGAAGGGGTGGGGGCTGTCCTGCCTCCAAACACAGCCCATCTAAACCTCTTGTTCCATCCCCCAAGATGTGTGAAATTGTTTCTCCGGGATCTGGGATTTCTTCAGATTTCCCTTAGGCCATTTGTTTCTCTTTTAGAAATGTAAAAGAAGCCTCTTTTCTGGCTCTGGCTTTCTTTCCTTCCCTTTTAGAAATGTAAATTACAAGCTGGGCGTGGTGGCGCACGCTTGTAATCCCTGCTTGGGAGGCAGAGACAAGAGGATCGCGCAGGTTCGAAGCCAGCCGCGTGCGCTGGCTTAGGAGACCCTGTTTCCAAATAAAAATATAAAAATAGGTCTGGGAGTGTAGCCCAGAGGTAGAAGGGCTTCCAGAAACCCCAGTACCACCAAAAAAAAAAAAAAAAAAAAAAAGAAATGTAAATTACAAGTCCCTCCTTTCTGGCAGCCCTGGCTTTCTTTAGTATACACGAAATATTTTCAAAATTGGAAATATTTCCCATTACTGATACATTAATGCATTTTAAAACCTCTTTTCAATACTAGTACAGGCATGACAAAACCCAGCCCTGCCAAAAGACAGCAAATGTCCAACTGTGAAAACACTGAGAGTTCATTTCAAGCAAGAGGTTAATTTCTGGAAGGTGTAAAAGCTCATGGAAATCAATAAGGGTCAATGATCTTATAGGAAAAGGGAACATATGTGATTAGCAGTTTCCAGAGAAGAAACTTGCATGACTCTTCTAGCACACAGAAGACAGCCACCTCACTAGAGAAAGAAATGCAAATCACAACACTGGAGAATCCTGGAGATTCTCCTGTCATTGTCCTCAACAAATGAGCACATAAGATGGCCTGTCAGGGTGAGGCCAGCCAGCACCTGGACTCCATAGCACTGCTTTGTTTAAAACATACAAAGCCGGGCGTGGTAGCGCAGGCTTGTAATCCCAGTGCTTGGGAGGCTGAGACAGGAGGATCGCACAGGTGAAGCTCTCAGCAATTTAGTGAGACCCTGTTTCCAAATAAAATATAAAATTGGTCTGGGAGTGTAGCCTGGAGGTAGAAAGCCCCTGGGTTCCATCCCCAGTACCATAAAAAAAAAAAAAAAACAAACAAAAAAAAAACCAAAAACCAAAAACCAAAAAAACATACAAAACCTGTATTCCCAGTATTTGGGAGGCGGAGACGGGACATTCACAGGTTTGAAGCCAGCCTCAGCTGCTTAGCAAGACCCTCGGTAACTTTGCAAGACCCTGTTTCAAAATCAAAATCAAAAGGGGTGGGGGAGTAGCTCAGAGCAAGAATGCCAGGGGTCCACAATCCTCAGTACCTAGGAAGAAACCAATGCAATAAAGAGAGAGAGAGAGAGAAAGAGAGAGAGAGAGAGAGAGAGGAGAGACAGACAGACAGACAGACAGACAGACAGACAGACAGACAGACAGACAGACAGACAGACAGACAGACAGACAGACAGACACTGAGGAAGCCGCAGAGCTCATGCTCCTCAGATTTCAATCTATTCCAGGAAAAGACTTCTGAAAGTTTTTTTACTAGCTCAGCTTTCCTCAGCTAAGGCCCTTTGGTGCCCTCTAGAGGGAGCTTTGGCAACTTCAACCACACTTTTCCAAGATCTGCTACTTGAAGATTTAAAACAAATAGCCATATAAAACCAAAGAACAAAAGCCAATACACACATGTGTGCGCACACCACACACACACACACACACACACACACACACACACACACACACACACACAGAGTCTAAGACAGTAGCAAGGCACTTTCAGTACTAAATAGATATTGAACATGTCTTAGTTTTTAGTTTTTAAGAGTCATTTTTTTTGGGGGGGTTACTTGGATTGAACCCTGGGGATTCTACCTCAGAGCTACACCCTAGAACTATTTTATTTTTAATTTTGAAATAGGATCTTGCTAAGTTTCCAAGGGCCTCACTAAATTGCTGAAGCTGGTCTTAAACCTGGGATCCTGTCTCAGCCTCCCAAGCACTGGGATTATAGGTGCGCACCACCACACCTAGCTTAGTAGTACTTTAGCCAGAGTACCATTACTTGGTAAGACTTTAGGAAGCTAAGAAAATCTCCCAACTATATTCCTCGCAAGATTTTCATGATTATGAAATCCTGGCAGCATCAACCTCCTGGAGAAGAACAATGTGTGTGCAAAGTCCCATCCTATGTAAGTGTGTCCACACCTAACACTGACATTACCCCCTTCCTGGCACAAGGCCGTGGACTGGGACGCCGTAAGCATCCAGGCAGCACTGCATCGTATTGCCACACTGCAGCTAGGAGGCCAGAGGTTGTCTTGGTTTCTTTTCAGTGGGGGTTGAAGTACTCAGTGTTTCCTGCTTTTTATTAGCAAAGGGCTTTGTCATTTCATTGGGCCACGTTCAGTGGAGAGCACAGCTCCCTGGGGGCCCGTGAAGGCGCCTGCCAGCAGCACTCAGCTTCCCCTCCCTTCTCTGAGCTGTTTTCTGAGGAGGGATTTCTCCTGCTTGCTTAGGACTATGGAGAACCAGGCAGGGAGCTGAGGAAAACCCTACCTGAGATGGCCGGGCTGCACTGAATCACATCAACACTGAGATGGCCGGGCTGCACTGAATCACATCAACACTGAGATGGCCGGGCTGCACTGAATCACATAAATCACTTGCACACTTGCATTTTGCAGGTTTCTCAAGAGCTGACTCTGGTCTTCACCATCTTTTATAATGCTATTTCTACCAGAAAGTCCTACTGCTACGGCAAACATTAACACATGAGTTTGTATGTCTGGACATATACTGTTGAAAAGACCAGAGACTGAAATGATTAGAGAAGGGCGTAGGATTAACACTCCAATATACAGGCAGTGGGAGAAACTTCCTTAATATGATCCCCCATAGTTCAGGAAATTAAAAGAAGAACAAATAAATGGGATGGTATTAAAAAGTTTCTGTTCAGCAAAGGAAACCATCCAGAGGCTAAAGAGAGTGCCTATGGAATGGGAGACGATCTTTGCCAGGTATTCTTCAGATAGAGGACTAGTATCTAAAGTATACAAAGAACTTAAAAGCCTTAACACTAAAAAAAAAAAAAAAAAAAAACACCCACAAATAACCTAATCAAGAAATGGGTAATTGAGCCAGGCATGGTGGTGCATGCTTGTAATCCCAGCATTCAGAAGGCTGAGACCAGAGGATTGTGGTTTGTGGACAACTTCAGCTACTTAGTGAGGCCCTCTGCAACTCAGTGAGGCCCTGTTTCAAAATAAAGAATGAAAAATAGGTCTGTGAGTATAGCTCAGAGGTAGAATGCCCCTGGGTTCCATTCCCAGACCCGCCAAAAAAAAAAAAAAAAAAAAAAAAAAGAGAGAGAGAAAAAAAGAAAAAGAAAAAGAAATGGGTAATTGAACTACATAAACATTTCACATAAGAAGAAATACAAGTGTCCAATAAATATATGAAAAAGTTGGACATCATTAGCAATCAGGTAGATGCAAAGTGAAACTCTACTAAGATTTCATCTAACCCCAATTAGAATGGCAATCATGAAGAAGTCAAACAACAATAAATATTAGCAAGGATGTGGGGAAATGGGAACTTTTATATACCAGGGTTGCAAATTAGTACTGCTGCTATGGCCATCAGTGTGGAGATTTCTCAGATAACTGGGAATGGATCCACCATACAATCCAGTTATACCATCCTTGGTATCTTTCCAAGTATCAGAATATATATTGATACATGCATATCCATGTCTATAGCAACACACTTCACAATAGATAAATTGTGGAACCAGCCTAGGTGTCCATCAACAGATGAACGGATTACGAAATCCTTCAGGATATACACATAATGGAATGCTACTCCACAATAAAGACGATCAAAATTACGTCATTTGCAGGAAAATGAATGGACCTGGAGAATGTTCATTATGTTAAGTGAGTTTAGTCAGTCACAGAAGGTGAAGGGTCATATGTTCACCCCCATATGCAGAAGCTAGAAAGGAAGATAGAAGAGAAACTTTAGACAGTGGAGGAGAAACCCCAGTGGATGGACGTGTGTGTGTGTGTGTGTGTGTGTGTGTGTATGGACGGGGTGGGGGAGGGGACGGCAGTGGTGGTAACGGTGGGAAGAATTAACAAAGAATTAACAAAGTGGTGGTAACGGTGGGAAGAATTAACTTGCATATGTTAATTTTACATGTTAATTGTGCATATGTTAATTTTACATATGTAAATTTCACGTATGTAAATTTTTGCAATTTTTGTAATTTTACATATGTAAAATTAACAATGCCAATCTCAGTATCATGAATGGGGAAAGAGATAGAGGAGGGAGGGGGCCAGCTGTGTCCCTGTTACTCTGAACTGCATTATGAGGCGGACTACAATGCACCGATAAGAATACCAAAAAAAAAAAAGAGAAAAAGTAAAACAACAAAAACAAAACAAAAAAACAGGTCTTCATGAGATTTACCAACAGAAAAACCAAGATTGAAAAATGATAAGATGAAACAATGATAAGAGGTATAAAGGAAAAGCACAGAGAGGTGTATAACAGATGGGCGTGACCGACAGTGGGCACCGGGAGGTGTGGGCAGAGACCTGGAGGGGAGTGAGCCTGGCGGGAGGGCAAACAGGCATGACGCCTTAGGGCGAGGGCGGTTAGGAGCACGGAAACCCGGTACGCAACCTGCACAACACACACACAGCCTTAGCGCCATCAGCCATTAATCTTGTTCACCAGCTCAGCTATTTCAGAAAAATGGCCATGGGAGGTCTGCCTCCAAATCTGCCGAGTTGGTCGCAGTTACATTAGAGACCCCTAAAAACTGAAATCAGGCTTGGCTTTGAAAAGCTTGCACAGGCCGTTGTTGAGAAAGTCCTTGAGGACGGGGCTAGCATCTGATTCATTGTACTGACACCTTTATGTTCCCACAATTAAGAGAAAAGAGTTACATACAGAGAAATTTTCTGAAAGAAAGTTAAACGCTGATGATTTCCATAACTTACTAATGCACTATGAAAATTGATGATTCCACAGAGAAAAAGGAACCCGTGATGGTGGCAGCTTAATCTCCAAGAGGCCAACTCTCCTGTTCATGCACACTGACCCTCTCCCGGGAGGTGGAGTCCATTCCTCTGCCACCCTTGAGTCTGAGTTGGTCTGAGTGATGCGCAGCCCAACGAGATGCAGTGGACACGATGATGCTTCGGATTCTCGAGCCCTGCAGCTCCGCCTGGGCTCTGAGGTGCTGGCGTGGGGTCAGTCTTGCTTACCTTGAGACAGACACACGTGCGGAGGTGACGCTGGCCGGTCTCTGGCTATTGGGAGTCACCCCATCCCAGGTGCTGGGCGTGTCAGTGCAGGAGTGATCTCGGATATTCTAACCATGGCAGATGTCAAGGGTGAAAGGTTTAGGATCCAGCCATAGGTATCCTGGAGCCATCCAAGCCCCCCACCCTACCGTAGATAAGGTGGAGGGAGCAGAGATGAGCCGCCGTCATGTGGTCCGGACGGTTTTTCATCTTTAAAACAGTGAACAGCTCCCGGGAACCCAAATGCTGCTTCAGCAACACGTGCTAAAAGCAGAACAGTGTGTCAGCGTGGGCGACGTCGATGTGCAAGTGGGATAGATGTTCATGTTTTGTTGCCACTCTTTCCTGTCACCCCTGGCGCTGTGTTCACACCTCCACTGTCAGCCTAGCGTGGCACTGAGGACACGCGGAGCACTGCAGCTAGAACGTGGGTTTCATAGTCGAGTCTCTTGTTTAAGTTTCGGTTTCACGACCGACGTCAGCTGAGTGATTCTCAGCCTCTCTAAGCGGCCTCCCTCATCTGCTGAGTGGAATGATGTGCCCAAGCCGGCATGGTGGAGTGTTAAGCCAGGTCAAGCCCTTCCTGCCCGTCAGGTGTTGCGCTCAGTCAATGGAGAAGACTTCTCCCACAAGACTCTAACTAAGTCTCTTCTTTCATTCATGCTCATCTTTTAAATTCATTCTACAATTCAGTGCCTGGAAAACCGTGCCTCCAGTGCAATAAAGGCTGGTGAACGAAGGACAAAATAAAACTTTATGTTATAAACTCTCCTGAGATCAACCTTTTCAAGAAAAGTACAACTTTGCCTGTAAGTTATTTGGAGAGCCAAGGCATGGTGGCACATTCCGGTAATCCCAGTAGCTGGAGGCTGAATCAGAAGGACCTCAGATCTGAGGACAGCCTTAGCAACTTGGCAAGATTCTGTTACAAAAAAAAAAAAAAAAAAAAAAAGGCTGGTGGTATAGCTCAGAGGTAGAATGCCCCTGGGTTCAATCCCAAGTCCAAAAAAAAAAAAAAAAAAAAAGGTAAAAAATATTATTTGGAACTAATTGTTTTAAGACGCTGGAATGTGTAATTTCAGCCGTGAATCCCTGTCTGGTGTTTGTAAAAAAAATAAAAGAAGGCGGGAGTGGTGGAGCATGCTTATAGTCCCAGTGCTTGGGAGGCTGAAACAGGAAGATCACACAGGTTCAAAGCCAGCCTCAGCTACTTAGTGAGACCCTGTTTCCAAATAAAATAGAAAATAGGTCTGGGAGTATAGCCCAGAGGTAGAAAGCCCATGGATTCCACCCCCAGTATCACAAAATAAACAAATAAACAAATAAATAAATAAATAAAACTTTCAGTTACTTCAGGCAATTAAAATGTCCAGAGGTTTACTGAGCCAATAAAGGTATTGAAAGTTTCAAAAAAAAAAAAATGTCCAGAGGTAAAATAGGACCATAGTGACCTTCAGTGCAGTCTCAGGATGTCAGTGAGAACCACATAAGGCGGCATCCTTCACCCTTTCCTTTGCATTATGGGGCCATTCAGTAGGGTCAGGACTGATCACTAATCTCTTATGAAGGGACTGGGTAACTCCAGAGAGTCAAGGAGGAGCAGTTGGGAATCAAGACCCACTGTAGTCCGTGGAGGCTGTGGCCAAATTCCTCCCTGATGCATCTATCCCATTAGACATAGACTCTTGTACTGGAATGGTTGTGATACACTTTGTTTTGTTGAACTGGGGATTGAATCCAGGGGAATTTTACCCCCAGCTCTTTAAAAAAATTTTTTGAAACAGGGTCTTGCTAAGTTGCTGAGGCTGACTTTAAACCTATGATCCTCCAGTCTCTGCCTCCCAAGTACTGGGATTATAAGGGTGCACCACCAAACCTGGCTGGTGGCTCAAATTAAAAGCCCCTTTTAGTTATGGTAATTGTTCCAGTGGGAGGCAGTTTTTCTGTAGTTAAGATTGGGGCTTCATCCCTGTCTCTGCCCTGGATGTGCCTCTCCTGTTTCACTGTTTGAAGGCATAAATAACTGTCCTGTCCATAACCTGACGTTACCATGTTTGGTGAGATCTCATAGATTCTTTTGTTAAGCTAACTTGAGTACAAAAAAATATCAATTTAGTTATAGGGTATTAATTAAATCTCAAATGAGTGAGAGAGAGATACCAATTAAGCAAACTGAAGGCTTCTTCAATTACGCTTTTCCTTGTCTTTGAAAAACAGAGGCTGCTGTTCACAGCTCCAGTGTGAATAGTTTCACTTCCAAAACATATTTTGATTCCAGTCAAACAGGGCTACAGGGATCTGGGACTTTAGCTCAGTATTAGAGTGATTGCCTAACATGCATAAGGCCCTTGAAAGGTTTGGGGTGGAGGACTATAGGAAAATACTGTGTTCTCACCTCTCTGTCCCGGAAATAAATCTCAGTGCATGGTTTAAGGTGTTACCAGCCAAAGAACATTGTACAGATAGGGTATAAAATAAAACCACATCTGTGCAGGTGCTGGACAGTTTCAAGTAGATTTTATACTAGTACACAGGGCTAAGAGGTTCTTTCCACTCCCCACCACCACGTACACATTCACACACACATGCACCATCAGGATTAGTCTGTAGTGGTTTCATCAGATTTCATTTAGAAAAAGAAAGGTTTGAATTAATTAGAATTTCCTATGAAAAGCATGCTAGGGGTGAGGCCCTGGGGAAGATCGGGGAAATCCAGATGGGCAAAACTCTGAAACCCACAGCTGTGCTTTCATGTCCTGAAATAAATCTATTTCCAGGAATGGAGGTTTCTGTTTACATCTAAATTCTCAGTCATGTAAAACACAATGACATCTTCATTTCAAAGTTAGAATCTTCACTTAGGACATTTGAATCTCCTAATATTTACAAGACACATGAGAACACATTTTCAATGCTGAGAAGGTAACTTCATCAAAGTTCTGCTGGGAGGTAGAAAGAGGGCAAAAGGGGATTCAGCAAAAAATATTTACATGAATGTTCTGAAAGTCAGCTAACTCACCACCTCTATTCAGTTTATAGGAGAAAAAGATATGTGGGGTTTTTAGAAATGGGAATTGGCACAAAATTCAGCGTTACACTAGTCATCTTTCAACTAATCCAGAGAAAAAGAATTTTGTTTGGCCTCTAGAAAAAGGTTTTGCTAAAAAATGTAATACTAACAGTATACTACTGGGCTGGTAGAACTTTCAGGACCCACTTATAAGCTTGTTCAATCTGATGGCTTTTAAGCAATAGTAGAAACCACACAAGAACATAAAAGGTTCCTAACACAGCAGTATTTCCTTTTGAACTGGTAGATTCTCAAGCTTATTTTGTTTACTCATGGAAAATATCCAGAAAGTAAAATCTTCCGTTTCTTCATAGTTTCTACTATAGAGCTTACTACTAATTTTTTACTTGCTATTAATCCATGAACACGCTGCAACTTACGTAAACAAATTTCAGAGGTGGTATAACCAATCTAAATTAGCATCACTAAGAAGTTAAAGAAGCCATTTCTTAATATGCATCCGATGAAGACCAAAGCTATCATTTTACTCGTGGAGCGGGGCTAAGTGGTAAGCAGACATCACCTCCAATTCCAGGCTGAACTGTCTAACTGCTGGTGTCCAACAGCCCCACAACTATAATGTAGCCAAGGTCAGTCAAGGTCATCGGCGGAAGCGGACTGTGCTTGCTGGAGTAAAATTTTATAGCCACTGTCTCACTGGCCATACTGTGTATTCTCCAGACTTTTAATCCCAGGATCTGATCCTTCTAAGCTGGAACATTTCCTTTCGATTGCCTCTTTGGGTTGGCTGCTAGAAAGCTGAGGGCTAAATTTATAGCCCACTTCCAATTTACTTTTTTTTTTTTTTTTTTTTGCAGTGCCGAGGGTTGAAGCCAGAGCCTCATGCAAGCTACGCAGATACTGTACCACTGAACATCATCCTTGCTTCTCAGTAGCACTTTGTGTGCAAAGCGTACTCCCAGTTTAGTATTGTTTCCTTTTCCATTTCCCCTTTGCTTACATCTTCTCACTTATTCTAAATAGACTTTGTGTTGTATGTATGCATTTCTGTAAGCCTTCTTAAAAACTCCCTGGGACAAAAGAATGCACAGTTTGGATAAATTAAACTTCAATTGGGTTAAATTAAGGCAAATCATGCTTATAGCCTATCACAGGCTGATTCAGGTTAAATACATCAGATTTAATAAATGGTAGCACTTCTTGACTTACTGGAATCTGAATTTCAGGAGTTAATAAGGAAAGATGAATTCAAATGGTCCCAAATGAATATTTACCAGAAGCCTTTGAATTTCCAAAAAGGTCTTAAGAAAGTTGAAATCATTCAGGTTAAAAAAGGAGGAATTCTCCATGAAGAAGGAGATCCTATAGAGGAGCAATTGAGGTGACCTATCTGAGGGGATAGGAGGGGGGAAGAGGAAACTCTCTAAAGTACATGATGTACTTAAACATATCAAAGTCAATCACTAAACCAAACATGGGAAGGAGGAAGGGGGAAGGAATGAGATGGGGACTGGATAAGGGCTAATTGGGTGATGTGTGCATGTATATCTCCACACGTTTTTTTTTTTTTTTTTATCCCATTAAGATGTATGACTACAATGCACCAATAAAAATTTATTAAAAAAAAAAAAAAGAAGTGTGGCTGGAAAAGTATCTAGTTGTGGTATACTACAGGATACAGGATAACCAGAGGTGGAATCTTTATTTCACAAGTTTCAAGATACAGTATAAAATGAATCTGTACATCTCTCTATTAACAGGGTTTACACAATTATATTACATATCACCAGCCTTTATACTGCATTTCATTAAATACAAAATAAATTCACAAAAAAAGGTCTATCATGGTATTCCTTCACAATGCCAGCTTTTGGTCTTTTTAAACTTCTCCTAAATATTTATAGCGGTTACTATGATCATATCAACACTGTGTGTGTGTTTTTTTTTTTAAATGGAAGAGAAATAGTGTTAGCCGGTTTGTTAATTCAAGCAGTAAAAACAGTACATATGAGAGTTCCCTGCATGTACCCAAGGGACACTTCTCATGTGTTCAAAATAGGATTTTTACTTGTGCAAATAGTCATTTAAAGATAGAACTGATTGATATTTGGGTTATTTTATATTTTCTTAAAATATCAAGTGGATGGAGAAATTTAGCTTCAACAAATATTACACATTTAAAAACGGGCAGTGCCTCAGACACTGTGTATTCAGAGATCTTACATTTTTACTCACATTTGAGCAGTGACCAATAAAAATCTGCATAAACAGGTTTTCTTTTGCTTTACTTCTTGCATACTTTTAGCCCCAATATTGTATAATATATGTAAGAAATTATAGGAAATACTCCCTTCATATATATATATATATATATATATATATATATATATATATATATATATATTAAAGAGTCACTTTCAAAACAAACACTAGCTATCATTGGAGCAAACATAGCCCTGCTTTTCTTGGCAGATAAAAGGGGCTATTTACCTGAAGCATCTTGTTTTTAATGTGCATGTGAAATGTTAATCCCAATCTCTATACAGGAAGCTTTTGCAGATGTAGTTAGACATTAGTACACATGCCACACACATGAAACATTGTGGTTTTCATCTAGAGGCCTGCATGCATGCTTCCAAAATGCTGGTTTGAAGAACAAACATGAGGAACAGAGAAGAATAGGAAAAACAAACGAAATTCATGTATATGAAATAACTAGGTTTCCTGGAGGCTCCTTAATTAAGCCAAACTTCAGCTCATCACCAGATCACTAGTGGAAATTTTCAAAGCCTCTCACCAAGAGAGACAGAACAGTTCAGGGGTAAAACTCCCAGGAAATAACCTTATATGCAGAAGGGTCACAAACCATCAAGAATATAGATTTCATAAATTAATCTGACTTAACTGCTAACTAATACATTTTGACTTATTGTTTCTGTGTCATAAACTAGTAACCAAACATAAGGCAAGCCTTATCCAGAAAACAACAACAAAAAATCAAACACAAAGAAACCCCCCCACAAAAATCACTAGTACCACCTTTGTAAAATAAAATAGAAGCAAAATGAATATTCTTGAGATTCTGAAACTGTTGGCTAACCAACAACAGGACTGTGGAAGAGAAGAGAGGCTGAAGAGAGTCCTGTGTCATCGCTTCCGCAGGCTAAGAGACAGACTGGGAAAGGGATCAGGAGAGGTGGGCCACCATGGCGAAATGGAGCACCTCTCTATCTGCTAAGTGTAAATCTAACATTAAAACTCCCAAATCTTGGAGTTAGTTTAATGTCACTGACATTAACTAGCCTTATTATCACTTTATTCAAATGGATGCCATTTGATTAGGAAAGCATTGTGCATTATTTTTAGGAGGAAAACCAAACCCAATTCCCATTTGCTTAGGTGCCACATCCCACAAACAAAAAGAAAAAGGAAGCAAGTCCTTTGAGATCGTCTCTAAAGGAAGCCAGTAGGATGACTGAGTTATTTTAAGCATACTGTTGAAATTTCTGCAGGCAAGTGCCCCTGGGTAAAACAGGAGGTAGAAAGGTAGAAATAAGCTAAGAAAAGGTCATGTCCAATATTAATAATAATAAGGGACACAGAAGGGGTGAACCATGAGGAAGTCCGTTATTACCTGAAAAACAAGAATACACTTTCCCATCCAGCCTTAGTGTAAGCTGCTTTAAGAAATGTTTTTTCCAATTACTAATGGAAGAAATTCTAAATATAAAAATGCTACCCAAGGAGAAATTAGATGAATGGTAAAGGGAAAAAATGTTAAGTTAGTAGGTTGGTAGAATTTTTAATTTTTTTTTTTCCTTTCTGAGATAAGAGTCTCAAATTTGTTGCTTGAAGGACTTGCCTGCCTCAGCCTCCTAAGTAGTTGGGACTACTGGTGCATACCACCATCCCCAGCTACTTTAACTTCTAAATAAATAAAAACAGTATTTTCAAAGAAGTATGCAGCTACCATAGATTATACTTAATTTGAAGAGGGGTGGAAAGGCAGAAGCAGCCACTAAGTACCACCTGCACTCAAATCTCTAAGTGCAAGAGACCAAGTAAGTCCTAATATTTACAAGTGCTGCCCAAGACAATATTATACTTTTGAGGGCAACGTTTTCTACTTCTCACAGATATGCTTCTGTATTTATGGTCCTCTCTATGACCATCTCTTTAAATTTAGAAGCAAATATCTGAGAGGAGTTTGCTTACCATGTTTCCCGTAATACTCTTAAGAACACAAAGAAGTTCACAACCTCTCACCTAAAGCCTTCATATGCCTTGTAGATTAATTAAATATAGTTGTAAATACAATCCCAACTTCAAAAACCAAAGCATTACAACTCTGCAAGTTATACACTCTTCAAGTTTTCAGGCAGATGAAGGATTATGGGGGAAAAAAAAGCCCTAGTGTTAACACGCGCAAGTTGATATCAATGGATCACTTATTTACTGATGGAGTCTCAGACTAGAAAGTGGCTGGTAAACACTACCACTTCAGGTTGAAAAGAAATACAAATTTGATTTAGGATTTAATTCTTTTAAATCACTCTTGGGTGATTACATACAGTTACAAATTTTCTTTTTTGCTGTTTCTTTCTCCCATCCATTTAACCAGGTAATTCTCATGTGTAATAGCTTTGAATTTCCTAATGTTAACAGTGGGAGGACGATGAATATGAGAGCTAAGCAAATAGTTAACTTTCTATTGTAATACAAAACCGTAAGATATAAAAGCTACCTGAACATATAGAATAGTCCAAACAGGTCTTGGCTTTGTCAATCTCTGAGTTTAATACATTCTCTGCATTTTCTTATTATAATGGCAGTCCCTGTATGCCACGTCCTGGCAATGGTATTTCATGTTTGAAAAATTCAGGAGGATGATCTCTTCTTTGAGCAGTGAGAAATGCAAAGTATGACAAAATCTGGGAACAAACAGTTTAACTTTTGGGAAAGTATGTCTATGTTCTTGGTACTCCATCCAAAGTTCTTTAACGTTTTCTAATGTCTCCCATTTAGTCCATTCTCTGGCCTCTGGATTAAGAGTCTGTATACTCAAAACAAACAAGCAAATTACACCGAGGAGGTGAGCAAATTCACGTTAGTGCAAGGAGTCAGCTCACAGAAGTTTTACATATATTCTATTACAAAGAAGTGAAGTTCGCATAGAACTCTTTTACAAAGTCACTCAGTCTTTGAAGAAGAGAAGTATGGTATAAAGCATGACAATCTCCAATAGAAAGAAGCCTCCCAACCTTCCCTTTTAAAATAAAAAAAATGAGGCATATGTATATTTGCAAGTGGACTTCGTAAAAGTTTCTCAGTTATCACAGTTTCGAAAGACTTTTTTGCTTTTTTGTTTAACTTAAAAGGCAAGTTCTATTTTTAGACTTTTAAATGTGTTTAAGGTAAAATAAACTTGCAGCTAACTGGGATTTCCTTCTTATAGTTTTTAGTGTCGTTGCACAAAACCTCAAAGATGGTTGACATAAGAAATTATACACATTGAGAGTGAGCAAAAGGACCCAAGAAAGATAGTTGGATGCAGTAGACATTACTTTGAGTACATCATATAGGTTAAAAAAAAAAAAAAAAAAAAGAGGAAAGCCACTGAGAGTTGTTATTCCATATGGCACTGAAACAAACATTCAACTTAGTTTAGGTAATAAGAGTTACTTATCCCTGAAAATAAAGGCATCGGATTCTAAGCAGCTTTAGGAATTCAATGCTTCCTTGTGCCTCTTCCAGGAGGTGGCCACTGATCCAAAGTCCTAATCGCATGCGTGTGCTCTCTGCAAACGAGTTCCTTAGCTGTCACTGATCAAGGCCGCGTGTGGTGACTGTTACTGTGGCGGCTGGGGCTCTGGTGGCCCCTCCTGCTGGGGCGGAGCTGGTCGTGGTCCTGGAGGCCTGGGCACAGGCATGTCCTGGTGCTGCCTCTGTCTGTAAGCTATTACTGTTCCCAACAGCAACGCAATGATGGTCATGAGGTAAAGGTCCCACTCCGGTCCCAAAAGCTGATCCATATCAAGCTGGGTGAACATGTCACGAATCTTAACGAAAATAATAAAAAAATCGTTACCACTCCAATACCAGGCAAGAAATAGTGAGTCACATCACATTAAAGATAAACACTGAACGTAAATTGTTTTTGTAGAACATTTTGCAGCATGTTTTAAAAAAAGATTTTAAAAGCCTTCAACTGAAGCTCACAGTAACATGTCTTAGTAACTCAGCTATTATAACAGGTAACTACATAAAATGTCTAACAAGGTTCTTTTCATCAGCAAGTTAATGTCTAATTTTTTAATTTTTAGAAGACTTTACTAATAGTATTATATACTTATCTATAGTATCTCCTTTGTCTAAAGTTTCTCCTATGACCCATTTTCTCCTTAGCTTCCACATATTAAGGAGAGCAGGATTTCTTATTTTTTGTGATTGACTAATCTCACTTAGAATAATGTTCTCCAGTTCTGTCCATTTCCCTGAAAATGATGCAATTGTGTTTTTCCTTTATGGTTGAGTAAAATTCCATTGTGTTATGTCCAATTTCTAACCGTTTTTTCCACTGGGAAAATTTGAAAGAAACACTGGGACATATAGGAACAAGGAGAAAACAATTAGAGCCCTGGCCCGCCTGCCACTCTCTGTACTGACAGCACACACACACAGCCGAGACACTGTTCTGAGGAAGGCTGAATGAACTGTTTGCACTACCTCCTTCACGGAACTGAAGAATACAGGAATTCAAACGTTGAAGAGCAGATGGGTGACACTTGTTTTTGGGTTAGGTTTTAACTAAAATGCAAGATATTTTAATGCATAAATTTGAACTTAAAAATTATATTCTTATTTGTTTTATTATCACTTTTAGATGTTATTTTTGACATTTTTCTATTATTCAACCAAAAAGATAAATGGAGTCTAATACTTTATTTAAATAAAATCACATTTAAAAGGTTCCTGTTTTCCGGGCATGGTGGCGCACGCTTGTAATCCCCGCGCTTGGGAGGCGGAGACAGGAGGATCGCGCTTAAGAGACCCTGTTTCCAAATAAAAAAAATATAAAATAGGTCTGGGAGTGTAGCCCAGAGGTAAAAGGGCTTCCAGGAACCCCAGTACCACCAAAAATAAAAAAAAAAAAATAAAAAAAAAATAAAAGGTTCCTGTGAAATATATTTGTAGGCACAGGTACTAAATTTTTTTGGACACAAACATCTGCATACTCCAGTAAGAAGCCTGAGATGGGATATTTAGTGTTTTTCTTTCTTTCTTTCTTTCTTTCTTTCTTTCTTTCTTTCTTTCTTTCTTTCTTTCTTTCTTTCCTTCCTTCCTTCCTTCTTTTTTTTTTTTTTTTTTTTTTTTCGGTGGTACTGGGGTTCCTGGAAGCCCTTCTACCTCCGGGCTACACTCCCAGACCTATTTTTATATATTTTTTTATTTGGAAACAGGGACTCCTAAGCCAGCATGCTCGGCTGGCTTTGAACCTGCGTGATCCTCCTGTCTCCGCCTTCCAAGCGCACGGGGATTATAAGCGTGCGCCACCACACCCCTTGATCCTACTTTTAAAACAACCTTCACATCTGAAAAGTAACCATTTGTATTTTAATTAAATGAGGCAAGGACCACTTACATTTGTTTCCCGTATGTACTGCAAGAAATAGACAACGCCCAATTTGCAGAGTGCTAGGAAGACAGGTACTTGTGCATCTGGGCTGGCTTCAGCTGCCATGTCATAAAAGCGTTTTGCAAGATGAATATCCTATAATCCAGGTCACAAACAAAAATTCATTTCTTGTCAAAATAGGTAAAAATATTTAGCTTACATATTAGGGAAATTGATTTTACCTTTCAAGTTTTCATTTTAAAATGAATTTCCCTTACCACAAGAAGAAAATGAGCTTTAACTGGGTAAACTTTCTTTAATAATCTAACTATGTAATTTTGAAAAATTTAATTAAAATTTAGAAAACTTAGCTCATTTCCCCCCAATGCAATATCCCATTTACTGTGTAGATAAGGTGGACACAGCTACAGATCTGTGCATTACACTGTTAATCTAGAGTTACCCAAGGACAATTCCTAGTTTCAAGCTATTTTCTTCCTACTTAAAACTTAGTGCAAGCAACTCTGGTTTCAGTTCACATCTTCAGTTTACATTCTAGATTTTCTAGGAGGTACTTGCATGGACAGGGCCTCTATTTTGCAGTTCCTAAGAAGGGATGCCCCCAAACAGGCCTGTGCGTACATCAACTTCTCTTTGCAAAGACAGGCGCACACCTTCCCTTCCCCAGCCCTTCCTGAGGGGCATAGTCCAGAGGTGTAGAAACCTCAGACATCACCACATAAAGACACACCCTGAAACAAAGGTATTGGAGAAGGCTTCTGCAATGACTAATTGTAAACCCACGAATGGCCTCTTGTCTTACTCATATTTCTGTAAAGTGTGAAACAAGTCATTATTAATCTTGGCCCAGAATGAAGTATAGGTAATTCACATATAAGGCAGAATGGGATAGTAGTGGGAGTTGTGATAACCTTTACTTAAAAATCTCATTTCTTTTATGCCCTGACTATTGTCAAAAGAATATCAAACTCTTAAGAAACAATTCCAGGAGACATGGAAAAGAAAAGCTACACACTAAACAAGACTTCCCCATATTTAAATACAAGCATTACTTTCAGTTATTTATTAATTTTATCCTTGGAATGTGTCATTAGTTAAAAAGAAGACCTTCACACAATATTAATAGTATAGTTGTGTCTCTGATTTTTAAGAAAAATACAGTAACTTAGGGCTGGGGATGTAGTTCAGTGTGAGAGGCCAAGCTTAGCATGCATGAGGCTCTGGGTTGAATCCCTAGCACCAAAATAAGAAAACCAAAATAAAAAAAACAAAATATTTTTTGAACTGTTATTTTTTTTAAGATGATAGATCAAACTGTATGTGATAAAGACTCTGGGTGATTTGAGAGGATAATTCAAACTTATCAAATCACATCCTGAGTGTATTTCTACCTATAGCCAAACCACATCTTGATTTAATACTTAATATATTTTTCTAGCTATACTAGATGTTGGAGTATTTAGCAGTGTGAATATTTCTTTCATTTTGAACATAGAAAAATGTAATCATGATGTCTATGAAAAGTAATGATGTAATTCTGATTTTTGCACAAGATTATTTAATTATTCTCAAATTATTAATTTTAACATATTATTTACTATATTATAAAATATATTAACATTATCTAAGATATATTAATTATAAGATTTATACTAATTATTCTCTAATTATTCTCAAAAGCTGATTTCAATTCCCTTCCCTGACTCTCATCAAAAGAATATAATGCCTTTTAGTCATAAGAATTACAATATTGGCTGTATTTTATATTATAATAGAAATTAAAGAGAAGCATATATAATAATTTATTTTCTAACCTATTATAAAATGGATTATCAGGGTTATATCATTTTAATCTTGACTGCTTCTAGTAAATGATTGCAAAATATATCCAATAAATGCCATAACTTATATGTGATTCATCAAACACATGGCAGACTTTATTTGAATTGAGAAATGAAGTCAGCCTTTGACAGAAACAAAGTCTGATTGGGCTGACCATCCTCACAATGAAGAAGCGCTTCACTAAATAGGTCACCTGGTAGAGACCGTCTGGAAATTGAATGCATTGAGTCTGCAGCTCCAAAGTCTTGAAAAACTATACTTACATATCTAATAGTAACACTATTGTAAGTTGGGCGTGATGGTGCATGCTTGTAATGCCAAGATTTGGGGGGCAGAGACCAGAGAATCATGGTTTCTGGACAGCCTCAGCTACTTAGTGAGGCCCTTTGTAGCTCAGTGAGACCCTGTTTCAAAACACAACAACAACAACAACAACAACAAGAAAACGGCTAAAAATAGGGCTGGGGGTGTAGCTTGGAGGTACAATTACCCTATATTCCATTCCAGATACCCTCCCACAAAATAATATTGTAAATATTAAGATAACTTTGAAGTATAAAAATTTATATACTGAAAAGAAAATAAATGTAATAAAAACACAATTTGTAAAAAAAAAAGGTATTAGTAAAGTGAAATGAACAACTTTCCTTCTATTTCTAAGATAGATCAACAAAGTGCCCCTATTATGAGAGTAAGGGGTATAATTAACAGCTATTTCCTAAGCCTTGGTAAAGCTTCTCAGGTATTCTTCCCAGAAAATGAGAAAGTCAAAGGCTTCAGAGATCAAGGAACACTTTCTTTTCTAGGTCTCTGTTTTCTTTTTTTGTGTGTGTGTGGTATTAGGGATTGAACCTAGAAGCGTTGTGGCTCTGAGCTACAACCCCAGCCCTGTTTTCTTTTTTCTTTTTAAATAGTGTCTCACACTAAGTTGTCGAGGCTGGCTGTGAATATGTGATCCTCCTATCTCAGCCTCCCAAGTACTGGGATTACAGGCACGCACCACCACATCCGGCTTAAAAATAATCTTTAATGAGAGATCACTCTAAGTTTTGTCTGAAATATCACTCTAAAAGTCACTATTGTAATAAAACCCTTCCCATCTTGTGTACTAATTTAAGTGAACAGGTTCTAGTCATACATTTTTTTTTTTTTTTTTTTTTTGGAGGTACTGGGGTTCCTGGAAACACTTCTACCTTCGGGCTACACTCTCAGACTTATTTTTATACTTTTTTATTTGGAAACAGGGTCTCTTAAGCCAGCACAGCTGGCTTCGAACCTGCATGATCCTCTTGTCTCCACCTCTGAAGCGTGGGGATTACAAGCTTACAAGCGTGCGCCACTACGCCCAGCGTTATATTTTTTTTTAAAGTATGACTAGAGCTGGGCGTGGTGGCGCAGGTTTATAATCCCTGAGCTTGGGAGGCAGAGACAGGAGGATCATGCAGGTTCAAAGCCAGCTGTGCTGGCTTAAGAGACCCTGTTTCCAAATAAAAATATAAAATAGGTCTGGGAGTGTAGCCCAGGAACCCCAGTACCACCAAAAACAAACAAACAAACAAACAAACAAACAAACAAACCAACCAACCTGAATTGGTGTTTAAGTTACTTATGAACAGTTACACATAAACTCATTTTTTAAAATATATTTTATTTGAAAACAGGGTCTTTTCTCACTAAATTGCCCAGAGCCTCACTAAGTAGCTGAGGCTGGCTTCGAACCTGAGTGAAGTGAGCCTCCCAAGTTCTGGGATTACAAGTGTGCGCCATCACGCCCGGCTCATATAAACTCATTTTTACAAAATATACACAAAAAGTTAAATTTTTGTCAATTATATTATTTCATTATTTTGACTAATAATGTACTAGTAACTGGGCAATTCTGATGAGTACTATCTTACAAGATAGAGAGTTAGGCTGCATCAGGAAGGTCTAAGAATCAGAAATAATTTTTCTTTACTCTTTGATTATAGAAGTAAAATTCAATTTTTTTTTTTTTTTTTTTTTTTTTTTCAAAATGGCGACTGAGGGACACAGCACCTCTCAGTAGCTGAAGTAAATAAAGTTTAAATACTGAGAAAGCAGTGTCTAAATCAACAAAACAAATACATACCAGGAACCAAAACACATCCTGTACCTCGGCGGAACCCTGAACTTGAACAAGAAGAACAAAGATCGGACACGGGACCTGCTGCAGATACAATCTGACCGCGGACCAGAACGCTGAGCCGCGGGCTGCTTTGGCAGCTGTCCAAGGAGCTGCCTGCCCGATATTTCCACGGCAAGATAATCCGGGAATAAAAACGGACTTAGGACCGCATCCTAAGCAGCGAGCAGCACCCTCCAGAACTCTGTCTGCCCACCAGCGACCGGATCACATCGGCACAGAGACTCACACGGATTCCTGCACCAAGACAGGTACCTGAGGGCGCCCTAGTAACTGGGGTCCTAGCGTGTGCGGAGTCGCAGTCTCAAACCCCCACCACGGGCTCAAGCCTCAGAGCACTCTCCTCGCGCTTCCTGCCTGTCCCCTACTAGTAATCAGCGCCTGTACACTGCCCTCCTAAATTGGAGCCTGCTTCTGTGGCTAACCCCTGCCACCTTGCCAGAGCCTACCCTCCAGGCTGCAAAAGCACTGGGAGACCCGGAAATCTCCTTGGGGCACCCCCAGCCTCTACGTCCCGCGGGACGCAGAGACCATTGCTGGACACCGCACACTGGACCCTTGAGCACCTACCCTGCACCCCTGGCCCACCGCGGGGTATTCCCAACCTCCTGGTAGCCAGATGCTTAGTTCTAAGTGAGAACACAGCTCAATACACCTTGGAAGAACATACCAGCAGCAATAGACAGCTGCACCCACTCTCACTAGGGTCCAGTATTAACAGGGCATCCAGCCTGCACTCTTGGAATAGGCAGAGCTCTGGCAGTAAGTGTGGCCACCCAGGAACCAGCATTCATTTGCCCAGGGCACATCTTGGGACCACACCTGGCTAGCCTAGCTGGAATTTCCAGAGACACAAGAAAATCCATCGGGCCACAAAATCTGCTCAGGACCTCAGGGGGAAGTGCCAATTACACTTTAGTCACTCTCCACCCCTGCTGTAGGGAAGCACAGGCTGGAGGCGAGGGTGGTAAGTGCAGATGTGCTGACCACAGGTTAGAATTTCGCAGAATCTGTGAACTGTACAGAATCAAATAACAGTGAAACCAGACACCCGGACACATAAACCTAAAGCAGCTAAAGGAGAAAAAGGTGTCCAAACACCCAGAGTGACTTAAGAAGATAAAAATAGAGTACAAAGAAAACTAAGAGACATTGGACGGTATCCTGAAAGCTACCAAGCAATCAGATACACACATATTATATGGACCTGACCCCATATGCGTAAATAAGTAGGACTGTTTGTTTTACTTTTAATGTGGATGTTATGTTTTCTTTTGCTTTTAAAGTGCTTTTGTTTTAATATGGTTATTGCTGTTTTCTTTTTTTTTCTTTTTCTTTCTTCTTTTAATCCAAACTTCTCTTACTTTAACTTGTTGTTTTATATATATATACATTGGATAGTTTGCCTTATTTCTTTATTTCACACGGCTGCTAGTTCCTTTTATTTTATTCCTCTTCCTTTTTCCTCTTTCTTCCCTTTTCCTTCCTTTTCTTTCATTCTCCTCCTTTGATTGGTTTACCTTCCTTTTTCTTGGATTACATAATAGTCTTGGTATCTTGAGCGGATTCTTTTTTTTTTTTTTTTTTTTTTTTATGTCTGCCTGCTCCTACCAGCATCCCTATTTACAAACCTTCCCACACTAACCTACATACATTTCTCCCCCAAAACTTTTCCCCATAATATACCTCATGGTTTAAAACTCAAAGTATTTTTTATATCCATAACTACTCTACTAACAACAAGAGTCCTAGTAGTTAACTCTCTCTCATTCATAGCAAGTTATTACTTTATCATACTTAAAGTCCTTCTCAACCTAACATATCCTCCACCTAATCTGACTCCTTTACCCATCACCCCAGCTCCTCCCACATCACCCACTTTCAACACTGGAAAGGCTCTGCTGACTGGCCGATACTCCTAAACTCCTAATATTAAGATTTGACTAAACACATTACTCACGAACGATGGGTAGAAATCAGAAAAACAGGACAGAGAACACTATAAATATGAGAACCAGGAGTTATGAAGAGACAGCAGAAATCACGAATACTGACCTACTAGAAATGCAAGAAGGGGAGTTCAGAATCTTGTTGTTCAATATGATGAAAGGTTTTAAAACAAGTATAGAGGAGGTTAAAGGTGAAATAGAAACACTAAAAAAGAATCAGAAAGAGGTCTGGAATGAAATGAAAGAGGCAATAAGTGAAATGAAGACAGCAATAGAAAGAAACTCTGGAAGATTAGATGAAATGGAAAACAGAATATCAATATTAGAAGACAGTACATCCCAAACCGAAAACACAGTCAGCGATATACAGAAATCTTTACAGCAACAAAACCTAAACATCCAGCAATTATGGGATAATATGAAGCGCCCTAATTTACGGATAATAGGCATTGAGGAAGGGATAGAGGTACAGACCAAGGGCATATGTAATATCTTCAAGGAAATAATCTCAGAGAATTTTCCAAATATGGAAAGAGACTTGAATCTTCAAGTACAGGAGGCATACAGAACTCCACTGAGACAGGACCAAAGAAAAACCACTCCACGCCACATAATAACCAAATTGACCAGCATAGAGGCCAAGGAAGGAATCTTAAAAGCAGTAAGAACAAAAGGACAGGTGACATATAGAGGCAAAACAATAAGAATCACCCCAGACTATACAACCCAGGTCAGGAATGCTAGGAGAGACTGGTATGACGTGATTCAGACCCTGGAAGAACATAACTTCCAGCCCAAATTAATCTACCCAGCAAAACTACTATTCAAGATCAATGGGAAAGTCAAAGTCTTTCAGGATAAACAGAATCTCAAAAAATTCATGAATTCAAAGCCAACACTAGAGAAAATTCTTAAAGAAATAAATCATAAGGAAGAAAAAAGAAGCAGACTCCAGAATCAGAGAAGCGAGGAAGTTAATAAGTGGGCCATTTAAGTAAAGAAGAAAGATCACAACACCCAAGAGTAGACAGAACACAAAATGGCAGAAAACAAAAAGCATATTTCAATAATATCACTTAATGTCAAAGGACTTAACTCACCAATCAAAAGACATAGACTGGCAATGTGGATTAGGAAACATAATCCAAACATATGCTGTCTGCAAGAAACTCACCTCACAGCCAAAGACATTCACAGGTTGAAGGTGAAAGGATGGAAAAAGATATACCATGCCACCAGTGACCGAAAAAGAGCAGGGGTAGCAACCCTGATATCCAACAAAACAGACTTTAAAATAAAACACATCAAAAGAGACAAATCAGGGCACTTCCTTTTATTAAAAGGAACAATACACCAAGAAGATATAATGATAGTAAATATTTATGCCCCAAATGTGGGTGCAACCACATTCGTAAAACAAACCCTTCTGGACATAAGATCCCAAGTAGACCCAAATACAATAATTCTGGGAGACTTTAATACGCCTCTCACACCACTGGATCGATCTTCGAGGCAAAAGATGAGTAAAGATGCTCTAGAACTAAAGGAAACCATAAACCAAATGGACCTAATAGACGTTTTCAGAGTATTTCAACCAGGAACTACAGAATACACTTTCTTCTCAGCAGCCCATGGAACCTTCTCCAAAATAGATCACATCCTGGGACACAAAGAAAATACCAGCAAATTCAAAAAATGTAATATAATCCCATGCATCTTTTCAGACCACAATGGAATAAAAGTAGAAATCAACAACAGGAAACTCGAAAGAAAGTATTCAAATTCATGGAGAATGAATGATACACTACTAAATGACGAATGGGTAAGAGCAGAAATTAGGGAAGAAATAAAGAAATTTATGGAAACAAACGAAAACAGAGACACAACCCACCAAAACCTATGGGACACCATGAAGGCAGTACTAAGAGGAAAGTTTATCGCATTGAGTGCCCACATAAAAAGGATGGAGAACCACCAAGTAAAGAACCTAATGAAACAACTCAAGGATCTAGAAATTCTGCAACAATCCATTCCCAAAGCCAGCAGAAGACGAGAAATCATCAAAATTAGAGCAGAAATAAATGAAATAGAGAACAAAAAAACAATTCAAAGAATCAATAAAACAAAAAGTTGGTTCTTTGAAAAGATTAATAGAATTGATAAACCCCTGGCCAACCTAACCAAAAGAAAAAGAGAATCAACTCAAATTACCAAAATTAGAAATGAAAAAGGAGATATCACCACTGATAGTGAAGAAATTCAAAACATTATCAGAAACTACTTTAAAAATTTATACTCCAATAGATTTGAAAACCTGGATGAAATTGACAGATTTCTAAACACAGTTAACCTTCCTACACTCAACCAAGAGGACATAGCAAGCCTAAACCAACCAATAACAACCAAAGAAATAGAAACGGCAATAAAAATTCTTCCACCAAAGAAAAGCCCAGGCCCAGATGGGTTCCCAGCTGAATTCTACAAAACCTTCAATGAACAACTAATACCAATACTTCATAACACGTTCCGGGAAATTGAAAGAGATGGAACTCTTCCAAATTCCTTCTATGAGGCCAGTATCACATTAATCCCCAAACCAAATAAAGATACCTCAAGAAAGGAAAACTACAGACCAATATCCTTAATGAACATAGATGCAAAAATTCTAAACAAAATACTAGCTATACGCATTCAAAACTATATCAAGAGAATAATTCATCACGACCAAGTCGGTTTCATCCCAGAAAAACAAGGCTGGTTCAACATACGCAAATCAATACATGTTATTCACCACATAAATAGAACCAAGAACAAAAACCACATCATCATAGCAATAGATGCTGAAAAAGCATTCGACAAAATCCAACACCCATTTATGTTAAAAACACTGCAAAAAATTGGGATAGAAGGAAAGTACTTCAACATCATCAAGGCAATATACTGCAAACCCAAAGCCAACATTATATTGAATGGGGAAAAACTGCAAGAATTTCCGCTACAGTCAGGAACAAGACAAGGATGCCCACTTTCACCTCTCCTTTTCAATATAGTCCTTGAGACTCTTGCTGCAGCAATCAGACAAGAGAAGGAAATCAAAGGAATCCACATAGGAAGAGAGGAAGTGAAATTATCCTTATTCGCAGATGACATGATCCTTTACCTGGAAGACCCAAAGAACTCAACCAAAAGACTTCTGGAGCTGATCGACAAATTCGGCAAAGTCGCAGGTTACAAAATCAACCTAAAGAAATCAGTGGCCTTTCTTTATGCCAACAACGAATCCACAATGAAGGAAACAAAAACAACAATTCCATTCACTATAACCTCAAAACCAATAAAATACCTAGGAATAAACCTAACCCAAGATGTAAAAGACCTCTACAACAAAAACTATAAAACATTAAAAAAAGAAATAGAAGAAGACCTTGGAAGATGGAAAGATCTCCCGTGCTCATGGATAGGCAGAATAAATATCATCAAAATGGCCATTCTGCCAAAACTGATCTATAGGTTCAATGCAATTCCCATTAAAATACCAGTGACATTCTTCAGAGACCTAGAAAAATCAATCATGAACTTCATATGGAGAAAGAAAAGACCTAGAATAGCCAAAGCAATTCTCAATAACAAGAAACACGCAGGAGGCATTACAATCCCAGACTTCAAACTATACTATAGAGCAATAGTAGTAAAAACAGCATGGTACTGGCACAAAAACAGATATACTGACCAGTGGATTAGAATAGAAGATACAGAAACAAACCCACACATCTTTAGTCAATTAATCTTTGACAAAGGGGCCAAACACATACGCTGGAGAAAAGACAGCCTTTTCAACAAGTGGTGCTGGGAGAACTGGCTAGCCATTTGTAAAAAGATGAAGCTAAACCCCTATATCTCACCTAACACAGGAATCAACTCAAGATGGATCAAAGACTTAGAAATTAGACCTGAGACGGTGAAGTTAGTAGAGGAGAACATAGGTTCAACACTACAACATATTGGCACAGGCAGTAACTTTCTCAACAAAACCTCCAAAGCTCAGGAAATTAAAGCAAGAATAAACAAGTGGGATAACATTAAACTAAAAAGTTTCTTCTCATCAAAGGAAACTATCAATAACCTAAAGAGGAAGCCTACAGAATGGGAAAGGATCTTTACCAGCCACCATTCTGATAGGGGGCTAATATCCAGAGTATACAAAGAGCTCAAAAGGCTCTACACCAACAAAACAAACAACCCAATCAAGAAATGGGCAAATGAACTAAATAGACACTTCACAAAAGAAGAGATACAAAGGGCTAATAGATACATGAAAAGATGTTCTTCATCACTGGCCATCAGGGAGATGCAAATCAAAACTACACTGAGATTCCATCTAACCCCAGTGAGAGTAGCAAGCATAAAGAAATCAAACAACAACAAATGCTGGCGAGGATGTGGGGAAAGAGGAACTCTTTTACACTGTTGGTGGGAGTGCAAACTAGTTCAGCCACTATGGAGATCTGTGTGGAGATTCCTAAGAAAGGTGGGAATAGATCCACCATATGATCCAGCTATACCACTCCTGGGTATCTTTCCAAAAGGGTTGAATTCAGAGAAATACAGCAACATATGCATACCTATGTTCATAGCAGCACAATTTGTAATAGCCAAAATATGGATCCAACCCAGATCACCATCAACAGATGAATGGATAGCAAAACTGTGGGAAATACACACAATGGAATTCTATTCAGCCATAAAGAAGAACAAAATTTTATCATTTGCAAGAAGATGGAAAGCCCTGGAAAGCATCATGTTAAGTGAGATCAGCCAAGCACAGAAGGAGAAGATACACATGTTTCCTCTAATATGCCCAAACTAGAAAACACAAAGGATACCAGTAGGACCCCAGATATTAGAGGGGAAATACTAGCTAAGTTTTAATGGAAAGATAGGAGAGGAGAAAGGCCGATCTTGATTAAGGAGCATCTTCACCTGAACATGTGTAAAATTATGAATAAGACATGGTTAACCTGGCCAACCATTGGTGGGGGGGGGGAGAAAATGGGGGCGGGGGGAGAGGGCACCAAATATAGTGTAAATGTATACTATTTATGTTCAATAAAAAATTGTTAAAAAAAAAAATAAAAAAAAAAAAAAAAAAAAAAAAAAAGAAGTAAAATTCAAGATAAGATTACATACTTGTTTCAGATAAATATGACAGTGACCAGTGAAAAGCCTAGGCATTAAAGATATAACATTAGTATAAAATTCTATGTGTGAAAGCAATGGCTGAAAATATGAACTTAGGGATAAAAGAAAAATATAATAATTTGTTATTAAAAAGTTTGTATGTTTTTAAGAAATCAGTAATAGTGGGTATCAAATTATTTTGGTATTTAGAGTCTACTGAATATTTTAAGAGTAATTTAATAATTCTATTTCAAAATGTTAACATAAAGGTGAAATTTAGATGCTTTGAAACTTCAGAGAAAATTTCAACATCAACTTACAAATGTGCAAGAAATACAGTTCTTAAATATCTCTGAGAATATATAGCCAAAAATATTAACACCATGTAGGTCTAGAGAGTTAGGCTGCATTAGGAAGGTCTAATAATCAGAAATAATTTTATTATTGAGAATATTTTTAATTCATTTCAAAATAATGTAGGAATAATCGAATTTGACTGAGCACGGACACGTAGGTTTTATAAACAATGATTAATCACCAGCAGC
Organism: Muscardinus avellanarius; assembly: GCF_963383645.1. Lineage (NCBI taxonomy): Eukaryota > Metazoa > Chordata > Mammalia > Rodentia > Gliridae > Muscardinus > Muscardinus avellanarius. Next base: position 85,757,271 of record NC_137798.1, read on the forward strand.
AGCACTGAATTTCTGCTTTGTGAATCTGTCTTTAACCGTGTGGATATTAATATGTATATTTTTTAGAAGATGAGAGACACTGAAGATCAGTCTTAAAACTTACTGGCCTAAAAGCTAATGATTCGAGACTTCCGGGAAGATGGCAACCGAGAAAAGTGGGGCTTAAGAGCCCCGCTAACAACCAATCTCCATTACCACAAAATCAGTGCCTTTCATAGCCAGAAAACACCATCACCAGAGAAACAAAAAAATCACCAGGCTCCAGAGAGAAAGTGGACTGAGAACAGAGCTCAGAGCCACAGAGAGATACACCGGCCTCACGCTGGAGGACGCGGCAGCAGCGCCATACTGCCGGCGGCAGCGGTGAATTCACCGGACGGCCATAGCAAGCCGAGGTGAGCTGCTGCGGAACAGCCAGGCGGGATCTTTCGGCGCACGGAGCATCTAAAGCTCCCAGTGGCTGAGCTCAGCACCCGCTGCAGGGACTCAGAGTGGAACTCAAAACCAGAAAAGAAAAAATACGCCAGCCTCACAGCCGAGGGCGTGGCAGCGGCGCCATACTGCCACCGGCAGCAGCAGCAGTGAATTCACCGAGTCCAGTACAGCTACATCTGCGAACTCAAGAACAGTGAGTCAAATTGCGGGCCACAGAGGAGAAATCCCAGTACTGTACTCCCTGGGATTTGACCCAGTGGGGGAGTGGCGGTGGCAGAGATATCACACCATAGGAGAACGTGCAACCTGGCACCCCCCACAGTCTAAAGCAGCCTCTATCGACTCTCTGGGTCGGAGACTCTGTGATACAACACAGTAAAGGAGTAGTGGGGTCAGAGATACTACAGACTCGAGATCCAGAGCACCTTAAGCGAAGTCATAGTGACCCAAGAAAAGAACCCAGATAAGGCAAAAACTTCCGAAATCATGGGAAAGAGGAATAACACTGGAGCAATGAATGCCCACAACCCTACAACACCAGAACCCGATAAAACTGAAAATCAGAGATTTCTAGAAGATCAAATCAGGAAAATAACTGTAGAAATAATAGAGGTGCTTCGAAAAGAATTCAGAGAGAGCCAAAAAGAGATAAAGGATGCAATTAATGAAGTAAAGGCCTCAATTCAAAGCACAAACAACCGATTAGACCACATGGAGAACAGAATCTCGCTCTTAGAAGATGATCATTCCAAAAATGAACGCATAGTTTCTTTTTTTTTTTTTTTTGGTGGTACTGGGGTCCCTGGAAGCCCTTCTACCTCTGGGATACACTCCCAAGGGCTACACTCCCAGACCTCATTTTTAACTTTTTTATGTGGAAACAGGGTCTCTTAAGCCAGCGAGGCTGGCTCCGAAGCAGTGCGATCCTCCTGTCTCCGCCTCCCAAGCGCGGGGATTACAAGCGTGCGCCACCACGCCCGGCCGCATAGTTTCTAATCTAGAAAAAAATATCCGACAGCAGGAATCTGACATTGAAGAAATATGGGCCCATTTTAAGAGAGCTAACCTAAGAATAATTGGAATAGAGGAGGGAAAAGAAAGTGAAACCAAAGGGATCAACAATCTCTTCAAGGAAGTAATAGCACAAAATTTTCCAAACATAGAACAAGAGGTTGATACACAGGTCCAGGAAACTTATAGAACTCCCTTTAGACAGGATCGGAGAAGAGGATCCCCACGTCACATAATTGTCAAAATGACCAATGTGGAAGCCAAGCAGAGAATCTTAAAGGCAACAAAAACAAAGGGCCAAGTGACATTCAGAGGCAAACCAATTAGAATCACTCCAGACTTCCCAAACCAAGTCATGAGAGCCAGAAGGGCTTGGAGTAACATATTCCAAACTCTGAAAGAAAACAACTTCCAGCCAAAAGTTTCCTACCCAGCAAAACTTTCTATCAAATTAGATGGAGAAATAAGAAGCTTCCATGACAAACAGAAACTGAAGGAATTTATGTCTTCAAAACCAGCACTAGAGAAAATACTCAAAGAGATTAACTACAAAGAAGAAATAGGTAACACACACCAGAACCAGAGAAACAAGATTTTCCATCCAACAGACAACTAAGATTGGTTATCTGTGGAGATTCATTATTTATGTTAGTCTTTTACCTATCCCTAAATTGTATTGTTTGCCTTTATTGTTGTTAATTTTTAGGATGTCTAGTTGGAATATTAATATACCTTCAGATATAGCATTTGGAAATATTTTATCCCATTCTATCAGTAACTTTTAACTCTGTTTACATTGTCTTTGGATATACAATATTTTTTTTTATTTTTTAGGGAGTTTGTATACTCTTCTGTTGCCTGTGCCATTGAAATCATATCCAAGAAATCACTGCCAATTTCAATGTTGTGAGGTTTTATGACCCAGATTTTCTTCTAAAAGTTTATAGTCTTAAGATTTATATTTAGGTCTTTTATCTATTTTGAGTTAATATTTGTATATGGGATTAGGTAAGGGTCCAATTTTATTCTCTTCCATGTAAGTATTATTTTTCAACAATATTTAGTTAAAAGATTATTATTTCCACCACCAAATGTTCGTGGAAACCTTGTCAAAAATAACTTGACAATATAGGGAAGAATTTAGCTCTAGGCTTTAATTTAACTCCAATGGCTTATATATCTGCCTTTAGAACAGTACTACACTGTTTCAATTATTGTAGCTTTATATGGCTTGAAATCAGAAAACATATATCTTCTAGCTTTGTTCTTTTTCAAGATCGTTTTGGGTATCTAGAGTCCATATTCCATATTAGGATAGATTTTTTTTTCTGAAAAATAAATATATAAATATATGATAGTTTCACCTAAAAAAATAGAAATATTCTCTGGAAAGAAAGAAAGCAAAAAGAAATATTGAAATGTTATCTTTAAGTCATCAGAAGCTTGGTATCAGACAAATGAAACTGTTATGTGAAATTATCATTTTTAATTTTGGATAAATTGCTATAATACTAGATGTCAACCACTAAGCCAAGCATGGGAAGGAGGGACGGGGAGAGAATGGGGTGGGGATCGGGTGGGGGCTGACTGGGCGATGTGTGCATGTATGTCTACAAAAGTTTGTATCCCACTATGATGTATGAATACAGTGCACCAATAAAAAAAATAAAAAAATAAAAAATTTGAAAAAAAAATAAAGCTGATGATTCTAAAGAAAGCCTACTTTCTATTCAAATACAGGTATTTTCCCCATCATAATTATCTGGACATTTGTTTTGAAGCCACACTCACCTGTTTAATGCCCAATCCCTTCTCATGCATATATCCCAGATTAAACATGGCTTGTGCACTGTGCTGCTGCTCAGATGCTAGACGATAGTGAATAAATGCAGTCTCGTAATCAACATCTGTGCCAAATCCATAGAAATGGTAGTCGCCGAGCTTGATTCTAGCCACAGTATACCCTTAAACAAAAGTTAAACCCAAACTGCCAATAAATATTGTGTGCTTAAAACAGAACAAACTTATTTCTCCTCCATTAACATGCCTTTATATAAAACACAGAATTTTAATTTGTAGTACACAAACTTTATAACACCTTCAGCCAAGCCAGTTAGTAAAACTTTAAGCTAGAACTTTAGCCCTTCTGTGAAATGACTTGTAACAGTCAGGGAGAAGTGAAACAAGATGACTAGGACTTTCTCTTACATCATCATGCTCTATTTTAGCACATCATTTACATCTTAAAAAATAGTTCAGCTGGACTGTTGTTTAGACCTGGAAAAGGGAGAGGCAGGCAGTGTTAATCAGAGTATGTGAGAGAAAGAAATATTCAAAAGGAGAAAGAGTGAGGAAAGGTTGCAGTCCTTCTTTTAGGTTTCAGGCTGATATTCTAGTACAGGTTTTATTCAATTCTCATTTGACACTATAAACTGACTTTGAACTAGAAACCAAAGAGTGAACCACAACATAATGAAACTGTGCAGTACAAAGACATTGCAATTCAATTTAGGAATCCTGGCACTAGAAAGAACTAAATTTTAAGAATAAATACTAATCATGATGCAAACAAGTTAAGCCATAAGTAATCTCTGCTTACATTTAAGGTGATGAATAACCTATTTTAATGTTCATCGGTGATAAAAAAACCAATACAGAGAGGTCCCTGGGTGAAACTTGTACCTAGGAATTAACCACTCACCTTGAGAGGCTGCCCTGTTCCAGTGCAGCAAAGCTCTGGGATAAGTTTCATTTTCACCGACAATGGTTGCTTCTCCTACAGAAAAAAACCCACAAAATACAAATCAAGCACTTAAGGAGAGTCAGCAGACTTTCAGACTTCATGTGCAATTAAGGTGGATATGTGAAGCATAAGATTAAATCAAATGAGTATTAAAATTAAACAAGTATTATTGGAATACTGTGTTCAAGAGTCACTGGATTCAGGAAGGTACTGCTTCCTGAAACATGTTTTATCTCCAGTACCAATGACAAGGCTAATTATTGAGACACTTCTAGGAATTCAGTGTTGGGAAAATGGTAGTTTTATATCTGCAATACACTAAGAAATATACTGAATTCAGTTAAACCTAAGGCAGGACTGAAGTGAACCTTACTCTGATCAAGAATGAAGGCTGCATTGCTCTGTGCCACTTCATAGCCTTGTTCGGCCAGCAGGAGGTACTGGACCACTGCAGCATTGTAGTCAGCTTCTTTATAGCTGCTATAGGCAGTCATGAGCCTCTCAGACCAGCGGCCTCGCTCACAGACATTCTTGAACAACTGGGCCAAGAGGAAAGAAGAAAATGAACACATGCCAAAATATAACTTGTACCTTGGCTACAGGTGATTTAGTTAAGCTTGGTCTTTGAATCTCTAGCTGCTTGCTTTCATTACCCTTTGGAGGTAAACAGGTTTATAAAAATAACAGCAAGCTGAGCATGGTGGCGTATGCCTGTAATCCTAGTACTTGGGAGGCTGAGAAAGGAGGACCAAAGGTTCAAGGTCAGCCTCAGCAACTTAGTGAGGTCACACAGAAACTTAGCGAGATCCTGTTTCAAAATTAAATAAAAATAGGGCTCAAAGGTAGAATACTTCTGGGTTCAACCTCCAATGCAAAAACAAACAAACAAAAACAAGAAACAGAACCCACACCCACAAATAATTATATGTGATTTATTCTGGCCAGTGCTATTCTAGTGACATATTTATTATGGCTATTAACATACTTAATCCTCCTAAGAGAATGACCAAGGGCCATCCTATGAGGTGAGTTCTTTTAACAGCCCCATTTTTTAGCTGAGCATGGTGGTGCATGCTTGTAATCCCAGCCTTTGGGAGGCTGAGACAGGAGGATCACAGTTTGGCGGACAGCCCCAGCTACTACTTAGTAATGCCCTTTGCGACTCAGTGAGACCCTGTTTCAAAATAAAGAATAAAAAATAGGGCTGAGGGTGTTGCTCAGAAGTAGAATGCCCCTGAGTTCCAGCTCCAGTACTGCAACAAAACAAAAACAAAAAACAAAAAAAACAGAAAACAAAACAGCCCCATTTTACAAGTGAGAATACTGATGTATGGAGAGATTTAGCTTTACTAAGCGTTTATCAATGTCATTCTAAAGTGTCATGTATGAGAGAAAAAGAAAGTTTCTAATTAGCAGAGATCAGTATTCTGCTTCGGAATATTTGCTCAGCTATATATATATATGTATATTATTCTGACTATGTATCAGGCAGTATCTGAGGTGCTAGAAATACTGCAGATGCCAACGTGTGCTGTTACAAAAACTGACGCTAAAACTAGAGACAAACTAAGTACAACTCTAGATACAGGATCTCAAGGTCTTCCTTCAGTTATATCAATGCTAGTAATCTGGGTTATTTTCTACTATAGAAAAAAATAATAAAATCATTCAAGGAAAACCTGAATATAAGAATTAAAAGGGAAGGCCTTTCTACTGGGCGAATCAATTTCCTATATACAAATAGGCAGAAAAGCCCTTACCTCCACCGCAGTGTGACAGGATCGCATCACACCTGTGCCGCTGGCGTGCATCTGCGCTAGGTTATAGAAAGCCAAGATATGGCCTCCCTGAGAAGCCAAATTAAAGTACTTCAAGGCCTGTTTATAATCCCTCTTGACGCCAATACCATCTGTTAAAAAAAAAAAATCACATGAAATGTCCATTATTGCCTTAAAGATTTAGTTCAGCATCAGAGAAGGCTTCCTTTGTGGAAATAAAAGTCTACGGAAAGAATTTTTACTCAGTAAATATGTGAAACTGATTAATGTAATAATACTGATTAAAATACTTTATATAAGCCGGGCGTGGTGGCGCACGCTTGTAATCCCCGCGCTTGGGAGGCGGAGACAGGAGCATCGCGCAGGTTCGATGACAGCAGCGCTGGCTTAAGAGACCCTGTTTCCAAATAGAAATATAAAAAATAGGTCTGGGAGTGTAGCCCAGAAGTAGAAGGGTTTCCAGGAACCCCAGTACCACCAAAAAAAAAAAAAAAAACTTTATAAATAATTCATTTGGGAGAACATTCACTGGTTAGAATTGGACAGTTCCTTTTCCATATCATAGTGTCATTTAGAGGAAAAGAGGTTAGTTTAGAACTTGGCGTACGCATCATTAATTCTGATGTTACTTACTATAGTACATAGAACCGAGCTGTAGTTGGCCATCCACCCAGCCTTGTTCAGCAGCTTTCTGGAAATACTTCAGTGCTAGATCATAATTCTGTAGAAAAAGATGTCAAATGAGAAAGCTCAAAAGGCTGATTCACTTAGGTAATTCATTCATTAAAAAGAATGAACACAGCAAACATAAACTAATGCTGAGGAGCCATTAGAAGAACAATTTTCTATTATAGGGAAAGAAATTGACCTAATTGAGTATGTGCATGTACAAATATGTAACAATGAATCCCATTATTCTATGTAATAATAATACAAAAAGGATTACTTAATTTTTATAATACACAGATGTTAATATACCTCAAGCCCCAAAGGATTAATATTTAAGACTGAGAAGAAAAGGAAATAGTTTTGTGGAACAATTTGTGCGTTGGCTCTCAGAAAGCATGACCACTGAGCTAGGCGTGGTGGTGCGTGCTTATAATCCCAGTACTTGGAAGGCTGAGACAGGAGGATTGCAGGTTCTCAGCCAGCCTCAGCAATTTGCGAGACCCTCTGCAAAAGTTAGTGAGAGCCTTTTTCAAAATAAAGAATAAAGCAGGGTTGGAGGTGTAGGCCAGAGGTAGAATGACCCTGAATTTAATACCCAGTACCACAAAAAAGAGGAGGAGGAGGAGGAAGAGAAGGAGGAAGAGGAGGAGGAGAAAGCATGAACACTAGTAGAAAACCAAACTAGGAATTAAGAATTGAAAATTAAGCCAGGCATGGTGGCACATGCTTGTAATCCCAACATTCGGGAGGCTGAAACAAGAGGATCCCAGTTCACAGCCAGCCTCAGCTACTTAGTGAGGCCCTCGGCAACTTAGACCCTGTTTCAAAATAAAGAATAAAAAATAGGGCGGGGGTACAGCTTGAAGGCAGAATGCCCCTGGGTTCCATCCCCAGTATGGTTAAAAACAAAAACAAAAATGAAAAAAAAAGGAGAATTGAAAAATAGTCACTTTTCTACTAGTCAACTAATGCTTTTTTTTTTGTGTGTGTGGGTTCGGGGATGGAACCCAGAGGCATATGACCTCCGAGCTACTCCCCCTGCCCAATTTTTTTTATTCTTTATTTTGAAATAGGGTCTGAGTTGCAGAGGGCCTCACTAAGTAGCTGAGGCTGTCTGCAAACTGCGACCCTCCAGTCAGCCTCCCAAATGCTGGGATTACAAGCGTGCGCCATCACGCCCGGCAACTAATACGTTTTAAATCTTAAGTCTCCTATTTTCTAATTAAGTAAGAAAAATTATTCTCTCCTAATTTGTTCCTTCTCTGTATCAAATGATTAGCCTTCAATGGTCCTATGTATCCAGAGGGAAAAGGTTATTCTGAATTTTAGTATTTTGAAATGAGTACTTCAATTAAAATTACAGTACTATCTTTTGTGTTAGGGAATAACTACAGATCACACTCTTAAACCTAGCGTTTAGTTTCAGGTCCAAATTAAAAGAATGTACTGCTTAACGAGCTCTCAGGGAACAGCAGTATCACACAATCAGAGACGTCTAACATAGGGAGGCAGAGCAGAAGAATGAGATGCAATGGCCAAGGAAAGTCAGGAGCGCTGGCAATTACGGAACACAGGGAAGGCAGAGTTTGAATGAGGCAGAACCAAAAAATGTCAGCGGGACTGACACTTGGGAGGCTACCAGTGACCCAGACAGAACACCTCTATGAGGCGGAAGCCTGATCGCCAGAAACTAAATAGTGAATGGTAGTAATTTAGGAAACTTCATCCTTTGTAGAAACTTGGTTTTTAGGGAACCAAACTCAGAGACAATGGGAAAGGTTCAATTCTGGTTATGAACAGCTTCACCTGGGCTCGACTGGAAGCTAGTTAAAAAATACTTCCCTGCCTCGTCAGCCGAATGCATGTTAAAGTCAGAACGCAAAAGGAAACACTTACGACTTGGACTCCTCTCCCGTAGAGGTAGGCCATCCCCAGACCACTCTGTCCAACCGGGTTGCCCTGCAAAACAGAGAAATAACATGGGAAAGATTTCACTACAACTGAGATGGAGCAAGTAGCTGCAAGTGAAATAATTTATAAGAGTATTCAAAATGTGCGTTAACATTTCCGATTCAAAACGAAACTTTCTCTTTGCCATTAGACTACACTTACTGTCACTAATTTGCTTATAATGATAAACAGTAACTTCATTTAGAATTAAACTTGGAGGCCGGGCGTGGTGGCGCACGCTTGTAATCCCTGCGCTTGGGAGGCTGAGACAGGGGGATCGGACAGGTTCGAAGCTAGCCTCAGCTACTTAGTGAGGCTCTCAGCAACTTAGTGAGACCCTGTTTCCAGATAAAATATAAAATAGGTCCTGGAGTATAGCCCGGGGGTAGAAAGCCTCTGTATTCCACCCCCAGGACCACAAAAAAAAAAAAAAAAAAAAAAAAAAAAAAAAAAAAAAAAGAAACTTTGGTCACCTACTTTGGACCGTCTATGCCTTGAATTTATGATATAAAACATGATTAATGTATTGCCTCAAAATTTTAAGCAGGCCACATTTTTTAGGTAGTTTTTCATTGCTAATTGTCACAGTGCCCCGTTGGGAAGGACATGTGGGAGTAGAGCTTCAAGGGGTTGGCAAAGTGGTTAAGTGTACAACTGGAGGCACACACACTCCAACATACCCACATGTAGTTTCTCTGGGCTAAGAAAGTCTAAGTTATGCATTATGATTAATGAGGAACCCAATTATGTAAGTTTTAAACTGCAAATTGCAGAACAAGTAAGGTAGATTATATCTCCCAATTCTACTACTAAAATCAGTACTTCCCTGATGAGGAAACTTCTCAAATAAATTTTTTTTTTGTTTCTTGCGGTTCTGGGGATGGAACCCAGAGGCTTTCTACCTCTGGGCTACATTCCCAGACCTATTTTATATTTTATTTGGAAACAGGGACTAAATTGCCAAGAGCCTCACTAAGTATCTGAGGCTGGCTTCGAACCTGCATAATCCTCCTGTCTCAGCCTCCCAAGTACTGGGAATACAAGCGTGCGCCACCGTGCCCAGCTTCAAAGAAATTTAAACAGAGAATTAATATTCAACAATCTAAGTCAGTTGTGGTTGTGCATGCTTGTAATCCCAGTACTTGGGAGGCTGAGAAAGAAGGATCGAAGGTTTGAGGCCAGCCTCAGCTATTTAGTGAGGACCTCCACAACTTAGTGAGATCCTGTTTCAAAATAAAGAATAAAACAAGGCTGGGGATTGTAGCTCGGATGTAGAATGCCCCTGGGTTCAATCCCCGGTACTGAAAAAAATAAAAAATAGAGGTCCCCCCAAAAAAGAATTGCTTTATTATTGTGAAGACTTTGTCTAGTCAATACATTCACACAAATCACATGTAAATAACTCACAGCCTAAATGGCTATGATTAACCCTTTAGTATAATAAATTATTATTATTATTATTATTATTATTATTATTTGTGGTGCTGGGGATGGAACCCAGGGGCTTTCTACCTCTGGGCTATAGTCCCAGACCTATTTTCTATTTTATTTTGAAACAGGGTCTCACTGAATTGCTGAGAGCCTCACTAAGTAGCTGAGGCTGACTTCGAACCTGTGTGATCCTCCCAAGCGCTGGGATTACAAGTGTGCGCCACCACGCCCGGCTAATAATAAATTATTTTAAAAGTATGAGTACTATGGCACACATTCAACACATAGTCATGAAGTCTTACCATGTCAGCAGCTTTCTTAAAGTAGTGAAGAGCCGTCTCATTACTCTGAGGTACAATGTCACTTCCTTCTGAATACATCTGGAAAACAGACCCCAATTTCATTTATTTATTTTTATAATTTTATTGGTGCATTATAACTATATAAAATAGCAAAATTCAAAGTGATACATTTATTTACACCTGTGCACGTCACCGGGTGTGTTTTTCTCGGGGATCCCACTTTCCCTGCTCCGGCTACTTACTTACTAGTGATATCTTCATATATGACTATAACATTATGCGATCTGTTTCCTTCCTTAAGCTTCTTTCTTCCCTTCCCTCCTGAGTCCCTCCTAATATTCTACTGGTCTCTCTTCTCATTTATTTAAAGCTCCTTTTCATTCCTTCTGTGTGTGTGTGTGTGTGTGTGTGTGTGTGTGTGTGTGTGTGTGTGTGTGTGTTACTGGGGATGGAACCTTGGGGACTCTACCTCCAGGTTATACCCTCAGACCTATTTTATTTCTTATTTGGAAACAAGGTATCTAAGGTATCAGCTACGTTGCTGAGACCCTCCTAATTTGCTGAGGCTGACTTCAAACCCGTGAGCCTCCTGTCTCATCCTCAAAAGCACAGGCGTGCGCCACCACGCCTGGCTTCTTTTCTATTTTCTCTCTAGCTTTCACACATTAAGAGAAAACAGATGACTCCTGATGTTCTGAGACTTGCTGATTTCACTCGGCGTGATGTTCTTAACTTCTACTCATTTTCCTACAAATGACATAATTTTGTTCTTCTTTATGGCTGAGTAAAAGTCCATTGTCTGGATATATCCTATCTTCTATATCCATTCATCTACTGACAGACACCTAGCTCGGTTCCATAATTTGGCTATTGTGAAGTGTGTTGCTATAAACATGGGTATGCAAGTATTACCATCTCTGGTCTCTAACTTTAACTCTTTTGGAAAGATCCCAAGGAGTGCTATATCCAGTTTCATTTGAAGTTATAACCTTCTCTCCAATTATATTTTCCTCCTACTTCACCTTAATCTTGGTTTTTCTTAGGTCTCATGAAATCTTTAAAAAAATTTCAGACCTTCACTCAGGACATTTTAAAATTAAATACATACTCTTACATGCAAAAATTTTAATAATTTTATATACGTCTCATTATATCATTATTTGATGTCATATCAAATTTATGACTTATCTATAAACATGATATATAAAGTCAACTCATAGGTCATCTCAAGAGAAGAAATCTTGAATCCCTAGAAGATTCTTCTTTAGCCCTCTATTCCAGGGCAGTCGGATGGCTGGTAAGTTGCCTGGGATGACAGGAGAGACTAAATGAGGACGGCAACCGTCAGTGGCGTCCACGCTCCCCTCTCTGCGACCATTCTCCTTAGGAGAAGGCAAATGGTGGGTCTTAAGTTCAGAACAAGGAATAACTAAAAGGCCATTTAAAAAAGTTACTAACAATCAAAGTATCAGGCATGGACCATCAGGTATGATTAAGTGAAGGGAAATCAATGCTGTTTTTTATCTACATTAATGCTAAGGACACAATATAAAGGAAATAGTTTTTCTGAGATGGGGGTAATTAGTAATTCAGAGCAAGAGTCAAAAGGGCTGAAGTAAAATGTTTTTAAATACTTAACAAAATTGACAGGGAATACCAATTCCTATGCTAGGATTTAGGGATTTTTTTTTTTTTTTTAAAGTACAGTTACCAGCCCAGTTTACTAGTTGTGATCATGTGGTAAATATTGATGAGATCTTACTACCTGTAAAAACCTTTGGGATAGAGTCCATCTGAACTTTCTGAGTTCAGGATTGGGTTATAATAAAAATACCCATTGGTTTACAGTTTTAGTTTGCAAAATAACGAAAAAGTTTTGAGATTGTTTTAATATACTGAATCTACTCATTAAGTCTTTAGTTGCAATTGTTTTTTCTTGGAGAAAAGAACCTCAATGAGAAGTGGGTCCTGGCTGCATACTTAAGATAATCAAGGGGTCTACAGATAGATTTCAACAGACTCTGTCTCTATTCAGCACGAAAGAAATAGGCAATTGTTATGATCTTAGAAAAAACTGTAACATATATAGGATAATTCCCTTATTATTATATATAACACATACCAAAGTAGGCACTCAGATAATATCAACAGAGAATTAACATACTAATGAATAAATACTGTCATGTTTAAGTTGCCTAGATAATAGCACTTACCTTAAGATAAGATATAATACCCTTGCACTGAAAATTTCACTTATTTATATTGAAAAATGTTTTACTAATTTATTTTTGGTAAACTACAGGTCCTGGATATAATATGTGCTTACGATGCAAGTACTTCTTGCTATTACATAATACATTCACAGGATGTACAGTACCTTTCCTAAGAAGGCCATGGCATGTGAATTGCCAGCATTAGCTGCTAAGTTGAAGTAGTCAAATGCTCTCTGCGAGAGAAAAATTTTTGAAAATAATTAGTTTTTAATAGAACCTGTTTTATAGTTAAAACAATTATTTCAGAACATTAAAAATGTCTTGTTACAATGCAATGACTTTAAAAACAAGAATACTCACTTACCAATTTTCAAAATAGAAATTAAAACATCTAGATTTTTTTTTTTAACCTGATAGCTACATCCAGGAACCATTTAAGTCATTTCATAGTTACAGCTACAAGAACATTTCTTGTGTTCCCTAAGCTTCAGGTTCCAGAAGTCAATGTCATTTAGAGGCGACATCAGCAAGCATCAATTTGCTTAAAGGACACCCAACAGCAGTTCAACTTCTTTTGCTTATCTCACTATTGCTAAACTGGGAGAAAAGAAAACTACGAAGCCTTTCTAAGGCATGGAGTATATTTTCGTAGTTCTCTGGAGTTAGAGCCTACTTAAAAATCACTTAACTACACATACTGGCACCAGCAGAAACCCATTATCACCTCTCTCAACCACACTGCTCTTTCATCTTCGCTAAGGACCTTGTACCTTAGTGGTTTATTCCTTCTTTCTCTTGCTGATTTAACCTACAACTCTTTCTGACCCTTTTCCAGCCAAATATATTCCTGCTACTAAAAAAAAAATGGCAAAACACACAAAATGCATCTTTCCTCTAGACCCCCAATTCCTCTCCGATGTTGACTGTCATCTCTTTCGCCCTGCAAGGCTAAGCTTCTAACCTGTCCACTGGCACTCCGGTCCACCCTACAGTCAGTCTCAATTGGCTTCCAACCACACCACGAGGAAATCTTCCACCAATGGCTTTCATACTGCTGCTAAAAATCTCTCATCTCACTCCACCTCCCCGTGGGATAGGAAGAGGTTTGGTCCACCGTACTCTCCTTGTCCACTCTTTTAGCTTGGCTTATAAGATGCCACCTTCTCCTGATTTCCTTCCTAACCCTTACTGTACTGTTTAAGTATCCTTTTCTGATTCTTATTCTACCAGCTCACTTCTAAACATTAAAGTTTTCCAGGGCTCAATTTTTTTGGCTCCATTCTCACTTTATATTCTCTAAGCAATCTTACCTCCCACAGCTTCACACACTGTCTAGATAATGGAAACTCCTGAGTTAATATTTTCAGCTCCAAAATAGTCTATTCAACCACCTCTGAACAACCCATTCATTGCTTGAACAGAGACCTGAAACTGTCTCTCCTTGACCTCATCTTGAGACTCCTCCAATACCTCAGTTTAAATAGGAAAGATCGAGCCCGGCATGGTGGCGCATGCTTGTAATCCCAGCATTTGGAAGGCTGAGACAGGAGGATCACGGTTCGTGGACAGCCTCCGCTACTACTTAGTGAGGCCCTTTGCAATTCAGTGAGACCCTGTTTCAAATAAACAATAAAAAATAGGGCTAGGTATGTAACTTGGAGGTAGAATTCCCCTGGGTTCTATCCCCAGTACGATTGCTCCTGGTCCCTATCCTCATTCACTCACATACCCAATCAATGACTAGGTCCTGTGACTTTTGCTACAATATTCATCTTTACTCCATCTACCACCTTCCATTACCAGATTTCTAGTTCTGGAAAACTACATTTTCTTTCATACAAAATTCTAGGCACTGCCCCGTGCTGCGCTGTGTCCGACTGCACCATGGGCATTCCACCAGGTCCTGTCCTGCTCTTTTAGCCTTGAATCACCCTACCTCCAGTGTCAACCTACGTGCCATTGATTTCTCCTTAGAGACGTCTTCCCTGACAATTGGTACCTCTCACCAATTAACCGACAGTTGAACTTTAATTCTCCTTTGAAACAACAGTCACACTTTACTGTATTTGGTGGTGATCATTTAAAATATAGCTGATGCTCCTACTGAACTGAATGCTCCCTAAGCACAGCCAAAGCTCTTTGCTCGATACTGTATCCTCAACATCTAGCAGTGAAGGGCACAGGTAGGTGCTGAAATATTTGCTGAATCAAAGCAAATCTGTACTAGAAATTCCTTTTCTTTTTTCCATGAAGCTGGCAAAATAATTTATCATTGTTTGGTTGCTTTACAGGTAGATAACATATAAGAATATCCTTAAACTTGTTATGTAAGAGACATGCAGTAAACTCTTATTCGGCCTTCCTTTCTCTCACCTGCCGGTTTTTATTAACTTGCTTATGTGATGCTTCAATGGCCTAACATATACATTTTAGTGACCTAGGGATGATGAAAGCTACCAAAAGCTGTCTGAATAAACGAAAACCCAAAGGTATTTAGTGTAGTTTTAGTGAGAAGTGTACTGTGTAATTCTTTATGTTACAGGGGTATGTGAAACACATGGACTAACTTTAATTAGTATAATTAACTGGAATGGCAGAAAAATAGTTTTGTTACTTTGACAAACATTTACTGAGAACTTATGATGTGCTAGGGGCTGGTAGTACAGTGGCAAATGAAGCCGACATGGTCCACGTTCTTTTGGATTTAGGTTCTAGCAGGGAAAATAATCACATAATATTAATTTACAGTGGCCAAGGTCCACAAGGAATATAGGTTTTTCTGAAATATTTTGTGGTATGTGACCAACTCCTGGAGAGGGTTTGCGGCTCAGGAAAACACATTACAAGTTGTGCTGTGTCCCAGAAGGGAAGGAATTAGTTACATGAAGAAAGTAGTTGGGGTAATAGTCACTTCAAATGGAGGGACCAGCATCACAGAGGTCCTGAGACAGGGAGGCTCCTGATATGTTCAAAGCCTTAGAAAGGGTCTGTGTCTGTGACTCAGACAGATGGTAAGGAAAATAGACTAGTACAAGGTTTTAGAAGTCTTGTTAAAGATTGTGCTTTTTTTTTTTTTTTTTTTTTGCGGGTCTGGGGGTGAAACCCAGGGGCATTTGACCTCTGAGCTACACCCCCTGCCCTATTTTTTATTCTTTATTTTGAAACCGGGTCTCACTGAGTTGCAGAGGGCCTCACTAAGTAGCTGAGGCTGTCCACGAACCGCGATCCTCCAGGTCTCAGCCTCCCGAGATTGTGCTCTCTAACCTAACGGAAATCTCAGACCATTCAAGGTGTGTGCGCGCATGGTACTAGGGATGGAGGCCAGGGTATTCTACTTATGAGCTATATCACAGTCCCATTTTATTTTTTTTATTCAGACAAAGCTTAGATGCAGAACAGACTACAATAGTTGTACACTTCTAATTTTTCACAAGTAATATCTTCCTCAGTTCCATAAAATATTTTTTAAAAGGTATCTTAAGATCCACTTCTATCGCATACTTACAAAAACCAAGACCTGTATGTGTACTTTTTGGGTAGTATGGAGAACCAGGTTTTAGAATTAAGAAAGTCCTTCCGCCACTCTGAGGTGTATTTTCCTTTGTATTCATTAGCTACCTCAAGTTCACTTGTGATTAAATGACACAAGCCTGATACTGGCAGTGACTAGCAGAAATATATCTGGAACGTGATTTCTGCCATGACATGAGCTGCAAAGCCCAGGATTAGGCAGTTACCTGATGATTTTGTTCGACTCCACGCCCTCCGTGCAGATGCAATTGTCCCAGGCCAACCTGAAAATCATCAAAAACAAGGCAAGAGAAAATGGTAGCATCTAACACATCATAAACATCAGGCCCACCAGAAACCATTGGTCATAAAAAGACTGTTCATGATAAAAAAAAAATAGACATTTAGTCTTACATACTGATGCTATTACTCTAAAATCAACCCAAAATGTTAATTATATCAACCATTATTAACATTATCTAATTATTACTATCTAAATATTAATTATTAATTTAAAATTTCAAAGAACTAAAATGGAATGCCTTAAATTACAAAGTTTTATTCTGAAGGAACTAAATAAAGTCATTTATAAATAAAGCCAGTTATAAAAGTGCTCATCTGCACTAGACTTTGAATTGTAGCCCTATGGACTCACTCAAAGAACATCCAACTATCATGCTGGTCGAGGGGAGGAGACGCAGTAGCTAAAATCACTTCTCAGAGAGGGAAAGGAAGCAGAGATAAGGGAACTTGGAAAAAAGCAAGATAAACAGAAAGTAAGTAAAATTAAAAATCTATATATGTACATATGTTTTGGTAATGAGGACAGAACCCAGGGACTCTACTACTGAGTTACATTCCCAGCTCTTTTCATTTTCTATTTTGAAACAGGCTCTCACTAAGTTACTATATGCTAGCCTCAAACTTGCAATCCTCCTGATTAGGCTCCAAAGTACTGGGACTGCAGGCAGGCAGAAGGTATCTGGCATAAAACATAAAATTTAAATCAAAATAATATCATTAATATAAAAGAAAGATGTTTAATCATTTTTTCTATAATTTCTAAGAGCTAGGATCTGGATCTACTTTTCAGTGTTGTTTTTTAACTGAAGACTCCCTTATTTCTATATATTCTAAACCAGAAATAACTATATATATATAAACCATAACATAAAAACATAGATTATGAAGTTCTTTTAATCTTATTATCAAAATAAAACACAAAGCACGTACGCTCGTGTACTGTGTGATTGATAAATATTACACAGTTTATATTAAACAAATCTACTTCTGTTCATGATCTTGGGGAAATTATGATTTAACATGAGTGGAGGTAACACAAATAGTAAAAAGGTCTGTAGAGCATCTTATTTTCAAAAGTTCTGGAGACTTCTTATGTAGGAAAAGTGACAGTTTTCTTCCTTGGTGACTCCAGAGAAAGCCTTTATCAATTAGCCCCAATGCTGCCCCACTCCAGCTGAGATTTCCTACTGTGACACATGCAGGGTCCTGTGGCCAGCATACAGATAAACCGGCCGGGTGTGGTTACACACACTTTTAATCCCAGCATTTGGGAGGCTGAGACAGGAGGATCGCGGTTCACAGCCAGCCTCAGCTACGTAGTGAGGCCAACTGCAACTTAGTGAGACCCTGTTTCAAAATAAAGAATAAAAAAGGAGGGCAGGGGATGTAGTGAAAATGTTCCTTATAGATGGGAAAGCCCCACCTCCTGGTAATAGCGCATACCATGAAGTAAGACATTCCCTGAGCTGTTTAAACACATACCTGTGCTTGTACATCACCCTTTTCAGCTAGGAACTGGTAATACTGAATCAAATCTTCTTCTAACATTCCACTGTTCATTCCTGGGTTTTCCACCTCATCAGGCAGCCGTATTCTCTGTACCACTGAGCCTCCTGTTAGTGAGATGTCACTGGCAACTGAAAGAAGGGGCAAAGCAAGAAGGTGGAGGGAAGTCAGAAAAACTTACCCACAGAAAGAAGTACAATTCCAGTTGCCAAATGAGGACAATCTTGGTGTTAAAGTTTCTATAGTCGTGTACAGGTCATAAAATAGTAATCAATTAATAAATCAGACTTTTCCACAAAATATTTAGAAAGTGGAACCCAAAGCAAAATTTTTAAAGAATACTTCCCGATCCACTAGTTTGAGACTCTGTGAAAGACCCATTCATGCTACTTCAAAGAGTACAATGAAAATACATATATTTAAAATTAACTGTGTATTATTTTTTCCCCCTGGAAGGTGAAAGGTAAATAATAGCTACCATGATTGGCAACAAGACGATAGTGGGTGAGTGCAGATTCGCAGCTCTGGAGGACTCCGATGCCAGCCCAGTAGCGATAGCCCTGGAAGACACCTCAGGTGAGAAGAGGGGTTTCATGTGCACCAGTGCCATTGTTCCTGGGAACAAAGCTAACCATACTCAGAACGCAACTCTGCTGTCCTAACCAAGTACCCCGACCTCCCATTTAAACCTGCCCGAGTTTTCAGTTCTGAGGTAATATATCCAGCAACTCCAACAAGTGCTGAAAACTATGGCTGAAAACTAGGACATCAGCAAAGTTCCAAGAGCAATTGAACAAGCCCTATGTATGAAGGTGTGCGCTTAAAGGTGTACAATCATAAGAGAAAGTTATTTAGGCTCTTGCTGAGAACCAATTTTAATCTTAATTTAGACAAAATCTCAATAAAAATGAGTTAATCTTCCACATTAGCAAAGAAATAAAATTAGCAAAATAGAGAAGATGAGTTACTGAAAGCAGGCACAACAACACCAGCAATAAATGACTTCAGATTAAGGGAGAGGATCACTAATTAAAAAATAGAGAAAACACAAAAGTAAAATTCCCTGAAATCATTTGAACAAACAAATAACTTCGTACTCTAACAGCTCTTAGGGCACACTGTGTAACAACATATATAGCATTTAATGTTCTGATTTTGTAGTCACTATTTAAAAAGAGTGACATAATTTCTTAAAAGTTCTAGAAAATATATTTATTTTTTGTGGTACTGGGGATGGAACCCAGGGGCATTCTTTTCTGAGCTGCACCCCCAGCCCTATTCTTCTTTTGAAGCAGGGTCTTGCTGAGTTTCTGAGAGTCTCACTGAGTAACTGAGGCTGTCTGCGAACCGTGATCCTCCCGTTTCAGCCCCTCAAATGCTGGGATTACAAGCCTACACCGCCATGCCCAGTGTCTATAAAAATATTGAATATGCATTTGCCATACAAAAAAAAATACACTTCATGTTTCTTGAAAGCTCACCCGAGAGGAACTTTTCAATTAGAGTTTGAAAATAAATGTAACTGTAGATTAAACAAATGAAAAGACATGCTAAATAGAGATGCTTCAGGAAGTCAGAGCACAAGATGCCTTTGTTTTCCTTTGGCTTCAGTTCCTTCAGTGGTTCAGCATTATACCAGGAAAAGGTCTTTTTACATGTTTCCCATCTTCATCCCAGCTCTTTAATGACCGGGAGTTCTCATCTTCAGCCACAGTGAAGAGCTTGCATTGTTGTGTCAATACCGCATTCCTTCTTTTGTTAACAGTCACTGTGCACTTACAGCTCCTGCTGCCTGGACGCGCTTCTGTTTCCATTCATTAGTACTATTACCATTCAAAATACCATTTTCGTTGCTTCCTTTCTTAGGAATACCTCCTTAAATCCTGTACCCTTCCAATCCCAGCATTCCATTTTCATTGTATGGCACTATAATGGTCACTGTATGTCTTCCTTACTGGCTTAAGATTGTTAAGGATCAGCACTCTATGTTATTCATCTTTGGAATTCCAATGATAAATGGTTAAATTGTTTTTGACTACAAACAGATAAACGACGTAAGACCTAACCAATAGGCCAGAAAACTACATTTTTCTTCTTTGCTAAGTCCCATATCCCATCAATAACCAAGCTTATAGATCTTTTCTCTGTTTTCAGTTTCATTTCCACTAAGTGTGCCCTTCACACTCCTGTAAAAATGAACTTACATGCATTTGAAACACAGCAATATGAATCAGAGGCCATGTGATTCACCCAAAGACAACTTTTAAAGTGGAAGGCAAATTAAGCACTTATTAGAAAAAGAATTTGGTGTAAAGATTTTATCACTAAGTGATCAGCAATATAACTGAAATACTCTTATATGTCCTTTATAGGAAACAGGTCTTGGTCTCCTACAAAGTCCTCATCAACTTATTTATTTTTGCAGTACTAGCAATTGAACCCAGGGGCATTCAACATCTGAGCTACATTCCCAGCCCTATTTTATTTTTTTTGAAATAGGGTCTTGCTAGGTTGCTGAGAGCCTTGATAAGTTTCTGAGGTTGTCCTCGAACCTGAGATCCTCCGGTCTCAGTCTCCCAAGTAGGATTATAGGCATATATGACCAAACCTGGAGGTCTTCATAAATTTAAATGCAAACTCTACAGTAATTCAATCTAAAAATGATCTGACAACTCCAACTCAGACAAAATTTCCATTTACATGTAGATTCATAGATTGAATTTGTATGGTCATAAGAAAATCTCAATTATGAAGGCTGGAAGAACTGTGGCCTTTGTACACCACAAATTTTTATCCTACTTAATGTTATTAGTCTTCTACTGAAGTCATACTTACCAAAACCATGTGGGCTATTAGATTGCCTCCAAGGGCTCCAAAAGTATAATATACAAGAGCCTGTGAAAGAAAAAAAGATACTTAACTGAACATAGGCTTATATTAAATTCAAATGATAACATACAATAAAGTTTTAATAGTGTTACCTTTGCTTGACTTGAATTAACACCAAGTCCAGAGGCATAGAGAAAGCCAAGAGCCTGAAATAAGATAGTAAAAGTAAGAATTTTTCCTTTGGTGAAAGTTTATCCAAGGTAGACACAATTTTGTATATTATGAAAAGATGTAAGAATCTTTAAATGCTAAAAAATTTGAATGCAAGTGTGCATAAAAGTAAAATTAAAGAGCTTCAGAAATGCAGACTTTTACAAATTACAAAATTAAGTGCAACTTTAAGAGTTAAAAAGTTTAACTTTCAGATTAAAGACATGAAGTATTAATTAGAAAAACAAAGCTAAACACAGTTAAACATGACTTTTACTTCATATTTATGAATAGCCATTATGAAGACAAGGTGATTCTTATATTATTAAATCAACTTTTCTATCAGAGAAAGATACACTATGAAGAAGGGCAAGAGATAACTGAATAAACTATTCTAGGAATAAAAAGCAAGGGGTCAAGGGAAAAGGGTCACCTCACAGTGTTAGAGCATATATCATTTCCTAAGAAATACCACCAAAAAATGCATTGGTAACATTCAACTCTTTGCCTTCCATGGATCTACCTCAGAGCTACATCCTGAGCCCTATTTTTTACTCTTTATTTTTTGAAACAGGGTCTCACTGAGTTGCAAAGGACCTCGCTAAGTAGTAGCTGAGGCTGTCCGCAAATGGATCATTCTTTTTTTGTTTTTGTGGTACTGGGGAAGGAACTCGGGGCATTCTACCTCTGAGCGACAACCCTAGCCCTATTTTTTATTCTTTATTTTGAAA
Source organism: Muscardinus avellanarius (assembly GCF_963383645.1). Lineage (NCBI taxonomy): Eukaryota > Metazoa > Chordata > Mammalia > Rodentia > Gliridae > Muscardinus > Muscardinus avellanarius. Next base: position 85,778,892 of record NC_137798.1, read on the forward strand.
CAGGGTCTCATTGAGTTGCAAAGGGCCTCACTAAGTAGCCAAGGCTGGCCACGAACCGCAATCCTTCTGTCTCAGCCTCCCAAATGCTGGATTACAAGCCTGCGCCACCACACCCTGCTCATGGATCATTCTTGATGACATGAAAGTTATAAAGGCAAGTGTGGCAGGAAATGCTAGTGTTCATCAAAATTCATGAGGTCCTCTACATTTATTTCCCAGCCTCCTTTGTAGTTAGGTAGGACCACGTGCCTGGAATGTAGCTGGAAGGGATGTAAATTTTGGGCCTGGCCCTTAACAACATCCGAGGGACTCCTTCAGCTCTCTTTCCCTTCATGAAGGCTTGGAAGTCCGAGTTCCAGATGGTGAAGCCACAAGATGGAAGCAGCATAACTGAAAGTCACCATTGGAAGAATGACAAAGCAGGAGCTACAGCAAACATGGCCTGAGTGCATTCTACCTCTGAGCTATACCTCAGCCCTTTTGTGTTTCTGTTTTTGAATCAAGATCTCATTAGTTTGCTGAAATTCTCACTACAGCTCTGAGGCTATTCTTGAACATGAGATCATCCTGTCTTAGATTCCCAGTTGTGCCACCATACCCAACTTATTAAAGGCATTTTAAATAAATGTGATGGTCTCCTAAACCCATATGTTAATCATAACATTACTTGTGTTATTAATTAATGACATAAACAGATAGCATGTTATCAGCTGACATAATGCACTGTGAATATAGAATATCTCCTATAATTAGCCTAGCCAAAAATGTCTAACGTGACTTCAGCAGCTTTTAGCTATGACATCTTGTTTATAGAAAATATAGGTGATGGAGAAACAAACTGAAGGACTGTATAAATAGACGTAAGACATACTAAAGAAACACCACTCCTATCTCTAACATGGAGGGAAAAAAGGCATGGGGTTTATTTCTATATTACAAATAACCAATATAAGGTCTAGTTCTGGACTAGGTACTTGTTTAGACAAAATAAATGTAAATAATTTTTTTTGCTCAATACCACATGAATATGATGTGGGTATTACATAAAAATTTGTGGAAACAGAATGGTGAAAGTTGTTGACTTAAAAGACTAAGTTATGTAACAGTGGAATCTCATTTTAATCACACACACACACACACACACACACACACACACACACACACGGCATATACCTGCCTAACATATTCTCATTGCTCAGGTCTGGCTGATGGTACATAGGTGATGCTTGCTTTCTTAGTTTTATTAGTTTGTATTTCTGGTTTCCTGCCATGAATTTTTATTGCTTCTATAACAAAATATTTTTTAAAACAGACATCATGATTAATAATAGCCAAAGCATTTGAACTTTGGGAAAAATTCAATGGTGAGTAATTCCAAATAAAAAAGAGTTGCCTGCCTATTTCATCCTCTATAGACCTAATTTGGAAAAACTACAAATGTAACTGTGGCACGATGCAGCCAAAAAGCACCTTCACTGATCATTCTCCAAGGGGAAGGAATATACAAGAAGAGAGGCAAAATGGTCTGCCAGAAAGAAAAAAGAATGCTTAACAATGTTATCTTACAGTTTTACTTTTTAAAAAGATACCAGGGCAGAGAGAGTAAACGGCTATTAAAGTTAACAAGAGGTGTGTGCTGGGAGCGTCTCTGTGGAGATGCACTTACAGTCTGTCCTTTGGGAGAGCCTTCCTCAGTCAGCTTCTCAAACATCTCTTTAGCGGCCTGGATATTCTGTGTCATGTAGTCACCAAACAGAAGAGCGTATGACACTCTCTCCAGGGCCTTGGTATGATTCATGCCTGCTGCCTTTTGAAGATACCGATATGCTCTTTAAATGTAAGCAATTAAAAGACAAATTAGCAGTGTTTTGAACTGCCATTAATTTTTTTTTTCAAAAAATGAAGCATAAATAACTTCCTCATTTTATAGTAAAAAATTTCTAATATTCCCACTCAATCATGTTACACATATATAAAGAAACCATCTTGGATACTTTGATTTAAATAAGGTACCAGGTTCTTCTGACTATCCTATTATTTTAGAATATAACTATGTAAGAGTAACCCTAAAAACAAAGTTAAAAATAAGAGAATTGCAATTAGAGAATTGTAATATGATGGAATTTAGTTGAATAATGATGACTGCAATTTTCTTTTAAAAATTTTGCACATACTAATAAATATTAGCTGAAATTACAAGAATATAAACTGTTAGTGTAAAACAGCTTGTTTTATGTTATTCCCAACTGCAAATTTAGATTCCAGTTGGAAATTTCAAAGCAAAACAAAACAAACTTACTTGATCACAATTCCTTCTCTTTTGTTTGGCTTCTTTTGGTGCCTCTGAGCTATACTCCTGGCCCTATTTTATTTTTTACTTTGCAACAGTGTCTCAATAAGTTGTTGAGAGCCTTTCTAAGTTGCTGAGGCTGGCCTTGAACCAGTAATCCTTTTTTGTTTCAGACTCCCAAAGTACTGGGATTAGAGGACTTAGCCATCACAGCTGGGTATTTTCTGTCACTTTGAATTCTTAATAGTATATGCACCCTTGGGTCTTAGAAACTACTACAACCTTAGTCAATTATTTTTATTTTTTACTGTTCATTCTTGTGATCAGTTTATCTTTTTTACACAAGTTAAAATGTCTAAAAGTAACGTTATAATGTACATAAATCATATAAACCTTGTAATGGAGGTTAAGACATCTTCTGTGTCTCTGGTAATACAGTTTAAGAAAACAAAACGTGGCTATTTGTGCTACCTACTCTCTTTTTTGGCTTTTCTTATTGCTTCCATTGAGGATTTTCATTCCAGTCTGATACATCACTTCTGCCTCTTGCATCTGTCGTCTCTTAGCAGCTTCTTCTTCAGCTAAAAATAAAATGTCACATGCATGTAAGTGGATTTAAATTCTATACCAGTTTTTTAATCAAACACCAGAGTTTCTCTCTCTTTATTTTTTGTACTGCAGATTGAAACCGGGGCCTCACAAATACTAGGCAACTGCTCCACCACTGAGTTACATTCCCAATCCTTTTTAAAAATGCTGAGGCGGTCTCCCTAAGTTGCCCAGGCTAGCCTCACACTTGTGATCCTCAGCCTTCCAAGTTGCTGGGACCACTGGCACACACCCCCACACCTGGAAACACACGGAATGATCCTTCACTACTTGCAAATATGACTCTAAAAGTACTTAGTTTAAGTGTGGCCTTTAATGACAGAAGGCAAGACTTTTAAAAACTAAAAAATTTATTGAAATCACTTCCTTTGAAAAGCAGTACCAAACTGCTTTTGGAAAGTCCTTTTCTAACGCCTCTTTACACTCACATTTATACTTAGGATGACTGGTATAGTATATTTATATCAAATATTTCCACAGGATAGAATATTTCACTTCAAGTGTTTAAAAAGTATTAATTTCTTCTAATCATTATTAATCTTCACTAATAGTCTATTTCCTTTATTGCAAAAAATACTTTGTTATTAGTTTAGCAGCCTGACTAAAGGGTTTATGGAAATACTTGTGCATACCAACTGAAAACTCTCTTTAAATAAGACATGAGTGTAATAAGCTGTCTGAGAGACAGTCTGAAAATAACACACCACCTCCTCCAGCTCTCAAGTCCATTCTTTAAGGCTATGGGCCGAGTCATCTGGGCACTGCTGGCCAAGGTGAAGAATGGCTGGAGAAAGGCCTTCAATATGTGGCCCCACTGAGCAATGCCTCCTGCTGAGCAGTACTTACTTTCACAGAAGCCCCACTTTTCATCTGTCTTGTAGTCATAGGTTGTAGCACACCACAACCTGCCATCTTCCCTCCCATCTGACGTGCATCCATCATATTCCTTATCCAGGAAAAGGAAAGGGAAGTGGCAGGGCTCCCCATGTGCAGTGCCTTCAATAGCCGTCAAGACTGGCAAGAAAAGAAATAGAAATCTGAACATGAGCCGTACTTGTGGTACTCATGGATTCAGCCGTCAGTTTCAGCTGGTAGAATCTGCGGCAAGGATACATGATGTACGGTTGTAATGGGGACACAGAGGGCCAGCACTGATTTTGGGAGAACTTGAGGTTGAGTACCTTAGTGAGCATCATTAGCTGACTACTTACAGCTGTATCTAGTTTAGACGTCCTAAAGTTATTGAGATATAATCTTACAATGTTAAACGTCTACTGTAGAAATTCTGCCCAACAAATGAGCAAAAAATAAGGCAAAATACAGCTGAATCAATTCTACTGCTTGGCATAACTTTTTTCTGAATGTCAATATAATAAAAAGGTACACAGGGAAATGCTCCCCAATACAAAATTAATCACTTCCATATTCCTCTGTGATCCCATATTTCAGTACTTATCATATGTCCCGAGGAGTCGCCCCATACTCTAGCTCCCAATGGACATTTTGTTTTTAACCTGGCGCCTGTCATTTGAGGTCATAAGAGATCGAGAAATAACAGCTGCTATTATTATTACTGGCACCCTTGCTTTGAAAGGCTAGAAAGCATCCCTTCTTTCTTCTCAGTATAAAAAAATGTTATATCCTGTTACTAATTTAAAAAGCATTTTCAGTAAGTTATGAAAGACAAAATGAAATTCAAATGGATTTATCACTATGTAGATGTCATTCATCATTCTAGTAATCACTGACCAGAAACAAACTACTTCTCTACCTTTGATCTATGGCTTTTTTTTTTTTTTTTGGTGGTACTGGGGATGGAACCCTTCTACCTCCGGGCTACACACCCAGACCTATTTTATATTTTTTATTTGGAAACAGGGTCTCTTAAGCCAGTGAGGCTGGCTTCGAACCTGCGAGATCCTCCTGTCTCCGCCTCCCAAGCGCGGGGATTACAAGCGTGCGCCACCACGCCTGGCTTGATCTATGTTTTAAAGAGATTATTCATAATGGAATGAACAGGCAAAGTATCCTTTAGCAAGAACTACTTCTGAGAAGTCATTCTGACACAGATAAGAAAGGTGCATCCCTACTCATTGCTACTAGATCCAATCTGAATGTCAAAGGAAATAGTATATGATGGCTTAAAAAAGTATTTACTTTTCCAATGATAATAGAAATTGTCTTAAAAACAAGTAGCTTATCAGAGAAATTCTAGTTCACCAAAGTAATACTTTCATATTAAAGAAATCTCTTTCATGTGATGGATTTAAAGTTGAAACTTTATAAAAATATTATGTTTAGTAGTAAAGAAAATTTGTCTCAGCTATCTTCTCCAAGCAAAATCACATTTAAACTAGTAGAAATCTGCTCTTGCAAAGTCAATTAAATTATTCAAAAAAAGCTATGAAAAGGAGAAAAACAAAACTGAAAACATTTGGCGCTGTCCAGGGTATGGTTAAATGTGCACTTTCATCCTACCTCTCCTGAACAAAAAGAAATTCTGCTAGCAGACAGCATGTGGTTCTGCGTCTCTGGTTTTCACTTAATACATCACTGATATTCTTTAGGAGGCAGAAAGGGCAGAAGAGCAGACTTCTACGCATGCCCTCTGGGAGGGTTTCTGCCTTTCTGGTGCAGGCACTCCTGAGGCTCCAGGATCTGGAGGTGCAGCTACCACCAGCTACGACCATGTGGAACCAACAGGAGGATGAGGCTTATCTAACCAAGGAAGTTGAATAGGGAAGGACAGCTGCAGTCCCTGATGGCACAGGCCCAGAATGGCCTATCTGCTAACCCACGGAACTCTGGTTATGCGAGCCAAATAAACCTTGATTTCTGCCACTGTTTGAAGACGTCATGATATTTGCAATCAACCCCCTTCCTTCTAAAATGGCTCCAGATATTCTATAACAAGGAACACCATAATGTAGTTTCTCTCTTGGTGGCCATTTATTCATTCATTTTCAACAAATGTTAGCTGAAACGATTTTTGAAGATAGTTAACAGAGGCCTGTTATCCTTTGAAAGGCCTGCTGGTATTAGATGAACCCTTGGCTGGTATCTGGGAACTTAGATTTGGGGAGAATACCATTCTAACATCTAGCAGTGACTTACTGTGCCTAAACTCTTGGTAGTTTTACTCAAAACCTGTTTTCCTTCTAGGAGTCCACAATTTTGGTACATGCTAGGTAGGTGAATAAATGACTAGTACCCAGTCAAAGCCCAGGCACTGGGTCTCTAACGAGCTTCCATGGTAGACAGTACTTCACAGAAGCTGTCACACTGCTGCTGGGGGAATCACTGTGTCCCACCTGACCTCCCGGGAGGGGACCCTTGGAAGCTTGCACCTCGCCTCTCCCAGGCTCCCACCATGCATCTCTCCCTTTGGCCCTTTGTTTCTTTGTTCCCTTTCACTGTAATCAATCATAGCCAAGTTCTTTATTCCTTCTGGCAAGTCCAGGTGGTGATGGAGTCACCATGGTAGGAGGTAGTAGCTGAGCTGCTCTGTTATCAGAGGTAAATGTCACCTGTGGAATCTGAAAATGAGACCTGACTCCACGAGGGTTGGCTTGCTGCCCCCTGGCTGCTGCTGGCCTGACTGGTTAAAGTGAGGAAAAACAAGCATCCCAGTTGACATGTAATGTTTTTATTCTTTCCTCCAATAGAGGATAAAGGGAGATAACGTTTCCTAGGCTGGGGTAAAATCTTAAAAGTTTGCATTTTTTTCTCCTCCAAGTAGGGGCGAGAAAGTTTTTATCAGGTCCCATGGCTAGAGCAAAATTTTGGATAAGCCAGGTGGGTGGGGGAAAGGGAGGAGGTAACACTCCATAAAAGGCTTTTTGTCTTTGTACTGGGAAAAGATCTGGATATTTTACCTCTGAGCTACACCCCCAGCCCATGTTAATTTTTTTTTTTTTAATTTTGAAACAATGTCTCGCTAAACTGCTGAAGGTCTTGCTGAGTTTAAATATGGCTGTTCTCAGAAAGGAACAGTTCTTAAGCCAGGCACATGTTGGTGCATGCTTGTAATTCCAGCATTTGGGAGGCTGAGACAGAAGGATTACAGTTTGAGGACAGCCTCTGCTACTTAGTGAGGCCCTTTGCAACCCAGTGAGACCCTGTTTCAAAATAAGTAATAAAAAATAGAATGGGGGTGCCGCTTGGAAGTAGAATGCTCCTGGGTTCCATCCCTAGTACTGAAAACAACAACAACAACAACAACAACAACAACAACAAAAACCCAAACAGAAAAATCCCACAGTTCTTTTCTAGGCTGTGCTCTGGATAAATGATCATATGAAAGGGGTAGAAAATATGTAAGCACATTTTGAAAGTTTTTGAAAATTCAGGTTTTTATGCTGATCAATTTCTGAACATGATGTCTTTGTGGAGTTGTATAAAGTGTCGTTCTATGAAGATGATTGTCCTTTATGCACAGAACCCCTCCAGAAAAAGGGCCTGGATGAGATTAGGGATGACTAAAAAAATGTAAAATTAGGATTCTTAAACAGAAACACTGATTTTGTAGCAATGAAGATAATAAATGGAAATCCCTGTATCTGGGGAAAGAAGAAGGGGAGAAGAGAGTAGCAGTGACCTTTGTTTTTCAAAAATGCTCCTGGAAGTGTCTATTGCTTCCTACAGGAAAACTCTCCGTGTGCCTTTCCAAGCTGTAGGGAGTGTGGCTGAATTTGCACTGCGGAGCCCATGCTCATGGCTGACAGGGCTGGCCACGAGACAGCAGGACATGGCCCAGCCCTGCACTTTCCAAGCAGAAAACCTTTGAACCTTGTGCTGATTCATGAGGTAGATGGACTAGGTCGTGGGCAGCAAAAAATCATTTGGAACTGACTGGTGGTCCCTCTGAAACCAAAGACTGCACAGAATTATTTGGCCAGGACCAGGAAGCTTAGGACAAGCTGCCCAGGGTAGGGGCCACATTGTACTATCTAATGTACATTCTTGTTGGGGGCCCCAAATTATAAACACTTTGTTTCCAGGGTTCCCATGTGTACCGTCGGACTGAACTTCTTGTGACAGCTCTGGAAGGCTTTCAGGTCAACTTTGACTACTGGCCAGTCATGCTATGCCTAAACTGATGCTTTGGGCCAGATTAAAAAAAAGGTTTACACAGAAACTTAAGTAGGAAGCCACCCAGCTTTCTAAGATAGACGTATTACCATTAATAGGATTTGCTGGCTTAGTATAGGACTCCTAAAGGACATAACTGAAATCAATACAGAAGGTTGGCCTCATGACTGTCTGGGTCTTAGTGATAATAACTTTGCTGTAAATACAGCTTGGCCAATGGCCAAGGGGGTAACTGCAGAGAAAAGTCAATGTGGCAGGCCTCAACTTCTATCCTTGCAAAGGCCTACTTATAAGGATTGCTCTTTGCTGGTATCTAAAAAATTAGGTTTCTGGTGAATTCCCAACATTTTGATAAGGGTGGCTTACCTTAAGTGTACAAGCAATGTGCTTATGCTTTACACCTACTTTCCTTCTGAGAGTTTGCAATTTTGGTATGTGCCAAGTAGAAGGTACCAATGTGAACCTGCCCCCAGTACAAATCTCAGGTATTGGGCCTCTAATGAGCGTCCCTGGTAAAAAGCATTTGACACGTGTTATTTTGTTAATGGGGAAATTAAGCACATCCTGTGTGACTCTGCTGGGAGGACCCTTGGAGGTTCACATTTGGTTCCTCCCAGACTTCCCCCCATGCATATTTTCCTTTGCTGATTTTGTTTTGTATTCTTTTACTGAAATAAGTCATAGCTGTGAATACAACTAACTACATGCTGAATCCTTTGGGTCTTCCTAACACTTCTCTGAACCTGAGCTGTGATCTTGGGGATCCCTAACACAATTGAGAATAAGTATGAAATGTTCACAAAGTAGTAAGAAAGCCAGCTGTGGGGATGCATGCTGTAATCCCATTACTTGGGAGGCTGAGACAGGAACAAAGTTTCCAGACAAGCCTTAGCAACACTGGGAAACCCTCAGCAACTCAGAGAGACTGTTTTTTTTTTTTTTTTTTTTTTTTTGGTGGTACTAGGGGTGGAACCCAGAGGCTTTCTACTTCCAGGCTATACTCCCAGACTTTTTTTTTTATATTATATTTGGAAACAGGGTCTCACTAAGTTGCTGAAAGCCTCACTAAGTAGCTGAGGCTGGCTTTGAACCTGTGCGATCCTCCTGTTTCAGCCTCCCAAGCGCGGGGATTACAAGCGTGCGCCACCATGCCCGGCTGCGAGACTGTTTTTAAAAATAAAAAAATAAAAGCTGGAGGTGGTAGCACACACTTGTAATCTCAGTACTTGGGAGGCTGAGACAGGAGGATTACAGGTTCAAAGACAGCCGCAATAAGTAGTGACTCTTTTCAACCTAGTGAAACACTGTTTCAAAATAAAAATAAAATAAGGCTGGGGTATAGTTCCAAGGTGCAATGCCTGTCACTTCAATCCCTAATAACAAAATAAACAACAAGGGCTGGTTGTACCTTGGAGGTAGGATGTCCGAGTTCGATATCTGGTACCACAAAGGAGAGAGATAGAGAGAGGGGGAGGGGGGGACGCGCGAAGGGGAGTGGCAGACAATGATGGTGGGCAGCGAGGAAGGGCCTGGCCACGTAAGGCCTTGTTAGGAAGGCAGTAAGTGTGGACCCTGAGTATGCAGGAAGTCATGAAGGCTTCTGAGCAGAAAGGAGGATCAATGTGGCTGATGTCAGAGAACTGATATGTTGGGGGAAAGTAAAAGCAGGGAGGCCAAAGAGGAAACTTAAGTACAGGAGACTCTGTAATTTCCCTTGGGTGGTTCAGGAACTATTTCATAAAGGAAAAACTAAGTGTATCTTTAAAGATGAGCAGGACTTTGATTGATGGATTTTTTTCCCTCCACTATGGGGATGAGGAAAAAGGCATTTAAAGCAGTTGAGAGGACCTAAACAAAGGCTCAAGGCATAAACTGCAGGCTTTAAAGAACTGTGAAGGGTCTAGTACTGTTGAAAAGAAAGTGTGGGGTAAAATGCAGGAGATGAGGTTACGGAAGCTGGCTGGCATGTTAAACAATGAAGACTTCATGAATCGCACTAAGGAGTGTGCACTGCATTTCATAAGGCAAATGAGGAGGCCATAAAAGTTACGGGGTCAAATTCAGGTTTCAGGAAGATTAACATGGCAGCAACGTAAATGAGAGGGTCACAAAAGGAGCAAGTTTAAAAATAATTGTCACAAAACCCAAGTCTAATGCAGTTGGAACCGCATACACACAAAACCATGTATATATAATTTATATCACATGTCTTTTCATATATTAAGAATAAGTTAAAAATGAAATGTAAATCATTATAAAGAATTATAAGAATCATAAGGGAACCTTAGACTGCATTGGTGGTTCCGTGGTCAATGTTACAGTTGTCATTGTTAAGAAACTATACATATACATAAATTAGGATAAAGCAACATAACATAAATGTTAGCAGCAACATAACATAAATGTTTAGTAGCAAAAATGACATGAATATAAAGGGACAAAAGAAAGTGTCAGTTTTCTTTTTCTAGTCCTGACGAGTTAGAAAAGATCAGCAGGAGACTTGCAATCTGTTTTCTCCTTTTAGTGGCCCAAGAAATAGAGATGACTTGATCAAATTACCTTAGAAACATGCTAAAGAGAGATCTTCTGGCAAGGACATTAAGGTATTTACTACTTGGAAGAGTGCTTACCTGTGGAATGCTTAGTAGGATGGACTTGGCCTGTCTAGATTGCTCATTACACATAAAGCATACTCCCCAGAAAGATATCACACACTATGATCAGAGAATAGGACGGAGATGACTTATGATGAAAATAGCTCTCTTCCGTGGAAGTGACACTCCATAAGTGTCACTTAAAGGCCTTGTATGTTAAAGCCCGGGCCAGAACTCCTCTGAAACCTAATCAAGAAAGGACATGGGAGCAGGTGTGGCAGTCATGGACTACCTTTTGCTTTGATGGTGATTTGTGATAATCGTATCTTTGAAAATATGCATCAAGTTCTATACTAGATAAGAGCTCTGATACTTCTCTAATTTGTCAATTAAACCCTTTGCATTAGCTCACCTATAATATTTCACTTGAACCATCAGTATGAATATCTCCTAAAAAAAAGCTCAGTAGCCATGCATATAATATCCCTGGTGCCTAGACTGCAGCATCTAACCCATGAAAATAGGTTCCTTTGAGAAACAGCTGCGATTAACTTCTGGGTCAGGAGATGTATGGGTTTGAGACATCTTGTCTTATCTGAAATAAGTGAGGAAATATCATCAGAATCTAGTCAAATGGATAAAGGATTAAACTTAAAAGGATTATCAACAGCCAAAATGGAATAATTTGAGCAGCAAAAGAGAATTGAGTGAAGCATAAATTTATAAAAATCTATGGATTTGTAATGATCCTTGTAATATTTTAAAGTGTATATTTAATCTTTATCCCAGTTTCACATATAGTTCCTAAAATCCTTGGAATATCTTGAGTGACAGAGTGTCTCCTGTATGCAAATGAGATGAGTGGTGCCTGGGGGCTCGCTCCTAGCTAGCCAAGATGGGGGCTTCTGCCAGGGGAACCAGTCATGTGGCTACATGACTGGTTGGAACTTTCAGTTCCACCACTTAAGAGGGGCTGAAGATTGAGCTGATAAATCGATGGGCAATAGCTTAATCAATCATGCTTATGTAATGGGGCTTCCAAAAAACCCCAAAAGAACTGAGTTCTGAGAGTTTCTGGATAGCTGAACTGACAGAAGTTTCTGGAGTGTGGCATACCTGGAAAGGGAATGAAAGCTCTCTGCTCTTTCTCTTGTCAGTCAATGCACCTCTTCTGTCTGGTGGCTCACCTATAGCCTCTGCAATATCTTTTATAATAAGTGGGTAAACATAAGTGCCTCCCTGAGTTCAACTCTAGGAAATTAATTGAACCCAAAGAGGAGGTCATGGGAACTTTGATTCATAGCCTGTCAGTCAGAAGCACAAGCACCGCAACCTGAGGCTCCAGGTGGCATGTGAGGTGGGGGGAGGAGTCGTGCTGTGGGGCTGAGCGCTCACCCTGTGTGATCTGGTGTGACCTCCAGCTAGCTACTGTCAGAACTGAGTCAAATCGTAGGACACCCAGATGGTGCCCACTGGAGAAGACTGTACAGAACGATGGCTGCTTGGTATGTAGGGAAATATTCCCACATATCCAGGGTGAGAAGTACTTACTGAGTACAGAAAAACACACATTAGTTTGTTTTTTCCCCTTATATCCTTAACAGTGCTCAAAAAGAAAGCAAAGCAACACACACACACACACACACACACACACACACACACACACAAACATTCTATTTGGACCCCTTTGGAGATTGCTAGGACATCAAATCATTATCTGAAAACATTCCAGGGGAAAGAATCAAGAATCTATCCTTTTCCCCCCAAATAGCTGATAAGGGACAGTTCTTTAGAAAAGAAAGAATCCCAAATAACAAATGCAAGAAAGAGAGAAAGTCATCACTCTGCAAACCCAAATGAAATAAAGGGATCCAGAAAGCAAACATAAATGGATGTCAAGACCTCTAGGCAAAAGGTCAGTGAGGATCTGTGACCTGATGGCTGGATCAGGCTGATACCGTTTGATCTCACTGATTAATCTTAACATCACTAAAAGTGGGACGATCAGATAATCAGATACACTACACCTCCCAGTGTAATCCTTATGCAATACCACCTATGAAATACTTGCTATAGTAAGATAAAACCAAATTTACCCAAGCCTCTAGAGTCAAGTTCCAGTTTTCAGGATATGTAGCAAATAGTTGAAAAAGCTAAATAACAATGTAAGGGAACAACCAACTAGAAAAGTAACTCGTAAAAATAAGGGTAGAAGGACAGATAAGAGAAACCTAAACTCTTAGGCTAGATACCGATTTAAACCAGTTAGAAAAAAAATACATAAGACAAGTGGGAAAACTGAATTGTCTGGATATTACGTGACAAAGGAATAAAAGCTAATTACATTATTTTGTTGAAAAATTCTTATCTTTAGAGATACATATATATTAAAAAGAACACGTGGCATTTGCTCTATTATTCCCTAGGAAAGGGAAGCAAGGTGTGTGTGTGTGTGTGTGTGTGTGTGTGTGTGTGTGTGTGTGCGCGCGCGTGTGGAGATGAAAGAAGACTAGCAGGACATTGATAGATGCTGAGGTTGAGTTACAGAGGGGCACGAGGGGTCTTCCTAATAAAAAGTAAAAGAGAATGAAATAAACTAAAATACTATACAAAATTTTAAGATAGTGATCCATATTTGGCAGAGATACAGGGAAAGAGAGTTCAGTCTCAAAAGAAGTGAGTAGCATTACTTTTCTGAGGCACAATATAGTAGTAACAAATGTTTTTATTTAAAAAAACTCATGCAAACCAGCCTACTTTTAAGATAAATGTAAAATGATGTGTCAGCAAAGTGCTGCAAACAATGTATTTCTATAGTAAATTCACACAATTTCTTATAGCCATTAACCATCACACTGTAAAATAATAATAAATAACATGGGAAAGTGTTCATGGTAAACTATTAAATGTAAAATGTAGGCTGTAAAATAATACATACATTTTGACTCAATAAACTGAGTTTTCTTAAAACACAGCACACACCTAGAAAAAATCCTATAAGAATATTCTTCATAATGTTGATGCCATTTTTAGTTGATGAGATTAAGGTACTGGTCTTTTTTTTTTTAGAATGTTTTTTCTATTTGTGAGTATGATACATGTGCAGTAAAAAAAATGAAATTGAGAACGAGCGTGGTGGCGCATGCTTGTAATCCCCACACTTGGGAGGCGGAGACAGGAGGATTGTGCAGGTTAGAAGCCAGCCGCTCTGGCTTAAGAGACCCTGTTTCCAAATAAAAATACAAAATAGGTCTGGGAGTGCAGCCCGTAGGTAGAAGGGTATCCATGAACCCCAGTACCACCAAAAAAAAAAAAAGAAATTTAATTTTTAAAAGTTAAAATCTGTCTGAACCAATTCCTAAGAGTGGTTAATCGTGAAATAGTAATTGGTTATGGTAGTGATCTTTAAATAATAAACTAAATGACAGAAGGGTAGTAGGATAAAGCAAGGGGACATGTTAATAATTAATTTTTAAAAGGACAGGCATTTAACATATCTCCTGTGAGAAATTTAAATGTTAAATTTAAAAGAAATATCAAGAAGGTAAGGGAAGAGGATAAAACATTTTTTGTTTACATAAATTTCAATTGTATAGGTATAGACAACTAAATCAAATTCCCCAGGATGTCTGAAAAGGTTATTATAAAACTCTCAAAACAACATGTTGGACAATTCTGTTTTTATCTTGTGTACCACCCCAACAGATGATTTTTAAATCTTTCTTCACTCCCTAGTTTTACAATTTCCTTCCTAAATCAGGCCAAAGCAAAGAAAATATCCAGGCTACCTGGTTTCCGTACTTTCTTTGGCTCTTCATAGTCCTTGTTTTCTGGATCTGGAGATTCTAGAAAGTTGAATTCTTCTGTTACACTGTCCCCCTCCTGGCTCTTGAGGCTGTCTTCTTCTTCCTCTTCTTCTTCTTCTTCTTCTTCTGGACTAGGAGATTCCAATTCTGATTCTTCTGAATCAAGAAATATCTGACCAGCAACAACTCTGCCTGCAGTATGGTCCTTCACTGACTCATCTGACGGCAAAGAGTTCTGAGAACATAAGGAGCTTTCAGTTATCAACAGTATCAAGACTCCCACCAATCCTCCACTACTTTTACAAACCCGGCCGTCTCCTCTGGCTCCTGGAAGTACCACAGTTGCTCATATTTAAAGGCTCTGGTTTGTGTTCATCATGTGCTTTTGGGGTTAGCCTGACTCTTTTTCTGTCTGTCTGTCTGTCTGTCTGTCTGTCTCTTTCTCTCTCTTTTAAATTTCAACTTAGATGCTACCTTGCCTGGGAAGTCTTCCTCAGTCCCCAAAACCCTGGTTAGATTTTCCCTCTCAGTAATTCCACCATGCCTTTTACTTTCCCTATGATACCTCTGCATTATAACTTCCTGTTTTTTTAAAAAAATCACTATTCCTTTTAATTGACGGGGGCGGGGGGGGGTTAGAGCGCACAACTAACTGACCCCCTTGGATAGTTACGAATCAGTCTTATTCATTCAGTCAGCTAAAAGCACATTAACTCCTTGGTTTCTTGGTTTCTTTCTTTTTTGAAAATTTACATAAGTAGAAACAAATGACAGATGTTAAATCCTCAAAATGAAAAGAAACTAAGAAAAAAATGGAATAAATCTCTCATTAGGCAATAAAAATGTTAATGTCTTAAGGCTCTTACACAAGTACTGCATATTCAATTTGAAATTAAACTTAGTACCTGATACTATTCATGGAAATATTTACCATTCTCTTTTGTAGGTCAATGACTTTTTACCCAAGAAGAGCTATAATTAATTAATACTACCTATCTTTTTTCCTTTACTTTTTAAATTCAATTTGTTTCTTGAAAGTTGTAGACTTCATATCCTAAGGTTCATAACTCCCTGCTTTTAAATCGAGCAACAAATACTGGCCAGTGCAAATGTTGGTATATACCTTGGAATCTAAGGATTCTTCCTGGCTGCCTTCTTTATCTGCAAAAGAAAAAAAAAAATTAGAGAGTGTCATAATTTCTTGTTGAAAAATTACAAAAATTATTTTTAAAAAGCACTCAATAAGCTGGGTGTGGTGGCGCATGCTTGTAATCCCTGCACTTGGGAGACGGAGATAGGAGGATCGCGCAGGTTCAAAGCCAGCCTCACTGCCTTAAGAGACCCTGTTTCCAAATAAAATATAAAATAGGTCTGGGAGTGTAGCCCAGAGGTAGAAGGGTTCCATCCGCAGTACCACACACACACACACAAAAGCAAGCATTCAATAAGCATAACCATAATTAGACACTGGATAACTACACCTACAACTACTTAAAAATGGGTGTATTCAGAAACTGTTTGCAAAAGATCAAGTAGAAGGTTAAAGAGATAGTTTTTCTTTTTTTAAGGTATAAAACCCAACAGTGTCCTGGCCAAAACAAACAAACAAAAAAAACCCAAACACTTATTTAGTTCCATCTAATTCTTCTGTATATTTTAGTCTATTACTGAAAATGAGTTACTAAGTTTATAAATATAAATTTCTAGTTTCAAGCCAGGAAAGGTGGCACACACTTATAATCCCAGTACTTGGGAGGCTGAGACAGGAGGATCACAGGTTTGTGGCCAGCCTCAACTACTTAGGCCCCCCTCCCCAACTTAGTGAGACCCTGTTTCAAAATAAGGAATAAAAAAATTGGGCTGGGGTGTAGCTCAGGGGTAGAATGTCCCTAGGTTCCATCCCCAGTACCACACACACACAAATCTCTAGTTTCACATTCCAGGCTTTCACCTGTTCTTTTCCTTTGTTCAGGATCTGGAATGATTTAGCTTATTTTAGTGCTAATTAGCATTTTATTGTTCACTAATACCAAAAAGGATGGGAAATAATCTGCCAATAGAGTTGCCAGACAAATATATTTAAGACTTGTGTTCTTCTTTACTAAAGAGAGAACCAGGTATAAAGCATCATACCATCATGTATCCATCCACATGAGAGCTATTTATTAAGAAGTCAATAGTTTTTATTAAATAATGAATCCAATCACCAATTACAACTTTCTTCCAAATTTGTACAGACTGCTTTGATTTTGTTAATTACATAAACTCCTTCAATTATTCTTTTTTCCTGCTCTTATATAAACAGATGAAATAACTCAATGTCCCGGCACAAATGTTTGATGTTTGTATTCAGATAATCCTGAATTTCCTTCTTCCTCTTAAAATTACTTGATTTTATACAGGAGCAAGTCTCAGTATTTCCTGCTTAATAAACTCTATGAGAAATTAACCAGTAGAGCCGGGCGTGGTGGCGCACGCTTGTAATCCCCATGCTTGGGAGGCAGAGACAGGAGGATCGCGCAGGTTCGAAGCCAGTCTCGCTGGCTTAAGAGACCCCGTTTCCAAATAAAAATATAAAATAGGTCTGGGAGTGTAGCCCCGAGGTAGAAGGGCTTCCAGGAACCCCAGTATCATAAAAAAAAAAGAAAGAAAGAAATTAACCAGTAGATAAAATGCTTTAGGATCATTTGATTTTTACTGGTAAATTTGGTACTTTACCTTATCTATTTATATCCTAACTATTATTTGTAAGTTATCTGCAACAAAACATATTTTAGAGTTTGTTATCAAAGCACTAAACTAACTTTAAGAAGTATAATTAACTCATGCACAAACCCTACAACTCTTTCAAAACAGCTGTTTGTTTTGATTATCTGAGAAAACCAGTCTACCTGTGAAATTTTGCCATATATGAAGGTACTATCAATTTGAAGAAAATTTAAATTATAGTAACTATTTACATTTGTTTATTTTTTATTACTTCATAGTATCTTTAACTTTTGGTACAAGAAAGTTCTGGCAAGTAATGGTCCCACGGTGCCTGTAACATTTAGGTAGCAACGACCATTACTAACAATCATCCTTCCTGCTGACTTCTTCCCGAATGTTACCCAAAGCCCCAGGTCTAAGAGATGGCTCAAATTCCATTCTCAGCAAATCTTGGCATAGAAGAAAAAATTTATGTCTATTATGTATCAAGGTTGTATGTGCTAATGTAGCTAATCACAATATAAACCAGTTAATATATCAAGAGCAAACATTAAGTGTGCAAATGCATATTATATAAAAACACTGAAACTTTGGATGAGCTGGAACTTTAAATTATTAATTACTAAATCGAGTGCCTCAGGCAAGTAATAGATACCTATAAGTCATTGTAAAGACATAAACAGTTGAAACACTACAGGCTGCTAGGCATTAGAGGAACAAACTGTGTTTCTGAACACCAAGAGGCCTAACTTGTAGCATCAGGGTTATTTCACATGCATTGCATCATGCTTTTCTTTCTCTTCCTCCCTCTCTTTTCACAAACTAGAAATATATACTAAGGTTATTGGTACATAGAATTCTTTCTCAGTAAACAGGAAAACCCTCACCAGATGGTAGTCTAAAAGCAAAGCTTTTCTCTTTCAAACTGATATAAAGATTCATATAACACTTTTTGAAAAGTTACTTATTACCTAAGCCCTTCTGATAATGCAGTACTCAGGTAAAGATTAAAGACACTGATGTTGTGCGTAAATAAATGCAAAAAGACTCCAGTTAGATTTCTCACGTATCAGTACCTCATCCAAAATATAATTGTTCACACTACTCTATTAGCTGTATACCTTCCTTTGAAAAAGATCCATTCTCATTCTTATTATATCAGCTCGAAAGCTTCAAAGTACCAGGGATATTTTTTTGCAAGGAAAACTGATGATGACAAATTAATTTACCACCTGTCATGTAAACTGAAGAGACTGATACACCTTCAAACACAGGAAGTCGAAAAAGTCTGGGGAAAAAGTCAGACATTCTGTTTTGCTACTCTACTTAGTACCTGTACAGATCCTAGAATATTCTTTATTCTCAATTATTCCAAAGACGAGGCCTGGAAAGTGATGTTTCAGACCAGGCTTTATCACATATTGATATGGAAACTCATAGTTCAGTGTCCAAAGTTTGCTCAGCCTTCATTTTCTCAATCTGTCAAAAGGGGATGATAATACCATCTGTCCTGCTGATTCACAATGATGTTGTACGGAGCACTAAAGCACTGAAATCAAACATCTCTTGCAATCTAAAAATTATTCTTTGAATGTATGGTATTAATATAACTATCACATACCTGGTAGTAGGTCTAATTAAAAACTTTTCTTAGGCACAGAGGAATAAAAAATGGTAAATCATTTGCCTCTTTCTGCCAAAAATAAAAAAGGTGTGTGTGTATGTGTGTGTGTGTGTTTGCACACGCACTGGGAGTTGAATCCAGGGCTTCCTGCATGCACCTGCTCTACCACAGAGCTCTAAGTGAGAAGAATTATTAACTTTTCACTATTACCTAGAGAAAATAAGGGAGAAATACCTTTTTAATCTTATTTAAATTTACTTATTCGTAGGGAAAAGGAAACATTTCTAATATACCTATCACATTTTACATGTATCAAAACCAAGATCTTCTTTGGATAACCATAGTCTACCTGGTTACAAATGTAACTTGCCCTGGGTAACCATTAACAGTTTAACACAAAGTAACTTCCCTAAGCTTCAATTTTTAGGTAGGAACAAACCTTTAAATCTAAATTTTAAAAATTTATCCCCCATACAAATAAGCACTCTAATGAGTGAAAAAAACCAATTGAGAAATCTAAGCACTAAATTTATAAAACTTTATATTATATACCTTTTGATATTTGAATTTCACATGGCATAGCATAATTTTCTCTATATGGAGGGCTGGTTCCAGAATTCTCCACCTCCAAACCCCAAGATAACAAAATCTGAGGATGCCAAAGTCTTTTATATACAATGGTACAGTATTTGTATATAACCTGTGTCTTTGCCTCCCCTTCTTTCTCTCTTTCTTTTCTTTTCTTTCAGTACTGGGGATTGAATGCAGGGACATTCTACTTCTGAGCTACACTCCCGGTAATTATTTTTTGTTTTGAAACAGGGTCTCCATAGGTAGCTGAGTGTCTTGCTAAGTTGCTGAGGCTGTCTTAAACCTGTGATCCTCCTGTCTCAGCCTCCTAAGTACTGGGTTTACAGGTGTGCGCCACCACGCCTGGCCTTTCTTATGTTACCTAACAGAACGTAAATGCTATGTAAATAGATATTATAGTATTTAGTATATAATGCCCAGGGGAAAAAAATCTATGTGTTCAGTACAAACACAATTTTTCCCTGAATTATCTTCCATGTTCAGTTGGTTGAATCCATTAATGTAATACTAGCAGATAGGAAGGGCCAACTGGCCTTTTTGTTTTCTTTACCCAGGGAATGTTTTGGCACAGCTTTCCCTATAATAGAAATCAGAAAAGGCACTTCTTGAATCTCTGCTACTATTGATAAAACTCTAAAATTTAATAATTCAGTATCAACAGCTACTATAACATCCTGAGAGTTACAGTTGGTCTTCACGTATCATCTGCAGGACATGGAGCTCTAAGTATGTGGAGGTACAGTCAAAGAAGGATATAGAGCCGGGTGTGGTTGCACATGCTTGTAATCTCAGTGCTTAGGAGGCTGAGACAGGAGGATGGAGGACTGCGGGATTGCAGCCAGCCTCAGCTACTTGGTGAGACCCTGTTTCAAAAGAAAAAAGAAAAAAATAGGGCTGGGAATGTAGCTTGGAGATAGAATGCCCCGGGATTCAATTCCTGGTATAACACACACACACACACACACACACACACACACACACACACACACACACACACACACACGAAAAGGAGATGTAGGAAAATACACACTTTTTTTTTTAAACTCTGCAAACCAAACTCAGAGGGATATATATCATATTCTGTAATTATTGTAGTTCTCAAACTTTAGGGCGAAGAACCACCGAGAGTTTGTTCATGTACAGATAAGATACATGTGGCCATTCCAGAACTAAAACTGAATTTTTAACAAACCCCTAAGAGGAATTCTGTAGGAAGCTGTCCATGGCCCATCAGGTACGTTACCCATTAAACCCAATAGCTTTATTTCATACTTCTTTTGGTTAGACAACTGCTAGAAGTGCTTCTAGAGTTGTCTCCTGTATATAAAAATTTGGTCATGAACACAAACATCACGACAACTGGAGTGGAATAAACCTCAAAGCATGTTACTGGCAATAAAGTAATTCCTATAGGCTTGTTGCTTTAGAAACAGTGTCCCCAACCCCATCATGGACAGACTTTTAGTTTAGGCCTCTTATTTTAGACACAGGATGACGTTATGGCATTGATTTACAACTAGGACAGATAATTTGGGGATTCAAATAACCATCTGGGAAATTTTCGGTTAAAAAAAAAAAGCTGACATTTATATTCTGCCTTGTTCCAAAAAAGTTTAAAGCCACAGAACCGTTGTCTTGTTGCCTGAAACTGATTAAAATCCCAAAGTTTTAATGTACTGTTTCCTTATCAACATTTAGAACTGCTGTTCTTTTAAATCAAGGCATCCAAATTAAAACTTTCTGACATGGGCAGCTTAAAACATTAGAAAAAATAATTTTTGAAACCGGAGTATAAACTGGCTAACTGGAAAATTAATTCAAAAGCACATGAATTCCAATGTCTATATAAAAAAGGGGAAGCTGCTATTCGTCTTATGAGGACCAAGACGTTCTCAAAAAAAAAAAAAAAAAAAGAATCATACAATCACTGTCAACACAGTACAACTTAGAAAAACAGTGACAGAGGTCATCACTTTCTCAGGAAGATTTTAAAAGGGAGGACAAAGTGGCTACAATTATATAATGAAGTTTTCGATATTAAATAGACAGACGAGGGACCACCTCGGGTGTTAAGTAAGCCCACCAAGCCACTGTCAACATCCTAATCTTGGTGGACCCTGCTCTGCCCAAACTGACAGCTCCCAGGTGCATCGATTACAAACCCGAAGCCTAGGGCTCCAGACCCAAATGCATCACATAATCTACTTGAGGGTCCAGGAAGCCCAGCCGGGCTCGCGTGTCACAGTGGGTCAAAACTAGCTGTTGGGATTTTCCCCCATGGAGTCAATTCCTCATCCGTGATATGTTGCGCGTAGTTTGTTACGTGGGAGAGAGATGTGGGCTGTGAGGTCTTACCTCCTTTTCTTTCCCTCTCCGGTTCCCTAAACGTCCCCTCTGGCCCAGGGCAATCGAAGCCAGGGGGAAGCGCGAGTGACAGGTCAGTGAGAGGTGCGGCCAGAGAGCACAGGGTCCCGAGACCGGGGCCCCCACCGCCCGGTCCGCTGACCCAGGCCGGGGGGCGGCAGTCCAAGGCCTTGGGCCCGAGGGGGGCGGATACTGACCCGAGGATGCCGAGGTCAAATCCAGTAGAACCACACAGAGTAGCAGCGTGAGCCCGACCCGGACCTGCATCCTGCTCTCCGGGCTGCTGCCACCGCCTGGAGCTGTCGCCTACACCCCAGCCACCACCGACTCAGCCGCCGTCGCCGCCTCGCCGCCGCTCTTCCTGCTCCAGTTTCCTTCCTCCGCCCCTTCCCAGGCTTCCCTGACCCAGTGCGCAGCCAATCCCCGCTCGGCTCCTCCTGCTCCTCGCCCAATCGCTGTGGCCGCTCCGCCCGCCTCATCGCCCCGCCCTGAGGTCATCCATTAACCAATCATTGTGTGAAGCTTCCACACCAGCTTTCCTGGTTGGACCACGACCTCACCGACATGGCCCCAGCTAATTGGTAGCAGAAGTCCAGGGCTGGGGAGAAAAAAAAAGAAAAAGAAAAAGAAAAAAAAAAAAAAAAAAACAAACCACTCACCGGGACTACAATTCCCACAATGCACGTCATGAGATACGTTGGGCGAATGCTCTTGGGAAGCGTAGTCCATCGTCTAGCAAGCTTTGCAAGTAAGTGCAGGTGGCTGTGAAAGTTAAGAGAATTCAACACCTGAGCAAGATATTAGCACAAGGCTAAGAATCCACATGACTGTTTTGTTTCTACTTTGAGCCAAAATAAATACCAAGGAACAGATATGAGAAGGTTACGAACTTTTGATGTGTTAAGCATATTTTTCTATTTGTTTTATATAGAAATTTTGAATTGGACGTAATGAAATGAGCACTGAGAAAAATCCAACAGCTAGACTGATTTTTTTCAACATTTTTTAAATTGAAAAAAAGTTTAAATAAAAACGTTTAAAACAGTTTACAAGAGCCGGGCGTGGTTGCGCGCACTTGTAATCCCAGCATTTGGGAGGCTGAGACAGTAGGATCACGGTTCGTGGACAGCCTCAGCTACTTAGTGAGGGCCTTTGCAACTCAGTGAGACCCTGTTTCAAAATAAAGAATAAAAAAATAGGGCAGGAGATATAGATTGGAGGCCAAATGCCCCTGGGTTCCATCCCTAGACCCACAAACAAAAAACAAAAAACAAAAAAACCCAACAAAACACCTTACATAAAACAGTGCCATGATATGCAGAATACAGAATTCAACTAAGTACTGCTCATCCTGTCTCTGACAAAAGGAAATGAATGGCATGCCACGTAGATTATCTTAATGCTAGCACCATTTTTTCTTAGGGCCACTAATTGTCTGAACAATGTGCCAACAGCTTTTGCAAACCCCTGTCACATACGTGTTCTCATATATCTTGTGTTTTGAATTTCACAGGTTTCTTTTTTCTTGACCAAAGTTAGAGGCAAGGTTGCTGTATGTGGAGATAGAGGTGATAGTGGTTGCACTGTGTGAGCAGAAATACTTTGTGTAGTAAGTTCCAATTCCTTAGTCACCCACCCATCCACTCACCCACCATCAGCTTTTAGGCCTGGAACCTAGCCTAGCCACATTCAGGCCTTTGGAAAAGCCTGTCCTTGATATTCGGGGTATTTATCTTCTCTCTTCTTTGGGAGAGTGTCCCCCTGCCCTCCCACTCTACAGTAAAAAGGGTGTAACAAATGAATTTCTGATCTTGACAATAGAGGACATGAAGAAAAGACACTCCCGCACCACCATCCCCCTCCCCCAGCAATGGGGATTGAAACCAACAGCAGTCTATCTCCAAGCTACATCCCCGGCCCCATTTTTTTTATTTTTCACTTTGAAACAGGGTCTCACTAAGTTGCAGAGGGCCTCACAGAGTAGCTGAGGCTGGCCCCAAACCTGTGACCCCAAGTACAGGTATGCGCCACCATGCCCAGCTAAAAGATACTATTTTATATAAAAAGAGTTCATTTTTCACTGGAACCTCCTTGGCTTTTATCTCCATTTCTGAGAGTTCCTCTGATTTTAACTCATAGAATAAAATCTGGTTCATTTTACTTCTCTTTTAATCTTATCTTTCATAAATTCTATCAATGCAATAATTGAACTATGCAATTTTTTCCCTCTTGTATGATTTACTTTTTAAGTTAAGGCCCAACTTCCTTTTTCATTTTGTCTTTACTGAGTGCTTCTTACAGTTAATGCTGTGTACTGGGTGCTGTATGGACCAATTTCTAGTTCTTTTTAACTGCTTTATAGATTTCCACATGAACACAATCTTGCCTATTCTACCCTTTTACTTGCTTCTGCGTCCCAGCCTTGGCATCCTCCCAATTTCGCTTGCATCTCTTCTTGACTGAGATTTCTCCAACCAGTCCTGTCCTCATTAATCTTCATTTCTCTAAGATTCTATTGAAAATTTACAAATTGGCCCTTTAAAGATATTATAAACTTGCTGAGGCCTGATATGATCACATGACTCTATATGTGGGTATATAGCATTGGACTTACCACGCTAGCACTAGATTATTGTTGATTGATAGCTATACCTTACTTGTCTGTTGTGAATTTCAAAAGAAAGATCCAGTGGAAAGGAAAAGTACTTCCTATATTGTGGAATGTTTTTATAGACAGTATTATCAATTGCTTTGAGGATGAAAATCAGTTTTATTCCCTTGCTTAAAGAATGTAGAGCTACTAGAGCTTTAGCAATGAGTAAGTAACATGTTCTGAATATTTTCATAGGATCTTGACTTCCTGGGGAAATTCCAAGTCTCCAAAGAAGGTTCAAAACATGGCGTAGAAGCCAGGCATGGTGGTGCACACTTGTAATCCCAGCATTTGGGAGGCTAAGACAGGTGGAATACGCTTTGAGGACAGCCACAGCTACTTAGAGAGGTCCTTTGCAACTCAGTGAGACCCTGTTTCAAAATAAAGAATAAAAAATAGTGCTGGGGGGTGTAGCTCAGAGATAGAATGCTCCTGGGGTCCATCCCCAGTACTGCAAACAAACAACCAACAACAACAACAACAATGGCACGGGAATATCAGATGTCTTTGGTCAGCCTGCTGAACTGCATGATGTTTATTTAGAAAAAGGCTGTGCATTCTCCCGGGGCCTTATCCAGTCTGTGCACACAACCCTCAGGTTCCCTGCCAACTTTTCCAGTTAAGGTTATGTACTCACTGTACTTGAACAAAATGTTCATGTTATTATTTATTAATTCAAAGATTTCTTTAGTATTTGCTCAGCTGTCTATACTTTGTTCAGTCTGTCACTATAAGTGGTCTGGGTCATTGTCACAGATTTACAACTTGCAGAAAGTCTGCTCTGCATTGTGACATAGCACAGAACCTAAAAGAAGGAGGTAATGGATGCCTAATGCAGATGTTATTAATTAAGCAATCAGAACCATTGAGAACCTTCTGAAAGGACTGAAAACATAAACCTTGACTTAGAAGACAAGCTCTTGCCTTTACACAATCTGCTGTCTTTCCTGGAAAACTTCACCCCCAAATCTTCATGGCTTATTTTTAGCCTCCTCACCTTTTCCTACTTTTTATGTTTTTTTTTTTTTGAGCATTGTAATTACACATCATAGATTCAAAGCATCATGACCTTGAAGTCTTTACACAAATGTGAGCTTCACAGGGAAGCATGTCATGATGGTTTAGATCTAGACTGTCCCCTGCCCCAGGTCTCAGTTTGAAAGTGTCAACCCCAATGCAGCAAGATTCAGAGGTGGGACTTTAAGGCAGTGATTGGATTATGCAGGTTCTGACCTCATCAATCTTAACCCCTGGTTATCTGAGTGGACTCCAGGGAGGTGGGACTTAGTTGGAGGTGGGAGGCCACTGGGAAGCCGGCCCTGGTAGGGTTTATCTCTAACCCCAGCCCTTTTTCTCACTCTGTTTCCCAACTGCCATGAGCTGAAC
Source organism: Muscardinus avellanarius (assembly GCF_963383645.1). Lineage (NCBI taxonomy): Eukaryota > Metazoa > Chordata > Mammalia > Rodentia > Gliridae > Muscardinus > Muscardinus avellanarius. Next base: position 85,804,609 of record NC_137798.1, read on the forward strand.
AACCCTCCTCTGCTATGTCCTTCGGCCATTTCTGCCTCATCAGAGCAATGCAGTTGGCTGCCCGTGGACAGAGACCATGAACCCACATCAACTTTCCCCCTCTAAGTTCTTGTTAGGATTTTGGTCACAGGAACACAAAACTGACTAGCATACCTGTCCTGACTGCCCTAATTTTAATTTAAATGCCCTCCTCCTCCAGCATCCTGCTTTTTCTTCACTTTGTGTTTTCCATTGCACTTATCACCTCTGAACCTATTAGAATATGAAGGGCTTGTGTGTGTTTCCTGAAATCTTATGACACTGACTTTTTTTTTTTTTTTTGGTAGTACTGGGGGTGGAACCCAGAGGCCTTCTACCTCTGGGCTATACTCCCAGACCTATTTTCTACTTTTATTTGGAAACAGGGTCTCACTAAGTTGCTGAGAGCCTCACTAAGTAGCCGAGGCTGGCTTCGAACCCATGCGCGCCTCCCAAGCGCGGGGATTACAAGCGTGCGCCACCACGCCCGGCTGACACTGACTTTTTAAAAGTGCATGAGCTACCTGTTTTGTAGACTGCACCCCAATTTCAGTGTGAACCAGACCAGCAGGAGGAGGTCACTGGCACTGCTGGTGCACAGAGAGCAGACAGGGCTTTATACCAGAAGCCGACTCCAGTGAACACAGAATCCCCCCACTGGAGGCCACGGTATGACTGAAACTTCTCCACTTATGACCCATGTTTGTAGCAGTACAATCCACAATAGCCAAACTATGGAACCAGCCAGGTGCTTGTCCACAGATGAATGGATTAAGAAAGTCTGGTGTACATACACTCTGGAGATTTTATTCAGCTATAAAGAAGAAGGAAATCCCCTTCTCAGGAAAATGAATGAGACTTGAGAGCATTATGTTAAGCAAAGTAAACCAGATTCACAAAGTCAAGGGCCATACATTCCCTTTCATATGTGTAAACTAGAGAGAAAAAAAATGGGAGAAAAGGGTGTGGGGAATCTCATGAAAATAGAAAGGAGACCTGTAGAGTACAAAGGAGGGACCAGAGGAGAGAGGAGGGGAGAGAAAGAATAGACTGGGGAAGGAAATTGACCAAATTATGTCACGTGCATGTGTGAATATGTCACAATGAATCCCACTATTTATAATGCACCAAGAAAATTAATTAAATAAACTCAACACAAGGTGTATCTCTAAGATTGGGAGTGTGTGTGTGTGTGTGTGTGTGTGTGTGTGTGTGTGTGTGTATGCTCTTGCATTGATCATTCACATTAAACAGAGGTGACAAAAACCGAACCCAAAATCCAAACAGTGAAAAACATTTATCATCCAGAGGAAGGCGGAGCCTCTCACAGGCTGGACGGTCAGCTAAGGTGAGGCTGCCGGGACCAAGCACAGAAATGAAAACTGGTTGGATGGTGTTTTGCTCACCATGCCCGGCACCTGCAGACCAGCGTGGCTGGCTGCTCCTGATGGCCGCATGGCCCCCTTGTGGCCATTATGTGGAACCGCAGCATCTTCCTTTAAGGTCTCATAGAGCAGAGGCAGCTCAGAGGGACTATGGCCCCAGGTTTTGAGGATTATGGCTCTTGTTGACAAACACTGGACCATATCCTATAAAGAATGTTTATGGTGTGGAAATGGCGGAGGCAGGAAGGTTACAGAATCACTGCCCTTCTGTTTCCACAGCAGGCATCTCCTAGGACAGTCTGTGACTCAGAATGAACCTTTCTCACACAGCAAGCCTCTGCCCTCCCTGTGGCGAGTCTTCTAAGGGGATCCTATTCTTTCTAGGAGGCCTTCTTTTAGACCATTTTGTCCTTCATACATGCTCCACTACATTAAAATTTTTTCTTAGCTGGGCGTGGTGGCGCACACTTGTAATACCCGCGCTTGGGAGGCTGAGACAAGAGGATCGCGTAGGTTCGAAGTCAGCCTCAGCTACTTAGGCTCTCAGTAACTTAGTGAGACCCTGTTTCCAAATAAAATATAAAATAGGTCTGGGAATATAGCCCGGAGGTAGAAAACCTCTGGGTTCCACCCCCCAGTACCACCAAAAAAAATATATATTTTTTTTCTTAAAACTTAAAATAGTTTTATCTTTAGGATCCTCTTGGCTAGGACAGTTTCTCAGGTGTCCCTTGTTTGTGATGGCAGAGAAGGACCACAGAAGTGATATATGCTTTGCTTTGCATCATATTAAGGATGCATATTGCTGACACAGCTTCCCACCTCTGAAGTTGACCTGGGTCACCTGCTCCATAGAGCTCTTGTTAGGGTTCACCAGCAAGGTCCCCCCCCCCCCACCTTCTGTCCTGTACTTTTTGGAATGGGTCCCTATACATTTCCCTGTATACATCCTTTTTATCTTAAGGAGGAGGCTGTGTCTCCAGCTGTGTTGTTTTTCAAACTCATTCCATAATTCATTCGTGGTGGTGAAAGTCACATTAGAAAAATATGTTTGTACTCATTTTCATGTATAAATGTTCTCTGAAGGATATTGCCTTGGTAAGACAACACACTTGCATGAAGCTAAACACCAAGCATTGTAGTGAACAAGAACGCTTTCATTAGTGATGCTGAGTATCGGTGCCCCCCTCACCAAGAACATACCTGGTGCACACACCTGGCAGGACACAGCATGAGTACAAATGGAGGCCCGTATACCATGCTTCTGACTAATTAAGAGTTATAAATTAAGCAAACTTTTAAATTATGTTCTACCCACCTGCCAACACAAATAAACCTCTGCAAAAACATGTTCAAAGCTATGGTTTTATAAAACCAAAATTGGGCAAATAATGAAAGACAACTGAATGTAATCACTCCCCATGTCTAGGTGTTCTGTGGAGGGCTGGCCATGTTCACTACTTACACATTTATTTTGGAGTTCTGTATTTCTTGCCCAATGTCATCAATATTGGCAATTAGGCTGCTTAATCAAAATTCTCACAAAATTTCTGTTCTATTGACTGTAATGCCAAGTTACATAGTCTTTCTTGAGTCATTGAAGCTTATATATTTTATATGTTCTTACATACATATCACACACACATATAATATATAATATATATAATATATAATATATATAATATATAATATATATGTATATATATGTATATATATGTGTATATATATGTATATATATATATATATATATATATATATATATATATATATATACTGACACTGAGGCTTGAACCTAGGGGTATTCTGCTTCTGAACTAAGTTCCTAGCCCTATTTTATTTTATTTTTATGTTTCAAACAGTATTTTGCTAAGTTGCTGAGGCTAGTCTCAAACCTATGATCTTCCTGTTTTAGTATTCCAAGTACCAGGATTATAGGTATGCACCATCACACCCGGCTGATAGATGGTGTTTTGAATTCCAATTTAGGAAAACCATTCTGCTGAGCCTATAGCAATTAGAATAAAGTTCTTAAAACATTATTAAATTAAAAAAATGAACCACAGCATTATGGGTGTGTTCAGCGATATGGGGTAGGTGTGATAAATTATTATTATAGTTACTTGCTTTAAAATATGTTATTAGAATCTTTTTTATAAAACTAGGTACTTGTATAAAAGAAAATAAATATAAGTGAGTTCTATTGATTCTTAAGTGTCCCCAATTTTTTATCCAGTTCTTTGTGGACTGAGGTGATAATTGCTCACAGAGTTTAATACAGAAAAATGCATATTTCTGCCCCACATCAGAGCACATCCTTTGTGTCAGCAAAATCCTGAAATTTCATACAAAGAACACATATTAGAACCATGCAGGCAACTGTCAGTAAAAGCAGTTGGTTAGGTGGGCAAAAGAGGTGTCATACAGGATAGAGGGGAAACATAGGAGTGGCTTGGGTGGTTTCAAAGATCCTCAGAGGAAATCTCAGTCCAGCCAGGTCATCATTACTTTAAGTTGTTTTTATCATGAAACATATTAATACACATTTGATTCATCAGCTAAGTTTATACATAAAATATAGATATTTTGGCCAGGAATGGTGGCACAGGCTTGTAATCTCAGCAGTTCAGGAGGCTGAGACAGGAGGACTGCAAGTTCAAGACCAGGCTGGGTAACTTAGAGAGATTCTGTCTCAAAATAAAAAGTAAAATGTACTAAGGATGTAACTTAATGGTAGAACATTCCCGAGTTCCATCTCTAACATTTCAAAACAACAGCAGCAACAAAACTATTTTACTACTGTGAGTATAATTGTCTCTTAAAGGAAACCTAGGTCCATTCATTCTGATGTTCTTTCAAAATTATTTTTCACAGGTGTTGTGCATGGCACCCAGTATGCCTCGAGTATAATAGACAAGCACTCTACCACTGAGCTACATCCCCAGCCCTAGTGCTGAACTTTAAAATAGCAGCTAAAAGTCAGGTGTGGTGGAATTACACCTGTAATCCCAATACTTGGGAGGCTGAGACAGGAGAATCACAGGTTTAAGGTCAGGCTGGGCAACTAAGCAAAGAATAAGCTAATAAACTAAAAAAAGTAAACTAGGGCTGGGTATATAGATCAAAGGTTGAACCTTCCCCTTCCCCACTTCAACCCCCAGTACTACAAAAGAATTGGCGCTTTGTTACTCAGTTTGTTAAAATCTCTTCTTAAATTAAGATTATACTTTATGACTTTCCAGAGCATAACCTTACTGAAATTTTTTTCAGAATTATTTAAACATGAATCTTCTTTTATAGTCATAAGATCTTTTTAATTTTTTTTCTAAAACTTGATAGTTTATTAGAATATCACTTTTGTTGAATGTTGTATAATGATTTCTTTCAATTTAGAAAACCTCTAAAATTTTGAAAATATGATGTTTAATGCTTTAAAAGTGAAATGCCAAATTTGATATTTTGTTGTATTACTCTGTGTGTGTGTGTGTGTGTGTGTGTGTGTGTGTGTGTATGAGAGACAGAGAGGAAGAGAGAGAGTATGTGTGTTCCTGGAAATTAAAATCAAGAGTGCTCTACCTCTGAGCTACACCTCAAGCCTTATTTATTTATTTATTTATTTATTTATTTATTTATTTTTGTGGTATTGGGGATGGAACCCAGGTGCATTCTATCTTTGAGCTATTCCTCCGGCCCTATTTCTTATTATTTTGAAACAGGATCTCCCTGAGTTGCAAAGGGCCTCCCTCAGTAGCTGAGGCTGGCTGCGAACCATGATCCTCCTGTCTCACTCTCAAATGCTGGTATTACAAGCATGTACCACCATGCCCAGCACCTATTTTATTTTTTATTTTGAAACAGGGTCTTGATAGATTGCTGTGGGCCTCAGTAAGCATCTGAGGCTGTCTTCCAACCTGTGATCCTCTTGTCTCAGAAAATCCTTAATTTATCTGTATAGTTCCTCCTTCTAGTAAAATTTGTACCTGCTATTGTTTGGTAATGAAATGTCTCTCAAAAGATCATGTGTTGAAGTCTTGGTCTCCATTTCTACAATGTTCAAAGTGACTTGGATCATGAAGGCTTTTTATCAATGGATTAACCAACATTGGTATGGGCTGCCTACTATGGTGGTGGACTTGTGACCCAAGACCCCTGCAACCAGCCCCAGGAAAAGATGACTGGAATCAAATCCAGTAGACTAGGGCTGTTCCAGAGGTGCCATCTGCAGGCACTGGCTTGGAGATTGTGGTCCTTAGGATCTGGCCAATAATAGGTTTCACCAGCTCAGTACCATGTTCGAAGGCAAAGTTCTATGCTTTCAACCCTGTTCTACCCAAGCAAATGGAATCTTGCTTCATGCCGTGATGCTTGAGGTTGGGATAGTGCTGATGAAGGCAGTCCCTTGATCACCAAGGTGATAATAAGCTGAGTCTTACAGTTGCAAGTGTGTGCACAGCCTCAGGAGGTCACCAGGGCCTATGCTGCAGCTGGCATGAATCTGTCCCTCTGGGGCATGGTGTCCACCTGGTGCTGGAGTGCCGAAAGCCAGCTAGTCCAATGGCGCGCGAGTTTGCTCGCGGTCGATGGTCTCAGTAAAGGTGGGGAAGGATAGAGTGATTCTACCACAGATTCTTATCTGTAGCAGTTCTTTCCTAGGAAAATAATCCTATGATTGGCGCTTTAAAAAGAACCTGACATGGATTGATGCTTCTTGTGCAATCGAACACTTTATTTTGGACACAAGATTTTTTATATATTCCCCTCTCCCAGTGAATTTCTAGTAAAAAGAAGTGCAAAACACCCAAGGTACAAAAGAGAGATACACATGCAGATTACCAACCCTGAACAAGACAAAAGTAAGGCCTGGGATATCCCAGGTCTTTGTGATTGAAATCAGTCCCATTATCTCAGGTGGGCCTTGTGCTCCAGAGCCCAAGACCCCTTTGGCCTTGCAGCTGCAGAGGCTTCTATTTGGCTAAAAGTCACACCCAAAATCACTTGAAGAATTTAGTTTTTAAGATCACAGTTTTTAAGAGTTTTCTTTAACCCTTTCGGAGCTTTCATTCCTAGGGCTTAGTCCAATGTCCTCCTTTATATATAATGGGGGACGAAGTCCGAGATTCCAGCTTTCATATAGTTATCGTAAGGAAAATCCATGTTCCTTTATGATGATTTAAGGAACTTCGATGAATGTCTGCTGGATTTTGTCTGCAATACTATCCGCTGTCTGAAAACTTAAACAAACTCATGACACAGTTTAAACACCAAGAAATAACATGAGGTCTTTAGATTTAGTTGTCAGATATATTTCCCTAGCAGCTGAGCATTTTTCCTCTTTTAATAATCCATATCCCTATCACTAACCCTCTGCAACTTTCTTTTCTTTTCTGATTACCCTAATTCTCTCTTTCCCATTCGGGCCAATCTTAGGATAAGCTCTTCTTCATACAAAAATACTTTCTCATTCTCACCATATTCTCTTTCTTTCACCTTTACACATCTATTTTATCTGTCCTTTGTTTTGACATAGCTATTTTTAACCAGGTGGTGTCGCTGTATTGAAGGTCGAAGGTGGACTGGAATGCTGCTTCTAATTACCATTTGAACAAGGCTCATCTAATTACCATTTGAGCAAGGCTGAAAGTTTACTGGAAGGACATGGATTCAATTTTCACTCACAGTCCTGATCTTTTTTCCACCGGAGCAATTTCATGTGGAAAGTTAAAAGAATCATTACTAAAAGAATAATAGTTATGAAAGAATATCTAAGAGTGGAGGAGTTTTTTGACCAGAGACGATGCCCTCTCTCGGTGCTAATCGCTGATGACTACATGGATTCTCACACATGTAGATGCCGAGATGGAGTGGGCAGCAAAGTCTTGGCACTGGAGCAGGTCTAGTGGTGCCTGCCATCTGTGACCACCGGTCTGGGGATAGCTGTGCTGATCGAGGTTAAGGAATGAATGGTGGAGACAGTCCCTTGGTTGTCAAGGCTTATGATAAGCTGGTTTGTACCTGAGTCTCATAGTCACAAGGACTTGTGCAGTTTTGTGGAGGTTTATTATATTTTTATTCATTTTAGTATTCAAATTTTATTTATTTTGTTTTTTTATTTTTATTGGTGCATTATATTTATACATCATATTGGGGTAAAAACTTGTGTGTAAAGACATGTACACATCACTGATTTAACCCCTCACCAATTTCCACCCCATTCCCTCCCCATCCCTCCCTCCCTTGCTCTGCTTAGTGGTTGATTTCGATATGTTTAAGTACATTGTGTGTTTTAGAGATTTTACTCTTCCCCTCTTCTTTCTCCTCCTTTAGGTTGTCTTGTTTGCTCCTCTATAGGATTTCCTTTTTCAAGAGTTCCTCCTGTGATTCATTTCTCCCTAACTCTCACATATTAGGGAAAGCATCTGATTTCTTATTTTTTGTGACTGACTAATCTCACTTAGCATAATGTCCTCCAGTTCCATCCATTTCCCTGAAAATGATGTGTTTTTTTTTTTTTTTGATGGCTGAGTAAAATTCCATTGTGTACACATTCCACAGTTTTGTAATCCATTCATCTGTTGATGGACATCTTGGCTGGTTCCAAAGTTTGGCTATGGTGAATTGTGCAGCTATGAACATAGATACACATGCATTAGTTTGGTAGTTTGGTTTCCTTTTTTTTGGGTAGATACCCAGAAGTGGCATTGCTGGATCAAATGGTAGATTTGTTCCCATTCTTCTGAGGATTCTCCATACTGTTTTTCAAAGTGGTTGCACTAATTTGCAACCCCACCAACAATGTTTCAGAGTTCCCACATCTTCACATCCTCGCCAGCATTTGTTGTTTGTGTTTTGAATGATTGCCATTCTAGTTGGAGTTAGCTGAAATCTCAGGGTAGTTTTGATTTGCATCTCTCTGATTGCCAGTGATGTTGAGCATTTTTTCATGCATTTATTGGCCATTTGAATTTCCTCTTTTGTGAAGTGTCTATTTCACTTGCCCATTTTTTTATTGGATGCTTTGTTTTCTTAGTGTTGAGTTTCTTGAGTTCTCTGTATATTCTAGATATTAGTCCTCTATCGGAGGGGTAGGTAGCAAAAATTTTCTCCCATTATGTTGGCTCTCAATTGAGGTTCTTGACATTTTCCATTGCTGAACAGAAGCTCTTCAGTTTCATGCAATCCCATGTATTGATTCGCCTTTTAGTTTGTTGTGACTTTGAGGTCTTGTTGAGAAAGTGTTTATCTGTGCCTATGTGTTGCAGTGTTGGACCTATGCCCTCTTCAAGGAGCTTTAAGGTCTCTGGTTTGATTTCCAAGTCTTTGATCCATCTTGAGTTGACTTTTGTACAGGGTGAGAAAGTGGGATTAATTTCCAATTTTCTGCATATGGTTAACCAGTTTTGCCAACACCATTTGTTGAAGAGGCTATCTTTTTTCCAGTGTATGTTTTTGGCCCCTTTGTCAAAAATCAATTGGCTGAAAGTTTGTGGACTTGTTTTTGGGTCTTCTATTCTGCTCCATTAATCTATGTATCTGTTTTTGTGCCAGCACCATGCTGTTTTTATTACAATGGCTTTGTAGTATAGTTTAAAGTCAGGTATTATGATTCCTCCTGCATCGTTTTTGTTGCTGAGAACTACCTTGGCTATTCTGGGCTTTTTGTTATTCCAGATAAATTTAAGGACTGATTTTTCTATGTCTGTGAGAAATGATCTTGGTAGTTTAATGGGCATTGCGTTAAATCTGTAGATCACTTTTGGAAGGATGGCCATTTTAATGATATTTATTCTGCCAATCCATGAACATGGAAGATCCTTCCATCTTCTAAGATCTTCTTTGATTTCTTTTTTCAGTTTTTTTTATAATTTTCTTTGTAGAGATCTTTTACCTCCTTGGTCAAGTTTATTCCTAAGTATTTTATTTTTTTGTGGGAGATCCTGAGTGGAAGTGTTTTCTGAATTTCTTTTTCAGTGGATTTATGGTTGGTGTACAGGAAAGCTTCCGATTTTTTAAGATAGATTTTGTATCCAGATACTTTGCTGAATTTGTTGATCACTTCTATAAGCCTTTTGGTTGAGTTTGTTGGGTTTTCTAAATATAGTATCATGTTATCTTCAAATAGTGAAAGTTTGTTTCTTTTCCTATTTGTACTCCTTTGATTTCCTTTTCTTGCCTTATTGCTCTGGCTAGAGTCTCTAGTACTATATTGAAGAGAAGTGGTGATAATGGACATCCTTGTCTCGTTCCGGTTTTTAGGGGGAATTCTTGAAGTTTTTCCCCATTTATTATGATGTTGGCGGTGGGCTTATTATAGATTGCCTTAATAATGTTGAGATATGTTCCTTCTATTCCAATTCTCTGCAGTGTTTTTATCATAAATGGATGTTGAATTTTATCAAATGCTTTTTCAGTGTCTATTGAAATGATCATATGATTTTTGTCTTTGATTCTGTTTATATGATGAAGTACATGGATTGATTTTCATATATTAAACCAGCCTTGCATCCCTGGGATGAACCCTACCTGGTCATGATGTATGATTTTCTTGATGTGGTTTTGAATGCATGTTGCTAGTATTTTTTTAATAGTTTTGCATCCAAGTTCATCAGAGATTTTTTAAATACTTAATGTCATCCTTTTAAGAACTAAAGAATATAACATTCCACCCAACTACAGCAGAGTTCACATTTTTTTTAGCTGCTCACAGAACCTTCTCCAAAATAGGTTACATCCTTGGCCACAAGGTGAGCACTAGTAAATTCATATTCTATATGTAATATATATATTCATATATATATATATATTAAAATCCATTTGGTTGATGGTTTTCCTTAGATCTGAGGCAATTTTACTGACCTTTTGTCTAGAAGATCAGTCTAATGGTGTGAGAGGGACATTGAAGTCTCATAGTATTATTGTTTTGGAACTTATGTGTGACTTAATGTCACAAAGAGTTTGCTTTATGAAAGTGGCTGCACCTATGTTTGGGGCATAAATGTTTGACTATAATTATTTTCTTTGCTGGATTGTTCCTTTGACAAGTAAAAAATGACCTACTTTGTCTCTTCTAATAAACTTAGGCTTGAAGTCTAACTTGCTGATACCATAGTTGCTACTCCTGCTTGTCTTTGAGTTCCTTTGGCATCGATTACCTTGCCCCAGTCCTTTACCACAAGTTTGTTACTATCTTTACTTTTAAGGTGTGTTTCTTGCAGGCAGAAGATAGATGGATTTTTGTTTTTAATCTATTTTGCCATTTTACATCTTTTTATTGGGGAGTTGAGGCCATTTACAGTATGATTATTGAGAGATGATTTTTAGTTCCTAACATATTGAGATTTAACTTCTGTTTGAGGTAGTGTTTGTTCTTCTTTGCTTAGTTGTTTGCTGGATGGAAATTCTTGTTCCTCTCATTCTGGTGTATATTACTTATTTCTTCTTTGTAGTTAATGTTTTTGAGTATTTTCTCTAGTGCTGGTTTCAAGACAGAAATTCCTTCAACTTCTGTTTCCATGGAATATTTTTATTTCCTTGTATAATTTGAGAGATAGTTTTGCTGGGTAGGAAATTTTTGGCTCCAAGTTGTTTTCTTTCAGAGTTTGGAATATGTTACTCCAGGCCCTTCTGGCTTTCTTGACTTGGGTTGGGAAGTCTGGATTGATTCTAATTGGTTTGCCTCTAAATGTCACTTAGTCTTTTGTTTTGGTTGCCTTTAAGATTCTCTCCTTGGCTTCTATATTGGACACTTTGACTATTATGTGGCATGCTGAACCTTTCCCTCCTTGATACCAATCATTCTTAAGTTAGCTCTTTAAAAATAAGCCCATGTTTCTTCAATGTCCAATTCATGCTGTTGAATTGTTTTCTCTATGTTAAATACTATACATTCGTTTCTGGAGTGATTATCTTCTAGGAGCGATAGTCTATTCTCCATGTGGTCTAATTGATTATTTATAGTTTGAATTGATTCTTTCACTTCAATGATTGCATCTTTATATATTTTTGACTTTCTCTAAATGTTTTTTGAAAATCCTGTATTATTTATACAGTTACATTCCTGATTTGACCTTCTGGAGATGATCTATGCAATTCTGTGTTGTCATGTTCTGTTATTGTGGTGTTGTTGGAGCTCACTGCTACCTTGTTATCCCTCCTCTCAACAAAACCAGAAGCTCATTTCTAAAAAATAAACAAGATAGATAAACCACTAGCCAACCCAACCAAAAGAACCAATTTAAATTACAAAAATAAGAGATGAAAAAGGAGATATTACCACTGACAGTGTGGATATACAAAGGATCATCAGAAACTACTTTGAAAAACTATACTTCAACAAAATGGAAAATCTAGAAGAAAATAACAAATTTTTAGATACCCAGAACTTTCCTAAACGGAGTCAAGGAGATATAGAAAGTTTGAACTGACCAATAGCAATCAAAGAGATTGAAGCAGCAATAACAAAAGCCCAGGACCAGATGGTTTCTCAAGTGAATTTTATAAAATCTTTATAGAGGTACTAATCCCAATGTTCCTCAATCTATTGCATGAAATAGAAAGAAATGGGATTATCCCAAATACAAACTACCAACCCAATATCACAAAACCAAATAAAGATAGCTCATGAAAATAAAACTATAGACCTAAGTCATTGATGAATATAGGCAAAAGCTGCTAAACAAAATACTAGCAATGTGCATTCAAAGCACATAAAAAACCATACACCATGACCAAGTAGGGTTCATCCCAGAATGCAAGGCTGGTTCAACATATGAAAACAATGCAATCATCACATAAACAGAACCAAAGATAAAGATCAAATGAACATTTCAGTAGACACTGAAAAAACATTTGAAAAAATCCAACAAAAAGTACCTGAGACTTTATCTAACTCCAATTAGAATGGCAATCATTAAAAACACGAACAACAACAAATACTGGCGAGGGTGTGTAGAAGTTGGAATTCTAATAAATTGTTGTTAGGATTGCAAATTAGTGCAACCACTTTGGAAAACAGTGTGTAGGATCTATAGAAGAATGTGAGCAAGCCTACCATATGACCCAGCAATACCACTTCCAAACTAATGCATGTGTATCTATGTTCATAGCCGCACAGTTCACAGTTGTCAAGCTTAGGATCAACCAAGATGTCCATCAACGGATGTATGGATGGGATATGTACACAATGAAATTTTGCTCAGCCATAAAGATAGCAAAATTGCATCATTTGTGAGGAAATGGATGAAACGAGAACATTATGCTGAGATTAGTCAGTCACAAAAGGAGAAAAGGAGGATGTTCTCCCTAAAATGCAGAAGCTACAGAGAAAATGGGACATTGGAGGTACTCCAGACAAAGATGGAAAAAACCTTAGATGATTAAAGAAGGCAACCTAACTAAGGGGGATGGAAGGGGGAAAGAGGGAAACTCCCTAATGCACATGATATGCATTCACAAACCTATCAAAGTCAATCACTAAGCCAAACACAAGAAGGAGGAAGGGGAGGGCATGGGTTTGGAATTGTGGAAGGGCTAAATGAGTGATGTGTGTATGTGTATGTATGCCTCTACCATCTTGTACCTCATTAAGGTATATGAATACAATGCACCAAAAAAAAAAAAAAAGAATAGGGTATTTAAAATACTTTAATAAGCTAAAGGATATATAAGGATAATTCTTAATTTCTCCCTGGTTGAGCAAGATGAAATGATGCATGTACATGGTAGGCACCCAACTCATGATACATGTGTGCACGCACACACACACATACACACACACGCACACACACACTTGTTGTAAGGCAGAAACTGCTGCTGTTGTCAATAACTGTTTGGTGAGTGTGCTAATTGGTTTTATCACTATCACAAAATATCTGAGATAAAAGAAAAGTTTACTTTGGCTTTGGTTTCAGAGGTCACAGTCCATGGTTGCTTGGCCTTGTTGCTTTGGGTCGGTGGCATAAACAGTACTTTGTGGCACAAATGGAGAAAACCTTTTCACTTCCTGGTGGATTTGAAGCAAAGAGGACAGGAAGGGCTGCGGTCTCAATGGTCCTTCAAGACCATTCCCCCAGTGACCAAACTTCCTCCATGTAGGTCCTAACTCCTAAAGGTTTAACCACCTCCCAATAGTGCTGTGGACTGGCCACCAAGCCTTCAACACAGGGGCCTTTGGTGGACATTTCAGATACAAACTCTGTGTAGACACTGAAGATACAGCTCTGAACAAATCATTGTATGACATGGAAGCACATGGGCTTTGGAATCAGACACCTGGGTTTGAATCCCCTGTGTGGGATTCACTTACTAGATTACAGGTGAACTTGGCCATGCCAGTTTCTCCGTTTTCTCATCTCAAAGTGTAATTAATAAAATTTTAGAGTCTACAAAGTCTTGGCATGTGGTTTGATTTATTACCAGAACTAGTTAATACTAACTGATCAGGACAGGTAATCATATTTTTCCATGGAAATGCTACAGACGCTACAGCATTTTACCGCCAGAGGGCAGCATGTGCACGCTGTTTGGAATCTGCCTCTCCCTCTGCAGATGGCTCACAGCATTAAACACAGCATTCCTTGCATAGTGTGTTTCGCACAACATTTAGGGGCCTAAAAAGCTTAAGCCAATATTTTAAAAGTGGCAGGTTCTAACCTCAAGGCTTCTAATCAACTGGGTTTCGATAGAACAATCAATTAAGTATTCTACATTCCAGATGTTGAAAGTATTTTTGAACTGAGGGCTCAGTTGGGTCTGAATTTTTAAGTCTTAGAAATCAGGCCATGTGATCTGAAAGCATTAGGCTGTCCTTGGGCATATGCAGCATTTCATGCAGAGTTGGCTGAGCTGTTGAATTCAGGCCTCCAAGCAGCAAGCTGAAATTCATCTAAATTATACTTAGTTCCATATGAAACCTTATAGTAGAAAGAATATACAAAGTTAGAATTAAAAAAAAAAAACCTCCTAATTGAGTACCTACTACAAACTCTTGTTTTAGGCGCTCAGCATTCAGCATTTTGTTGAAAAGTGAGTCACATAAACACACAAACTGAGACTTCCGAGCCAACCATGGTGTACGCACCTGTAACCCCAGTCCTTAGGAGGCTAAGACAGGAGGACCACAGGTTTGCAGCCAGCCTTAGTAACTTAGCAAGGCCTTCAACAACTTATTGAGACCCTGTTTCCAAATAAAAAATAAAACATGGTTGAGGGTGTAGCTCAGAGGTAGACTGTCCAGGGTTTAGGCTCCAGTACCTCCCCCTTTCCACCCTCACCCCGCTCACACAAATTAAGACTTCATCACTGTCATTAAGAAATATATGAGATTTATCAAGTTACTAAATAATAAGTATCAAGCAAGAAAGGAACAGCACATGGGCTGACACAATAGCACTGGGCCTGCTGGTTCTTGTACCAGAGCTGGCCTGGAGCTGCTTATAGATACTTGCTGGAGAGGTCCAGCTATCACCTTTACCCAATGCTGATGGGCTGGACTGAGCCAGTGTGATCTTCCAGTGGGGAACATTTGTATCAGTGCTTCTAAAGCTCCATGCTATGACATATAAGGGTATCACTAGGATCTGTAAGGAGGATGTCAGAGGTGATTTACTTGTACTCTGAATCTCAGCTTAGAAATTGGCAAAATTGTAGTTTGCTTTATCCTCCTATGAGCCATTCCAACTCTGTCTCCTCATTTCTCTAGGCTGGCATACACTTTGCTTTGGCCACTGTGTGTCTCTTGTTCTGGGGCTGGTAGCATGATGTGTGGACGATTTGAAGTCATTGGTATGTGTGCAGGGGGCGCTTTTAGTCAGCATTCTCACTGTGGTAATCCAAAACAACTGACCACCACACAACTTAGAGGAAGAAAAATTTATTTGCTCACGGTTCTGGAGATTTCAGGGTTCAGTCTATGTGAAACCAGTTATATTGGAGGAGGTTGGAGCATGGAGGCAGGAGGGAGAGAGAGGGAGTGAGGCTCTGCTCTCACAACATGAAGGCCAGAAGCAAGAGAGAAAGCAAGCAGGATGACTTGAAGACAAGCACAATCCCTAAGGCCACATGCCCAGGGACCCACGCCCTTCAGCCACACCCTACCTGCCTAGGTTATCGCTCAGTAAATCCATCACGATGGATTACCCACTGATGAGATTACAGCCCTTATGACTTAATTATATCAGCTATGAACATTAATGCATGAGCTCTTCAGGGGACATTCTGTATCTGTGCCATAATATCTTTCAATCCTTGATATCGTCTAGCTAGGAAGGAATCTGTTGAAGTGTCTGTGACTCTTCTGGTCTTTAATTCAGGTTACCAAGGAGGAATCTATCCTCTCTGAAGTTTGAGATTCATTTGCTCCTCATGCTGGCTCCTGGAAGAAGGGGCATGCTGGAATTGCTCCACCTGAACTCCAACTGGAGTTCAGGAAACTCTGGGAAGCCACCCGCAGCTCCGTCCACCTGACCCAGAAATACCAGGCAACCATTGCTACTTCCCAGGACTTTTTCCAAGAGTGGAGATCTTTCATATGCTTCACACCTGCCTGGGGACTTCAGCACTTTTCTGGGGTTGGCCCAAAGAATTCCTTTCTCGGAGTCCTAATTTTCATGACCTCTTAGATTCCCATTAGGCTTTCTATCTCAAACATGGGAAATCTTCTTCAACCTAAGAGTCAGAGGACTGCTTGCTCATTTCTTCATGATTTCCCTAAAAACCTGTCCCCCAATTCTCTTTTTTTTATATAAATTCCTCATCTTTTGGGAAAAAATGAAATCCAGATTGAATTTCAGAACCTATTTTATTTTTTCCTTACTGGGTCCTTTGGCTTTCTTTCTCCCTACAAAACAATTCCAGGGTAACCGCGTTGCCATGAGAAGAAGGGTACAAAGGTGAAAGCGAATACGAAAAAAAAAAAAATACTGGTTAATATTTCAAGTCTATTATCCTTTATCCTGCCATACCAAGAATAAAGTCCTAACATTTGTGAATGATTTATCTTTTTTTATAAATTAAAGTGGTTTCAAGGTTATTCACCTAATAACTTCCATCCTATTATTCCTTTGGAGTTCAGCTCAATCATCTCTTCATCAGGGAAGGGTCTCCTGACCTACTCTCATTTATATTTTCATAGCACCATTTATTTCCCTTTCATAATATTTAATCTCATTCTTGTAAAAGTTGTGGTATAAAGCACATAGCAGAATACATCTGAACCACTTGTAAGTGTACAGTCTGGTGGCTTTTAGCACATTCACATTATTGTGCAAGTACCACCATCATCCAGCCATAGAACTCTGTTCATCTTAACACTGAAATTATCTCAGTTTCATAGGGTTCTTGTTTAACTGCTCCACTAGGCTCTAAGCTCCATAAAGGCTCAGATAGTGCCCAGTTCTCCATATCTCTATATTCTAGCATCTGGCAGAGTGCATACCATGGGGTAGGTGTGCACACAGTATTACCAAAAGAGTGGGAAGCTTTCCCCAGCTTTCCATGCATGCATTCTTGAGTGAGAGATAAAAGAAGGAGGCGCAGCTCTTCTGCCAGAACTTACCCATCATCCTGGCTGTACATGAGTGCACATTCCACACATTCCACAACTTAACATTCCCAGAAAAAACGTGAGACTGTGCTACAATGTTAGACTAAGACAATATCCTTCCCTCTGCTAAACTTAAGAAAAGATTAAAATAAAAAATCATAATCATTATAAAGAAAGTGAAGAAGAGACAAAATATGGTATAATAAACGTACACAATCAGCAACAGCAAATGAGTACCATGGACAGGCACAAAAGATGCTACAACAGAGTGGATTCCAAATTTTGCCTGACTCCTTCCAAAGTCAGAGTGGTGAGACAATACATTTTTGATAATTTTCATAAATAGCCCAAACTGAAGTAGAAACAAATGGAGCAAACTAACCACACACACACACACACACACACACACACACACACACACACACACACATATATATATATATATATATATATATATATATTTTTTTTTTTTTTTTTTTTTTTTTGGCTGACTGAGGAATCGTGAAGCTGGTATTGAAAGAAAGGTGGTGTGTGAGAGTAGCTCAATGTCCAGGTGTGCATTGGGAGTTTACTGAAGCCTACTGAAGCCCAGAGTCACTGAGCAATGGGACCAGACACACTTGGGGATTAGGAATGGTGATCCTTTGAATAGATCAGCCTGGGTATCAAAGTGTTAGATGGGAGATCAGTGTAAAGTTTTTCAGCTGAATCTTTCCTACTCACTAGCTTAAGGGAGTTCCCCTAACCCTGTTTTTGACCAGAGATTAAACTGATCTCAGATAAGAGTGAAAAGGGTCCCAAAAAGTCAGCCCATGATATCAGAGCACACAAAGTCTGTGCAGGACTATTAAGTATAAACACAATACAAAGAAACAGCATGCCAGGAATGCAAATCGACCATAGTAAGAGAAACAATGAAAATCTCCATAAACCCAGGCAAGTATGCAAGAAATACATGACACGGGCTGTCAGAAGGAGACATGACTCAAGGAACAGAAGAAAAATTTTTGTTTTATGTTTTAGAACAATTTGACTTTATAAGAAAAATATAATTCACCAAGAACTAAAATATAATAAATCAATTGGAAAAAATAAGAGGTCTGCAAATGCTAAACAATCTGATTGGAGAATTAATCATTGATAATAGCAAAGAAAAACTCAAAACATTGATGAAACTTGAATTGTTAGTAGAAAGGCTTGGGACAAACGAAGTAAATGTCATCAAGAAGACAAAAGTGAAAGCAATAAAATCAAGACTAAAAGATATAAAAGGTAGAAAAATTCAACATAAAAATATTAAGTGTCACACTGGGCGTGGTGGCGCACGCTTGTAATCCCCATGCTTGGGAGGCTGGTTTGAAGCCAGCCGTGCTGGCTTAAGAGACCCTGTTTCCAAAAATAAAAAAGTATAAAATAGGTCTGGGAGTGTAGCCCAGAGGTAGAAGGGCTTCCAGGAGCCCCAGTACAAAAAATAAATAAATAAAAAAAATAAAAAAAATAAGTGTCTTTGAAGGAAATTTTAAGGAAATTAAATGGAATTTTTCTAAATTGAAGACAAAACCAAATCTGACAATTCAACCTTTTTTATACTGTTGGTGGGAGTACAAAATGTTGCAACCATGAAGAAAAGCAGTATGAATGTTCCTCAAAAAAATTTAAAATAGAACAGTATTGTGAGGAGATAGTCGCACTTCCAGTTCATTGCTGCACTATTCACACTATCCAAGTTGGGTGAACAACCCCAATGCTCATCAGCAAATGACTGGATATAGAAAACGTGATAAACATAAACAATGGGGTATTGTCCCGTCTCAGGAAATGAAGAGACAACATGGACAAATGTGGATGACATTTACTAAGTGAAATAAACTATTCTCAAAAGAACATATGCTATTTGATACCACTTATTTGAGGTCTATAAAATAGCCAAAGGGCACAGAAGCAGTGAGTAGGATCATTGCTAGGAGCTGGAGGGAAAAGAGCATGAGGAGTTTCTGTTCAGAGGGTCTAATGTATCAGTTATGCCAGATGACCGAGTTCTAGAGATCTGCTGCACAACATAGTACCTGTACTTCATTCTGTATTATGCACTTAGAAATTTAAGATGGCTGAGCTCATGAATTCATAAGACGTTTTTGAAAGAAACTGCAAGCCAGTAAAGCCACTTGAGGTCTGAATTGAAACAGGACACTCTGGAATGTAGACATTTTGGTAAGTACAGGTGCTGAGCACCGAATCCATAAAAATACAGAATTAACTCTCAACAACTATAAGAGTTACGTTTAAAGAACAAAGCATGAGAGCTATAACCATGGACAATGTAAACATGGTAATGTAACTACACACATGTAGAAAAAAGGAGGAAAGAGAAAAGGAAGAAACGTGCAATATAAAATTCATATTTCATAGTAAATAGTAGGGGAAAACAAGTAGCTCTCACTACCAGTTTATGAGAAAAGGAAAACTCTAGTCCTCTAGTGTTTTATAAATTAATTTCTTAACCTCAGAGATATTAAAAAATGAAATTTCTCCAAATTAAAAAGTGAAAATGTAGCCGGGCGTGGTGGCACACACTTGTAATCCCAGCATTTGGGAGGCTGAGACAGGAGGGTTGTGGTTCGCGGACAGCCTCAGCTACAACTTAGTAGCTTAGTGTGCACCACCATACCTCTGTAACTCAGTGAGACCCTGTTTCAAAATAAAGAATAAAAAATAGGAGCTGGGGGTATAGCATAGAGGCACAATGTCCCTGGGTTCCATTCCCAGTACTGCAAAAAAAAAAAAAAAAAAAAAAAAAAAGTGAAAATGCTTTGATTTAATGTTTAGTAGTTTCTAGCCAGACATCATGGTGCACACCTGTAATCCCAGTACTTGGAAGGCTGAGATAGAAAGATTGCAGGTTTGAAACCAGCCCTAGCAACATAGTGAGACTCTCAGCAATCTAGTGAGACCCTATTTAAAAAAAAAAAAAAATAAAAAAAGGCAAGCCTTGTAATCCTGGCGCTTGGGAGGCTGAGACAGGAGGATCGCACAGGTTCGAAGTCACCCTCAGCTACTCAAGTGAGGCTCCCAGCAACTTAGTGAGGCCCTGTTTCCAAATAAAATATAAAATAGGTCTGAAAGTATAGCCCGGAGGTAGAAAAAAGCCCCTGGGTTCCACCCTAAGTACCATAAAAAAAAAAAAAAAAAAAGAACCAAAACAAAAAAAGGTGGGTTTGGGGGAGTGTTAGCTTGGAGGTAGACTGTCTCTGGATTCAGTTCCCAATACAAAAAAATAAGTTCAATAGTTTCTTTGATTTCACTGCAGTTTATTTTACTTCTTTTAAACAAAAATAAATTTAAAATTTAAAACCAATAATTTTAAATGAGGAGGGTTAAATAAGTATAGCTTTTGGTGGGGGGAGTATTGGAAGCTGAACCCAAAGGTATTCTACCACAACCCTATTTTATTTTTTTATTTTGAGACAGGATTTCACTAAGTTGCTGAGGCTGGCCTTGAACCTGCAAATCTTCCTAATTTAACCTCCCAACTAATGGGATTACAGCTCTACATCACCATACCTAGTGAATGGTTTTTTATAAATGGTCCTTTCTTTCTTTCTTTCCCTTATCTTTCTCCTCTCTTTCTCTTTCTTTCCCACTCACCTTCTCCTTCTGTTCTCCTCTTTCTCTTCCTCCTCCTTCTTTCTATTCATTCTCTCTTTCTCTCTCTCTCTTTCATCTTGAGAATTGGAACAAGAGGTATTCTACTTCTGAGCTACAATCCAGCTCCATTTATTTTTATTTTTGTTTTGAAACAGGGTCTTGCTAACCTAGTATAATCTGGCCTTGAACTCTTGATCCTTCTGTCTCAGCCTCCCAAGTTCTGAGATTACAGGTATGCACCACCATGTCTGACTTCTTTCCTCTCTTTCTGTACATATCTATCCTTATTTCTGTACTTAGGTACAGAAAGATAGGTATGACCATTTTAACATAATATGAACATCAGTTATTTCTGGCTGTGTGATTTAGATTTTTTATTACATTGAACTCTGTGCTTTTTGTATTTTCTTTTACATTTTTTATAATATTATGTATAATTTTTACCAAAATGGCCAATTTTTAAATGTAAACATCAAAGCAAAGACCAAAGACATTAATATGGTGGATATGCACAGTGGTCAATTCTGGGCAGGGTATACTTGGATTATTATTAGATTTTTTCTTTGTACTTTTCCTTTTTTTTTAGTTTAAAACTAAAGCAAGAAAAATAAGAATATATTGCGAATATCTGCTGTCTGCCCACTAAATTGCAATCAAGCTGGTTGAGTTTATGGGCTACCTGAGAAATTTAAGGACAGATTTGACAGAACAACTGGTTGGTCAAAGCGAACTGTTGGATCTATCCTGAGGAGCGGCAGAGTGGTCTCAGGTGGTTAAGGAGAAGAGTTGCCGTGTCTGGGAGAATCACAGACACTGCAAGAGAACAGTGAGGCCTATTCTTCACTGCGGATCCTTAACTGAGCCATGACTCACTTTTTCCCTCAATGCATAACACCTTGTAAAGTCTCAAAACACTCCTAGGTGTTAGTTTTTTCATTGGCCTTATAATGGAATTTTATTCTACTTATTAAGGCATGCAATGAGATGGAAATATGTTCATGGAAACTAATGAGACAATATAATTTTTAAAACCCCAAATTAGAGAAGATGTGCTGGATTCATAGAAAGAGGTATGATGTTCAAAGGACAAGAGGTAGAGCATAAAACTAGCACAGCTGACAAGTAGCTGGATGATCCTGTTGTCCTGATCACACTGGCCGGACCCTTTTTTCTTTTGGTGCTGGAGGCGGGCAAGGCTGGCCAAGCCCAAACTGTGTGGAGATGGAAGTCAAATTCCCACACCACCTAGTTTCCTTCTTCAGAAAACAAAACTCCTAAGACCAACTTTGTTGGTTTGATTAGAATGACATGTGCAAAAAGCAATAAACAGTTTGATGAATGAACTGCTATTGCAACATGGAGCTGGCAAATCTCTTTTCCTTCGGAATAACCATTGACTAGCTCTTACCTTAAATATGTTTTTTTTCTTCTTTACTGCTCTCTGTTTTCAACTTAACCAATTACCAGCTCCCACAAGGAGTTTCCTGGGGGACTTGTAAAATTAAACATGAATTAAATTTTATCCAAAGGAGAAGTGGGAAAGAGGTTTTGAGCTGCAAGAGAAGAACCTGTGTGTGAAGCCCATGAGTCATCTTGTATACTGAGAGCTGGAGCATCTACAGAGATAATCTGGTCCAGGATCCTCACATTACAGGACCCAGAAGAGCAAAGTAGACTTGCTTAGGCTTGTCTTGCTAGTAAGTAGTAGTAATGCCACAGAGAAAGAACTCAGCATCCTGACTTATTATTAAGCATTTCTACTTTGAGATATCAGGTGAAATTTTTTTTTTTTTTTTGCTATTATGCTGAGGATTGAATTCAGCTATACCTCCAACCCTATTATATTTTTTATTTGAAAACAGAGTTTTGCTAAGTTGCTGAGAGCCTTGCTATGTTGCTGAGGCTGACTTTGAACCTGTGTTTCTTTGTCTTAGCCTTCCAAGTACTGAGATTATAGGCATGCACCACCATGCTTGGCCTACTGGTGACTTTTACTGTACAATCATTTACTTCTCCATCAACCAGTTCTAGGATCGGGCAGGAGCTGTCGCTACTGCCTCTAACTCATTAGACATAGGTGTCTCACCTGCAGTCAGCAGATGGCTGGACCCAACTCTTCTGGGGATTGAACGTTTGTATCTTGGGAGCACGCACAGTTTTTATGATGAGCCCCAGGCAGATGCTCTGGCAGAGCTGGCCTGAGATTGGTGAATTCCCCACATTTTTATCTTCAGCCCCCACCCACCCCTTTTCTCCTCACCTTCCTTTTCTTTTCCTAAGGTCTTCCCATTTGCAAAAACAGAGAAAGCATGCACTTAGAAATTTCAGAAGAATGGAACAAAAATACATTATAGAAAAGATACATGATCTCATAGAAGAGGGATGTTTACTTACCTGAGCCCTGAAGTTCATTCTAAGAGCCCAGTATTTGAGCCAATGAGACAAACACCTGTGAGGGAGCTAGCTAAAGTAAATTAGGAAGAAAAAATGGCCATTGCCTCTGAGCCCTGAAGCCTGAAGAAACTAGCACAGATTTAAAGACCAGCTCTCAAAGTTTCTTTTTCATTACCACTGACTTTAATTTTCTATTTTTGCTGTTTCTTTTTCCCCTCCAGAACCTCTTTTTATATTTGGAGAGTGAAGAATGTTCTTGGGGATTTAAGATGAATTGCATTAAAACCAGTAGCTATGGGGCTTAGGTGTCAGTAGTGACTTTTTTTCCTCTGAGCAAAAGCAGAGGGTGAATGTGGATTTGGGGTTTGTACCTTGCTTGCCTTCTGGTTCATCTCTTTTCTACTTCTCCCTTATCTGTTTTCTTCTGTCTTTCTTCCACTGAGGCTGTGACATGCCCATCAATTGTCTCTGGCTTTTATGTGTGGAATTTACGATTCTATATACAAGGCCGCCCACCTCTTTGAGAAAGGAGAAAGGAGAAAAGAACTGTCCTTGGTAGGTCTGATACATAGTAGGTACTCAGATATTCATCAGAGTAGTAAATGAATACATCTTAGGTCTAGCGCACATGGAGAAACTGGTCTTATTTGATGTCATGCCCCTATTCGATGGCTAGTTGATGCGGGGCTGCCAGGTATGGCCCTCTTGCCCCACCATGCTTTCAGCTTTTGAACCTTTGTGGGTTGGGTCAAAATCACTTCCCAAGGCCAGCTTTTCCCTCTGCCCAATTCTGCTCTTTAATTCATTGCAGGTGTGATTTGGGCAAGCACCCTCCATACACTCTTTTCAGGAAAAGCTGCTATCTTAGGGATGGCTTCCAGGGAACCTGACCTAGGCCAACTGAGGCTGAAGTGATCAACAGATCAGAGGAAGTCACTCAAGTTAGAAAAGGTCCTAAAGAAGGGACTCTAGAACATAGATTTTGGAGCTTTTGGCAATGAAAACATTGCTGTTGGCAGGTGGATTAATGCTGGTGTTTAGCATGTTGCTAACACCAGAACTTCCCCTGATGGTCAGGTGAGATGGGACACTAGTTAGAATGTGCTGGTGGTGCCATAGCTCAGATACAGGAGAGATGTGAGGGGGGTGGAAATTGAAAGGACAACCAATTGAATGACGGTTCCTGGGGGCAACTGATGTGCCAGTGAAGGCTGAGGCCAATTTAAGGCCATTGATTTGTGAATGGCAGAAGTCTGTCTTGGTAAGTAGAAATATTCTTTCATATCTTGCAGCCAGAAGGAAGAAAAAGTTAAAGACCAAGTTCATCATTTAATTACTAGGACTGTTGATCTTCAGAGAAAGTTGAATTCATAACCCAGCAGGTACAGGTACACCTCACCAAGTCAAGACTGTGTAGCAGGAAAGAAGACTCTGAGACTTGGGATAGAGACATCTGAGTTGACACATTCAGAATTTTTTTTGGTATGTGTGGTACTGGGGGTGGAATCCAGAGGCTTTCTACCTCCAGGCTCTACTCCCAGACCTATTTTATACTTTATTTGGAAACAGGGTCTCACTAAGTTGCTGAGAGCCTCACTAAGTAGCTGAGGCTGGCTTCGAACCTGTGTAATCCTCCTGTCTCAGCCTCCCAAGCGTGGGGATTACAAGCGTGCACCACCACACCCGGCTCACATTCAGAATTTTTAAATTTTCAGAATCTTCTGTCCCCTCTGGGCCTGCAGAACTGGTCCACCTGGCTCTACAGTAATCTGAAGCTTGAGTTATTGGAGCCCAGGAATAGGATGGTTAGAGTTAAGACAAGAAAAGAAAAGAAGGATGTGGGAGGTGATAGGGAGAAATGAGGTTTATGTTCCAGTGGTCACTCATGCTCCAGTGGTTACTGGGGTAGGAAGTAATTTAATACACTGACAAATAAGGGATTGTAACAGAAATAAATAGTTTGTCTATGTACAGATTAGACACGGTAAATCTTACAAGTTCTCAAGATAGAATACATTTTTCTTTTCTGTTTTTCAATTTCCATTTTCAGTTTTATTTCATGAAATAATAATAACAATCCTCACAACAGTGATTAAACTAATAAATAACATTGTGCATTAGAGCATAAGAATAAAGAATGTACATTATAAATAATAATATTTTATTTATGATACTGTCTTTTATTACCCTTTCTATTCTCCCAGCAAGGTGCTTGGGGATCTCAAAATGCTACCAAACAAATACAACATCACACACACATATATACATAGAATATATACATAATATATATATTTCACCACAAATAAGAAATCTTCCAAATAACACTTCATAAAAGGAAATGGCAATTCTAGAATAAAATCATTAGAGACTGTGGACATTTATTAAATTTATATACTACTGGAACTTGATTTTATGAATCTCAAAGTCAATTTGAACATTTTGGAATACCAATAGATAAAAATCTTAATAACTAACATTATTGACCTTCAGGTAGAAAAATATATTCACATGGTATTTTTTTTCCTTTGGCAAAGGTTTTCATATGCTGTCAATTTCAGTGGCGTGCAGGTGTCTGGACTCCTTGGACTGACACATTTTTAAAAAAAGCCCTTTGGGGACAAATGCTGTGTTGCAGTCATCTAGGGAACTGGTCTCCACATGAGTGGAGATGGACTCAGTTTTGCTGCCTGGGATATCAGAACTCTAGTCCTTTGGGCTCCAGGACTTATACCAGTAGCCCTTGCATTCTCAGTCTTTTGGCCTTGGACTGGTTTGACATCAGCTTCCCAGGTTCTGAAGTCTTTAAACTTGGAGTTAGCCATCCTGCCAGCATCTGAGCTTGTAGATAGCCTGTTTGGGGATTTCTCCGCCATTGTGATTGCATAAGTCAATTCTCCTAATAAATCCTCTCCCAGATTATCTACATCATGTCCTATTGGTTCTGTATCTCTGGAGAACTCTGACTAATACACATAGCTACAGCTAAATGACTCATCTATTGAGTTTGCTTTCTATAGATGTTTAAATTATTTAGGCTAAACGTTTTATATATCTTGCTCCCTGTAATCAATAGCACAGTGTTATTTTCCTCAAATCATGAATTTCTGAAGCTGCATACTTGTCTCTGATGGGAATATACTATACTAGCCAATTAGTCAAATATTAGAGCAAGCACGGAAGTTCCTGTTCCTATATTTGTTAATTGCTGTCCTAACTGGCTTCCCCAGACTATAATGCAATTTAGTAGTATTTCTAGCAAAAATTTGCATACTATTACTACCTGCTTTTGCAAACTAATATCAAAGTGTGATGATGTAGATGTCAAAATTTCAAAATTCTTCAATGTTTTTTGAATATAAAAACATATAAAGTAGCAAATATACTTTTGGGTCTTTTTTCTAAATTCCATCCAATTGGAATCTGGAATAGCCAAGTTTTCTAGTAGTTTGAAACATCTTTCTCCTGTTTTTTATATGCTATATTTCTCCTGAAACTACAGATTAATGTATGGAATGGCAAAAGTAATGACAGGAACAAATATGTGCAAAATGGCAGATAATATTTAATATTTAATTCCATGGATTTTCCCCCCATTTTGTTCAGATTTCCAAGATTTTTTTGACCGTGTGACCCACATACACAGAAAAAGACCTACATATGGTAAAAAAAGACTTGCTTTATATTTATCATTGTTTTATATTTTCTTTTTTTCCCCCAGAGGCATAGACGGAGATTTATGCAGAAAAACGGAAAATATGCATTCAAGGGAAAACGTGGGCCACTCTAAAGTGAGAGAAGTGATTTAATTTTCCAGATCCATGTAGACAGAGATGAGGGAGCAAAACTCATTTAAGCTGTAGACCTGAACAAGGGAGCAGAAAGATAGCGGATAACAGAATGGGAGCAAATAGATGATGGGAATTGGGGCTCTAGGATTTTAAAGTCATTTTCTGTAGCCTGTGTCAAATGCAACATTTCTCTAAATCTCATAAGTCAATTAAATTAAATAAAAGGAGGAGATTATTTCATTAATTTTGGTCAAATAATGACTTTTTTGTCACACTTAGTAAGGCAAATTTACTCTCTACATTTTAGACATGTCTACATTGCTTGGACTCTTTCATTTTAGAAACAGAGTGCCTTGCTTTCAAACAGAATCATATATAAATTTGGTTAAAGAGCTTTGCTACATTTCATTCAAAGGTGTCTATGAAATGCCACATGCTATTAGAAGAGGTAATTCTTGCTTTTTTTTTTTGTAGACAACTCAATTATGGAAAATACCCAGTATGAAGTTGTGAAAAGAATATCATTAAACAACCAAGCTGCTCACCCTCTCTTCTGTTTATTTTATTTTATTTTTTTGTGGAGCTGAGTATGGAACCCAAGGGCCTTCTACCTCTGGGCTACAATCCCAGATCTATTTTATATTTTATTTGGAAACAGGGTCTCACCTAATTGCTGAGAGCCTCACTAAGTAACCAAGGCTGGTTACTGGTTACTTTGAACCTGCGCAATCCTCCTGTCTCAGTCTCCCAAGTACTGGATTTACAAGTGTGCACCACCTTGCCTGGCTCTTCTGTATATTTTAAAGAGGAATCAGATTATGAGCTTGCTAGTCACTGACTACAGAATTGGATTGCCCACTGCACAGGCATTTATTGAGATCTTAAGGATGAGAAGCAATGCACTGCAAGCTCTCTTGTATAAATTTCTAGGAAGTTTTGGGAAAAGAAGAGGGAGGAATAAACTTATCTCAATCTTACTTGTTATTGAGGGATTCTTTCTATGTTTAAGGTAAGAGCAACTCTGTCAAATAATAATCCTGTTGTCTCTTTTATTATCCCATTCCCAAAGAGATCATTCTCGTTGAGTTTAGTAGCACTTTTTGCCTGCTATTTAAAAAATAAATTAATGGTATATTGCTTTATATGAGCATGTGGGGAAGTCAGATTTCTGCTCATTGGTTGGGCTATGTTTACTAGTGGTCAAGACACGTGTGTTAGAAGGCCTCCTGTACCGGTTCTGCCTCCGCCAATGGCCTCAGTAACTCAACCAGCATTTGGACAGGCAGCCCTTGATGTGTCCAGCCATCTTCACTCTCTCTCTTCCTCTCCTGTGGATGTTAAGTGAATCTGTCTCTCTTAGTGCCCTTTATGATGCCCCTGATCAGAGGGCAGTACAATCCTAAAATTAGGGTTTGGATTTAGGAAGATGAAAAAGGCACATTTGGCTTTCAGGGAGAAGATATGCCCCTAATCAGGTTATCATTCACCCTTCACAGGAGTTCAGAGCATGTTACAGGCAATTGAAAATGGCAGATCTTCAATTTCTATTTGTCATTGCCCCTTGTGTAAAGGAACTCACAGTATGGAAGGAAGTCTGGCAAAGGCGGGATGTAAGAATTCCTGGTATCATTAGCCCAAAGAATTATTTTTCCTTTCTTTCTTCCTTTCTTTTTCTTTCTTTCTTTCTTTCTTTCTTTCTTTCTTTCTTTCTTTCTTTCTTTCTTTCTTTCTTGTTCTCTTGTTCTCTCTTTTTATTTATTTTTTGTTACTGAGGATTAAACCTTGGGGCATTCTAACTCTGAGCTATACATCTAGCCCCTTTATTTTGAAATATTCTCATTATTTGCCGAGAGTCCTACTAAGTTGCTGAGGCTGCTTTTGAACTATAGTAGCAAACTCAGGGATATCCCAAGCCTTCTCGAGTCAGACCGTGATAAGAATAATAATTCCTATATATGCCACAGTTCTTATAATTAGTTCACAGGAAGCATTAATAAACAGAAGATTTGTTCCACACTACCCATCCTTTCTTTATTCTCTTCATTTTTCTTGGTAAGCTTCACATCCAAGTCTCCTTCGGGCCTTGCCATTGCAGCCTCTTTATTGCCCTGAAGTCCCCAGTACTCCATCTTTTATCTTGTGTAGCAGCTCTACAATTGGGTGTTCATGTGGACAGTGATTTCAGAACAATACTTGGTGTGGTTTCAGAATACTCTGGCTTATGAACTACCTCCATGGGAGGCCCTGACCATCTAATTCAAAATCCCTAGAACCAGGCCCTGGGCTCCACCAAGCAGAAGTGTTGGATAACAATGTACCCAATAAAGCCAAAGTTGACAGACAGTAAGGATGGTACTCTATCACTGCTAGGTGTCCTCCTTTCCTACTTCCAGTCTTCCTGTCTGAAATCTTAGAAAGCTGGAACATTGTTCATCATTTCATTAAGACTCATTACCAAGAACAAACAAATACAAAAGGAAAAGACTAAAGACAGAAAAGTATGTTAAAAATGTAGGTAGTGGCTAAACTCCTAATTTTTTTTTTACTATTGACATGCATTTTATTTGTAAACAATATAAAAATGAGGCTCTTTTAAGTACAGTCTCTAGACAAAAATATCTTATGCTCACTCTGTGATGGCCTCCATCCTTCTTCAAACTATAGGGGAACCAAGGCTGAGAAAGAATGAGTGATTTGAAGAAGGTCACAAATAAATAGTGGAGACAGAATTTAAATCTGGATTTCTTGGGCTCTTAACACTTCACAATTAATTTTTTTTTTACTGCTCCATATTGTCCAGGCAAGCACAGCATCAGAGAGCAAGGGCTGGGTGGCAGGTCAGGGCATCCAGAACACCCAGTGGCTTCTCTTCTGTTTGACCTTTGTTTATAGATCCCAGGAAATGGAGGCTTTCTTCATCAACTCTGGCACCTTGCTGGGTGCGCCTTTTCTTGGAGACACGATGAGAAAGGTATTTAATAGTCTTGAGGAGTTTGATTCTGTTGAGTAAAAGAACCTGCCACTGCCTTAAAGCAGGACAAAATATTTCAAAGAGCCAAAACAACATCCTTAATGACTTGATAATTAAAACAACACAACATAAGCACAGTTTAAATGTAAGCAAATTACTTAGAAAGAAGGAAAAACAAAAAAGCTCTTTTTCGAATATCTGCTATGTGTTTAATTAGAGAAGGATCTTGTTCTTTTTTAGAGCCATTGACAAAGAAAGCCTAGACAAATTGATAAAAGAAAAGTAGTAATTAAAGACATTGTCTCTGATAATAGCCCAGGAAGAAAAACTAAGTATGAACTGTGAATCCGAAGGATACTTGGCGTGGGTCTTGTGAAGAGAAATTTGGAAAATGTTGAAGTGCTCTCTTTATTTGGGCCTCAATTAAAGCAGAGCTGAGACAAAAAGTCTGGGCAGAGAGTTTATTTAGGAGGTGATCCCAGGAAGCAACAGTAAAGGACTGGGGGAGGTAGCACGGAGAATAACGTTAACGCCAGTGAGTAAGCTATCAGTGTAGGCAACTGGGACTCAGTCTTGCTGGGCACCCTCTGAGAGAATGTGGAACATGCCTTTAAATTATCCTGCCAAGAGTCTGCTGACACAGGGCTTTTATTTAGCATCCTTTATTGGGTGAAGGGTAATCCTGCAGTATTTTATCTTGGGTTTCTCTAAGGTGCTCTGAGCGCTGGAGGACTTTTGGGCAGAGAGGGCCCCCTAGAGGTGGGAACTGGGAAATGTTGACAAGCGTGTAACTGTCCATGGAGGAGGCTGTTGAGCTCAGAAATGGACCAAGGGAACTTGAGGCTGGGGATAAGAGCATGTGTTATGAAGAGACTTGCATAAGATCATCCTTCTAGATCAGTGCAGCTCAGCAGAAATATAACACATCGAACCACATAGGTATTTTTAATTTTCCTAGCAGCCACATTAAAAAAAAAAAAGTGGGTGAAATGAACTTAATAATGTTTAATTCAATACCTCCAAAATGTGGTCTTCTCAATAGGTACTCCACATAGAGAAATTATTAATGACATAGTTCCCATTCTGTTTTCCTACAAAGTCTCTAGAATCTGGAGTGCATTTTGCATTTTATCATCTCCATTCAGGCCAGTTACATCCAAGGGCTCGAGTCCCATGAAGTTCATGGTAACAGTACTAGATCACAAAGTTCTAGGACAATAGAAGAAAGATACTTGGGAAAGTCATAAAAATTTGTGTAATAGTTTTTTCAAATATTTTCGTTTTCTTCCATATATTGTAAACATCACCAAATGGTCTCCTTTTGTCATTTGTGGGCTCCTTTGAGAACTTTCTCTGTTCTTTTGATTTCAGATTCTCTTCTGGTTTGGATAGCAAAGACCATCATGATTCACTTCACATATTGATGGGAGAAGGCCTCCAGGCCCCCTTGCCGTCCTCGTCTACAGCAATGGGGCTCATGCCCAGGGCTTCCCATGGAGGTCTGGGAGCCGCAGTAAGAAGACAGGCCCTCCTTTGGCCTGGCCTTTCAAAGGTCTGTACTGCCATGTAGGGTTATTTCATTGCAAAACTGTTTTCAATACATGCAAAATATACATATTTAAAACATGCGCAATTTCGCTAGCTTGTCTCTCATTTGCTTTTCTTCCACTTAAAAAGTACCCAGGAAGTCTAAAACATGTCCTATGCCTCTCTTTGTAGTTGAGAGGAGTGGCAAATCTTCTCACTGGATTAACTCTTTCAATCCTAACCTGTTTTTCTTCTTTCTGTTTCTACTAACAAGGCTGATGAACATAACTACACACAAAACATTGGCTTCCCATTTTTTTTTGCGCGGGGGTGGGGGGGCTTATCAGTAACCATGACAATGTTGTCCAATGAGATATGAGCTGAAATTTGCTAGTACTTTGTCTTCTTTCTTCCTGTAACCCTGGTAGGGTGGCTAGTAATGTGGCACCCATATGGAAAATAGGGGGCAAGCAGTGTGAGAATAAAGGTTAATGTGCTGGGGATGGGAATGAAAAAGAGAAAAGGAAGTTTGGCATAGCAAATGGCAATTTTGGGCTTCTTTGTCAGTCCTGGAACTACTTTCAGATTTGTTATGTGAGAGTAATAATGCCTTATGTGTTTAAGCCACTATTAACTGATTTCTTCATACTCAGGAAAAACGAATTCCTATCTGAGATATAGAAGCCCTGCCATACTTGGCACTGGGGAAAGCTCAGTATGCACTCGCTGTCTTGCTATTCCTTACAAGTGGCTAATTAAGCATTCATCCAGAAACACAATTAGAACAAACAAATGTACAAAATGCTGCAAATATGAAGCCATATGTTATCCAGAGACCTAATTAGATTGTTCAGATATTAGAAAAAGCATAGTCTATCAAAGCATTTACCTTCAGATTTTTGCCCCAAAGCCCATTATTAAAATGACCACAAGTTTTTCATCAGATCATCACTCTCTTCATATCGGGGAAGAGGTATGTCACCTAAGATAATTTATCTTTGGGTCTCCAGATTTCCTTGAGCCTGGCCCAGGGAGGGGGTGGCAAGTGCTCATCCTAGGAGAGACTGATAACACTGTCCTCCTCTGTGGATGATATTGCTTCAGGCTGCAGATACTCCAGAGACGTCTTTTGTAGGTTGTCTAGACCTGCACAGAGGAGGAAGGACAGGGGGAATGCAACCCCAGCTGGGGAGGTGTTTTCTCCAGAGACTTTCTCCTCTCACAGAGGGCTGCAAATGACTGTAAGTCAGAAGTGAAAAGTCTCCATTTTATCATCACTTTCTTGGACAAATAACCCCAAATGAATACTTGTTAGGATCCAAATGAAAATGTTCTCCTTTCTTGGAGTGTGTGAAGCTCCAAGCCCCATCTATAGAGGGATGTAGAAGGATAGCCTCAGAGTTCAGATATAGCAAGCAACACACAGAAGAGGATCAAATTCATTCTTTACACTTTCTACCAAACCCACCTTCAATAAGCTGCTGTTAAAATAAAGCAATAAAGTTTCTATCTTTTTAAATTAAAAAAAAAATGTGGTTCTGGGGATTGAACCCAAGAGAATTCTACCTTCCAGCTGTGTCCTCAGATCTTAAATTCTTTTTTTTTTTTTTTTTTTGAGACAGGGGTCTTGCTAGGTTGCTGAGAGTCTCAATATAGTGCTGAAGCTACCCTAGAATCTATGCTCCTCCTGTCTCAGCCTCTCACTTACTGGGATTAGAGGTGCGTGCTGCCACTCCCAGATAAGCTTCTCTGTTGACTCATTCAAATTCTTTGTCATCTTTCTGGGGACAAAAGTTTACAGGACCCTGACTGACATCTACTCCTTTTTTTTTTTTTTTTTAACTGCTTTATTGTTGAGCCTTTTCACTTTCTCTTTGGTTTGGAACAAATATGCTAGTGGTCGGACCATGGATAAATTCTTTTTTTTTTTTTTTGTGGTACTGGGTGGGGGGATTGGAACCCAGGAGGTTTCTACCTCCAGGCTATATCCCCAGCCCTACTTTATAATTTATTTGGTGACAGAGAACATGGACAAAGCCTGAGGAACTAAAGGTTCAAAAGGAGTTAAGGAAGTTTTAGGAAAGGTAGAATTCTCCAAAACTCTGGGTGTGACTCTTGTCCTCTCCGGAATTCGCCCTCTAAGCCCACTGGAAACCAGTTTTCTAAGCAGGGACTGATCTTAATCACATTTTCAATAATCCTTTACTAGGTCGCTTTGCCCTCCCCCGTGTTTGCTGGTTCCTTTTTGATGATTGTATCTTAGTGATTTATGACACCTCCCCTATTCCTAACATTCCCCATTGTATTTCAGTGTTTGCTCTTTCCCATGAGGACGTGATACTTAACCTAGCTGGAAAAGGGTATAAAAAAAAAAAAAACGGGTTTTAGAGAATAAAATTGTCAGTTGCCAAAGGAGCAATTGTCTGTGTCCTTCATTTCAGGTCTCTCCCTCCCAAGTCCAGGAGAGGAATCTCTGACAATTTGGAAACAGTGTCTCACTAAGTTGCTGAGAGTCTCACTAAGTACCTGAGGCTGGCTTCGAACCTGTGTGATCCTCCTGTCTCAGCCTCCAAGGGCTGGGGTTACAAGCATGCGCCACCACACCTAGCAACATAGGAATTATAATAGTACAGATTCCACTGGGTTACTGCGATGGATAAGTGAGATAGTAGGTGTACTATAGAATGCTTAGCACCATGTTTTGCATAAGTTAATACCTCAATAAATGCTGATGATTATTAATAACATTTTTACATTTTAAATTATGAATAATGATTACTGATAAAATATCATTTAAAATGGTCTGATGAGGCGCACTTTATATTAAGGTAGATGGAGTTGACTTATCTCTAAGAGTTCATAGGTTCAGCATCTTATTTATCTTTCCATCACTGTGACAAATTCTTGAGGTAAATATACTTATAAGGTGGAAAGGTTTATAGCTTTGGAGGTGTCAATCCATGGCCAGTGGTCTGTTGTTTTGGGGCCTGTGCTGAGGCACCAAATCATGGTGGGAATGCAGGTGGAGGAAGCCTGTTCACCTCCTGGTGGCTGGGAAGTGAAAAGAGAAACAGGAAAGGGCTGAGGTTCCAAGATCCCCTTTGAGGGCACACCTTCAGTGACCTAACTCCTCATCATGCCCCACCAGCTAACTATTCCACCACGTCTCAGAAGCGCCATGGGCTAGAAACAAAGCCTTTCACACCTGGACCTTTGGGCAACATTCAAGATTCAAGCAATAACAGCCTCCATGATCTTTCTTCAAATAAATAATTTTAATGACAGCCAGAGTTTCTTTGGTTTTCTTATTTGATCTGCTGGATGGACTATTCGAAAACCCTGTCCAAGAATATTAGAAAATTAGCTTGAAGAAAGATGTATAAGGAGTTTCCCTCCATGCTTTCCTTGAAAGTAATAGGAACTGAATTGTTTGAATCCAATGTTCCTTGCTCTAGCCCAGGCGGCACCTGGATCAGAACAACATCGAACACCAGTGCTAGAAGAACTTTCTTTTTGAGAATTCCTTAATTGTGTGTTTATAGCGATGGGAAGTAGAATTGGGGTCCCTAATATTCAAAGAAACATCATTTGTTGTTCTGAACAGTGGAAGATGGAAGAACAGAGTTGCTCAATATTTTTAGGGTCAAAAAAGCTTAACCTCTATTTCAATCAGGTCTTGGAAGAAGGACAAGGAGAATGCATTGTTTTGTTTTGTTCCAACTAGTTTACTCTGAGTCCTGCAGCTGGTTAGAGTTTCTAAGAGGCTGTTAGTTCCAATTAATTTGGTATACACTCCTGTATGTATGCTTGATGAATTTAGAGGCAGCAATGAATTTATCTGTGCACCAGCCATAAAATTTCCATTACTTTTCTTAATGAATTTTACATTTGATTTTGAAAATGTTTTAAGAAGTCGCGCATTTGTTTTTCTGGGCCTTCTCCTCCTCCTTCTATATAATTCTTGTCAAATAAGAACTTCGCTTAGAGGGAGATCGGACATTTCT
Source organism: Muscardinus avellanarius (assembly GCF_963383645.1). Taxonomy (NCBI): domain Eukaryota; kingdom Metazoa; phylum Chordata; class Mammalia; order Rodentia; family Gliridae; genus Muscardinus; species Muscardinus avellanarius. The sequence continues at coordinate 85,839,876 of NC_137798.1, forward strand.
ATAAGTCATCTTGCATTCAGGGCCTGGGTAACTGCCTTCCCCAATGTCTATAAGCTTCAAAGGCCACGTATAATCACAAGCTTCTTGGGCTCCAAAGTAGGGTAAAATAGAAGTCCAAGGCAAAGAGGATGGGTTTGCCAGAAAGTTCAGTTATCAATAGCAGCGGGAAAAAGCAATGATCTATGTTGCATGTTATGCTGGAAGAAAAGAGACATTTTACTGCAATAATTCCAGGTCTGAGTTCCCAGTCCCAAGCCCTGTATTTTCTTTAGTAGAGACAGATGGCCAGAGGAGAAGCACCCAGCACTGAGAGTCTGATTCTTGGCTAAAACCTGGCCCAGAGATTCTCAAAACCTAGAGGGGAGTACAAGCAGCTGAAAAAAAAAACCTGCATTTTCAAGCTCTAAGCAATTTTATTTTTTACACAATATAATGGCTAGATGATATTTTGAGGCAGCCTATTTCTTTGCTCTGGAAATACCACTCAAGCATACAATTTTACTAGGTAATGCAATCACACCATAATCAGAAAATGTGTTTGAGAGGCTGTGACTCTAAGGAACTAAACTGTGAATGTTTATGTTGCTGGCTTCTTGCATCTCTAAGGACTCTCTTTTAGGAATATGCTTTTTTCTCCCTTTTTTCTGTGTATTAGTTCAGAACAGGCTGTGGCTCCTGAGTGTTACTTTATTCTTTTATTTATTTATTTATTTATTTATTTATTTATTTATTTATTTATTTATTTTTGCAGTACTGGGGATGGAACCCAGGGGCATTCTACCTCTAAGCTACACCCCCAGCCCTATTTTTTATTCTTTATTTTGAAACAGGGTCTCACTGAGTTGCAGTGGGCCTCAATAAGTAGCTGAAACTATCTGCGAACCCAGATCTTCCTGTCTCAGCCTCCCAAATGCTGAGATTACAAGTGTGCACCACCACACCTGGTTACTCGTTCTTGCAGAGGTGTGAGAACTGTATGAGGGCAGGAATGACCAAAAGGCAAAAAGAAAGTTGCAGGGCTGAGTTGGGTAGTTTGGACTGTAGTCTTAAGGAGCACATGGTTCTGTCGAGGTGAGAATGGCTGGGACTTAGCTGTGGAGCAGTCTTCCTGTCCTTGAGTGAAGGTTGGTTCTCATCTACCTGGTAGTGGTTGCTTTCTTTTGGAGGGGGAGACAGTTCTAACCTTCCTGTCAGTGTTCTTTGTGGGAGAGAGCAAGAAACAAATACTTAGAAGGCAGGTCTTAGCCTGGGCCCCTCTGAGCTTTGTGCAGTGGGTCTGGTTGTCATAGAGCTGAGACCTCCAGGCAGCACTCTTAGCCCAGGGGCAGATGATCTGCATGAGGAAAGGCAGTCACCTCCTCTCTTGAGGGGGATTTCTAAGAACGTTACAGGCCAGGAACTCTGTATAGCCAAATCTGGGAGATGCAAGTTATTTCCTGCATCCAATATTTTCTGTTTCTTTCTGGGCCTGCAATAAAGTATTGACTACAGTCGTGCACATATAATGACATCCTGGTCAATGATGAATCACATATATAACAATGAATATGTAGTCCCATAGCATTATAATGGAGCTGAAAAATTCTCATCACCTAGTGACACTGTAGCCATGGTAACATCACAGCACAACACATTACTCCTGTGTTTGCGGTGGTGCTGGTGTAAACAAACCTACTGTACAGACAGTTGTACAACAGTATAGCAATCTAATTATGTGCAGCACATAATTCTTGGTAATGGCAGTAAACAACTATGTTACTAGTCTATATAATTACTATACTACATTTTTATTATTATTTTAGGGTGTATTGTTTCTATAGTACTATGTATGTAGAATAGTATAGTACTATACTATCATTTTATTATTATTTTAGAGCATATTGCTTTTACTCATAAAAAATGGTTACTGTAAAATAGTATGCTGTGTTACACTGACAGCGCCTCTCACATAGTGTTTAGCATGTCTCAGTTGCATCCAGAGGCCATGTTCAGTGATTTGACTTTTCTCATCTGGGTTTGTGTAAGCTCGGTCTATGATGTTCACACATCGCAACTGCCTACCTACCAATGCATTTCTCAGAATGGATCCTTATCTTAAGCAACACATGATGATAACAGCCCGGCCTCTGCGATGTTGAGTAAAATTAAGATAAAGTTTGACGTTACCATAGTTTAGAACAGTGAAGGAAAAGTAGCTATTCTGTGAGGGGGATGATTCTATAGGTGTGTGGCACCTGATGGTTGGTGGGGACTGATGGTGGGGCCTCATGGTGTAAAAGTCCTACAGGTAGGTGGAGCCTAATAGTAGGTGAGGCTTGATAGTGAGTGGAGCCTGACAGTGGGATGGTTCCGTTGGTGGGCGGGGGTGGGTAGTGGGTGGGGCCTGATAGTGGGAAGGCCCCTATAGGTGGGTAGGGCTTGATAGTACATAGGGGTTGGGAGTGGGAAAAGGCCCAAGAGAGGTGCCCAAACCTAGTTAAAAAGTTGTAAGTGGAAATAAAGTACAGTTTGGAACATGAAAGAAGTAAATAGTATTAAAAAGTGGTAATGAAAGACTGGAGCAGGACAAAGAAGCAGGAAGACCAGTAAAGTCTTTGTTGTAGAAAATGAAAGATGCCTAGGTATCCTGGTGTGTTCTAAGTGCGTTCCATGCTGCTGTGAGGTAGGGACTCTTACACGTGAGGAAATCGAGGCAGGAGTGATGCAGGAGTTTTCCCAAGATGCATATCACCACACTGTTACAGTGTCCTCTTCCCCTTCATTTAGTAATTTCTGTGAAAAAAATAAAATAATAATTTTGAAATCGAGGGCACTTCACTTGGAGGGCAAATACTCTTAGTATTTACTGAGTCTTCCTCAGAGTTAAAAGCACATATAAAATTTGAAGCCCCATTATACAGAAATTCTGCAGGGATGGATGCCCCATCCTGCTGCCTCTGCTTCTTCACTATGAAGTGACAGCATCCTGGAGAGGGTTGCTCCTCTTTCCAAGAGCGGGGAGAAGGCATGCGTCAGCACCTTGGAGAAAGGGACACATGTTCATATGGCATTATGTTTGCAAAGCTCACTCACTAATAGTCAAGGGAGACTGAGTTTTCTAGTATGTGGCTATGTCAGTGCAGAAGACCAGATCTTTCCAGCCTTCTACCCTGTAGACCAGGAGCATTTCCTGTGGGTGGAAAGTAGTGAGGGTGCCACCTTCTTCCATTGAATTTGTGACAGTCACGATGCATGGCTCTCAGGATCACATGGAAGTAGAGGGGCTGAAGCCCCTTGGGAGGCCTGTTAAAATCATACAGAGTATGAAGAAAAAGAGGTCAAAATTATTCATGAAAGTGGAGCTCGTCAGGGCCCCTGATGAGGGCTGCTGACATGGTTCCCTGCTCAACCTCACAGAACTTTCCTTATCTTTAATCTCTGCCTTTTGATTGGATCTCCATGCAGGGCTGCATTCCCAGTGGCAGTCAGGCCATAGCGACTCATTAGTCCTCCTGGCTGATCTTCACTGCAAATGTGTGCCCACCAAATGCCACTGGTCAGAGACCACTTGCGGCCAGAGTTCTAAAGGGCCAGCTTCATCTCCGCATGCTGACTTGCTTCTTGGCCGCCAGTTTTCTCTCTAAGTGTGGGGCTGCATGGGGAAGAATGCCTATTTGGGGTATCACTAGCAGGAATTACAAGGTGCTGGGAAATGACCACTGACTCTCCATGGAATTATCAAACTAGCTCTTTTTGTATTTGTATTAAAGAGGGGGTTGGAGGAGGGCGCAATGATGTTTGGGGAATCACTTGTTATGCAGCCATGGAGAAACTCTGCCTCTCATGAAAGGTTCGGGAACTCACCCTCTCTTTTCTTGGTGACTACTCAGCATCTGAAGCATAACATACCCGTGGGTCCTGTGCATCCCTGGATGGGATTTTGAGAGCTGGATCCTCTGACAGAGGTTGCCTGCGATATGAGCTTCCAAAGGGGAACCTTTTATTGAATGACTGGCAAGGTCTTTCAAAGGACGTTTGGGAGCCGGGCGTGGTGGCGCATGCTTGTAATCCCTGCGCTTGGGAGGTGGAGACAGGAGGATCGCGCAGGTTCGAAGCCAGCCATGCTGGCTTAAGAGACCCTGTGTAGCCCAGAGGTAGAAGGGCTCCCAGGAAACCCAGTACCACCAAACAAAACAAAACAAAACAAAAACAAAAACAAAAAAACAAAGGACATTTGGAGGGGTCTTTATTACTCTGGTGCCTCTGATCACAAGAAAGGCTGTGGTTTGTGAGGGTCAGGCCAGTGTGGGTTTCTGTAGAGTCCAGCCTATGCTAGTATTGGGCATCTGGAAGGATGGGTCATTCTGTCTCTACTCATTTAGGAGGGCATTATTTATTTGATGTCTGGCAAAGGGGTAGCCCTTTGCTTCCTAGACATGAGGTAAACTCTTTGAGGCAGAATTAGCATTGTAAACATCATTATATCTTCAAAATCTGTCATATAGTTTACCCTCTGTAAATATTCATTGAAGACAGTTTTGACTTCCATAAGTGATGAGGCTTTTTAAATTTTAATTTTTAAATAAAAAGAAAATTTTTGTGGCATTGGTGGTTGAACCCATAGGGGTGTTCTACCTCTGAGCCACATTACCACTCCTTTTTATTTTTTGTTTTGAAACAGGGTCTTGATAAGTTACCATCTGCTAGCCTTGAACCTGTGATTTTCTTGACTCAGCCTGACAAATATTGGGATCACTGGCATGTGCTGCTATGTCTGACATATGATTACTTAATTAATCAGTTCAACAAAACAGCTGCAATTTTTTTCAATTACAGAGTGGTAGTCAGCTAACAAAACAATTACCTTGTGTAAATGGTTATTAGAGACAACTGGAAATAAAAAAATCATCCCCTTATATACTTAATAGGACCCCTTAGATAACTTGCTTTAAATTTCCATACTGATTTACAATCCCTATACTGTAACCATGCAAGGCTAGTGGCTACTGAAAATACCACCAGGACAGGGCTATCCAAAGACTTACTGAGGAGTAATTAAATTAACCCCAAATTTAAAGCCTAAGAAACAGATGAATATTAGTGTCAATTTCAGGGAAGGGACCTCTGCTCAGGAGATGTGTGTTTTAGGGTATTTTTTCATAACTCTGTTCAAATTTGAATCCCAGATTTTCCCATGGAAGTGTTAACTAAATATACAATGGACATATTTCCCTTTGCCCAAAAGATTCTCAATCTACAGAAAACAATTTGATTATATCCCCCAGACCCATCATGGAGAACTTAATATGTCCCACAGAGGGCTTCATGATGGCTCTTTAATTTATAGTTAGGAGAATAAAAATTAAGAAAATAACAATAAGGCCTCAAACTCTGTGCCATATCACCCAAGATGCATGAGAGGGAAAAAAGCAAACAAACTCGAAGTTTACTTGTAAACCTCAGCTTGACTGTTAAAGCTTTCTAATTTTCTTGTGTCTTTCCAGCCAAAATGAACACATCCCCCAGGGATTTCTCTAGCACTTTTCATCTGATGCTGTCAAAGCACTTTACACCAGCTATCTAATTAAGACTCTGAACACCTCAGTAAGAGGGAAGCATCAACACCATAAACCTGACACACAGAAGCCGATTCCCTGAAAACCTAACTAAACAAAACAGCTCTGGGTACACGATGAGAGTACGCTGGGTTGAGAGCACTGAGAAGTTTGCATGTCATCTGGTTCCACACTCTTCAGTGTCTCCTGGAGCATCCAGATGGCTCCATGAAGAATTCTGTGTTGCAGGAATATTTGAAGTAGCAGAGTTTCAGAGAAGTAGCTCAGAGGCAGTATGTACATGAGAAAGGAAATTGGGAGTCACAGAAATATGGGGGAAGAACTTAGGGAGCAGGCCTGATGTAGTTCCATGAGGTAACTGGGAGGTGAGAGGAGCAGTTCTTTAAACTGGTTGGGTAAGGGTCTGGAAGGACATCAAGGGGAAACTCCAGAATCTGTAACGGTATCATGATTTTTTTTTTATGGTAATAGGAAAGGAACCCAGGGGCATTCTACTTCTGAGTGACACCCCCAGCCCTATTTTTTATTCACAGGGTCTCACTGAGTTTCAGAGTGCCTCACTAAATACCTGGGCTGTCCACGAACTGTGGTTCTCCTGTCTCAGCCTCCCAAATGCTAGGATTGCAAGTGTGCACCACCACGCTCATCTTGGTGTCATGATTTTTAGTTGCCAGCAGCAAAAACCACCTCTGGCTGATATAATTGGAAAGGAAATTTAATGGAAGGACATCAGCATGTCAGGATCTCTCAGATGCAGGAGGAGACTCAAGGACTGGTCTTAGAAAATAAGGAAGAACTAAGTAAGATCTTCCCTCCCTCCCTTTCCTTCTCCCTCTCTCCCTTCCTTCTTTCTTTTCATGTGGTATTAGAGGTTAAATGAGTGTGTGTGTGTGTGTGTGTGTGTGTGTGTGTGTGTGTGTTTGGTTTATTTGTTCTGGGGGCTGAACCCAGAGATACTCTACTTCTGACCTACACCCAATCCTATTTTGTGTTTTTTTGTCTTTTAAATATTTTTATTGGTGCATTTTATTCATACATCTTAATGGGATACAAGATGGTAGAGACATACATGCACACATCACCTAATTAGCCCTTACCCTGTTCCCACCCCATTCCCTCCCCCTCCCTCCTTCTCATGTTTGGCTTAGTGATTGATATTGATATGTTTGTTAAAGTACATCATGTATGTTAGAGATTTTCCTCTTACCCCCTTTAATCCCCTCAGTTAGGTTGCCTTATTTGCTCATATATAGAATCTCCTTCTTCATCTAGAGTTCCTCCTATGACCCATTTTCTCCCTAGCTTTCGCATATTAGGGAGAGCATTCGATTTCTTATTTTTTTGTGACTGACTAATCTCACTTAACATAATGTACTCCAGTTCCATCCATTTCCCTGTAAATGAAGTAATTGTGCTTTTCTTTATGGCTGAGTAAATTCCATTGTGTACATATCCCATAGTTTTGTAATCCATTCATCTGTTGATGGACATCTTGGCTGGTTCCATAGTTTCGCAACAGTGAATTGTGCAGCTGTGAACATAGATAATGCCTGCTTTAGTTTGGTAGTTTGGTTTCCTTTCTTTGGGGTAGAACTGATCAACAAATTCAGCAATGTGTCTGGATACAAAACTAATCTTAAAAAATTGCAAGCTTTTCTGTATACCAACTGTACATCCACTGAAAAAGAAATCCAGAAAGCACTTCCACTCAGAATTTTCTACAAAAAAATAAAATACTTAGGAATAAACCATTGAACAAAGAAATCAAAGACTTTAAAAGTTGGTCATGGATAGGCAGAATAAATATCATCAAAATGGCCAAATGGCCATACTTCCAAAAGTGATCTACAGATTCAAAGCAATACCCATTAAATTACCAAGATCATTCCTCCCAGACATAGAAAAATCAGTCTTTAAATTCCTTTGGAACAATGAAAAACCCATTATAGCCAAAGTATTTCTCAGCAACAAAAACCATGCAGGAGAAAGTACAATACCTGACTTTAAACTATACTACGAAGCCATAGTAATAAAAACAGCATGTTACTGGCACAAAAACAGATTTTCCATTTTGTTAGAGTATAGTTTTTCAAAGCAGTTTCTGATAATCCTCTGGATTTCTATACTGTCAGTAGTAATACTCCTTTTTCATCTCTTATCTTCAGAAATTGGGTTGGTTCTCTCTTTTTTTGGTTAGGTTGGCTAGTGGTTTATGTTGTTAATTTTTTCTAGAAACCAACTTTTGGTTTTGTTAGTTTTCTGTATTGCTTTTTTGTTCTCTACTTCATTGATTTCTTTTCTGATTTTAATAAATTCCTGTCTTCTATTGGCTTTGGGGTTAGATTGTTCCTGTTTTTCAAGGGCTTTGAGGCATGTCATAAGGTTATTGATTTGGTGCAAGTCTACAAATATAAACATTCCCAGCAGACTGGACCTCTGCAGTCTCTTTCTGTGCAGACACCGAAAGCTATTGGCACCCTTCCTGCTGCAAGCCTGGTTCTTTGAGCCTTTTCTCAGTCTATTCAAATGACTGGTATCAATGGGGCTGGATCTAGTGTTAAGCCCATGTTATCCTCCACCCTTTCTACAAATGTGGCGTTTCAGTCTCTCCCTGCCTCTGTAGGTGGCAAATGCCTCTGAGAGAAAACTCAATGTCAGAGCCTCTGTTCTCCACAGGTAGGGCCATCTGGTCTGACTTTTCCCTGTTTACCATGATTGGGCGGTGTGTGTTGACCCCAGAAAGTCTATTAGTTGGGTCTAGTGTTAAGTGTAGGTTTCCCCCCACACTTTCACTAACGCAGAGCCTGAGTCTTTCTGAGGTTATGTCCAACAGCAGATTCCACTCCCACTTTCTTCGGGTTGAACAAAAAGTCTCAAACCCAGTGGGGCTTGGTGGTGCATGTTTGTAATCCCCGCGCTTGGGACGCAGAGACAGCAGGATCACGCAGGTTCCAAGCCAGCCTTGCTGGCTTAAGAGACCCTGTTTCCAAATAAAATATAAAATAGGTCTGGGAGTGTAGACTGGAGGTAGAAGGATTCCATCCCCAGTACCACCAAAAAGAAAAACAAAAACCAAAAAAACAAAAAAACAAAAAACAAAAGTCTCAAACCCAGGGAGTTTATCGCAGCTGCACGTGTGCCTGGGAGCACTGTGCGGGTGTTCTCTCGTTCTCTCGCGGGAACTGCGGCTTCACTTATGGTGTTTTTGAGTGCTGGTCTGGATCTCTGGAGGGCCTGGTGAGCTTGGTCGCTACTGCTGCAAGTTGTAACTGATGTTTGCTCAGGTAGAATGATGACCCACAATTCCGATGATCTGCCCACTTCATGTCCCTGGTTGCCCTCCTGTTTGTTGCTGGAGTTGGGTGCAGTGAGGCAAGATGGCGCTGGTGTGGTGCCTGCAGCCACAAGGCAGGCAGGATTCCCCTCCAGGCTCTGGATCCTTGGAGGTCACAGCAAGCTTGACAGCCACCGCTGGAAACTGCAGCCGTTGTTTGCACAGGAAGAACTGATGTCCCACAACTAAGATGATCTGCATCTGCTCCCTTCAGGTCCTTGGCTGTTTTCCTGTTTGTCTCTGGAGTCGGGTATAATGAGGTAAGATGGCACTGCTGAGGTGCCCGTCGCCGCAAAGTGGGTGGGTTTTCCTTTTTTGCTCTCTGATCAGTCTTCTAGCCTTTATTTTCTTCCAGCCTTGTACCTATCATGTTATTCCTTTACTGGTAGTATTTTCTGGCTTTGTACAATGCTGTTTCCAAGGCACAGGAGATTGAGGACTGGTATATGTTGGTTCCCTTGGTTGCCATCTTCTCTGTTTTTTATTTTGAAACAGGGTCTCACTAAGTTGCTGAGGCTAGCTGTGAATCCATGAGCCTCCTATCTCAGCTTCCCAAGTACTGAGATTACAGGTGTGTGCCACCACGCCCCCGGCTTTTCCTGGCAATTTCTTAGTGTCCACCTTGATGGGCACTCAAGCCAGGGAGGGTGCATATAGTTGCCACCTCTAGCTCTTGTGTTTTTCTTTGGTCAGCAAGGACATTAGAAGCCTTGGACACAGATACAGTTGTATTATTTTCTCTGATATAAACATTGTTTAATTTGAAAATTTTATTCCAATTAGCAAACATCCTACAGCTCTGTCATTCCTGGTTCCTCTGAATTTCTATGGCCTGTATATTTTCTATTAGACAATTGAGGATGTTGCTTTATACTCTTGCTTTGTGGATGTTTCTCTGATTTATTTCTTTTGTTTGGCTTTTGAAGAAGTCCTGAAAGGTAATCTTTTTGAAGAACTGATTTCCCAAGTGACATGTTTGGATGGAATCCAGGCCAGCCATTCAGTCATACAGATGTTTTTTATGTCACATTTATGAATATATGGCAATACTGGATAATCGCCTGTGGGTCTTATGTTTGGTGCTATATGCTATTATTAGTCTGAAAATAGAATGTCTTAACTTTATTTTCATCCTGAATCATGCAATTCTTCTGATTCTAAATGTGAATTTTTGTAATTACTTATGCTGGTTCAGGTTTCTCCAATTATGTAGTTTTAAGCTCATTGATGTCAGTGCAGCATAGCTAAGATTGTAAAAGCTCACAAAATTGGGACCCATACCCTTTGTTCAGTGTCAAAATGGAGTGCAGATGACTTCTGGTGAGGGTAGTATTAAAGATGGTGGTGATAATTTGAAGATAGGGAAAGCCTGTAGCTCGTGACTGCACACAATTAAGTAGCTCTTATTGCTTCTGTTATACCAGGTGACAAAAACTAGCCATCTGTTTTCCATCACCTCATTTCCAAATACTGTGTTTCACACCATCCAGGTATGGGAAATCTCTAGGTATTGGGAATACAATTTCTTGCTCTGTGCTGGGCTCTGTCTGAAGACTACCGTTTGCTTCTGTTGACTGAGACTTAGTAATAGGTTAAAGAAATTCTATGTGTGAGGCCTATTGAGTACTCTGGTAGTGTGAGTAGGACAGGTGCAAATTTTCAGCTATTAACCCAGATACTTCTTATGCTACTGAAATATTGTCTTACTGAGGGTGCCAGCTGGAGTTAGCCACAGATTCAGGAGTGGTGGCAAGGACATATGTGGCACGAGAAATATATGTTACATTAAACACCCCATATCAGGTCTACATTTGCATTTTCTATTTTTTATTTTTTTGTGGTGCTAGAGTTCAAACCAAGAGGCATTCTACCTCTGAGCTGCCTCAGCCCCCCTTTTATTTGAAGAAAGGTCTTTCTAGGTTGCTGAGAATCTTGCTAAATTGCTGAGGCTGGTCTTAAATCTGCTATCCTCCTATCTCAGTTTACCAAGTACTGGGATTACAGGTGTATACCACTGCATCCAGCTTGCACTTATTAACCTACTGATTCAAAAGGACTGATGGGAGAGGATGGGTAGAAAAGGTGCTGAATATTTAAAGAATCTCATTCCCATTACACTAACGAAAGGGCATAGATAGATTTTTGAGGTCAGAAGTCTACTTTAAAGTTGTATTTAATTTTTAAATAACAAATAAAAGCTTCTCTTCTTGGATTTATATTGTGCTAATTTTAATGAGTTTCAGTTATCAGGTACAATATTCATTACTGAATTGACGCTTCCAAGTGTAGGAGATTCAAATATGATATAAAAATCCCTGGGTCCTAGTTCCATCTCAGGCTCTCAGACCTTGCTGTGACCTTGGCAGAGTCCTTCAGATTGCCATAAGTCTGTTTTCCATCTTTTTAAATGGAGAGAAAAATAGTGTGCACTTACTTTGTGATGCTGCTGTAAGGATGCACCAGGCATTGCTTACTGAGCTCTCCTTGTTCAGAGCAAAGCCCCAGAGAGAGACTGAGCACTTTAGCTCAGAGCTTCATTGCACTCTAAAAAGATGTTTTCTCCTCTGCCTTTATATTTATTGTTTAGTTTAGAAATGGGAAAAGCATTGGCATAGATAGACATAGAACAAGCACTTAAAAAGAAGCATCATTGCTTCCTGAGGATGGGAACTGGGGAGGAAGTCTGAGGGCAGCCTTGCTGCAGAGCTGCTCTGCTATGCTGGGCCAGCTTCTTCTGCACCCGGTGTGGGGGGTTGACTGGCCCTGCTCCCCAATCCTAGCATCCAACTCACATTCAATTCTGGTTCTTCATCTGTCTTCACCGGTGTCAGGTGGAAACAAAGATAAAATAAGACATATTTTGTTGTTGTTTTGGCACGACTGAATTTTTTAAAAAGGATTTTTAAAAACAGGAATTATAATATACTTGTATATTAACTTAGAATGAGTGAGGACAAATTTCTGATTCATACTTTATGGTCCACAAAGGTGACTGGTGACTTTATTTTCAGGAAAGCTCAGTGATGGTGGTCAATACAGGAACATGCCTACTACAGCATCTGCTACACGACAGGCTGGCAATAAAATGATTGTTGTTGCTGCTGCTGCTATTACTGGTTACTTTCCATTAATACTGCCACTCTAGAATGTCCTCTCTTTTTAAGAGTTTTTTATTGGAACTTTATGGCATACATAATGGTGGAATTTGTTGTTGCATATTTGTATGTGTACATAATATAATTTGGTCAATTTTATGAAATGTCTCTTTTTTGAAGTTGGGGATGTATCTCTTAGTTTATATTTGATGGGAACCAGGCACCATGACATAGTGCCTTAGCTGAAAGGACAATGGGGTTTTAAGTGTCACAGAGGTGGGTGTGTTATCTACTGGAATATGAGACTCTGTTCTATCCCTTCCCATCCCATTGCAGGGAAAAGTTCACTGTTTTCCTTTTATACGAAGGTTTTCAAAGCATGCCCTAAGAGTATGAGTTTTTTAAAGCATGTCCTAATTGTAATTTCTTATGCATTAGAGGCATTGAACAAATGGGCTTCAGATAAATCATCTGTGCTGACCCCAACTTTCATTTATACAGGACCAAGGAAGTACTGCTTTGATGGGGAATCCCTAGAGTGTTGCAGGAACAGGCACATCATGTTTTCACCAGATCAGGTATCATGGAAAGGGAGATGATGGACAGGTCAGAGTTTGACCAACTCTCAAGTGTCCCAGCAACCAGGGAAATGGGAATCTGTCCTTGGTTGATTCTAAAACAAGAAGGCTCAGAAATGAAAGACTGTGCTTCAGATTTCTTTACAATGGTGGGGGCTGATGGTCTTTGTGTTTCAGTATTACTCTTAATGCCCCAGGCAGCCAATCCAGCATGATTCATGGTGTTGTCAATGCTTTTGTAGTTTGAAATGTCACATTAAGTAACTAGTTGCTATCATAACTGTGTGATGTTAGCAATTTATAGAGTGGGGGCTCTGAATTTCTTTTTCCAACTTTACTTTCTGGATTAACCATTTTTCCCCCTGATACTTTTATATCTAGGGCATTGCTGACCCTAGAGAGAATGCCCCTCCCAGGGCTAGTAAATTTTTAGAGATGAAAGCAATTGGTCCTCGAGAACTCTGAACAGCACTTTCAAATATATATTAAGAATCCAGAGTCCACACCCCCATCACCTCCTCTAATGGGATCTCACATTCTCCCCTGCCCTAATCACACAGGACTAGGTACCAGACAGCTGGGGACAGCCCCTATGCCCCAGAGCCTGCTGAAATTACTCCAAGTAGCTCATCCCAAACCTGCTCACCTTGCCTCACCTACTTCTTCTAGTGGAAGCCATAATTACCTGGTGCTTCATGTGTTATCTCTCCTCTTGGCAACTGTGAGAAAAACAGGCCATTCATGGACTTTGTCTCCTGATCTGTTGGCCTTGCCATATCTACATAATAATAAAATCTACCTTGTAGAGCAGTCCTCTTCTCCTACAGTTGAATCCAGATAAGGCAAGGTCTAGAAAGATCTAAAGGGGTAAATGTGGATGTGGTCAAAAAGCATTGAATGAATTGCGGTAGGTGAAAAAGCCATTAATTAAGGAAACACTTCCATTGACACTCTTTACATATGCGAAATGATCAGTGTACATCTTAATATCATCTTTAAGCATATCCTAAGAGGAATTCTAATCTCTTAATCATTAGAGGCACTAAACAAATGGGCTTCAGATAAATGATCTGTACTGACCCCAACTTTCACTTACACAGGACCAAGGAAGTACTGCCTTGATGGTGAATCCCTAGATTGTTGCAGAAACAGGAAAATCATGTCTTCACTAGATCAGGTATCATGGAAAGGGAGGATATGATTGACAGATAAGATAAGAGTTTGACCAACTCTCAAGTGTTCCAGCAACCAGGGAAAATAGGAGTTTGTCCTTGGTTGATTCTAAAGTAATAAGGCTCAGAAGTGAAAGAAGAGTGTGAGGTAGGATCCAGGGGGGAAACTCACCAAGTGCTATGTGCATGAATGTCCTTTCTTCTGAACTACATTATGATGTGTGATAAAATGCATAAAAAATAATGTTTATTATTTAAAAAATAAACGAAGTTGGAGTAGAAGGCTGATGTTGTAAGATATTTATTTGACATGTAAGAGGGAATACAAAGGGACAATGGTCAGACCATGTATGACAATAGAACTTTCACCCACAGACTTTGCAGTAATTGTCCTGAAGCAGGACTTAGAGGATGTCAACTTTCCTAATTTTTCTCCTGCTTCCAACTCAGAAACAAGTAGAGAAAGCCACATATGCCCCTCTAACAAATCACAAAGGATGCTCTGCTTCCAGTTAGTCTGCCCTAGCTTCTCTGTGCTATATCTAACAACTTCTACTAAGGCTATATATAAGCCTTCCTTTTTTTCCTTTCCTTTTTCTTTTCCAATCAAGTTGTCCTGCTATTCTCCTTATTTTTGAGACTCTGCCACACCAGCGGTGGCTGCTAACTCACTCGCCATGGCATCTCTGAGTAAATACCTCTGGTTTTCTTGTTTTCACTTATTTGCGCTTGTGCTTTAATAATCAACCACTATGTCTAAGACTGAATCTAAGAAATTTACCCATCCAACTAATTCCTTTTCTCAACTTCCTAAGGCAGGGCTGATTCCACCCCAAATCCCCCCACCCCTCCATTTGTGGTCATGTGTCATCGATACCTACCATGTTTTTGCCATTCAAAATCCTAGTGATTAACTTCTGATCTTTGTTCTCCTAGACTCACCATTTTCTCCCCATTCCAACAGCTACTTCTACTACTTGATCACCAGTACCTAACTAGTAGATATCTTTATATTTTTCTAATACCTTCTATTTTTTTTAATCTATGCACTAGAGTCTCACATGATAATGTGGGTCATGTTGACAATGGCATATATTAACACAGTATTTGGTCCCCCCTGCTTCCCCTTTTTCCTCCCTCTCAATACTGAGTGTCCAGATTAACAATGTTATATTCACATGTATACACATATTTGAGTGTAGCTTTCCATTAATTATCCTCAGCCTTCTTCCTCCCCTCCCCTTTGTGGCTTTGCTCAGATTTCCCCTCCATTATCTGAAGTTCCTCTGGTATTCCTAATACTACCTAGCTAATCTCACTTAACATAATATTCTCCAGGTCTTTCCATCTTCTTGCAAATGATATGATTTTGTTCTTCTTTATTGCTGAGTAGAATACCATTGTGTATATTTTCATAATTTTGCAATCCATTCATCTGTTGATAGAGACCTAGGTTCATTCCATATTTTGGCCATTGCAAATTGTGCTACTATAAGCATGGGTATGCATAAGTAACAATAGTTCTCTGATTTCAAGCCTTTTGGAAAGATACCCAGGAGTGGTATACAGATCATATGGTGGATCCATTCCCAGTTTTCTAAGGAATCTCCACACTGATCTGCATAGTGGCTGAACTAGTTTGCACTCCCACAAACAGTGTAAAAGAGTTTCTCTTTCTCCATATCCCCGCCAGCATTTGTTATTTGATTTCTTTATGCTTGCCACTCTGACTGGGGTTAGATGGAATCTCAGCATAGTTTTTATTTGCATCTCCCTGATGCCTAATGATGTAGAGCATCTCTTCATGTATCTATTGGCCATTTGTATCTCTTCTTTTGTGAAGTGTCTATTCAATTCAGGTACCCATTTCTTGATTGGGTTATTTGTTTTGCTAGTGTAGAGTCTTCTGAGCATTTTGTATATTAGCTCTCTATTAGAAGGGTAGCAGGTAAAAATCTCACATTCTGTAGGATTTCTCTTTAGATTACTTGCTGGAATTTCTTGGGGCTGATGAGCCGTCTTGGTTTGAGCGGCTGGCCCTAGATGGTGCTGGCTGCCACCTCAGGTCAGTCATACATTTGGGCGCTTTGCTATGGATCTTGGATTTTATTCTGCTGTGGTTCCCTTTTTTGTGTTTTCATTCATTCATATCTATCTATCTATCTATCTATCTATTTATCTAATCTGCTGCTTTATTTTTCTTGTCAAGGAGCTGCCTTCTCCTTAGCTGATGTTTGTGCGTTACAGCTACTAAATGTTCTGCATCCCACAGTGGCCATTTTGTTCCTCATAATACCATCTGTTCTGTCACATAACATTTTTCAATGTATTATTTCACTACACTTGTTCCTCCTTCAAGAGGAGATAGGTTCTTAAAAAACTGATTTTTCAGCCCTAACTCTATTTTTTTTTTTTTTTTGGTGGTACTGGGGTTCCTGGAAACCTTTCTACCTCTGGGCTACACTCCCAGACCTATATTTTATATTTTTATTTGGAAACAGGGTCT